>NC_143180.1:16225000-16937500 GCF_047325235.1 Durio zibethinus | reverse complement strand
AAGCTGGGAATGGAAAACACCTATTCACCAACTTGAGGGGGAGTGTGGGAAAACACTTATTTACAGCTGGTTGTAATCTTGTAATCTGTATATTTATATTTGTATCTCTAGAATTAAGTATTTGTATCCCTAGAATTAAGGAAGATTTAGTTTCCTAGTTTAACCCCTAGTTAGTTGTATATAAACCTAAGATTCCTGTATAATTGTAGATAAGCAGTTTTTTCAATATACATTCAGTTTCCACAAGATGCAAATCTGTAAGAAAAGGAAAGTTAGAGTAGATGTTGATGGGTACAGTAGGAAAGCAAGGCATGAGAAAGACAGGAAGCAGATTTACAGTAAAAGATGGAGAGAAACAGAAATGGATAAATTGGGTGTTGTTAAGTTGATAGAGAGCAAAGCAGACAGAATCACTTATGAGAGGAGATTGGTGAGCTAAAATCTAGTTGGGATTTTAGAACCTAGCAATGAGTGAGTTTCTCTCTCATAATCCTTTCCTTTTGGTCAAAATCCCATAATTCTTTATTGTGTAGCATGAAGAATGAAGCATTTGTGAATTTGATGTCAAAAGGCCGTCAAACTTCAATTGTGTATTTTAGACCTTTAAAACACCCACTTCAAATCCTGTCTATTTTAAGATTTCTCCCATTTTTTTAGTCAAACAAGGTAATTGCATTTCAAAATTTTGAAATCCTCATTGGAAATGAAATCACTCTTACAAATGAAACATCAAAAGGCACTCTAATTGACTATCAAAATCCCAGAATTCAGCACTCAGATTCAAACCTACCATAAAACCTAATAATTCAGGTAATTCTCCACCTGCTTTGCCCTCAAGTAACCCTAAAAACATATCTCAATACCCTAACCACCCAGCTATCCCGCATCAACTCAAGTATATTTTCCTATTCAAAATGTATGTACAAGTTGCAAGGATAGATTTGAAATCTGTACACTTCCAATAAATGCAACCTTTGATATTCAATTCCTCTGGACTTCTAAAAGATTCAGAGCTACCTGTCACCAGTACTTTGGTCATTATATTTATGCAAAATATATACTATAACATGAGGTTATGAACTATATAAAATGTCTACTTCATATTTTGATAAAGGAAAAAAACAAAAAAAAAAAAGGTAGACACCCAATTTCGTAAACTAGCATGAAAAGTACAGATAATAAAGCATTCAAGAAAAGGCAATTCTAGAAGGTATTCCATTTCTCCAAAGCTTACGAATTGCAAAGCCTTGTTGTGAGCACCAAACTTCAAGATTTTTGAAAAACCATAGACATAAAAATAAGAATTTCTGCCCCCCCCCCCCCCCCCCTTTTTGTGTTGTTTGGGAGGGGATTGGAAGGTCTTTTAACTCCTGCATCCACTAAAAAAAAATTCTTCTTCTAAAATTTAAGGGAAATAACAAGGCTCAATATCACATGTTTCTTTTTAAAATTCTCATTTGGAAGCAAGTTGGGCAGTTTTTGGGAGAATCTCCCAATTCCCGTAAATTATTTTTGAAACTGAGCAGTGCTCAGTATCAGACAAAGTTAAGTGCATCAAAAAACTTTACAACCAAACATTCTCAACGAAGAGATTAAAAGAAAAGTTCAAAATATCAACACGAATTGCATCTTGCATCATCATACATCCTCTTCAAGGAAGTAGATTGATTATGACATAAATCCCCAGTTAATCATCCAAGTTATGAGATTTATTATGAAGATGCAAGACACCACCACAATTATTTGGCATCTCAACATTAAAATGTATAAGACATATTACTTACCTGGCACACATCAACAATTATCGAATCATTACGAGCAATATGATTAGCCCAATACTCATCAGCGACTTCTTCATCTGGACGGCCATCAGCATCCCTAGAGTTTATATAAGGTTTGTGTTTGACTCGATTCAGATCTTCATGAAGACCATCAAGCAGAAATGCTAAAAGCTCCTGAAAAATTGTTAAACTGATAAGCTAGTAGAACTATATGCAAAGTGTGGATTTAGCAAGATCTTAATGTCAAACACAAACCTGAGAGTCATGCTGATTGTATCCACTGAATTGTGGTGCAAAGCGGGCAAGCTTTGCTTTAAAGGGCCGAGGGGCAACTGGTGTTCGCCCAGGTGCCCACAGTTTTCTCAGCAACTCACCAAATGCTAGAGCAAGCTCACCCTACACAAGAACCAATTAGTTTAGAAGTCAATTAACATATTAGTTATAAAACAAGCTAAACTCTTCAAGGAAAAATAGCATGAGATTTCAACAACAAATAGTCCAGTAACAACAAAGTTGAAACATATCAGCAAAATGTTAATGCACCTATTTTCCACCATTCTGACTAAATGATATTTGCTATGGTATGTAATTAAGAGATGCATAATAAAAAGGTAGGACATTTGCCTGGAGGGAGTTGACATAATAGTGAGCATAAACAATTTGTTCATTTCAGCACAAAGTGATCATTATCAACCCGAAGTAACCACTTTGCAATGAACCACATGGAAGCAAGCATGGTCAGCTCAATATAATCAGTAAAAGTGCCACAATCCTTATAGAGGTGCAAGCCCTAGATTCCAGGGAGCACCCTTTTGAAAAAGGAAAAGGCACCCCTCAGTAGCAAACTAAGAGCATTTTCTCGAACGTCACAATCAAACTACAAAGAGAAAGACATGAAAGATTATCCATATAGAGGATATAGAAGTTGAATGAAAGCTAGAGCTAGAGAACAATAATGACTTTTAGTTTAGGATAACCCTGATCATACATAACATAATGGAAAACTCATTGGGCATTTATTTTAAGCTTTTTAGATATAAAACTTAGATATTGCACAAACACCCTAAGCTTGTATGTGCAAGTGTGTCTGTATGTTTACATGAATTAATTTCTTTTTTTTTTTTTCATTTTAGAAATTAGAGCCTTGCTTCACTTGAGAAAGAATCCTTTATACACAAGCTGTGCCTAATGCCTTTGACTGAATTGGATACAATTTTGTACAAACACAGTACCCATCAGAAACATGTTAGCATTGTTAAAAGATTGGGTATAGTATAGCAATCTATGATTATTACCCAAATATCCCAGCTATACACCACCAATTATGAGCTATAGCTAGGTTATGGATTTGAGTGTCATACTCAGAAACTTCAAGTGATCTAGACAATGCACATGGCTCTACATGCTCATAACACAATCTTATAACGTGCGTACAGCTCTGCTAAGATTAGCTGTGCATTTAACTATAGTATCCACAGACCATTGAGAAATTGTGTAGATGATTACATGTAAACAGGTTGACAGAAATGTATGACACCAATTAGTTATTTTCATAAGCATGTTCTCTGCCTCATCCATACAAGTAATAAACAAGGATGAAAACATTTTGTTGTTTTTAAAGTGTTCAACACACCATTATTTTGAGAAGTTAAGTTTTGATTAAATGCTAGCAGTTTTTTTGAAAGTGAAAATATATACTTTAAATATTGGTTGATGCATACACCTTTTACAATTTGCTTAACATGCTTCTCTGAGTTACATACAGCAGATGCTTTTCTCTAAAGGTGAGTCATGCATGCAGTAGCTACCAACAAGCCTCTAGCAGTTCATGGACACAAGTCCAATAGACTACACATAACTTCATAATACACTGAGGGTCCAGTGAAAAAGGCAGGCTAACTGGGGGTGCAGTGCAGCGGGTAGCACACCCCCTCCCCCATTGCACTGCACAACCCATCCAAACATACCCTAAATATCACAATGATTTAGGGAACTAAAATCAATTAGTTCCTACAATTTCAACTTTAGTAGCAACACTAAATTCTGTATTTAATTCAACAGTCTGAAATCCAACTTGATTGACATCAATCAAAGATGTAAAAATCACCATCAGATAAAACCACCAAAAAGTGAACACCGCTGATCAACTTTGATGAGTCAAAAACCTTTACAATCAATGAATCTTAAGAAGAGCACACCAAAACAAAAAGCAACTTTAGATCATGTTAACATTCCAAACATGAACACTCTGGAACACTATGGGGTCAATATATATATATATATATATATATATATATATATATATATATTGCCAGCTGAAGTCAGTAATTGACTAACCACAATTTCTAACATTCACTTACAAAATATAATATTGAACACCCTTTGTTCCCTGAATACCTCAACCACAAATATGGAAACTTCAAAACACTTGATATAGGAACTTACATAAGATCTATAGATTCTCATTCGAGGAAAAGAACAAACACAAAATTTCTATATGCGTGCTTATACTTATTACCAAATGATATAAACATCGCAAATATTAAAAATAAAAACCCTAGGATGTAGAAAGCCAAGACAGACGGGCTCTCAAAACACAACCAATATCCTATAATGCTCACTGACCAATAACAGATCAAGTAAAAGGGTTCAGTTATTTGAAACCTTTCCTAAAGAACAATATATTATTTTCCGTAGTGCCCAATTAGTTTAAATCCCAAATGTGCAAAACACCTTTAACCTTTATTAGGCTTTTGTACTATCTGCATTCTATCCAAATAAGCAGAGCATAGAATCTGAATAAACAGATATGATTATGAACATCCATTCATACAATCTTACAATGTGAAAGTAGTAAAAGTTAGAGCAAATCAAAGAACAAAAATTACTAATGGCCGAAGTTCAGGCACTATATAACTGGTCAGCCAGTATCGTAGACCATCCTTGCAGATGGAAAGGTCAGAAGAACTTTGCCATAGGATTAAAGTTGAACCAGCCAAATGGAGAATGCTTCAAAATGTTTTCCTAATATCAAATGCAGTTACAGATAAATGGAATTGCTTCGAGGACAACAGATAAGATAGGAGAAACAAGAAACTTAGAAGTTTAGCAGCAGCAGTAAATGCCAAGATGAAATCACAAATTAATGAGGTGAAGATCACGTACTAATACTGCATCAAGCACCAGTAAAACTAATAATACACAAAAATACTCAAAGGCAAGAAAGGAAGCAGAGAAAATAAAAGAGAAAGAGCATTATCCAATTCTAACAACAAAACATCTACTTAATCAACATCGTGCTAAGTCAACCAAAACTGATTTGAAAAAATTAAAACACAATTGTTTCAGTTTCCAAATTCCAGCATTCAAGGGAGTTTTAAAGTTCTGCAAGGAAGTGATCCTATGAAAAGGATTACTCATTCCACATCTATTTTTGGGGGTTAGAAACTTACAACCATGCCCAAAGGATTTTGCCAATTTATCTCCTGATGATAGTCTTCCCGGAAGTATTTAGCAAACTCTGGTGTATGAACAAGGCACTGTATTGCACTATTCATGAAGCAAGTATTCCCAAGATTCAGCAGCCCAGTCAAACCACCAGAAGCCCCCCTAGTAATAACACCACTGTTCCCATAATTGTTATCCAACTCTTTACCAGGATAACTCAATGTCTGATTTTGCAATTGCTCTGCACTATAACCTCTTGATGCAATCTTGTTTGCAGACAGACCTCCTGCAATTGATAAGCTTGACTTAGAAGGCTCTAGAAGTACAGAAGTAGCTCCCTTATCTGCAAATCCATTGTCTGGAAAACTTATACCGCCATTTAGTGCAGTACCATTAACATTGTTAAGGACCTCCACTAGAATCTGTTTATATTGATGGCAAGAAAATGATAGGTTAGAACATGAAAAGGTTAATAATTAATCCTAAACCAAGAACCATCCTCAAATACGTATCCATTTCTGTACTCTATCCAATATGTATGTGCTTACTTGGATGTGTCCAAAGAAGTCTGAGCATACATATTATTTGTGCATGGATGGAAAGATATGAAAATGTCTTTACCAGTCAAGTTAAAAGGCAATGATTGTTATAATAAATAAATTACTAAACCCATAATTCTGTACATCATTGAGACAGCTATGCCAAAAAGACTTGGATGAAACCAAAAGGGTGGAATGTGAATATGCCTGATATATGAGAAATGGATAATAAATAGCACACAGTGGTCACCAAGAAAACATGTCAAGGAGGCCATCCATTTTTTGGCTGTACACAACACCACAGCAGCAAAAGACAAATATTGCAAACCCATGATACTAAAGGTAAATCGATGAAAATAATTGAACATTTCTAAGCAATTTTAAACTCCATATACTGCAGACAAGGATAATAGTGGTCTATGGTTCTAGGTTCAACACAGCTACAAAAGAAGGCTATCCATTTTTGGCTGGACACAACACCACAGCAACACAAGACATATCGCAAACCCATGATATTAAAGGTACATCGATGGCAATCATTGAACATTTCTAAGCAATTTTAAACTCCATATACTGCAGACATGGATAATGGTGGTCTATGGTTCTAGGTTCAATGCAGCTACAAAAGGTGTACCACCATGGCATCTAAAACATCCTTATTTTTGTTCCATTCCATCTATCCAACAACAACAATAGATAAATTAATTCTTACTCAATGCTTTTGGCAATCAAATAAAATACTCTGGAGATTGAACAGCCACTGCTCCTGTGACAAAGAAGGGACTACATAACCCAAGAAAGATGATTGAATATAACCCATAAATGGAATAAACTTTTTCCCCCTCAATGGCTTCCTAATGAAGCATCTAAGAATTCTCAACTATCTGCATGTACATATTCATAAACTTTGACCAACATAACCATCCAAACATAATATCGGTCATAAAGACAAGGATAAGATTTTGGCGTTCAGATTATGCTCCTAGCACGCATTGACTGCAGTGTTAAGGCCTAAACTTCACAGCAGAGAAAATGGGATTGAAGCTTCCAAAGACACAATACGACACAATATAGCAAATGGCAACAGATGACAAAAGACTGCTTGTTACACAGATGCAGAAATAATAGAATGTGTCACTAAAGCATGGTAATATGCAGGAGAAGTACTAATTTTCAAATGATTTCTATTTTTAGCTTAGTTGATAGAAACCTTAATTTTAGACATTAAATTACATATTAATAAAATGTATGAAATTTTTTTTCTCAAAATTCATCCGTTTTATATTGTACATAGGGCAGAAGCATCAAATGCAGAATCCAATTTCAGATGTTTAACTGGTTTCTTTATAACAGACACAATAGTCGTAAAATAAAATGATAAGTAAGTGTTGCAGCAAAAAGGACCCACATCCTGATCCATCTGTATGTTGGCATCATCAAGTGTTTTATCCATGTCATTCATCAAAGCATGCTTCCGATGACCATAATAATCCCAAATAGAAACCTGAAAAAATAAGAAAACAAAAACACTAAAGAACTTGAAAAGGAAAAACAATTTGAGGGAAACAAAAACAGAAAAGGAAATAATCTTGCATCTGCAAATTACTTGTTCTAAGTCGAGATAAAAAATCTCACATGCTCGCCGGTGAAGCTCACCAATGGTTTCCTGTCCAAAATAATTAAATCTTCAGAAACTAATTATTCTAAATAAGTGCAATGAGAGCAGCAGTAGAGATAAAATAAACGATGTCTCATAACTAAGTTTCAAATTATACCTTTTTACTTATTCTTATAGTAGAGCGATCACCTTTTGGTGTCGCAAGAAGTTGCAGACGCAATGGATAAACCTCTACAGCAAACTCTGTCTGAGAAAGACCTGAATTAATTACTTTTCGAGACAATGTCGGACCACCACCATACCTGAACGCAAAAGAGATTAAATGATTCCTCAATACATCAGCAAATGTACAGTGTAACTTTCATAATTTAAAAAAAAAAATAGCAATAGCTTGCGAGACAATAATAGATAAATTTGAAAGAACAAAATCAAAAGGAACACACGCACAAATTTAATAGCAATAGAGCAAATCATTATCAATACAATGAAGCCAACTAAAATGGTCCATAAGAATGGTAAAGAGATCAGTTCCCACCACAAACACCATATAAACTAGGAAGTGAAGAGAACAGAAAGAGACAAATTGGGGTGGGAAGAGGGGGTTGACAAGGCAATAAGGCTCTTCTTGTTTCAATTATTCAAACATAAGATGCAAAGAAAAAGGATATATACATTGTATAGACCTTGTTTGATGAAGGGCTACCAAGGAAAGGATAATTTATGATCTATTTCTACAATTATGTCCTCCATAAGTGACATATACATACATAAGGGCGCAATTAGTGTATGCAATCAAAAAGTTTTAATGAGAGATCATTCTTGTCTCATCCAAATTCTCCAAATTCAGAAGAATGGAAAGAATAGATGTTGAGAGGGTTTTGGTGGGTTACATCTATCCACTTAATCCTTTCCCCTTATAAAAAAGAAAAAAAAAGACCTATTCAAACTAGCAAATGCTCATAAAACATACAATTCATCAGGGGTTTCAGGAAAAGTTTCTGCTCTGTTGACATCAATAGTGAATCTTACACTTCCATTCCCTAAAAACATGTATGCTGGACCTGATGTATGCATGACACACAATCATACTAATAAATATGTAAATGTACAAATATAAATTAAAAAAAATAAGTAGACATGGTAATATATACTATTGTACAATATATGAATATATAAACTTTAACCTTGGTTATGAGACTAAGGTCATAGGTTCAAACCTCCAAAAATATATTGAAACTCTAAAAATGATGTCAACTTCAAATATTTCTTAAAATTACGAAGGTAAACTTGTGATAAAAATGTACAAAGGAAAATACAATATTTCGGCCTCTAAGAATGATTTTTTCAGAAAATTATGGCTACAATCACTCCTCAAGATGAAACTTTCAAGGCTGTCTTTAGTAACTATAACAACAAACTATGGGCACAATCACTGCATAACAAACCTTCTTCGTAATAGAAGCTAGAACTAGGGCATCCATCATAGAGAAACTTGATTAGCTTAGTGCCGAAGCTGATAAGAATTCAGCAAGGATCATTACCTTATAAAGCAGCAGTTGAGCTTACGAACTCCACAAACAGGTTTATACTTTATATACTTAACACAAGTCCACTTAACACGAGTAGCTCACCATTGATATAAATTAACAAAAAGATTATCATCTTCCAACCAACAAGTGAGTTTAAAAACTCCACAAGCCGGTCTAAATACTTGGCACGGCAACATTTAATTGTTAACAAGGAATTCAACATCGGGTTATTAGATTTTGTCGATTCGAAACTTGCTTATAAGTTTTTCTATGCAAATAATTTTCCATAATCCTTAACAGAAACACAAAATATTTCAGAGAAACCATATTTAACAAACTAACTAACCATGAATAAAGTTGGTTCCAAACTTGCTGAGGGAGTAAAACATAGTCACGGCCCTCTAATAAAGTATCACGAATCTCAACACTGGAGTCGGGGTTGGAGTCCTCTGACAGCCCATCGGATATCAAATCAGAATTATCGATTCCCGAAGGCCTTTTTAAAATGCTCAAAGCGGGTGAATCCCCTGACAAAGAAGTGCTTCCTTCGTTGTTGCTGTTGTTGCTCGGCTGCTGCTCCTGGTTCACATAATCAATCCAGTGTTGCCACCATCTATTTGAAGAAAATTTAAAAGAAAGTGAGAGAGAGTTAAAAAAGAGTAGCAATAGCTAAAAACATGGATTACAGAAAGAAAATAGAGGGGAAAAGTGGATATTAACTTTTGAGTGATGAGAAAAAAGAAATCGCCTTCTTTGGTGTTAGCTTCAGCGGCGATAGCAATGTCTCTGATTAAAACCCTCTCTTCTTCGGGACCCAGTTCCTTCGTTGACGTCGTCGCCGCCGTCAATGTCTCCGTCGCAACCTCCGTCATCACTCTCTAATCTTTATCTATTCCCACAGCAGGAATCCAATTAGCGAAAATTTTCAAATCTCAGACGGTTGGATTAGCCCTTCAAACCAATAGACAAACCTTTTTTTTTTTTTTTTCTAAGCTGAAGAACTCCTGGAAATCGAAACAAGGTTCTTTTTGGCTATTCCGTTTTTCTGTTTTGGTATATATGTTTTTTTTTTTTTTTTATTTGGCTCAAAAATCTGGTCCAAATAATGACGCTTTTTTTATTTCAAGTCCAACCTTTTTTTTTCCTTAACGCCCAACCATTTATTTCATACAAATGGCCAAAATTTTAAGAGTGTTTCCACAAAGAATCTTGAAGAAATTTGAAAGGAAAGTCATTTAAATAATGATGTTAAAATATTAGTATTTGTAATTATTTTGTTTGAATAAATTTTTTTAGAAAAAATTTTTATTTTATTAAAATTTAATAACATAAAAAATTATTATGAAATAAGAATAATAATATTAAAGATAAAATATATATAATATGTAATATTAGTATAATTAGATTTGTAAAAATATATAGATATTATTGATAATATAAAAATAGTTTAAAAAAATATTAGAGTTAAATAAAAATATTTATATTTAATATACTTATCAATTCATAATTGTTATATATTATCACTGCACTTTTCATATAAGTGATTAACAAAATTAAAACTTGAAAACCTTAAAAAATTAAATATCATAAAATAGTAAATAATTAAAAGATATTTTATAAATTTTTTTCTTTTTTGAACTTTTTTTAAATTTATCAATTAATGACATAATAAATTATGTGCCCTGATAATATAAGTATTTATATATTGTTTATATATCAAATATAGACTATAAATAAAATAATAACAAATTGTCAAATACATTAACAGTGTAAAGTTAACAAGGTAACACATACCCCTTAATGTATATTTTAAAAAAAAACTAATTTAAAAAAGAAATAAGACATGTTATTTTGTTAATCTTGGTTTTGAAGTTAAAAAATTTGTACTAATAGTGTATTAAATAATTTTTTTATTTTTTGAGTTTTGTATTTTATGACAAATCATGTGAAGTAAGAAGAGATTTAAAAGAATTTTAAAAATACATCTTTTTAGGTGAAATTTCAAAAAAAAATAATTCTACAAAGTATATATAGTTAAATTACGGATTTAAGATTTTTTTTTTATGAGTGTCAACTTATAATATATATAACTACCGGCAAATTTATCAATTTTATCGATAAAAATGGGTGTCCAAGAGAAATTCTCTTAGTTTCAAGATAATTTTCAAAAGATGTTCCATATTGTAATATATTTGTCCTAAACTTTATCATTGATTATAATCATTTGTTAAGTTTCATCCCAATCAAATCCATTATGGCCAAGTAGGGTTTTAACACTACCATATTATAATAGTTGTTAAATATATTTAATAATTAAAATTAATCTTAAAATCTCAACTAAAGGCATTTCTTTTAGCATACAATAATCTAACAACGATTTTTCATTAAAATTAGCATAGTGATGAGATGAAAACAAGAAAATGAATTTAGAGTTGGTTACCTAACACTCGAAATAGAAAGAATGAATCCATTATGTTTGATGTGCATTGCATTTGTGAGAGACACATAGATCAACAACAACATAGCAACAACCATTTAGAATGATAAAATTAACATTTTTCCTAACAACATTTAAATTTGGTTTCATTTTCTTTGATCGTTTACTTAAATTCTGAGATGACAGCATAAAGAGCAAACAAAAGGAAAATATTTAGAGAAACTAACTCATTAAGCATAATGTTAGTTGCAATATAGATTTCAAACGTAATAGATGAATGATAATTGGGTTTTAATTTCAAAATAATTAACACTACAATGATATGGAATTCTATAATAATTCACTGAAAGTAGAACATATGAGAATTAATACATCAAATTCATAAACATAATATACACCTATTTCTTAGATATAAGCAGTCCAAGTGCCTTTTGATGAATATTTATGACTTTTAAATCAATTGTATAGCTTGAACCACCTATCCCTTTAAAAATTAGAATCGATGTGGAAAGATAAAATTTTCAAAAACATGAGAAAAAACCATCTTTCCAAACTTAAGCTATAACAAAATCTATCTAAAGACATTACCTCAAAAGTAAGTTTTGTTTATCATCAAATACTCATTAAGTGAATACTTTTGCAAAATACCTACCAAGTCAAAAGAAATTTGTAGCAAGTGTAATAGAAAAACAAAAAAACACCAAAGAACTAGGCATTAAAGTTTTTTAGAGCAATAAAAGATATCTTACGCTTAGCTTATTCATGGCTTTAGTATAATTGCTTGCGAGTATCTTCCTTAAAAGAATAATAGGGAAAAAAATACATACTTCTATTGTATTAGATAGAAGCCCGCAGTCATAGCATAAACTCATAATGTAAAGCACAAACATCTAGCAATCATAAATATTTTATTAAAATAATACTATGTACAAAAATCTATAGACATTTTTTCCACTTTTAAAGCTAAAATTTTTTCTTTAATTTTTACATTATTAGGTACACTAAAATCTATTTATGAAAAAATAATAAGAGAACAATAAGAATATCAAATAATATATTTTAATGTAATGGGTTTCCACTTTAATATATGCATAGATGAATGACCAAAATTGTCACGACATCTTGGTAAAAGGGATAGGTTGACCCAAAAATTGGATGAAAGGGAAAATTTTGAAAAAAGGGGCTTGAAAATATTTTTAATAAAAACAAAACTAAAGGAGTAGTCACTAATCTTTTTTAAGGTATGATTGACCATTCAAAAAAAAATTTTGTCCTTTCAATAAAACATTTTAAAATGGGTTTAAAAGGTTTTAAAAAAAGAACAAATTTGACATCTGCGAAATCAAAGTTGAGTCTAAAAGTCGATTACACGTGGGTAAAATATTAGCACCACTACAACATCCATCGAAAATGGTACTTCAATTGCATGATATCCTTTAATTTTGATTAAAATGGTCCTGTTTTACTTAATATTCAAAATTAATTCCTTTTCTTTTTTTTTTTTCTTTTTTTTTCTTTTTTTTCCTTTTTTTTCCTTTTTTTTTTTGAAACAAAAACAAATCAAATTTAAAAACAAAGTTTTTTTTAGATCAATATAAAAACACTTTAAATATCGATATTTAAATCAAGATAATACCTCTCATAAATAATAATCACCGATAACTCCCTACAGCTGATAAAATTTTGATGACTACATTTATTTGAGATATTATCTTATTTCAAAAAAAATTTTTAAAACTAAATTTTGAAAATAAATGCATGAATATAATAACATGTGATGAATGCATGACAATATAATATAGATGATGAAGTGTGACTTTATGATAATATGAAAATGCATGCTATGACAATGTAATATGAAATGCAAATGCATGACTGGTTTACAGTTTGAGGGTTGGTGTTAGGGTTTGGGTTGGGTCTAAGTTAGTGTTTAAGGTTTAAGGGTTTAGGTTTAAGTTTAGGTTAGGTTTAAGCTAGGGTTTGATTTAGCATTTAGGTTTGGGATTTAGAGTTTGGACTAGGGTTTGGATTTAGGGTTTGGGTTTAAGGCTAGGATTAAAGGTTAAGGTTTAAAGTTTAGGATTAGGATTTAGGGTTTAGATTTAGAGTTTGATGGGAGATTTAGGGTTTCAAGTTTGGGGTTCAATTTTTTTTTTTGGATTTTATGAAAATGGATAAGAAATAAATTCAAATTACAAAAATACCATTAATGAAAGCATTTGCCAAATGCAAAACCTAGAAAAATGATTACTAACTAATGTATTTTTAAACTTAATATCACAAACATGTAATACATAAAAATTCAAAATTAAAATGGATTAAACATAAAAACTTTGAATTTTGGTTTAAATGTCCCACAATTTTTTCATCATTAAACCCAACCAAACAACTTATAAAATCAATAAAATCAAACATCAAAACAACTTTTTCTTCATTACAAAATTTGATTTAACATTCTAAAAACATGAAAATCATGACAAATACACAATTAAAAGATAAGAATCAAAACCAAGTTTGTCACAAAATGAAGAACAACATTCAACCAACATTAAATTCACAATAGCCAAATGGCCTATAGCACTTCCAATCAATTTTCAATCATCTCATTTCACTCAAGTATGCCTTATTGTCTCATCAAACCATCATGTAAGAGTATTAACATTATAAGAAGAATCCTACCAACATAAAGCAAGCTAAATAGCCAAGAAATCATAAACCAATAGAACATGAACCAAACACTAACATATATTACTAACCAACCAATAATTATATAAAACATTAATAAATTCATCATCTAACCATCATAATCAACATTTTAAAGCAACCAAACATTAAGAAAAAGCCAAGAGTAGGTTCGGCCATAGTAGAAGAGGTTTGGTCAAACTTTTAACTTGGTTTTTAATGGTGGAGTTGTTTTGCTTTCTTTAATCCTTTAGCTCAAATCTAACTATGGGGTAATTATTTGAATGCTTGGATCAAACTTGGAATCAAGAACACAAATAACTATGAAATTTTTTAGAAAATAAAAATGAAGAGAATCAATGCAAAAATGATATGAAATGAGATAAAAATGCAAAGAATGCAAGGTGAAAAAAAAAGTAAGATTATACCTCTAAGCTAGCAAACTTAAAGAATTTTTTCTTACTTTTTTTTTTCCATTTTTCTCTCACTCTTTTCCTCTCCTTTTCTCCCCCTTTTATTGCATTTTTCTAGCCCTTTTTTTGTTTTCAACGTGAATGGTAACCAACAAAATGATGAAAATATCTCCAATGCAAGTCAATGTTAAACCATTGTATTAAAAGCTCGTCCAATAGTCCTTATTCTATCCTTGTTTTTGCAAGGTGTGAACTTTTTCCATTAGATTTACCTTCCTAATATGATTTAATGGTCTGAAATAAACACTGTCAAATGTGTTATTTTTATAGCCATTAAAACTAATGAAAATATCATTTTGCCCTTAGTATAAAGTTTTTTGTCTTTAAGCCATTTTCTTGAAAATCAATGTTCCTATGCTCATTTTTTTTTTATTTTAAAACTCTAAAAATATTGAAATATTATGAAATTAAAATTTAAAAATTTTCGTAAAAATCCAAAATGAGAAGGTCAAATTACAAAAATACTCCTAAGGTATATTTTGGTAATTTCACATCTCTTGAAGTATTGCTGTGATTTCAAATGTACCAAAAATCATCAAATATTATAAAATCATTATCTGAAAAGTTTCATGAAAAATCGATTTTAGTAAAGTCAAATTAAGAAATTATCTTTAAGGGTATTTTGATAATTTTACACCTCTCGAAGTATAATCAAGGTTTTTAAAATTTTAAAAATCATCAAATAATATTAAATCATGATCTATAGTATTTTGTAAAATTCTAACACTAAAAAGGTCAAAGTACAAAAATGCCTTAAAGAGCGTTTTGATAATTTCACACATCTTAAGATGTGATCTGAGTTTTTAATACATCAAAATTCAATAAAATATATTCAATTATGATCTAAAAATTTTCACAAAAATTTGACTTTGAGAAAGTCAAATTATGAAAATACATTTTAAAGGGCGTTTTGATAATTTTACACTTTTCAATGTGCAATCAAACTTTTCGATGCTTTAAGAATCTCCAATTTCCATTTTAAACTACATTGATTTTAATTTGATTGTGAATTTTGAAAATTGACTTGGATTCTATCCGTTTATTAAGTTTGACCAATTTTGACTAAGTTTAATTAATTTTGACTTTCTTTGATCAAGTTTTATCAAAGTTGATCAAAGTTGACTTTGGAGCATTTGGGTCAAATTGGTCCAAAATTTGATTTTAAAAATTGTTAAAATTAAAGAAATGTTGGATTTAAATGGGGTTAGATTTTAAGCACTTCATAAATGGTCAAAATTTTACCCAGACAAAATTAGATGTCTAAAGTTACCTTTCTTTGCTTATTTTTTAGAATCAGAAATAATGCAAAGACCAAAGACACTAATTTTATCTAGCATTTAGGAATGAGAGGGCTCAGTTTGCTTGTGCTTATTTATTTTCGTGTTGGAGAAGGATTTTTTTTGTTTTTTTATTTTTTTATGAGAAAAAGCTCTTACAAACATAGGCAGATAACTTTAAAAATCAATTTGAAAAAAGTTCCTATTAATATAGGCAACAAACTTTAAAAACATCTATTTGGAAAGAACTCTTATTAATATAGGCAATGAACTTTTCAAAAATTTGTCTAGAAAGGGCTCTTATTTAACATAAATAATGAACTTAAAAAAAAAAACTGTTTGGAAAGGGCTCTTATTAACATAAGCAACGAATTTTTAAAAAAATATTTGTCTAGAAAAGGCTCCTATGAACATAGACAACAAACTTTAAAAAAACTGTCTAAAAATGACTCTTATAAAATAGGCATCAAACTTGAAAAATCTGTCTAAAATGATTCCTATAAAATAAACATTAAACCTTAAAAATCTATATGAAAAAAGCTCCATAAAATAGGCATTAAACTTTAAAAATCTATCTAGAAATAGCTTCTATAAAATAGGCATCAAACTTGAAAATTTTATCTAGAAAGGACTTTTATAAAATAGGCATCAAACTTTAAAAATATGTTTGGAAATGACTCATATAAAATAGGTATCAAATTGAAAAAAAAAAAAAACTATTTAGAAAGGGCTCATATAAAATAGGCATCAAATTTTAAAAATCTATCTAGAAAGAGCCCTTATAAAATAATTATCAAACTTTAAAAAATCTATCTGGAAGGAAGTTCCATGAAATAGGCATTAAACTTTTAAAAAATATCTATCTAGAAAGGGCTTCTAGAACATAGGTATCAAAGTTTAAAATCTATCTACTGCTAGCTAATCAGGGCTTAATTCTTTTCGGTGTCAGCTAATCAGGGCTTAATTCTCTTTGATGCCAACTAATCAAGGTTTAATTCTTCTCGATGCCAACTAAAATGGGTTAATTCTCTTTATGCCAGTTAGACTGGGCTTAATTCTCTTTATGCTAGCTCGAATGGGCTTAATTGTTGGTGTCAGCTAAACTGAGTTTAATTCTCATTTTGCCATCTAGACTAGGCCTAATCCTTTTCGGTGTTAGCTAATTTGGGCTTGATTCTCATTTTTTTTAAAAATTTCTTAACATTCAATCCTTCTAAAAACTTATTATCATATCTTATCTTTTCATTTATTTTTTCAGTAACCCCTCATCTTTTACATTTTTTTCTCTTTTTCTCTCTTCTTTTCTTTTTTTCTCTCTTTTTTTCTTAGAAGAGCCATTATAAACATAAGTAGGTAACTTTAAAAATCAATTTTGAAAAGGGCAATATGGTTTTGAAAAAGTTTGAAAAGTCTAATTTTGGAAAGTTAGGTTGTATAGGAAGCTAAAAATTGATTCTTATATTCTTTAAAGGATTCTTTTTCATCTTTGGTCGTTTGTTGTTTGTTGTTGTTGTTGTTTTTATTTTTGTTGGTTTTTTGTTTGTTTTGTTTTTTTTTTAGATATGGATCGAAAGTTGTTTTAAGTGTTTTGGATTCATACTAAATGTCTTCAAGATTATCATTGAAGAGCTAGGATTCACACTAGAAATTTTCAAAGGTTTTGGGATTCATACAAAAAGGGTTGGGATTCATACCAAAAATTTTTAAAAGGTTTTAGGATTTAGACTGAAAGGGCTAAAATTCACGCTAGGATTTTTCAAAAGGTTCAGAATTTACATCGAAAGGTTGGGATTTGAACTACGATTTTTCAAAAGGTTCAAAATTCAAAATTCATATTGGAAGGGTTAGGATTCACACCAAGATTTTTCAAAAGGTTTGAGATTCACACCGAAGGATTTGCACTAGAATAAATGATTCATACTTTAGACGATTTCAAATTCACATAAAAAACATGATTCACAATTTAGAGGATTCAAAATTCAGAAAAAATTATTCGTAATTTGGATTAATTCACAATAAAGAAATGATTCATAGTTTGGAAGACTATGGATTCTCATTAAAGTAATGATTTACAATTGAAAGACTCTGGATTCATAATAAAGTAAATGATTTATAGTTTGTAGACTCTAGATTCACAACAGAGGAAATGATTTATAGTTGAAAGACTTAGGTTTCATATTAAAGCAACAATTCACAGTTAGAAGACTCTGGATTCACAACAAATGAAACAATTCACAGAATAAAGACTTTGGATTCATAACTAATTCACAGTTTTCAAATATTTGCAATTTTTAAAGATTTGTAAATTTCAAATTTTTGCAAGAAAGGTTAAAGATTTATAAATTTCAAAGTTTCACAAAAGTCAAAAATTTCAAAAACTCATAAAAGGGATCAAAGATTCACAAATTGCAAAGATTCATAAGAGTCAAATATTCATAATTATTGCAAATTTGCAAGAGTCAAAGACTTTTAAGTTTTAAAATTTAGCAAGAGATTTGTAAAGATTCATAGATTTTAAAGATCTGTCGTCATAAATGATCAATCATTAAGATAGGGAATGCCAATGACCTCTATTATGATGCAAATGCAAGTGTCCCTAGGTAAATATAGATGTTCTTTCTAAAATGTACATGCAATATACAACATGTAACATGCATTTAGATTTGATTATGAAAGCAAAAAGATAAACCATCATTTCTGGAAAGATTTTTTCATTTTTGAACAACATCAATTATTCCATGAAAAAATTTTTTTTTTCTTAAATACAAATGAGTCTAAAGATTATCACATTGTTTCTTTAATTTTCACAAAATGTGTGACTGGTTATTCAAAATTTTTTCAAAATGATCAACAAAATTTAGCCCATATAATTAAAATCCATAATCACAGAAAAATGAATATCTGAATAAATGTGACTTTATGAGTCTATTGGGAATTAGTGATCTTTATTAGAAATGAAAATGTGAGAATTTTCTTTTCAACTAGATTGGATGGTTCAACATGTGAGGACTTCAGTTCATTCAAAGAGACTTCATTATTTGAAGAGAATAAAAGAAAGTGTCATACTTTTCTATGTCGATTTACAAATAAAACATAAATTTCTTTAAAAGCCTAAATCCTATAAAAATCAAATATATTCGACACTTTTTTTAGCATTTATAAGTGGTATTTTGATAGATATTATGGTCAACTATGGTGTGATCAAAGTTTTTGAAGGTCATTTAAAGATAAGGAAAAGAGGCTCAAATTTTTGAAATCAATTCATTTTTATACATCTTAAACTTTTGGAACCTTCATTTCTTTGAACTTTTAAAAGGGGTTTAGGCTACCTTTGGTTAGTATCAAGAATAGCTTTGAGCCTTTTTAAGTTCATTCTTGATTGTCCTTTTGTAGGATTTTTACCTAAAAGCCACATTCATCTTTCTTTTATTTTTTTTCCTTTTTTATTATTTTTCTCTTTTTTCTTTCTTTTTTTTAATTATTACATCATACACTAAAGAATTCAAATTTATTTAAAATGAACTAATGATCAAATGGGTAATTAAGTGATAAATGGAGATAAAAAAGGTTCATGGGTTTAATGGTCATTTTTCAAAAAAAAAACTTTTCAATTTTAATCACCTTTGCTTAATCATCCAATATAAACTTTTGCTAGGATGTAATATAGACTAAGGTTCATGGTTGCCAAAGAAAAAGATAAATAGACTTAAAATAAATGTTTAAAGGTAATTAAACCAGTGATCATTTTTTTATTTAAAGGATTCACTTTGGGCCATTTATCTTTTTATTTTTTCATGTTTTTCACTTAATCATTCATCATTTTTTTCTTATATTTTTCCCTTTCTTTTTCTTTTTCCTTTTTTTTCTTCTTTTTTTTATTCTTTCCTTTTTTTTTGTTCTTTTTTTTTTCTTTCTTTTTTTTTTACTTTTATTTTCACCTTCTTTTTCTTTTGCTTTAAATGGATTCAAAACTTTACAAACCTTTTATTGGACATATGCTTTCAGCATATAGGGTTTCCTCTTAGACATTATCATACTTAAACCTCTAGATGTAATTTTTTTAGCTCTTTAGAGTGAAGAATGATCTAGGTTAAAGTTTTTTTAAAATAAATTTTCATTAGGATCAAAAGAAAAACAAAGGATAAATTTTTATATTTGTAGAGGGATAATGAAAGATGTCCATTTATCATCTCAAGCATAAGTTACTCAAATTTGAAGAATAATTCTTTTCAAAAAAAGGTTTAAGGGAAGGATTTTTTTTTAAAACTCTTTGGTTTTCTTTCATTGGTTTTGTTCATGAATTTGTTGAGACTTTTTTTAGTTTTGGATTTATTTGAATGTGTTAAGTGCATGCTATCATAATAAAAATTTTTCTTTATTTTGTTTATTTTTATTTTTTATTTTATTTTCTTTCTTTTCTTTACATGCCCTTTACAACCATTCAAAAAAGATATCATGTTTTGACAAACCACCCCTAATAAAGGTTAATGTAAGAAAAAAGGTCATGTGAAATGGACTTGTTTAAAGTGTCAAGGAATCCATGTTATTTTATAATAGGGGTCGATCACAATTCAGGTTGTTTTAAAGGTAATTAAGTCTTTATTTTTTGTCATTGTGCCCTAAGATACTGATCAAAGATAATTTTGAGATAAAGAACTAGGAGATTGGTATGTTTATGGTCATTTAAAAGGACTTGGGTGGCTCTGATTTTGGGAAATTTTTAAACGTATAGCATAACCTTAACATTTATTAAATTACCACATCCAAATTCTAAGAAAAATGTTGTGTTTGTTTAATTTTCTTATAATCTCAATTTTTTCTCTTTTTTTTTTTTAGGAGATTAGCTTTCTCATTGTTTATTACTAGGAAAAAAATGCCACCCTTTTATAACACAATATTATTAGGTGAAGGTATGGTTCACAAATTCAAGTTCATACTTTTTGAGGGTTTATAGTTGATAAGTAAAAGCATTTTAGTTATTTAAAAAAGGTGTGCAAGTAAGGATCGTCAATACTTTTGAGACTCATTTCACCTTTTATTACAAAAGAAAACTTTTTTTTTCTCTTTTTTTTTTCATTTTCTCTATTTTTTCTTCTTTTTTCATTTTTTTTTTCATTTTCAATGCATCTTTTTCTCTTTTATGTGGGGCTTTTATTCAAATTCAACAATTTTCTTTTTTCATTATTTTTTTTGGGAAAAATCTTAAGAATCCAAGATTTTAAAGAAATTATAAACATTGAATGACAACATTCACAAATTCATAAGACAACGTAATGCATCATAACTGGAATTTAAAATATATTTATTTAGTGTAAACATTCAAACCCTTTCCAATACTTTCAAAGATATACAAACTTAAAAGATTGCCTAATCCTCAAAATTTTGATCCTTGACTTTCCCATTATTCAACTTATTATAGCCACCAATCCTAACTGAATAAAATTAACATCTATTGTTTCATGAATTTTAAAGTTAAACTATCATTTTTTATGAGATCATCAATATTTTTCTTCAATTCCTTGCATTTTTCTATTGAATAGTCGATTGCACCTATATGATAAAAACATTTACCATTGGGATCATAATTCCTTACTAATGGATTTGAAACCATTTTCATAGGTTCTGTCATGATGTATTGGTTTTTGACAAGCAAATGCAAGAGATCAAAAATGGGAATAGACAGCTTTTCATGATAATTTTTCAACCCACTTTGGTTTATCGATTTAGTAGTAGCTTTGGGTGCTAATCCAAGAGTAGAGATAATACTACTAGCAATCATTTAAAGATTTTCTTGCAAGCTAGTTTGATAAAGATAAGAACTTTGGAAAGTAGTATTTATGACTGTGTGAGAATGATAGGGATTACATAAGGGGAAACCTTCCAATAATTTTCTTCCATGTGTTACCCTTTGCACATCTATTCTGTTTGGCTGAATATGTGATCAAGGAGTAATGAGCTGAATGAGTAGTCGAAGACTATGAAGTGGATTAGGTGGTTAGGCACATCGATTCTGATATAAGATTCTTATAGATTGCATAAAATTTTGGGGTCTAATCTTAAGTACTTGAAAAGGAGACTAAAAACAAACATGAGAAGAGTTCAAATGTTGGTTTGGACTTGAGGTAATTGGTGAAAGTTGTTTGAAATCAGATGACTCAGTCTTAGAAATCAAACTTTTGGGTTCAATTATTTATGTGGTCAAGTCATTCATCCCTTTTATGAGCTTGTTCAAACTCTAATCTTCACTCAAGATATAATGTGCATCAAGATCTTTTTGAAGGTTGTTTGATCTAGCAAGAACTAATTGATCTTAATTTGATTGAATTGAAAAAGATGAAGACCTTTGAGTAGCAATAATCATAACCTTTTCACCACCTTCAACCATTTCCACAAACTAGGCAATCCGTTGTTTTATTTCATGTAGTTCGTGCTTGAATTCGTCTTGGTTCATCTCAAATGCACTAATCTTTACTTTCAATTAATCTCTTATTTTTGTCATTATGATATCCCACCAAAACAGACATTTTATTTTAAAGGGTTTAGACCAAAAGTTTATGGTATTTTTCTTATGAATGAATGCCTCTAAACAAATGCTTATTTACATAACACATATAACTTGTTTATGAATACATGATATGATAATGATGTAAAAAAATGTCATGAAATGCAAAGATGCCTAAGGCAATGGATTTTCATATGTACAAGGCCCCAAATGATAAAAATTTTATTATTCATGAATATGTATGCAAGAAATATAATGTCCTATTGCAAGGATGGTAGGATATGAAATGCAATGTATGTTTTATGAAATCCTATTATCCATGAATCTATATGCATGAAATGTAATGACATATTTACATAAGTGATGAGATGTATACCTATGCACTGACATATTATATGCATAAGACATATTTACATAAAACGTGATGCATGTATTGTGCTGACTTAATGAGGTTGATACTACCATTAAGATGTGCATGAGATATAATGCATGTACTACCTATATGCATGAAATGGAATACATGTACTATCTATTGATATGTACATGAAATAAAATGCATGTATTATCTATTGAAGTAGATGAGATGGAATGAATGTATTATCCTATTGTGATGTGCATGAGATGAGGTACATGTATCATTTATTATTTCTAATCATGATAAAAATGTATGAAACAATGAAATGCAAAACATGAAACAACATTCAAACTCAAAGCTTTTCTTTTTTTTTTTTTTTAAAGAAGGAAAAATTCAAAAAACAATTAAAAGACAAATTAAAAAGACAGCAAATTGACAAGAAAAAAAAACTATAACACTATTCCCTAACTTTTTCTCAAAAATAAAATTTTCATTAAATGGTTTTATTTTATTTTAAATTAGCAAATTCATTCAATCACATGTTCAATCAAGAAAATTGGTCTAAAAAATTAAGGAAAAAGCATTATCCAAGCATCCACTACATTAAGAATTATAATGGAGACAATAATTCAAAACCAATAGTAGAAATATTTAAGAGTAAATGTTTTCTAATTTAAAGTCTAAAATATAAATATAATTATCAAAATAATGCAATTCAATCAAAAGGAGGAGACCAAAACCAACAACAATTTAAGAGTATTATGGTTGGAAATAATGTTGTAAAAAGCACTTCAAAAATCTCAAAATCCTAAATTAAATTAAAACCAAAATGCTATAAAGAGAAAATATATGTAATAAATGAATATGTACATTCAAATACTTAAGTTTGCCTGATGCAGCAAACCTAGATCAATGTTGCAAATTTGGACAATCTAGTTCATCTTTTATTATCTTTTCATAAATGTAGTTCTTGCAAATGATTTTTAAAATTTTGAAAAATGCCCTTAATACTATTTATTAATTTATAATATGTACGAAAGCAACTTGCTAAGCACATAAAACTTTAAATCTAACTCACCATTGCCCAAATTTCAACTTGTAAGCATAGTATTACATCATTAATTGAGCAGTACATTCCCAAAGCCATGAAGTTACAATTTTGGCTGAGGTTAATAATTCTTTTAATCCATCAATTTTGCTAAAAATCAAATCAATAATAAAAAATTACCTTATAATGAAAATAACTTTTCAAATAACTAATCCAAAAGTTACCTATATATATTCATAATAAATTGGTCAATCATTCCAAGTTGTAGTGCTAGTGACAATATATAAATGAATTTGTAAGAAAAACTAATAACTCTTAATCGTGCTATAACCAGACACATAAAATAATTAAATAAATAGAATTAGAAAAAAAAATTCTAACAAGATATTTATTTAAGCAAATTAACACATGATCATTTAAATCATAATTGTAAATAAATAACAAATTAAAAAATCAAAACTATAAATATAAAGTATATTAAGACAAAAATAGATACAAGCTAACTCTAGCAAAGAGAGAAAAATAATTTTGAATGCCAAAAAAAATTAATAATAAAAATAAAAGAATTTAAAAGAAAATAAATGGTTATACAACATAAAATATCAACAATCTTTACCGACTAATATATAATTGTAAAAGAAAAATACTTCAAAAGTAATACATATGCCGATCATTACTCAATCACGATTTTAGAGTTTACCATGAGTTTATACAATGATGAATTCTTACCCTATTATTAAAGCAACAAAAGAATAACAATTAATTTCAAAATCAAGTATATTTTAGAAAATTTAGAAAGAAAAACTAGTTAACATAGCAACATACAAAAATGAAGTTAACAATTGTTTACAAAGATATTATTATATATATTATTGTTCACAAATGAAATGCAATTTACTCAAAGCTTAAAACTGTAATAAAAAATCAAAGACTAGCAAATAACAGTTAAACTGTTAACGGCAAAGACATTGAATAGAGACAATAAATGTGATATCTCATGTATTGTAGTTCATTTCTAAGGGTAAAAGAAAATTGAATGCAATAAAGAACAATCCCTCGATTGTATAAAATAAGAATTAATAGACAAACATCATCTATCTAGCAAAAAAAAAAAAAAGTAATCAAAGGAACTATAATTTTTAATCTCCTACTCTAACCTTGTTTTGCCATCAAATGAATAACATAATATGAAAAGTCTAAGCTAACTTGTAGGACTTATTTCTAAAATTTATAGGCTTGCAATAAGATTAAAATAAAAAAAATACATGATTAAAATCATAATACTAAATTCAAAATTTAAAATGATAAATTACAAAATAAATTTATATATGAAAATAGGGAAAATATAAAAAATGAAAAAAATTAATAAAAATATCTTACTTTTTTTACCTTTCATTTTTAGTCATTTTTCTTAAGAACCAAATCAATCTCTATCAAATTAAAAAAAATTTTAAAAATATAAAAACAAATTGACTAACCACTTGGAAAACCATATCTTTCCTCTTTTTTCCTACCAATCGATAATCTTGCCCCATTTTAGTTTTTTTTTTCTCTACTCTCTTTATTTCTCTCTTTGGGTACCAAACTCCTACTTTTCTTTTCTTCTACCTTCTTTGATTTTTTTATTTTGCTTACCTCGTTTCTTTTCCAGTCTCTTTCAAATCTTCTTTTATTTTATCTTTTTCTCTTTTTTTTTCTAACCTTCATTTCGTCTTTTATCTTTGTGTTTCCTTTTCTCTCCCATTTCTTTATTTTCATTTCTTTTTCTTAATTTTTTTTATTTTACAATAAAAATTCAACAATATCTTTAACAAAATATAAATTTTCTTTTATGTCCTAAAACGTTCAATTGTTACACAGAGATGAGCCAGGAGATAACTTTATATGGTAGTTAGATATGCAATAAAATAAATTATTAACAAATTAATAAAAAAGTAAAAAAAAAAACATATTTAGGTCTTGGATTTTAGTCCTAGAAAAAAATTTTAGAGGCAAAAAAAGTGAGCTACTGTATCTAATTGTGAGTAACAAGAGATATACCATACTATACATGTCTGGCGCAGTCTCTTTTATTTTTACTTTTTCTCTTTCACTTCCTTTTATTTTTTCGCTTTCAGCAAAATAAACTAACCAGCCTTTTTTTTTATCCCTTTAACTCAATAGCAGCTTCTTCTAATTTTTTACCAGTGGCATCATTTTCAAGCTTGAACCAGCCAATAACTAAGTTTTCTTTTTTCATTTTTTTTAACTTTTTGTATAAGCAACTAACATAAAGCCTCTTTTTTTCTCTCAAATCTTGATTTTTTTTTCTTCTATTTTTTTTACAAAATAAACCAGCAACCCATTTTCAAAACAAATCAAATCATCTTTGCCACTGAAATTGTCGCTATTATGCTTACCATTGAAACATCTCTTTTTTTTAAATGTTATCCTAAAAAATTACAAACTAAAACACACCACCTCTTCAATCTCTCTTTCCACCATTACAAACCTAAAAATACTAAAAAATCTCTTGATCTTTCTTCACCATCTTAAAACTTTAAAAAGATTTTTCAACAAAATCGAACAGAAACCACAAAAATCAATTATACTGCATGATTATTGATTGTGTATTTAGGTTATCTATAATTGTGGACAATTGCTGCAGAATTTGTTGCTATTTTTGTGATTATTCCTTAAATTTAAAGTCTTAAAAATCTAGTAAAACTGTTTAGTCGAACCCAAAAACCACTGACCCTAATGTAAAAGCGACACTATCAAATAACTTTATCGTTAATCTACTTAAAACTATGTCTTTGTATATTGTATTTTTTTCTCTTTCTCTAATTAAATTGTCCCTAATTTTGAGTTGATTGCTTACTTCTTTTATAGGGCTTTAATCTTGATTCCAAAAGAATTTTAAATCCAAAGAGATTTAGTTCAATAAAATTCTTTATTTTTATTGTTTCTTTGTAATTTCAATTCATCCATGATTCAATCCCAAACACTTTAATCAGCTTAACACACTTTTGAACTCATTTTTAATATTTTTTCTTTTTTAATTTTCCAAAGAAATAAATAAAAATAATTAAAAAAAGAAATGAATATGAATTTAAGACCTAAATCAAATTTAAAGCCCAATTAATCAATTAAAGTCTAAAAATAATTTTTAAAAGCCTGCACCTTTCATTAATGGATAAAAATCCAAAAGTTAGTTTTGAAATTAAAAGACTTCAAAAGATCTCAAATAAAATGAGATATCTACACTTTTATTAATATTCATTATTAGGCATTTTAAGTCTTATATATGAATGTATTATTTCATAAATTGTTTATATATTTGTTATTTCATTCATACATAATCATTTATTAATAAATCGATATGAGTAAGATTTTAATGTTGTGTTTTATGCATGAGATGTTAAGCTTTTGTAATTTTTGTTGATTATATTTTTTATAATTGATTTTTTTTATGATTTGTTTATCAAAGAACCAATTAACTTGAAAGTAGTTGTAACAATAGTCAATAGGTTTCTATTAAACATTGTTTGCAAAAGTCATCTATTGATATTAATATGTTTCATGGACTTCCATGTTTCTCATATAAATTTCTTGATAGTTATAAATTTTAATTTTTTGTGCTTGATTTATACGTTTTTACTCCTTTTTTTCCTAAAATATCATACTATTTTCCTATATAATGTATTTTCTTATATTATTGTTTTTTAATATATAATAAAAATTATGCTCTTTCTTAAGTTGTTGTGGAGTAATAGTAAAAACGATTGCTAATTTATTTTCAACCAACATATGATATGTCATGACATGAAACATTTTTGTTTATGATTGTTTTGATGAATGTTCATAATTTTGGTAGCACTTTTTAACTTTGAATCAATAGTCTTTTAATTGAGTTATTTACCAGATTTGATATTGATGCTTTTTTGCTATCCTCTTTCTCTATATACAAATTTTTTTTCTTTTACTTTACATATTTGGTTGTGAATTTAATGATTTTATTTTATTACTTTGATGGCATTTTTCTTTTTTTGAAAATTCTATTTTTGTACAAAATGAAATTCAAATATAAAAATGTCCAGGTGTGACGTATGTGCCAAATATTTTAGTAATTATTGAGGGTTATTTTAACATTTTCTTATTAACTAAGTTTAAGGTTTAGTCAAAAAAATTATCTAGGTATTTTGATATTAACATTACTTGAGTTTATAATTGAGTTGACATATGATAGATTGATGGTAGATAATAGTTCAACGTTGATAATTCTAATGGTTTTTAAAAGGTAACCTCAATTTTTTAACATGACTGTATGTTTATTTAAATATGATGGTTTCATGAGTATTTTTTTTAAAGTCAAATAGCTAAGTCTCCATACGGGAATGAAAAAGTATATTCAAGTTTGTAATGCAAATTGCACTTTTGAACATATAACCTTTGGAAGTGAGACAACAATGGTATGTATTAGTTTTGGTATGTATCAATTTCCATTCAATGTAATTATTAATTTTTTAATGAAAATTTCAAGTTAGATTCTTTTGTTCAATTTCCCCTACAATGATTGGTTTTAAGTTAATGCTTGCATTGGATAATAACATGCATTAAGAAAATGAGTTTGTATAAATGAAAGTGATTCAAAAATAGAATAAATGTAACTTTGGTCCACTGTTTAATTAAGCAAAGTATACATTAATCAATTTGTTTTCAGTCAAAATCCTTAATTATAACCTTTCATTTCAATTAAAAACCTGAATTCTTTCTCGGATTGTTGTAGCTTTTTCTCTTTTTTAATTTTAGAGAAAGAAAAAAATGCTTATTCAACTTAAATGAACAAATTCACTAGAAACTCTGAAGTTTCTGTCTTTGGTTTATTAATTAGATGTAATCTACCTTTTTAGAAGTCTTTAAAAGTGTAACATGTATGAGGATAAGGGCCATCTAAAAATAATTAATATATCTAAAAAAAAGGCCATCTTTGTATAACTCGACCTATGCCTTGGGATGAGGTTGAATGCACCAAATATATGGCAAGGTGATGAACTAATTCTTCATTCTGTAACAAATCACTAATTGTAACCAATTAACATAAGCTTAAAAATTTCTTCCATACTAGATATAATTTTTTTTATGGAACCAGATGTAGTTAATAATGATGTAATCTGGAGTGTTTTCCACTCAAGGGGATGTGATAAGCATATATCTCGCATTATAAGTATAAACACTAAAAAGCGAAGATATAAGTTTCAAAAAATCATAAGAAAAGAAAGTAAAAATACAAATAAAGAAAATGGAATTAACTAAGAGCTTGATCCATATATAACATAGATTAAATGACTACTTCAAAGGCATTACAATTTATTTTAAGATAATTAAACCTATGTTGTTGGTGTCCAAGTAAAAGTAGCTCTTAGAAATATTTTTGTTACACTCATACTATTATGTTGCTATAAAAGCATTGTTAACAGTAATTACTCAACCATGCTAGAAGGTGCTCCACTTATTATTATTATTTTTTAAAGGCATCTTAATGTGAACACAAATTTTATTAAAAAAAAAGAAAAATTGTAATAATCTAAAGCCAGATTAAATAACATTTTTTGTGGTTTAATATTATTTTTGTAAGCATAAAGTATCTCTTTTTCATGTTTGCATTTATCATACAAGGTGTTTATACGTTAACCAAGTACAAGTAAGACTTTAGTTTGCTCACATTTTTTGAAAGATTTACTTCTTAATTAACCAAAACAATAACTACAATATTTTCAAATTCCAAAATGCCTTGTTGTTTTTCTGCCATGGATTTCTTTTATAAAGCCATCAAGGATTTGAAGTTAAAATCATTCTACAATGAAAACCTTAAAATGGTGTCCATCCCATCTTATCAATATAATTTTGTCTTTAAATGAATGTTGGAAGATTAAAAGCTTGGGTAAGAGAAAGGTGTGCAAACAAATTTGTTGCCACAAGGAAAATAGCATGTAAATATTGAATCCAAACTAAATGAGAAAGCTATGAGGGCTTTTGAAAGGACATGTTAAATAAATAGAAAGTTGGAGGTGGTGCATGTGGAGAGTGAGAAGTATCGCGATTCAACGCCAAATGAAAAAATTGAGGAGAGTTCGATTGAGTCTATCCCATTTCAAGTTTTTCTTATCTTTTATTTCTAGCATTTTTCTCAGATTTAATGAGTGGGGTTTTGAATGATGGCTTTGTTGATTATTTTAGATTGGTGCTAAAAGTTTGGACAAATCTAGAATGAAGATTTTTGCTACTAATTATTTAAATAGGTATAAATTTTGTTTTAAAAAGATTTGATTCAAAATGTTTTGTTGAGATATTTACTTTGGTTATTATTGCAATTTGCTTTACATTTTGATATTTGATTATAGCATTTAACTTATTAAATAAAGATCATATTTATCAACCTAACATTAAATTTTTTTGTTAACATTAAATTATTTGATCAATCTGGCATTTGGCATTAAGCAATTAGTTAAATCTTTTTTACTTTGATGTTTTTTGTTATTAATGTTTTTACATTATAAAAATTATATTTTAGTAAATAATTATAGTTATCAAATTTAAAATATTTAAATAAAAGTTATATTATTATTTCTAAAAAAGTCAACTAAAAAAAGATTCATGACTTTTTTCTATAACAAAATGCATGTAGCGTTGTAAGATTCTAGTATAAAATTAGTTGAGATTCACGTCAAAACAAAATCATTCCAAGGAGAATTTTCGATTTAGTTTAAGAGCTTTCTAAATCATAGTTGTTAATTTTGTTTCAATATTGATTGTGCTAACTGATATGCTCCAATTATACTAAAATATGGTACACTTAATGATTATTTTTTTATCAGATTTGGTATTGGGTAGTACCAATTGTTTTTGTTAATTTTTGCCTGTTTCGGTGAATTTCGTGAAATAGTATGTTTTGGCTAGTACGTGAATATAAAATATATTTTATAATTTTTATTTTTTGTTATTTAATTATTTTTAACCTAAAAAAATTAATGGACAAAATAACCTTTAAAAGTTGATTTTCTTTATTTTTTATTTTTATTTTATTTTACTTTATTTTTTCAAACCAAAGTTCATAAATATTTCAATTTTTTTTTCAAGAAAACAGTTATACTCCTTTTATAAAGTTGAACAATCATAAAACCTTGGTTAATTTTTTGCATCTCTTTGTTTTTATCTTAATATTTATATATAAAATACTTATTTAAATATCATATGATTAAATTAAGTATTTAAAAATATCAAAAAAAATTTATAATATTATTTCTTATGCTTTTAAACTTATTTATTTGATTTTTAAATATATTATATATTCATTTTGTAGATTATTAATAATATTATAACGTATAAGTTCATATATGTTTATAAATATATTTGTATTAAATCAAAAAATTTGAAATAATATGTCGAAATAATTTATATTGGTATATACCATATTTTTAAAAAAAAATTAAAATGTTATTTGATACAATATTAACAACCTTGTTTTAAATGCACTATTATTTTTGTTTTTCATTTTTTTTCAAAATTTATTATTAAGTGAAATTATTTAATTATCCTTCTTATAAGTTTTCAGTATTTATATCTAATAAATTATATAACTTATTGAAAATAAAATTTTAAAAAGTTATAGAATTTATCAAAAATGAATTTTCAGAAAGACAAGTATAAAAATTTTAAGAAAAATTACAAAATGTAAATTTTACTAGAAATTTTTATTAATTGTTGTAATGAAAAAAGTTATCATTAAAAAAAAATATAATTTAAAATTAATAAAAAAAAAGTTAATTTTACTATTATTACCTTACAGTGTGTTTGGATTAAGGGGAGAGGAAGGAAATGAAAGTAAAGTAATGGAATGTAAAGGAAACAAAACCCCATTCTCTTGTTTAGATAAATTTTTATTTTAAAAAAAAGAGAAAAGGGTGAAAACCAAATAACTTTTGGTTTCCTTTGTAAATCCAATTTTTTTTAATACCCCAATTTGGAGGAAAAGCTAGGGAAAAGAAAGTTGAAATTTTTTTTTTATAAAATGATTATTATGTCCATCTTTTTATTAATACTAAAAACCTAATAAAAAAAACTTATATAGATCAAAATTATCCTGTAATTTTTTTAAAGTCATCTATTTTTTCAAGTAAGTTTCACATGTCTCTTCCAATATAAAAATTTTTTTATTTTGATGAATGGTTGAATATGAATATATTTATTTTTTGAGTTATGAGATATCAGATTAGCTCAAAATTCATCAATGCATGTTTGTAAAACATCTTTCTATTTCACTTGATTAAAAATCATTGATATAACAGTAATTGTGAGGTTAGACAAGATAACAAATATATCATGGTTAAAGAGTGCTTTAAAATCACAGGTAATAAAAGGTTATAATTGAAAAAAATTATTATAATGAATCATTTCCTTTTCTTTTTCATTTTTTATCTAAATAATGGTTGTTATAATTCTTTTCTTTTCCTTTAATTTCTTAATTTTAATTATCCAAACAAGGGTTACATGCATTTTTTCTTTTCCTTTGAAAAATTTTCTTTTCCTTTCCTTTCTTTCCTTTATTAATATTTATTCAAACATAGCGTTAGAGAAAAATAAAATTTATGAGACTAATTAAACTAAGTATAAAATAATAAATATAATTTTTTTTATAAATTTAAAACTCATCATTTTTTAATAAATATTTTTCTCTTGTTAGTAATTATTAAAATTTTATAATAATTCTAACTAAACAGAATTATTAAGAGAAATCTCTTCGTTTATTTATCACAATAGACTTCTTTAGTTAACATATTAAATTTTGATATATTGTATAATATTTAATAGTATTACTTGTATAACTTTTAAAAGTTTTAACTCTCATATTGATTAAATTTGATATTTTTTTTATTTTTCCTAGACATCAAGAGATAAAATATTTATTTAAAGCCTTATAAAATTTTATTCTTTCTCTATAGTCAAATAGTAAAATCAATTTCTTTTTTTATTAATTTTAAAATTTATAATTTTTTTCAATAATAATTTTTTCATTATATATATTAATAAAAATTTCAAATAAATTCTTATTTTTCCAATTTTCTTTAAAAACTTTATAAAATTATATAAATTTTCAAAAATTTATTTTTGGTAAATTATAAAATTTATTATACATGAGTATTTGAAAATTGTGAGAAGAATAATCAAATAATTTTAGTTTAAAAAATTAAAAAAAAAAAGTTGTGAACAGCACTGGATGTATTAAAAAGTCCTATTTAGTTTATTGGCTTTAATTAATTAATTGCAAAATAGGGGCAAAATTGCCTAATAAGACAAAGATGGGGGCGCCCTTTCGTATTTTGGGCAGTCAAAAATTTTGAAGCCACCATTTATTAATCCAAAAATTTTTGCTCCTGCTGTTTCGATACTCCGTATTTGTTATGAAAACTACGAGTAGTTTAATCAATTCAAAGCCAGAAGCTTCTTTAATCAACAAAATCTCTGGCGTTTTCTCAAACAATGACGTACAATTTTCGTCCCCGATTTCATCTTCCAGGACCACGGAAATGGAGTTGGTCCAAGGAGTTGTTCGAATGTTGCAAGGGTTTTCGGGTTCGTTGTTTTACTGGGACGAAAAGGGGCCTCGATTTTGTCTGAGAAGTGGGATTTACGTGACACATTTGTCTCAGTCAAGCCTTGGCGTGATACTCAATCAATTCTTGTATGCGGCTACGTGTTTGGAACTTGTGCAAATTGCGGTTTCTAAAGTGGAGTCGCTGCTTAGATCTCCTCCTCCCACTTTCAGAGCTTTTGCTTCCGCTGTTTCTTCTTGGCTCAAGGTCATCAATTCCCTTTTCTTTTTCATATATTACTATTTTTTTTTCATTGAGTGATACTGATTCGAATTCTGCTCTTTGAGCATTTGGGTAACATACAATTATTGAGTCAAACATTTAAATGCTTTTTTTTTAATTTAAATTTTTTACATCTATAAAGGAAATTATATATATATATATTTATTTATTTATCAAATGTCTTTGTTTGAGGTTCTGTTTGGTGGTTACCTTGTTCAAAGGCAAAGCTAAATGGTAGAATCTTAAAATAAAAAATATATACAATTGCTTAAGATGAACAAGTGACTAAAATGTGCAATACTCATTATAACATCATGATTTTTCTATATATAAGTAAAACCATAACCATGGCTTTTTCTTCTTCAAAAAAGTTACTGCTATGTTTTTTGCTTTTGCATCTAAAGATGTATTATGCCTTTTTTATTTTTGAAAGTTAAAAGTAGTAAAAGTGAAATTCAATGGTGCCATAGTTGGTTAAGATGTTTTTGCCATTGTATAAAAAGGTTAATTGTCTTGTGTTGTTATGGATGCTTTGAAAACTCAGTCAAATTGTTTTGTCTAGTGCAGAGGTTGCGTGATATTGCTTTGAAGGAAGAAACAAAGATCAGTAATTCAAATGGAGGAATCACACTGACCCTCTTGGGATTAACAAGTTCTTTATCGAGGTTAGTATATGTTGCCATACAAACTTTTACCTTAACAAATTCGAGGCATTTAGGTTTGCTTTTTGCCATTCTTAACTTTTGAGTTGATTTTACCTTTTCAATTGTTTTCATTATTTTATTTGTGTTGAAGAGCACATCTAATGTGGCATAATTTTCATCGTTACATATACATGTGCTTATGGGTGGATATCTGCTGTAGCACCAAGCTTATATTCTTTCATTTTGTTCTAACTGATGGCGTTAGGTTTCTTATTCTAGTGAAAATTTCTGATCCTTTTTTCATTAATATTAGCCTTTGCTCTGGTGCTGAATATCTACTGCAAATAGTTCATGGAGCCATTCCTCAAGCATGTTTTGAGCCTACTTCTTGTATTCTACCTTCTGACATTGCTGTTCATATCCTTGACCATCTCTATCTAAAGCTTGATGAAGCATGTCTTGTGCAAGGTGGTGAGGTTGTATCCTTTTCTTGTGTTGCTTCATATTTGTGTGACTATCTTGGTTTATGCAATGAAAACTTAGAGCTTGTGCTAATTTCAGGGGGATGTATATCAGATGCTGGTTCATATATTTGTTGGAAGCTTACTGCCTTACATTGAGGGTCTTGACTCCTGGCTTTTTGAAGGGACACTGGATGATCCTTTTGAGGAGGTAATTTTGATTCAAGTTGAGTTTATCCTAAAGCCTGAAACAGTTTCTTCACTTCAGTATATTCCAGAAATTCCCTCTTGGTGGAATGGGAAAGCGCCACCTTTAAGTCTATTTGCCAAAATTTCTCTTGATGCAATGATATTTGGCACATGAACTAATTCTTATTTGTGAATGCTTATGATAGTTTGCAATTAGGATTCCATTCTGCTTTATATGTTAGATTAATTTTAGTATGCTTTATGTCTATGATATATTATAATGACAAGTTGCGATATCTTTGCACCGTGGAGATGAGGCAGTTTTCTGTTATAGGTTTCTATTTTCAGCTTCTAATGCATTGATGTAGTTTCCTTCCTGAATTCCCAATTTTTTCTTTGGTCTCTTTTGGCAGATTTTTTTTTATGCTAACAGAGAAATCTCAGTTGATGAGGCTGAGTTCTGGGAAAAGAGCTATTTACTAAGGATGGCACAAAATTGCAAGTTAAAAGTTGACCCCTCTGCCCCAAGTTATACCCATGATTATGTACCTGGGACGAGCAACAAGAAGGAAACGGCTGAAAAGGAGTTTGTTTCTACATCTAGTTCTATGAAAGGAAAAGAGCAAAACAATAGAGACCTTTTAGCGTGTCCTTTATTTATTAAGGACATAGCAAAGTCAATTGTTTCTGCTGGGAAATCATTGCAGCTGATCCGCCATGTTCCTATGACATCAACAATGCTTTCTTGCAACAATAATGATAAAGGCGATGATGGTTTTGGGAGTTATAATGGTGACTGCAATATAAACAAGATTAACCATTGGCAGGGCGTGGCAGGGTTAACGTTAGCTGAAATCTTTTGTGTGTCGTTAGCAGGTCTTTTAGGCCATGGTGATCATATCTCTCGACATTTTTGCCAAGGTAACCAGTGCAAAGCAGAGAATATTTCTTCCTTGTCAGTGTATATGACAGAACAGATCATGGAGTATGGGACTGCTGAACCTTTGCCACCTTCAACATACTCAGAGAGAATCTGGTATAAGTTCTTAGTCGACTCATTGTTAAAGAAAAACATAATAGATGTAGAGCCTGCAGATAAGGATTCATATTGTTTGCCAGATACAAGAGCAGAAAATATGGTTATAGGACTTGAAAATAAATATTTGCTCCAAAGATCCTTTTGTCCAGAAAATCCAGTTATTACTGTGTGTCAAACATTCCTTGATAAGAACAGGAATTCATGGAAGGCACTTAACTTATCACAAAAGTTCTACTTACCCCCTTTAAATGATGAATACTTAAGAAAAGCAGTTTTTGGAGAGAAAAGTGAGCCAGTTTTTGGACCTCAAGGAACAAACTATATGCTTGGTTTCCAATTTGGTGAATCTGAACATCTTCGTGCTCAGCATGACACCAAGTTGTTGGAAGTTTTGTTACCCTTTCCTACTCTTCTTCCTTCTCTACAGGTATTGCTAGATCAATAATTTTTAAACTCACTATGTTACCTTGCAAGCATTTTTGAAACGTAACTAAATCTGGAAACAGGATGACATCTGCATGTCAAAGCTCTTGCCTTTCCAGAAGAACAGCACCCTTTCATCAAGAGTACTTAACTGGATTCAAACTGTTCAGCCAAGAACTACCCCACTTCCTATGGTTATTATGCAGGAATGTCTCACTGTGTACATCAAGAAGCAGGTAAATTGCTGAATCCATTAATATGCCATTGTTATTTACTTATTTGTTTAATGTGAGAAGCGTTTTATATATATAAAATGTTTGGGTTTAATGTCATAGGTGGATTATATTGGCATCCTTGTCCTGTCAAAGTTAATGAATGGTTGGAGATTAATGGATGAGCTTGCAGTGCTGCGTGCCATATACTTGTTAGGATCAGGTATTATATGGTTTGTTGACTTCTGATGTGTATTGGTTGCCTACAAGTGGTAGTTCTCTGACATCTTTCTTCATACCTTCCCATCTTTAGGTGATTTGCTGCAACACTTTTTGACAGTGATATTTAATAGGCTAGATAGAGGAGAAACCTGGGATGATGATTTCGAGTTGAACACAATATTGCAGGTGAATAGTTGGGCAAAGATTTAATTTATCTAGCATGTGTTATATTTTATGGCATGATTACTATGCTGCTTTTGCCCACACTGCAAAGTTGACTGTTGCCAATCTCAGTCTGCATGCTATGTACAATCATCTGCTTTACACTTTTTGAATTTCTCTATCCCTTTGTACTGGGATAATGTTATAAGCTTATGGACTACAGGAATCAATTAGAAACTCGGCTGATGGCTCGCTACTCAGTGCACCAGAGTCTTTGGTGGTGTCCATTTCAAAGACTTATGGTTTTGATGGTGATGAGCAAACTAATCCAGTTATCGTTGGTTCAATTCCTCGTAAAAGTCGTCCACACAGCTTTGGAATTGATGGCCTTGATTCTCTGAAATTCACCTACAAGGTCAACTCCATATGAGACCATTGTTCTTTTCCTCCCAATTTTAATTTATTCCCCGTAATATGTGAGTCATGTCCTTTACATACATGCATTGGATGTGGCAGGTCTCATGGCCTCTTGAACTAATAGCTAATTCAGAGGCAATCAAGAAGTATAATCAGGTACTATTTGGTTTAAGGTGCTATCATCTAATCCAAAAATATGCAAGTTTCTCAAATGTTTTATGCTCAATGTAGGTCATGGCATTCTTGCTGAAGGTCAAGCGGGCAAAGTTTGCACTCGATAAAGCTCGGAGATGGTTGTGGAAGGTTTTCTTTTTTTTTTTTTTTAATAAATTTTTGGTCAGAGTGCTCTTCTATCATATAATCATTGTTTTCTTCCCAGGGGTGCACATTCACAAAGAACACATAGAGATTTTATTGTAAGAACCAATCATGCTGATGTCACTATTTCTGTGATGCATAACCTTATTCTATGATTATTCCATTTCCAGGACAAAGGCACCGTAAGAAACAACCGCAAGCGCCACTGGTTAGTGGAGCAAAAACTCCTTCATTTTGTGGATGCTTTTCACCAATACGTAATGGACAGAGTAAGAGTTTTGTTTGTTTGAAAATTGACAGAGCAAGAGTTTGTTTATGCTAATATTAGGTTGTTTTTAGAAGTTATTTTTCTGTATTTCTTTTGCAATTGAACATGTTTTAAAACTTGTATCTGCATTTAGAAAAGAAATTCAATGTCCCTATAATTACTCCTTTTTTTTTTTTTTACTCTTTTCCTTTTTGTTTCTCCTCTAAGTTCTTCTGCTCTTTGATTCTCTGGGAGACATTATGGAGGATTCCCAGTAATTACACGAACAAAAAATGAAAAGAAAGGACAATTAGCAAGCATCTTAGTAAATTAAAAATATGCTGTGAAACAGTGTGTTTACAAATAGCACATGGCATAACTTGAATGTCCATAATAAGGGATGAGTACATCTAAGACTGAGCTGTAGCTCCTGAAGTATTAAGGTATTAGCAACTTAGCAGATGTAGAACTTTAGAAACAACATATAAGCTGAAAAGGTGGATAATGTCACTTCATAGGCTAAAGGGAGTTGCAATCTTTAACTTTCATCCTTGTAGAATCACAACGCCACACTTAGCATGCTTACCTCACTCTTTAGATCAAAATATCACTTTTCAAAATTTCCTCAAACAAACTATTAAAATCCATTTTTGCATGGAGTTTTGAATTAAATATAGGTTAATAAAATTTTGAACTCCAGACTTGATAAATAATTGAATTTCTATGGCTCACAGAATAACTGGAATATGTCAAGATGTCACTACATCAAGAAAATCTAGTAAGGAAGTATAGCTGTTACTATGGTATAATATCTGATTGTAGAATTGTCTTTGCTTGGCCATATGCCTCAGTTGTTTGGTGATTTTATAGCTAGACGTGGTTACTGTGATTTGTCCATGGATCTCTTCTCTATGGACAGATGAGCTAACTCATCTCATTTGTGGCCTGAAAGAGGCTGAGAAAATGGAATTTGCAAGCAATGTTTAGCAGACCTCTCCCATAGTGGGGATCCATCTGTTTTATCCTAATACAAAGAAATTTGCTTGTGTTGTTGCATGTCTATTGGGTTCCATTCCTAGGAATTGTACTTTTACAGCATGAATAAATAATTGTAAACCTGAATGCGTGCATTAAACTTTCGGGTTTCAATTAAGTTTTGTATGATTTCATAAAACTATTGATACCTTCACTTGACCAAGTTTATATATTCCATGTCTGGTGTGTAGGTTGGGACATGTTGAGATATCTAATGTTGTGGTGCTCTTTTGGCTGAGAAGATGACTTTTCATGTCATAGCAGCTGGTTTCCATGCATAGAAAAGTTTGAATGAATTATAAAATATAACTGTGTTAGGGTTGCATTTTTTTGTAAACAAATCTTGTTATTAGATCAATTTCCATTGCATCATTGTGCAGAAATGGAAACAACTGTTATACTAAGCTTTGCTTCGGGAGAGAGAAATTTAATGTGGTGGAATCATATGATAAAATAAGTAAGAAAAATACTGAACTTTAATTGGCAGAGTGCAACTTATTAGCTCTATAGTACAAACTTTTGAAGTCATTGACTTGTAAACAAGAATGCTCTATCTCATAGTTTGCTGATCATACTAACTTTTGTGGCTTCTCTTTGAACATCACTTTTATTTTTAAGTATATATACATATATGTATACATAAGATCCTTCAAGTATTATTATGATTGCTTTGTCGCCGATGATAACAGGTTTAAAAAATGTGCTTATGTTTGGGAAAACATGTATTTACTGTTTTTCTGACAATTAACATAATTAGGCGTTTGGGCCATTCAATTTAAATGCCTTTATGTACCTTTATGGATTTTAGTGGTATGGCAGACTTTGGTGGCTTCTTTTGCATATAAAGGGTAAACTCTAAGCCTTTCAGATCTCTGACTAGCTTTTGGTAATCAGGTGTATCATAGTGCATGGCGTGAACTTTGTGAAGGAATGGCAGCAGCTGGGTCTCTGGATGAGGTTATAGAAGTACACGAGGCCTACTTATTAACAATTCATCGGCAGTGCTTTGTGGCTCCAGATAAGCTGGTAGGATCTCCATATATTTTCATATTTGTGATCTTTAAAAAATCTTGTGTACTCTTTGTAGGTTGAAAAGTTGGGGTGTTATGTTTAATTATTGCTTGATGATCTCATTGATTTTCAGTGGGCTCTGATTGCAAGCCGAATCAACAGCATTCTTGGACTAGCTCTGGACTTCTATTCCCTACAGCAGACTTTAAGCAGTGGTGGAGCAATTTCTGCAATCAAGGCCAGATGTGAAATGGAAGTGGACCGGATTGAGAAGCAATTCGATGATTGCATTGCTTTCCTCCTTAGAGTAGTCTCTAACCCTGCCTGGTTGCATTAGCCTTTTATTTAGATTCATAGTTTTTATAGTTTGCATCTCATTCAGTGTCTGCTGAGAATGTGAAATATGCATGTATAGATATAAATATGTATCCTTATATGCATAGAATATGCTTTTTTTACCCTAAGGGCAAAAAGAATTTTTAATTTAAGAGGCCAACAGTAATGTGCCCTGTTGGTAGTTATTGGACTCTTAGTTCCAGTGATAAGGGGTCAAACTCTGACTCCATCAATTATAAAAAAAAAAAAAAAATTAATTTAAGGGGTCATAGATATAATATCCTAAATTGGATTCTCTAATTGGAAGGCTTTGTCTTGACAACACAGGTCCTGTCTTTCAAGCTCAATGTGGGTCACTTTCCTCATTTGGCTGATCTGGTCACGAGAATTAACTATAACAATTTCTACATGTCTGATGGTGGACATTTGATGACTGCCCCTAGCTCTGAAAGTGCTACTGCAAGACTGGGAAAGGCCTTTGCAAGTTAAACAGACTTAATACCGTTGATTTCTGTTACTTATGGTGCCCTATCTGTAAACCAGGTATGATCAAGGCAGTTTGATTGATAGTCTCTAAAGCTGCTCTGACGTATGATCATTGAGTTTGTGAAAGACAAGGTGAGTTTGATGAAATCAGTTAGTTTGGCAGCAGGTATGATCTTTGCATCAAGATTTGGAGTTGATCAACAGTCTGCCTTTAGAGTCCAATTGTACAGTTTGGTTATCCAAATCCTGGTATGGAAAGTACACAGTTCCATTAGATTTTAGGTTTTTGATGATGTGCAAATCATAATGTGGTGTGTGGTTGATATAGGCAGTCGGCAGCATGTTGATATTAGTTCCTGCTTTTTACTTTCTCTTACATGTTCATGATAATCAATGCTTACTGTAATTGTTCATGGCATCATGAACGTTCTATCTTGGAAGTTCACTGGAAGTTGGTCTTGTGACTGAAAATTTGGTGAATGTCATGTTGGGAGATACAGTGAGAATATTGCCACCTTTGAGAATATATATATATGGAAGGGATCAACTTACTCCAAAAAGTTTCACTCTTTTTTAACCGAAGAGATGAGATTGAACTCATTTTTTCTCATTTTCATTAATCTCTCGTCTCTTGAATTTATTGAAATCAATGGTTAAAAAATATTTACATGACTAATATGGTTCAGATTGTTAATTATGGAAGCTTATTACTTCCAATTATTATATTACAATTAATTAATCACAATTCAAAATTGTATATGATCCATCAAAATATCATGTAATTTTATTTTTAGTGATTGGATAATTGCATGGTTGTAATGTAATGATTGTAGATAAAATGCGTATCATGTATACTTTTGTGAAGCATTGATGTATGAATGGATTTAGAATAAATCAAATTTCAAATTTAAATGAAATTTGTCATATGTACAACCATTAAAGCATCATTTGACAAATTTCACATGGGTTCAAATGATAATTTGAAACTCTGAACCATATTGTTGTCTACTCTTCATCAAGTCTCTTCTTCACTCTTCTCCAATTCCTAAACATATTAGACTGTATTAAACTTTTATACAGCGTGTCAAAAGTTACTTTTTAAGGAAGTAAACCCTTCTCAGTAATCTCAAGCAAAATGTTGCTATGGCTCTCCATTTCTGTATAATTCATTTAATCAACTATATATGAAAATTCAAATTGGGTTAAAATCGAATTTTAGTTGAGTTAATTTATGCAATTATTTTTATAAGTGTGAAATTTAAATTTTATCGATTATTTTTAAAAAATTATATTTAATAATTTTAAATTTTAAATTTTCAACACAAGCAATTCCTTCTCTTGATCCAAATTACAATCTTTTTGTAAATAAGAAAAATCAACTCGCATAATTTATCCTTTGTAGTCCCATACAAATTCAAAGCACCATTCGCATCCTTTATACTCCTTGGAGAAACAATTATAAGTTGCAGTTGAAGGATTGACTCCATTACTCACCGTCTCACCAAGCAACTTCCCGGCCTCCTCGAGCATTCTACACGATCAAAGACGCTTGATGAATGAAATAGCTACACCCGAGCAAAAATGCCGTTCTCCTTCACATACTTCAACTTATCAAGTGTTAACTCAGGCTTATGTGCCCTGCTGTACTCATGTAAAACGATTGAAACTGGTTATGTCAGGCTCAATCCCTCGTGCATTCCTTGTTGTTCTATCAAGCCTCTTATCAGGGTGTAAACTAACTCTTCTACCAATCCCGTTTCACATCGCTGTGTAGGTGACAACATTAGGTGTAGAGACCCGCACTCAGTTTGTGAGGTATTATTCACTTTGAACCGAAAGTTTCACGATTTTATCCTATAAAAGACGCCTCACAAGTTTGAGATTAAGTCTCTACATATATATCATTCCTTATCCATACATCCTACTGATGTGGGACGAAAAGCGAAAAAAGCAAAAAAAACGGAATCTTTGTCTAAAGAAAAAATGGTGGATGTATAGAAGAGATAGTACTTTTTCAATTCTCTCAAAATGGAAGCTATTACAAATATATTTACCATGATTCTTTACTTTGACAAGGTACAAATATCTAACTTTTTTATTTTTAGATACTTTTGAAGACGTATTGTCGATACTATGTAGCAGTAAATTTGTATCCCGTTTTTATGATATTATGGATGAATTATATATATCATGGCAAATTTTTCAGAAAAAATTGTGTCTTCCATAAAGGAATCTGATAAGTGAGATTTCGAGTAAGTGTTTACATAATTTTCTTCTGTGCGAAGAAATGATTCCGCGAAATAATGAGTTACCATTGATATTGACACATCTGAGATCGCCAAAAATGTTCAGGAGTTCTTCTATTCAATCATTTTCCTTCTTCTTGTTGCTGGATATCTCGTTTATACACATCTTTTTTTTTTTTTTCCGAGCCTACAGTGAGTTAGAGACAGAGTTCGAAAAGGTCAAATTTGATGATTCCATCTATCCTACATCTGAACTGAATTCTTTCTGGTTAACGAATCTTCTTCGAGTTCTTATGGAACAATTAGTATATTCTCATTCCTTATCCACACATCTTATTGATGTGGGATTGGGGACGTTACTCTCCCTACTTTTAATGCTTGACGTCTCTATCAAGTTGAGTCCATCCACAGGACCAAGATCACACCAAACTATCGTGTAACACTTAATGACTTCCACAATTGCGGACTGGTGACCGCTCTGATACCATTTGTGGAGATCCGCACCCAACCTGCGAGGTATTGTCCGTTTTGAACCGAAGGTCTCACGATTTTGTCCTACAAAAGGCCCCTCACAAATTTGAGATTAAGTCTTTACATATATATCATTCCTTATCCACACATCCTATTGATGTGGGATTGAGGGCGTTACAATCTCCTCACCTTTAATGCTTGACGTCCTTGTCAAGTCGAGTCCATTCACAGGACCAAGATCACGTCAGAACAGACCATCGTGTAACATTTAGTGATTTCCACGACTGCGGATTTCGTGTAACATTTAGTGATTTCCACGACTGCGGATTGGTGACCGTTGCAAGGTATTGTCCGCTTTGATCCGAAAGTGTCACGATTTTATCCTACAAAAAATGCTTCACAAATTTGAGATTAAATTTCTACATTTATATCATTACTTATCCACACATCCTCCTGATGTGGGATTGTGAGTGTTCCATTAGGTTCCATTCTGTTTTCGATCATTTCCTTTAAAACATTTTTGATGAAGTTATTGTGCAAAGTTGGTAAAAAACATTTTTGATGAAGTTACTGTGCAAAGTTGGTAAAAAACTGAATTGACAGCAAGGGCCAAATTAGAGGCTACAGCTCAGAATGGAAAGGAATTAGCAGCAGAGACTAGAGAAGGGCGCCAAGTACTGGAGGAGATAGATTTTAGAAGAATGAATAAAGACCAAGGAGCTGGCAATACCGTTGGAGGCACTGAATGAGTTGTCATTACCGTTTTAGGTGCAATATTCGATAAAATTGTTAGCCATCTTAGTGAATTGTGATGTGACATATGAATGTATTTGATTAGTCCTTGAATTCAGTGCATAGACAAGTGATGTATTGAGCCTACAAAAAAAATCATTTGTAAAGAATTCAAGGTATGAAATGAAATCACACTTTTCCTTTCTATTTCTATTTTCTACTCTTCTTTCCTGGTTTTTCTAAATTCTATTTCCTATTCCTTTATCCATAATAATATTGGTATCAGAGCTTAATGATCCAACCAACTTGGGTAAAAATAGAAAGAATCAAGTGATGGCAAAAGGCATCAGGTTCAACAAAGTTCAGGAACAGGTCCAAACGTTGCAGAACCAGATGAAGGCAACTGATTCCACTATCTGAGCATCATAAGATCAGATGAAGAACGTGAAGGCTAGAATGGTTTGAGAGTCAAGACTCTATCAGTTAGGTGCTAGAGCTGTTGAATAAAAAAACAAACAACTCAAAATCAGTTCGACTTAGGAGGCGCCACTAGTAATTAGCTTGTTCAAGTCTCATCAACAAAGGATACAAGGCACCAGTGGAGGTAATTGCCATTGATGATCAGGGTAAGTATGCTTACAAAGTTAATCAACCTGGCCTATCATAAAAATATCGGCATGATAGTAATAGCTATCTACATCAGAACTCTATTGGTCAATTTAAGAACACTGCATATAATTCTGGGCAAGGTTATTCATTTATTGTTAATACTTTTTCACTGAGACCTAAGATTGTTTTGATGGTAGTAACCTCAGAGGATGGCTTAATTGCTGATCATCAAAAAATGGAAATAACAGCCATGTATTAGTTACGAAAGGCGGAGATATGGTTTGATGGTTATGTTATGCAAAAACCTAGGGTGACTTGGGAGGAATTTACTGTTGATCTTTGAAAAAGGTTTTGTGATAAAACAAGTTGGTTCAAAAGGGAACAGTGGAAGATTATCTGAAATGGTTTAAAGAGCTCAGGCGACACATGATCCAATATAATCCTTATCTAGTAGAGGGTTATTTGGTTTCTAGTTTTGTTAATGGACTGAAGGAAGAGTTGAGACTCAGGGTTAAGGCTAATGATCTTGATAGTCTAGATTCTCTCTGGATTGGGAAGCTAAGAGATTAAGATAACCCAGCAGGCCTAGTGTTGTTACTAGCAGTGTTCCAAGTGCTTAGCTAGTCAATTATTCCTTTGGCCAGGCTTAACGCAGTTCAGCAGTATCTTCCCCAAATATAAGCAAGCAAGCCCCCATGGAGCAGAGAAAAGCATAAAACCTGTGTTTTTGCCATGGAGAAAAGTTTACATCAGGACAAATATGTAAGGCCAAACAGTTGAATTTGATTATTATGGAAGAATACAGTGTTGAAATAGAAGCTATGGGGAATGAACAAAGTAACGCAGAATCAGACGTGATGAAGGAATCTGAAAAGAATGAAAACAGCTTGGAAATTTCTATCAATGCTTTCACAAGCAATGCTGGCCATAGCACTCTAAGGATTCAAGGAAGCATTAATGGTAAGCCCTAAGTGTGCTTATTAATAGTGGCAGCACTCATAGCTTTGTTATACCAAGATTGGCCAAAGATGGGGTTGAATTAGATTATATGAACCCTTTAACCATTATAGTTGCCAATGGAGACAAACTTTACAGCACTGCTAAATGTAAACAGCTCGAATGGATCATTCAAGGTCATCGTTTTTCACATGATTTGAGGGTTCTGTCCATGGGAGGTTGTGATATGGTGTTGGAAGTGGATTGATAAGGAAATACAATCCATTGGTCTCTGGCTTCAATGACTATCTGTATCCTTTCAAAAGGACGAAAAACAAGTCAATCTTAAGGCTGAACAGTCAACTGCAACCCACAAAATCATTTCTAGCAAGAAGTTAGAGAAAATGGCTGCTAAGGATTTGGATTTGATAAGAGAAATGTATATGTTGAGTACTGATAGAGATGATTATGTTATACCAACTGAGTTGCAAGTGCTTCTTAAAGCATATTCTGATATATTTGATGAACCAAAAGGGCTTCCACCAGCCAGAAAGCGTGACCATTGTATACCCTAGAAACCGTGGTCTCAACCGTTTAACCTAAGATCCTACAAATATCCTTAATATCAAAAGTCGGAGACAGAAAGGCAAATTTCAGAGCTGCTATTAGGTTTTATAATCCATCTAGCAAGAGTCCCTTTGCTTCACCTTGCCAATCAGTGAGCAACAAGGATGAAACATGGATATTATGCATAGATTACAAGCAACTGAATGAGAGGACTATGAAGGACAAGTTCCCTATTCTAATGCTGGAAGATTTATTGGATGAGCTTAAGGAAACTAATTTTTTTTTTCCAAGAGAGACTTGAGGTCAGGGCATTAGCAAATTAGAGTCAAGGAGAAGGACATTCCAAAGACAGCCTTTCAAACCCACCAAGTTCACTATGAGTTTAAGGTAATGCTCTTTGGACTTACTAATTCCCCAGCTACATTCCAATCATTGATGAATGATGTGTTTTCTTTGTATTTGAGGAAGTTTGTGCTTGTGTTCCTTGATGATATTCTTGTCTATAGTACTTATATGACAGAACATACTAAGCATTTACAATTGTTTTTGAATTGTTGAGACAACACAAGCTCTTTGCTAAAAGAACCAAGCGTTTCTGTGGCCAACCTCAAATAGAGAACCTTGGCCACATTATTTCTGCTTCTGGAGTTTCAAAAGATCCTGCTAAGATTGAGTCTATGAAAGACTAGCCATTGCCTATCAATCTGAAGTCCTTGAGAGGCTTTCTTGGGTTAACACGATACTATAGGAAATTCATCTAGCATTATGGAGAGATTAGTAAGCCTTTAACTGATATGTTAAAAAAAATGGATTCACTTGGCACCCTGAGGTTGTAACACCATTTCAGCAACCAAAGCAATCCATGATCACCGCCCCTGTGTTAGCCTCGCCTAACTTTTCTAAACCCTTTTGTATCAAAACCGATGCTAGTTAGAGTAGGGGTTGTTTTAACCCAAGACGGTAGACCAATTGCCTATCTCAACAAGGCATTGAGGCAAAGAGAGGTGGACCTATCAATCTATGAGAAAGACTATTTAGCCATACTAATGGCTGTTTCGAAATGGAAACAATATCTGGAAGGAGGGCCATTTGTGTTTAAGACTAATAATGAAGCTTTAAAGTACTTGCTTGAAAAAAGCGGACTACCACCATACAGAAAAAAGGTTTAACTAAATTGTTGGGGCTTGATTATTCCATTCAATATAGGAAGGGCAAGACAAACGAGGCTGCAGATGCTCTTTTGAGAAAGATTGAAGATGAGGGACAATGCCACAGCTTGTCATATATAACAATCGTACCCGAATGGGTAAGGAATGTTGAAAGCAGTTATGAAGATGATGTGCAAGCTTAAGAAAAGATAATTGCTCTGGTTGTTCAACAGGTTGCAGGCCCAAATTTTTTTATGCCAATGGGATTCTAAGATACAAAGGGAAGCTTTATATTGGTTACCATGGAAAATTAAAGAGCCAAATTCTTCAAATTTGGAATGATTCTCCTTAAGGCGGGCATTCTGGAATTCAGGCCACTTATTACAAATTAAATTCTTACTTTTACTGGCCAAAAATGTTGCATCAAGTACAACAGTATATTCAGCAATGTGATCTGTGCCAGAAGAACAAAAGTGGGCATGTAGCTTATCTAGGAAAATTGCAGCCAATTCCTATTCCTAAACATAGCTGAGAGGTGATTTCTATGGACTTCATTGAGGCTTTGCTAAATTCTCAAAGGTATAATAGTATACTAGTTATCATAAATAAGTTTACTAAGTATGGCCAATTTTTGCTTGTCTCACATCCTTATACAGCCTTGGATGTCACCAAAATATACTTAACTCAGGTCCATAAGCCACATGGCACACCTCAAACTCTGAATTTAGACATGGACAAGATTTTTACAAGCTTAATTTGGCAGGAGTTGATGAAGCTATTGGGCATCAGTGTTCATCTTAGCTCCACCTACCACCCTGAATCAGATGACTAAATTGAAAGACTTATCAATGCTTGGAATAGTTCCTAGGATGCACATGTTTTCTAAAGCCTAAAACCTGGGTTAACTGGTTGTCACTAGGTGAGTGGTGGTATAAAATCAGTCACCATACAGCCATAGAAATGACACCCTTCCAAGCTTTATATGGTTGTCAGCCTTCAGAATTCTTCTGGGATGCAAGTGCGAGTGTGAAGGTTTCTACTGTTGAGGAAATGCTTAGAGAAAGAACAGATGAGCAAGTTGATAGTTGATCAGTTACAAAAAGCCCAACATAGGATGAAGTACAACACAGATAAGAGAGCAGGAGTTTCAGGGGGGAGATGAGGCCTACTTGAAAATTCAACCCTATAAGCAGACTTCCTTCACTTTTAGAAAAAATGTGAAACTTTCTTCCAGGTATTATGGACCATATCCTGTTTTAGCTAAGGTTACAAACTGCAACTACCAGTTTCTTCTAGAATTCATCCAGTCTTCTATGTCAGTCTACTTAAAAAGAAAGTTTGGTTCTAATGTAGTATCGAGAATAGCACCTCCTGAAGTTAATGAAAATGGCCAACCGTTAACTTGTTGCTGTGTTGGACAAAAGAATTGTAAAGAAAGGTAATCAGGATATGACTTAACTCTTAGTGGAATGGATTAATCTCGGACCCAAGCATGCAACGTGGGAAGATTATTTAGTCCTAAATTCTCAATTTCCTGACTTTGATCCTTGGAGACAAAAATTGCTTGGAGAGAGGGGTGATGTGATAAGTTACTGTACATAGCTGGTAAAAAAACTGAATTCACAGCAAGAGGCAAATTGAAGGCTACAGCTCAGAATGGAAAGGAAATAGCAGCAGAGACCAAGGAACGGAGCCAAGTACCGGAGGAGGTAGATTTTAGAAGAACGAATGAAGAGAAAGGAGCTGACAATATGTTGAAGGTGTTGAATGAGTTGTCATTACCGTTATGGGTGCAATATTCGAATAAAATTATTAGCCAGCTTAATGAATTGTTATGTAACAGCTGAATGTATTTGATTGATCCTTAAATTCAGTACATAGAAAGTGATGTATTGAGCCTATAAATAAAGCTATTTGCAATGAACTGAAGATCTGAAATCACACTTTTCCTCTCTATATTTTCTACTCTTTTTTCCAAGTCTTTTCTAAATTCTATTTCATATTCCTTAATCCATAACAAACGTGTCTGACTTATCGATTCTGCAGTCTTCCACCACCCGCTTATTAAGATTGTATACATTTTGAATCAACCCGAAACCCAGATTTCCTTTCGTTGAAAATCTCAGAAAACCAACTTGACGTAGCTGTATTTACAGAGTGTGTCGAGCAAGAAACAGAAGCAAAATGAACCGTTTTGACTGTGGCTGTCAGTGCCGTTTTCAGCAGTGACGAAACATCCCATATCATCGTAGGCACGAATGGATTGACGGGGAAGGCCTACGGCTATTTAGCGACGGATTAAAATCATGAAAGTGGAGCAATCGGGGGGGGGGGGGGGGGGATATTTGATTGATCTATTTCGAGAACGAGTTGCCAAAAGACGTCGAATTGGCGGACCTACCTCTGTCCTCAAGCAAACGCCATATCTAGTTTGATGATGTTCGCTTTATGCGAAATAGAACAAAAATATAAATAAATAAAGGGTTGGTCCAATGCAATTTTGGCTAGCTGTTTACGTGGCAGCTGACTTTCATGAGGCGCAGCAGCACCCCACGTGGGTAAAGATGAAACCATATAGTATAGCTACAGAGCTCTGGAGCTTATCTATCATCAATGGCGACTGCTGCTTCTTCCACTTGCCAATTCTTGACTCAATTTTGGTATCCAAGACCCCATCCAATTATCTTCTCTCCCATCTTCAAACCAACCCATTTTCAGCCCTACTTTGCTCATGGTTACCTCCAAAACAACTCCTCTCCAACTCCAACAATCTCCTTGAATCCTCCATTTCCGGTAAAGGCCCAAGCTGCCACTCCTGGAGACAGACAACCCATGCTTCCTCCATACAACGTTCTTATAACTGGCTCAAGCAAAGGTTTTTCTTTTTCTTTTTGGCTGCAACTCAGCTTACTAGTGATATTTGTAAGCATAGGGCCTGGATTTCTTGTTTGGAATAAACTTGTGAAGATAATAAAATCAATTTTTTTTTGTTGGAATAAAAAAAAAAAGCTTCGGAAACAGCTTAAGTAGTCCAAAGTACGCGTATTTAAGTGAGTTATATATTTTTTTAACAAAGCTATAAAACAAAGTTGTTGGTTTCAGGAATAGGGTATGCATTGGTGAAAGAATTTCTGAAAGCAGGTGACAATATCATAATTTGTTCTAGATCTGGTAAGAATTCTACTGCTTATCTCAACTTTTATCAGCAAAGCTTTATGCTCCAAAGCAATGTGACAAAAGTATTAGAGTAGTGGGGTCTTGTTAAAAATATGTAATGAGAATGGAAGCAGTAGTATTTGGTTACCTCAAAGATATCAAATTAAAGGGTATCAGAAAGAATTGAATTCTTTTCGAGCATTTTTCCATGAATACATTGTGGAGGGAAATTAAAAATCTAGCTTCATCTTCTGGTGACTGACTGATAATATCCTTTTGTATTTTGTCTTTCTCTGTTGATCTTTCCATCCATTAGTTTTGTTTTTGGATTTTCTTAATCAAGAATAAGAGCTTGATTTAAAGTTCAATTAGAGTATAAAGTTTTTGAAGTTTGTTTAAAGATATTGAATTTGAGATGCAGTGTAATGTTTTTCTATTCTTGGATAATATATTTGATTATCTTTCCATCATTAAATTAGCATTGTAATACTGCTCGAAAATTTATGATGACTTTGCATCACTTTGTGTTTGTATGTTCATTAATTCATTTATTGCTCTATGTGATGAATTATCAGAAAGTGGAGCTTTGATCTGAAAGATAATTGGATTGACTGGTTAGATTTACACTTGCTCAACTGACATTTTGACAGCTGAACGGGTGAAATCTGCCGTTAAGAGCCTCAGAGAAGAATATGGGGAGCAGCGTGTGTGGGTACCTCCACAATGACATGTTTTTTTGACTTTTCAATTCATCTTGCATTCTTGCTTCTTCATTTTCCATACACATTTCTTTTTCTGGTTTAAGCTTGATGCTGCTTTGAATAATCTCATTTACAGGGCAGTCAGTGTGATGTCAGAGAAGCAGAGGATGTGAAGAATTTAGTTTTATTTGCACAAATGAACCTGGGATACATTGATATATGGGTATTTATGTCTTATCTTGGTCCCTCTACTTGTCTGTTTCATGTTTCATATGTATTTTGGTGGAAAATTTCTGTCTGGAGAATAATTCTGATATCTCTTGATACTGATTGTCACGTTAGTCAGATGATGATTTATGAGATCTGTTGGATGTTCTTGATGAGTAAGATTCAACAAGCGGCTACATAACATTAATGTTTATGAAGTGAAGAAAGTAGGAAGTATTTACAAAGCGAGCTGTGAGCATGTTATCTATTTGAACTTGTACTAAAACATAATGTTTGCTACTGAATTTGTTTATCATTTACCTCAACTCTGGGTTCCATATCGTGGCACCTGCTTGCGTGACCATATGTCTTAATCAATCCCAAAATGATTTCTTTCTCTTTTACATTTGTTGTCTTTTTTATTTTGATGGCTTGTATTTTTTTTTCCGTAGAAAGCTTTACCTATTACTCCAACAATGTTTCTCTTCCACTTTTATAATCTTACCCTATGTTGAGAATGATGCAGATTAATAATGCAGGATCAAATGCCTATAGTTATAAACCACTGGCAGAAGCATCAGACGAAGATCTTATGTGGGCTTCCATATTCCATCTTTCTTTCCCTTTTGTTTTGGCTCTGGTTTTGGTTCTTTATTTCATTGATTTGTAGTTTGGGTTGTCCTTATGCAGTGAAGTTGTTACTACAAACACCCTTGGGCTGATGATTTGCTGCCGAGAGGTGAAAAAATCATTTTCATTTTTCTTGCTTGGCAATGTTTAGTTCTATTTTGATGAATAGTTGTCTCTCAGGCCATTAAGATGATGTTGAAGCAGCCTCGAGGTGGTCATATTTTCAACATTGATGGAGCTGGTTCAGATGGAAGACCAACCCCTAGGTATTTCTCTTTTACTTGGTTATTGTACTGTTACCCAGATTGTTTGGGTGCTATTTTGTTTAATTGCTACTGAAGTCTTATCGGATAAGATGTAAAGCAATCTGTTGGAGGTTGTTCTATGTGGAAGCATCTACCCTTTAAAAGATATGAAAGTGAATATCTCTCTATCTTGCATTGCGCACTGCCATAATCTTCACTTTTAGTGGTAATTTTAAATTACCTGATGACTGTGCTCTGCTTTCGTACTGCCATATATAATGCCTTTTGTTTGCCATTATCTTGCTTTATCACAACTTCACAGCAGGATGTTGAATTTTATGCTTCATTTAAGTGATATTATTGGTCTAGCATGACATGTTTCATGCAGGATGGTATGAGTCTTGCATAGCCTGTAGCTTATAGGATAGGAATATTGTATTCAAGTATTCTGTTATGCTTTTGGTCATGATAATAGACTGCTCTATCTATTATTGCAGCTTAAGAACCTAGGTTGATGTATTAAATACGTTTAATGCATTAAATTTGGTATTTCAAATCCTTCAGTCTTATTATTGATTGGTTTTTTCTTTCTTTGGTTATCTGTCTTCCCTTTCTACAGATTTGCTGCATATGGAGCAACCAAACGTAGTGTAGTGCATTTGACAAAATCACTACAGGTACATGTTCAACTTGTTTTGCATAGTTCCTTGCAGTTAATTTCATATAGAAGAATTCAGTCTGCCATGACAGTTTTTTCATCTGACATGTTATTCTGTTGTTCAATTTGTTTACTTTTCTACTTTGTTAGGCATGCATTCTTTGAGTAGCATGCATTTATTTCAATAATTTCGTATGAGAAAACTAACTGAATTATTTCCATTCTTTCATGTTGACAATTGAGAGTTATTGTAAGCCACCTATAGTATATTTTGTCTATTTCTCCTTTCCGAAACAACATCTAGAGGTTCTTTTTTTTTTTTTTTTTTTATGGCATATTTTCTAATTGGGTACAGAAAGCTTACTGTCAAAAATCGGGTGTATGCGTGTGACAGTTTACAAAATAAGTGCAGTAGTGCTTTAAATCATAATAGTAAGTTTTTTCATGATATATGCTTCTCTTTGACATGAAACTATAATCATTCAAGTTTTAAGGAGAGGATCTTTGTTTTTCTTTTATAAGTAGTATGAAGAGGCTCATAATTCATCATGATCACTGTCAAAGTGGTTATAATAGGTGAGTGCGTGTGCATGCACCAATTCTGCATGAATATAGCAGAATTCTAGACATGGAAATTAAGTAGGACCTAGGTACTATTTAATGCTCTATTTTCCTCTTCAGCACTTTTATATGTGAATGACAAATCATATACCATCTGTATTTGGTGCATGGTGGCTGGCAGAAAAATGTGCCTCAACCTGACATAATGTCTTCTGCAAAAGAACTTTTTCATTACATCTTTCTCCCCCAAAATGATCATACTAAGTGAAGTGCAGTTTGGAATTTCTCGAGTTGAAAGAGGATTAGTTTAGTTTGACAATATGAGTATGATAGGCATCACATATGTATTCGGACAATTCAATATTTATAACACATTCTTGTCAGTAATTTATTCATTCTCTCTTATTTTTACCTCTAGTTTTTTGATATGGTCAGTCAGATCAATTAATATACACCATATTCTAAATGTTCTATTATGTTTAAAAATCTTCTTTGGTAAGCAATTTTTTTTTTTTTTTTTTTTTTTTTTGTGGAAGTTCAATTGTGATACTGGGTTTTTTTGACCTCTTCACAGGCTGAACTGCAGATGCAAGATGTTAAAAATGTAGTATTGCATAATCTATCGGTACGTCTTACATTAAACAATCATCTAATTTCCAACTCTTAATGTTAAGCCAGCCACATTGAATGATGCTTGCATATTTCTCTGCTTTTGTTATATTGTTTTTTTATCTTAAATCTGCCTGATACATTTGTGCTTTAGGCTAAATTTGTTGCTTTCATATTAGTTATTCTCAGATTTTCCTCTAGATAGGTGATGCACAACGAACAATCAAAATAGAATACAAAGAAAAATAAACGTTATAGGAAGATTTTTTTTTTTTTTTTGTGAAAATTTAATCTGAAATCTAAATCCAATTGCCAAACCTCAATTTTCAATATCAATATTTAGAACCTCACTGTGTGAATCATCAAAAGAAATCTTCAATAGTCTCGCTCTAACCTATTTAAATATGAAAAAATCCATGTAAACAAAGCCCAAATAGCATAAAACAAACTCAAACAAGAACAAGAACAAGAACTGTATTTTCTAAATTTCTTTTCAAAATTTGTATATGCCTCAAAAATTTAGATGTGGTCTTCCATCTCTCTCTTTCGGTCTGAAGGAACTCAGTTCCAGAGAAGTGATTGCAAATATCACTCAAGAGTTTTGGGTCCAAGGTATGAAACTAATTAGAACCAGCAATACAAGAAGCATGAAAAGATGATTGACCTTTCCATTCAAAAGGATACCAGTGGAACTGACTTCTAGCATAAAACATATTAACCACAATAATCATGGAATCATGACATCTAGAAGGCTTAGATACTCTCCAGACACTAGTTCAAGGTTCATGAGGCAATTGAAAAAAACCACTGCTTTGTTTCTTAGCTTACGCAACAAAGCTAGCAAGTATGACAGTAAGACACTGGCCCTTTTATATCCTTCCTGAGGGAATGTCCAATAGTACCTACTACCTAGCAGCTAACCTCAGCTAAAGTAATGGTTTTATCTCATCCAAAATGACCATCTAACCACCTACATGCATTTTGCTAGCTAAAACTTTCCACCTAATGCCTGCTGTTCATGGTCCTTTGAATAGGGCCTTCCATTCAGCCCTCAGAAGGTCACTGTTCTACCATGGAGTCATTCTATAGCTGAAATAATGTCCTTGATCCCAAATGTGCCTTGGTGGTTAGTTTAAATGCTACCACTGATGAGATAAAAACGGATCATGCTGATTAAGTATAAATTAGGCTTACTTCTCGAGACCTTTCTAGAGGAATTACAGTTCAGGCAACAAGTACAAAGTTTTATTTTGATTTGTAATGCTTGTGGGAATCAATGGCAGCCTGGTAAATGCAAGGAGGCTAATCAACTTTGTTAACAATCATCCTTTCAAGACCACTCTTAGCTTATTCAATCCTCATTTTGGGTCCCATTTTTGACCAAGCAGTGAATGGATAATGATTTGAGTTTTGAAATGCTTTTGCCAAGACTTTCCGTGCAACTCTTTAAGAGAGTGCTTGGTATGGGGTGATTCATTTAAAAAGCACAATGATCTACACTTAATAATTACATCACTTTGTTTGGTAGTAATTTAAAAATCTTACATGCCAGTGATTTCAAATCACTAGAGTGATAAGGTCACCACCTAGGGTAGTGATCTGATTCCTAACCTAAAAGATAGGAAAGTTTTATCACCATGGGAAAGTAATTTTCAATATTTTTTTTGGACTAATCTACTCTTGCGAAAAATATAGTTAACATTACTCCAAGAAGTTGGTTTCTAAAAATTTTAAAAAATCGGTTTTTTTAATTGCTTATTCTAAAAAAATGTTTTATGTTATAAATTTATGTTGACTAACAAAATAATGTATTTATTTAATAATTTTTTAGAAATTATTTGTATCAAAGTTGATTTATACTTTGTAGTTTTCTATAAATTAACATTTAATTATTTTATAAATTGTTGATTCAATAAGTATTAAATATTTTGCCTTTTTTTTTTTTCAAGGTTAATTTGGATATTTTGTACTATATGATTTATTATTTCATATAATAGCAAACACAATGATTAAAATGCATTAGTGATTTATAATATTGTACCAAACATGGTAATTTAAGATCACTGGTGATCAAATCACCTTGGTGATTTTATCACCATGATGATTAGATTACTGTAGTGATCTTGAAAATGATATCAAACGTTACCTAAAGGTGATAATACATGCATTTCTTATGAGAGCAGCCACCCATGTGTCATAAAATTGTTAAGTTAAACAATTTGTCATCAATTTAATATATCCCTTGAAGGGGAGGAAAGAACTTGCACCTCTCACCACTTTTTGGTGAATGGGCAACTGGAGTGACAAGGTGCTCTGGAGAAAAGGAATGAACAGAATAGTTTTAAGCTTTGTTGCATAATTTGGTTTTCAGTGCTACCTTGGAAGAAGTATATCTGTACTTTCTCATCGTCCTTTGGGAGTGTATCACCTCGATGTTTTTTAAAATCCATGTGTTTTAGCTATTTGCACTTTGACCTTTCTTTTTTCATTTGATTTTGCAAGTTTTAGAAAAGAAAATTTCTGGACCTTTTTTATGGGGCGCCAAAGGTGAGATGTCATCTGAAGTTCCCCATTGTAACTAATTATTAGAAATGCTTCCCCTTTCCACAAAAGGAAAATTGAAAAACAAAATACTATTTACATCTTTGCTAGGTTTTTTTTTTAAATATTTTTTCACATGAATTAGGGGTAACCCGAATTGAAGAGAAGATGAGAGAGGGCCGTTTGCAATGGTTTGGACACGTGAAACGTAGGTCTAGCTGTGCATCGGTTAGGAGAATTGAGTCTCTAGATCTAGGAGAGATCTAAACATCTAGAGGTAGACCACAAAAGATATGGATGTAAGTAATAAAAAATGATATGATGGTTAAGAATTAGATGAAAAGGTGGTTGTTGATAGAAATGAGTGGCACAAGAAGATTCAAACTACAACCTAATCTGATTCTCTTATTTGGTTTTTTATACAACTGACCCCATAGTATGGGATATAAGGTTTAGTGTGTTATTGTGGTTGTTGTAAATTTTTTCATATGATCATATGCTCTTTTGCGATTCAGCCAGGAATGGTTACAACTGATCTTCTCATGTGTGGTGCAACCACGAAGCAGGTCAACTATACATCTATCCTTCTTGTATTACTTGCTCTAATGCTAGTTCAGTTTGGAAAATAAAATTTCTAATATTTGGTTATTTCAGGCCAAGTTTTTCATCAATGTTTTAGCAGAACCAGCTGAAGTGGTAAGATATATGGTAGTGATGTACATGCTTCATCTATGGTTCTTTATTCCTATCTTTTAGTGTTGACATGTTGGATATCACGCTTGATCAAATTAAAGGAAAACCATAGGCTTGAAGTGTCTATTTAAATATGTCGAAGACCTGAGCTTAAAATGAGATTGCAAGTATCCTCATAAATTTGTTCAAATTTTGTCAATTATGGGATAGTTTTTTATAGATAGTGTGTCAATTGGTAAACTTGATCAATGTAGCTTTTCTTGATAAGAAGGTAGCTTTTTCTTTTCTATATTCATTTTCTTAGGGGTGTAAACGAATGTAATGTTCGATGAATAATTTGTGGTTTTTATTTATTTATTAAGTTTAATAAACGATCATAAACAATATTTCAGGGTTCGTTAATTAAATGAATAGGTCACGAACATAACAAAATTTGTTCATGTTCGGTTCGTTTACACCCTTACATTATCTACGGTTTCTTTCATTTTTTTTCTTGTTCTGCTTTTGTATTTTGTAATCTTGTAGATATATTTTATTTTGTTCTCTGTTTTGGGGGATTGGGTCCTGTGGTTCATAGGTTGCAGAATACCTCGTCCCAAACATCAGGTCGATCCCAGCAAATGGATCATGGAAGCCAACTTATATTCGGTTCCTCACTGGATTGAAAGCTTACTCTCAGATATTTTCAGTTAAGAAATGAAACAAAATTTCTCTTATTTTATCATTTTTGAACTTCTTGTCATCAAATATTTTACATGTACTGTAGTAAAATAGAAAGTTTTCACTTATTTTCTCTTCTTTTACCTGCCCATATGATGCAGAGACTAGCATTTGGTGCAAGAAGAAACAGATACGTGCCTGAAGACTGAAGAACATCCTGTCTGTGTAGTTTCTAAATCTTAACATCCCCACCCCATTATTCTATGCGAAATTAGTGTACTTTACGAGAAAAATCCCGTAATCCATCATAAACAAATCGTGTTAGACTTTGTTGGTCTTGGCAAATTTTCACCCGAAGGCTTGGCCCCACGTATTACGTTCAATAGCTCCATTTTTTAAAAAATATATAAAATATTAAAGTATTAAAATTTCAATATATCATTAAATATATTCAAAATCAAAATTAAATATTTTTTTTCAGGAATTTTTAAAAATTTTGGGACGGGCTTGATCTGACCTTGGCTTCCAAATATCTTGTTCAAAGCTAACTTGGACTATCTTGATTTTTAGATAAGTTTATTGAAAAAACAAAAAAAACATTTAGAGTGGACATCTATTTGAATTTTTTTAACAATTACTAATTTTAGTGTAATTTTAGTTATTAAAATTTTGAATAATTTTAAGATCAAATATATCTTTTATTAACCATTAGTTATTTATTTATCTATTTTAATTTTTTATTTTACTTAAGACATTTTAAAACTACAAAATTAAAATGACGAGAATTTAATTAGTTTTAAAATTATCTTTAAATGCTATTAAATTTAATTTTAGTTAAGTTAAAGTCTAATTCAAATACATGTTAATTAAATATTAAAAATACTTATTTAATACATATTTGATTTAGAATCTAATTTTTTGGCATCTTTGATTAGAATATAACTTAATTAAAATTTAAGATGACAGCAAATAAATATAATTTTAAAGCTAATTAGATTCTCATAAGAAAAAACTAATTAAACTAATTAGATTTTGCAAACAAAAAAATCTTAAGTAAAAGAAAGATAAAGATAAAGAAATAAATAATTGATAATTAAAAAAAGTCTCACTTTTTTTTTATCTTTTCTTATTCAAATATCTCAAAATTATATATATATATATATATATATATTTTTCATCTAAAATTCTTACCTTTTATACTTTAAAATTATTTTTTATGATTTTTTTTTAATTTTTTGACGTTAAAATCATGAAATTTTAATTCTACAAAAATTTAAAATTTAATATTCAATACATTAAAATCAAAACTTTAATAAAATTCTTTTCAAAGTTAATAACACTAAACAATTTGAGATTGAGTGAGTAAATTTGTCTTTTCATTTTAAATTAGTTAACTATTGACACTTAGGAAAGTTAATAAATTTTTTGCCAAACCTTAATTGCCCAAAGGCTGAGTGAGTTAGGGCAACTTTGGACATGATTTTTCAAACTCGAGCATGGTTTAACTCATAATATTATTAAATTAATAAAAAATTAATTTAATTTTAATTATAAATTATATTTAATATATTTTTTTTATTTTTGAGTTTTTAGATTTGATGAGTCGAGCTTTGGACAAGAATTTTCAAAAGCCAATCAAGTCTAGTTTAACATAATCTATACTGATTTGTAAATATCAACCTGACTTATAAATATTTCTAAGTCCTTACAAGAGAGTAAACGAATTTTATAAACATTATAAATAAAAGAAATTTCCCTTAAACCTTAAAGGGTTTATGTTGTTTTTTTTCTAGATTTTAGTACCATAAATTTCAATATACGAAAAACATATGTAAAAAATTAAACGTCTCCAAAATATTGTATTAAAATACCAAATTTGACAATGAAAAGAAAGCTTTACCTTTGATATCTATACCTATATTACTAAAATTATCCCTTAAAGAATATAATGGTGACTTGTGGTAAGACATGCGATAAATCCTTTGCTTGTCACATGTCATTTTTAATTTATTTTAATTTAAAAAAAATCTTTTAAAACTCTTTATTCTTGATGTGAAATTTTAAAATTAAAAAAAAACTTTTATTTAAAAAATATTTTTATTTACTTAATTATAATTATAATAAAAAAATTAAAAAAAACATAATAACAAAAACAATAATCAATTAAAAAATAATTTTCACAAAAATAATTGAAAAAACTTACCAAAGAATAATAACAAATTCTTTAAAAAATTGCTAGATATAGAATTTAATTTTTAAAAAAAATTAAAAAAAATTTAAAAAATAAAAGATCTTAAATTAAACAAAGGCAATTACACACAATCCGATTGTCTCATTTTTAGCAAGTAATAATCAGAAAACAAATACAATTCACATAGAAAAAGCCATAAATTTAGGCTAAAGAATAATAATTTAAATAAATTTTAATCCATTTTTTAATTTTATTTATTATTTATTTTATTTTTAATTTTGTTTATAAATTAAATTTATCAAATTATATATTTGTGAAAAGAGTAAGATTAAAAAATAATTGAATAAATTAAGATTAAAAAATAATTGAATAAATTAAATAATAAAAATATCATTTAAGAAATAAAAAAATAGCTTTTTTTTGAATAATTAAACACTTAAATAAAAAATTTATTAAATAAATTTTAATTTCAAAAAATTAAAACATAGATAAATATAGATGTATTATTTATCTATATTATTAAAAATGTAGATAAATAATTTAAGAAAACATAGATATTTTATTCATTAATTATTACACGTTTGTTAAAAATAATCAAAACTAAATCATTAAAGGTTCGGGTCCAATTAGGCCCATCAATGTTCGAGCCCAGTTAGGCCCATTTGGGTTAAGCCCTAAGTGGATAGCTTGTTTATTATTATTATTATTATTATTGTTATTAAATTTTCTTTTTCTGTTTTTTTTTCCTTTTTTGCTACTTTCTTTTTCTGTTTCAATCCACATGTGCACAATGAAATCGGGATTAGAATCCTTGGGTCAAACACAGATCAAATTACTAGGATTTTGGACCAGAAATCACACTAGACAGAATGCAATTGCAGGGATTGATTCTGTTTGTTTCCTAAAATCATTGTTAAAGTTGCTTATAACTTGGATTAATTTTTATAGAAAGAACACAAAAAAAGATACAAAAAATTTAACGAGAAAATTGTGAAGAAATTTCAAGAAATACTAGGTAGAAAAGGTTATGGCAGTTCAATTTTGGGTTTTGGAGCTCAATATGGAATTGTATGATTGATTTTAGGTTTTTGTGTTAGGATTAGGGCTAAGGACGATTCTGGGAGGTTTTGGGAGTAATCTAGGCGAAATTGAAAAAATATGAGAAAAATTCGAAGAAATTTGAGTTTACTGGGTTTTTCTGGCTTTTTTTGGAAAGAACATAAATTTTTTAGTGACCTTTTAAAGTTTTCGATAAGATTCCGGTGAGATTATAGAATTCGACTAGATTTTCAAAAATCGATAGGTTTCGGTTGAATTTTTCGATAACTTTTCCAAAAATTGATGGAATTCTGGTTTCCGGTTAAAGTTTTCGATGGGCAGCTCTAGAAAGAAGGTATAGAAAAGTTGGGGTAGAGAGAGAAGGAATAGAAGGGTTTTGAAGAAAAACGTTAAAGCTTAGCTTTTATACGATAGTCAAACGACATTGTTTCGGATAAACTAGGATCTGCACGTAGATCCAACGACCCGTGTGTTGACCCGCGACTTGACCCTACCCGATTACAGGTTTTTCTGTTTTTCATTTTATTTTTATTTTTTGATTTGATTTGATTTTTTAACTTATTTTCCTATTTTCTAGTTTTATTTAAAAAAACAAAAAAAGGTTATTTATGTCACTTTTATTTCCAAAAGAAAAAGGAGAAATAAAAAAAATTCAAAAATAAATAAAAATAAATGATAAATAAATAAAATAAAAAAATCCTTTCAACAAAAAATATATTTTTTCAAATAAACAAAAATAATTTTTATCCTCTAAATTATTAAAAGATTGCTTTGAAGTAAACCCTACCAAACTATTGTGAGGTTTTTTTTTTTTTTCTGGGATAAAATAAATAAATCCGATGATGGTGTCTCTTCAAAGTGGGATACTAGTTTTCATGAATACTCTCGAAGTGAGAGAATTATCTTAAATTGCTACCACACTATTGGAACAATTTTAAGGTTAATTTTCAATATTAAATTTTTTGATAAATTATCAAAATGATCAAGGCTTGGATAATTCAAAATCAAACTGGTGTCATCCTTTGAATGGGCGTTGTAAGGGTGCTACAAACTTCTCTATGCGTAATCGACTCTTGAACCTAATATCTATTTTGCAGATAAGATTCAATCAGGTGGTCAATCACATCTAACAAAAAAGATTGGTAGCGACTCCTTTTAATTCATGTCTAGCGGTAGGTCTACGGATCTATACATTATGACAGTTTGGCAACTCCACTGGGGACATTGAGAGTCAAGCCAGTAAATAATTCTTTATTATTCAAGCCTTGCATAATAAGTTCGAAATTATTTTTTTCCTTTTTATTGCTTATATTTACTTTATTATTTACCTTGTATATTTCTACTTATTTAGTTATTCATAGTTGCTTAAGTATTTATTATTTAAATACATATATATCTATCATTTATCAGCATGTGCATGACATAAGCCCTCCACCCGGGCTCTACTTTTAGGATGAAGTGAAGTATCTATGCCCTCGTGAGATTTCGTGTCTTCGTATGGGCTGGCGAAACACTCTCACTCAGATTGAACTATTTTCGCTTGTAGTCTATGATGGGTGAGTATTGGGGTGCCTTATTAGTCTGTAATGGACCATGATGTAGGGAATAATTTGGAAGCCTTTTAGAATTAACCCAAACAGCATATAGTCAACCTTAAAAGCCCAACCATAGATAGAGCCTTGTCTTTCTACCCTTTGTAAACAATCCAAAATTCTAGGTCATGTTGTTTATGTTTTATTGAAGTGATTAACTAACCTCTTTGTTTTCTTTATTTCTTTTCTTGCACATTCATGAACATTTTTATAGATTGCATAGTATTTTTACCCCAAAGTTATTTCAACAAAAACCCTTATGGATTCCACAGAACGTCAAGTTTATGCCTCATCTATGCTGTTCAAATGTGACTATCCCATAGAGGTGAGGATGGAATCAGAAAAGAAACAGCTAGAAGAAGGAGATTGTTTGCCACCTGGTCATGTCCCTACACTATTAGGAGAAGTTTGCCTACTCTTCAAACATAATGATTTGAAATACTTATTAGATATATGGAATGGTATGACCCCTTTAAGGCAAGAGATTTTTTGTAAAAAGTTTGGGCATATTGCACGTCTCATGTTAGTAGAGGTTGACTACTCACTTATCAGGATGATGGTATAATTTTGAGATCCTTTCTACTGATGTTTCATCTTTAATGAGGTTGATCTAGTACTGACTATAGAGGAGTATTCAATTCTAGTGGGTATGCATCTATTGTATCCAGACAGAATATACATGAAAAAACACAAATCAAAAAGTCGTAGGAAGTTAGGTCGGATGCTAGGAGTGGGAAAGGAAACCATAGCTTCATGCATTCGAGAGAAAAGAGATCACAAAGGTATTCCATGGAAGGTTCTTCAGGATTTCATTATCAAGCATCTAGATAATGATCAGAGAATGAATGCATTTGCTCTAACGTTATATGGGTTGGATATTTTTTCCAAGGTTTTAAGACATATTGAGATAAAAGTGGTGGATCTATTTGAGCAGATTGAAAAGGGGTATAATCTTTCACCAGCTATCTTGACGAAAACTATTAGATCTTTGAATTTTTGTAGGCAAATGGATAAAGCATGTTTCATAAGCTGCACACCCTTATTATTTGTATAGATGAAAAGCCATTTTGAATATAAGAAAAATGCTTTTATCAAACTTTATTTCTACATTTGAAATTCGATTAAGGATTCTACCAGAGCACTTGACCATAAGCAAAAACTCAAAAAGAATGAAAATGTCTATTACAAGGACTTATAGCTAGTTAAGTAAAATGGTTAGCTCCGTGGATGGATAGGGAACTTATGTTGTATCAATGTGGAGATGAGACAAGGTTCCACTTTTAGGCCTATGGGGGTCAACAAGTTATGCACCATTGATGGTAAAGAGATAGCATGGAGCTGAACAGTTTATTCCTATGACCTGCAAGCTTGGCCAGTTTGACTACTCATATAAGGAGCCTGGAGCTTTCTAGAAGATTGATGGCATGATTAAGGCATGAAAAAAGCCTAAGAGAGTAAGCCCATGGCCATTCATTGATCGAGTCACTTAGGGGTAAAAATAAGAGAGGTCAATAAATTACATTTATGCCTTAAGGTCATCACATACTGGTGGGCCAAAAGTCAGATAATAAGCTTTTTGAGTTAGAGCATGAAATGAAAAAGGAGAAATTAAAGCAAGAAATTTTGAAACTATAGGGAAAAAAAGACTAGTGGCAAAATAAAGCAAAAAAATTAAAAACCTAAGTCCACAGGATTTCCACAGAGTACAATAAGGCTCGAAAAGTTATTAAAGAATGGGATGATGCCTTTAAAAAGTTGAAAAAGCTACAGTAAGAGCATAAGAGGTTGCACATATAGGTACAAGCCAAAGAAATAAAAAACACATAGTTGGTTCGTGAAAATGAAGAGTTGAAAGAAGAGCGTGATCAAATAGAAAATGCTTTCATGAAAGTTAAGTAGGAGAATCAATGGCTTTCAAACTACATTCTGGCCTTAACATTAAAGTTGAATGAACAAAAAAATCATATCAGAATCCTCACAAAAAGGCACAGAGAGTTATCTTATCAGGTGTGGTGTGGTAAAAGAGAAGGGTTGGGAAGACAAAAATACATAGAGCACCTCACTGCTCATATAGGCAAGGCTGTGATCAAAGCAGGTGAGATGGCAGAAAACAATCACCACCTGTTTGCTCTCCAATGTCTATTATATAAAGATAACAACACAAACAAAAAGCGATGTCCTTCTCTATACTATATTTCAACCAAGTAACATAATCTTTGAATCACGTAGGAATAAATGACGTAATGTCTTTTCAATTTTTCTTTGGGAAAAATTATGTTCATAAGATTGACATGGACTTTTTTTGTAAATAAGCTCTTCGAACCTTATCTTTATTATTAGCATTATCGTTCAAAATTTTTTCTCATAAACCGGGATCCAAAGAAAGATAGTTTAAATTTAATTCAACATGAACTTGCTTTGTACAATGTTATATGCCACTAGTATTGATTCCAAATGATTCTTTAAAAATTAACTTCCTCTTAATAAGATATTTTTTCATAACTAATTAAATTAAATAGTTTAGTGTATGTAATTTATAAAAAATAAGAACATATATTCAAAATACAATTATGCATATTAATAAAGATCAACTGACCCTATATTTAAAATATATGAGTAGAAATGCAATTCACATATTGTAACTATACTGCTATGCAAGAATTTTGATAAAACTTCTAACTAATTTTATAATCTTCATATAAAAATTAATTTTTACCAAACTTAAAGTTATTAGTTGAATGAGTAATAATTTAAAAAATAAAGAAAAATATAAAGCATAAAAATTTCAAACTTGATAAAAAAATATAAATGCTATGAATAACATGAATACATGATCAAATTATTTCATCAATATAACAAATTTCAAATAGTAAATAAACACTATATATAAAAATATATAAAAAAAAACCAATTGACTAATTATAAAAATATATAAAAAAAATAACTTACTTGAATATCTTGTTAGAAAAAGAAGATAACCAACTTGTAATTTGTTTTTTTAGTTTAAAGACTTTTTTTTTCTTTTTTTACTTCTTTAATTTTCTTCTCTGGTTCTTCATGTTTTTGTTTGAAAACCTGAAAGTTGCAAAAGTGGGGAAGATGGAGGAAAATGAAAAATCGGTTACTTTTATTTATAATCAATTCTACTTTTTTTTTATAATAACTTTAAAATATTTTTTTATTCACAAACCTATCACTTCCAGTTAATGTAAGTTTGACTTTTACATATTATATATATATATATATATATATATATTTGAGTGGGGCATTATAAAGGAATTAAACTTTTTAAAAATTTTTATAATATATTTTTGAAGGGACAGAGATCTCAGTAAGGGCAACTGTGTCCAGTGCCCTTACTGTACATTCATCCATAAGGATATCAATGGGTAGGATATAAAACGGTTAGAGTATTCCCCATCCCCATTATTGAATTTTTATATTATACCTATCCCTATATTCATATTCAATGGGTATTTTAAATCTACTTTCATCCCATCTCCGCTAGTATTTAATGGTTCTGAGTAATTCACATACCCATAGTTTTTTTTTTTAATAAAAACTAAATTTTATTTTTTAAGATTTTTTTTATCTTGTATATTTATGTAATTTTTTTATAAATATTTATTAATATAATTTTAAATAAAAAATTAATTATAATTAATCTAAAATAATAATTTATATTATTTAATAGAAAATCTATTTACTAAATATATATAAACATATATAGGATACGAGTATATAATGAGTACTATATTATCCGTTCTCATTCTTATACTCAATAAAAATTTAGAATCATATACACCATCATTTCTATTCTCACAATGTAATACTCATCTACATCATCATTCAAGTAAAAAGTTGAATTTTCTATTAGATATGGATAAAATTGATATCTCTATTTGAGTCATTGATTCCAAGGTCACTGAGGATTTATTATAACAACTCTTCTATGATATTCTTTTATGAGAATGATAAAAGTATAAGTTGTAATAGATATAAAGTATATTGATGCTAGAGGTCATCTAAAGAGGCAAGAAGTGGATATTTAACACACTAGCACTTGATTAATAGTTGTAGTTGTAGTTGCAATTCGTATTTTTATGTAGTGTAAAACATTGATAATTTATATATTTATATTGTATTTTACACAAAAATTATATCAGAATTCATATCGACATAAAAAAACAAAATATTTTTTTTATTAAACCCGTATATAATTTTACTAAAATTTTAAATCGTATTACTTTTATATTTTTTTTCATATTATTTTCACATCATATCACCGTATCATATTTTATATTTTTTGTTTGTAAATCCCACGACTAAAGCATACGTAGAACAGTTAAAAGTCAAATGAATCATATGGGACTAATTAATTCTTGTTATGTTGATTTGGCTTCTTTGGCATGTTTAATTTGTTATTCTTAGAATTTATGAACATGTATCATTTGCCCACAAAGTTTACATGTTTGATCGGACCTTGAATGACTAGGAAAAATTCATTCATAAAGTATTGACTCATAAAGTGCATTTTTAGAGAGAATCATGCATTGTAATACATGGAAATTAGAATGCTACCGTCATGATTCGTGTTATAAGACTCTTTAATTGAGTGGGAGTTTGGCTATAATAACCTATGGCCATACTAGATTTGGATTGATTCATCACTATTAAGTTTTTGTTGAGTTACATGGGTCATCTGCGAGAATGTTAAAAAATAATTATCTAATTATTATTTAGGAGATATTATGGCGGTAAATCTTTTTCACATGAAAATATTCGAGTGATAGTGGACATAAAGATATCTGCCCGTTATCTAAATAATGGATAAAGGAAAGGGTTTCTTGATAATAGAAAACTCTCCCGTGACCGACTACCTTTTTAAAATCTGCAATGAAACTCACAAGTTGTTGGGTCCTCTCAATTATTGTTTGTAATTATTTGTTGGATCATTGCCAAGTGGCTTTTTCTAGTTCAAGCTTTGATTTGCATGCAAATGCTTCTCCTTTGTCTTTCTAACTTGTTATGGGAAATGGGAATTGGGATCTTCGGAGCAAATTTTGGTTCACGGAGTTCATGTCCCGTGAACTCATTGGGCCTACCTTCCTTCCTTCCGCTTTGACAATGACAATTGATAATCGGCTGTGTATTTAAAATATTTTTGGAAGTATTTATTTGTAATATATAAAAAGTTGTACATAAAATTTTAAAATATTACTATATTATTATAATTTTTAGGAGGAATTTTTATATCTTGAATAAAAAAAGAAAAAAAACTATATTATTGTCAATATTAACAATGTGTTTTTGAACTAACAATCTTTTAATCAAGAATAAAAAATTTTATTTTGTTAACCATTTTTTAATAATTTTTTTTATTTGAGATCTTTCGATATTCGATAATCATTTTAAATCTCGATTAATCTAAAATCGAATCAAATTGAATCTTATAAGAAGAATAATTTTTTTTAAATTTATTTTTTTATTCATAAAATTTAAAATTAAAATTTTACTTTAAAAAAATCAAATTTTTTATCACTTAAATTAACAAGTATTTAATAAATTTATTATTGAAAATTTTGAGATATCCAAGATAAAATTTTAGAAGTGTCTAATAAAATTTTTTTCTTCAAAAAAATATTTTTTTGTTTCCAAAATTTTGAAGGTATGACATTTTTGGGTAGATAGATTACTCACCAAGTTAAGAATGTTACGTCTTAAAAGGACAACAAATACTTCAAAATTGCACGTCTCTTTCTTGGGACAATGTCATGTCGTCATGCCAAGACAAACCTATATCTAAATGCCTGCCTGCCTATTTTTGTTTCTTCTTCTAATTATTTGTGCACTTTTCTCTTTTTTGTGAATCTTTTATTTTTATATTAATATTATAACTTTTTGTCTTTCTTCTTTTTATTTTAATAATATAATTATTGTTTGTCATTGTTACAGACTCTGATGTGCTTTGGACAATGCAAATGGTTCCTAAAATTAATTTTGCGGTGTTAGCCTCTTTTTTCCCGTACATTCACATACTGTCGTTTTTCTACAGTGTTTTTAGCTAGAGAATATAAATCATCCTTAAGCTCAATTTTTTTTTAAATAAGTTAATATTATAAATTAATTTTAAAGTGACAAAAAATTTAATTCTTTTAAACAAAATTTTAATTTAAAATCTTATAAATAAAAAAAATATATTTAAAAAATCTTACTCTTCTTTATAAGAACTAACTCAATTCAACTCCGAATTAATCAAAATCTAAAATAATTACCAAACATCAAAGGATTTCAAACAAAAAAATATTTAATTTGATAAAAAATTTTAAAAATTTTTTAATATGATATTTAAATTATGATTTTATTAATTAATATTTTATTTATTTTTAACATAATTAATTTTAAATAATAATATTAAATGAATAAAAAATAATTTAAATATTATATTAATTAATAAATTTATAATTCAAATATTATATTAAAAAAATTTTAAATTCAAATGTTGTAATATTTTTAACTATAATACAAAAAATCATTTATGAGATAAATCCTTTTTAAATAGGAACCTTGAAATGATAAGTCAAATTAGAGAAAAAAAAAAAAAAAACCATTACATACGTAAAAAGAGATGTGGTCGCAATTATCATAGAACATGGTTATGGTTAATCAACAGGGATATATTAGACAGCTTCATGAAAATAATGCATTACTTCAATATTAATTTATTCATTGACAAGTTGATTTAGTTAATGATTTAGGTTGAGTAACTTATTTTAATACTAATCAATAAAATATAATTTAAAAAATAAAATTTAAAATTAGTTTAATTGATTTATAATTATTTTTTTGAAAGATTTTTAATAAATTTGAAATTTTAATTTTAACACTTTCTTCTATCCTTAAACTATGATTTTCTTTGTAAAAAAAAAAATGTAATTTTCAATATTTGCATAACAATATTATAAATTAAAACAATCCATCTCAAATTTTATTAAAAACAAAAAAAAAAAAAAATTCTTATATGAATTTACATTCAAATAATTGTCAATATATTTACAGTGACAGTATATCATATGATACCATCTTATAAATAAAAAATAAATTTTTTATATTTTTATTTTAAGTAATTATAAAAATTTATATTTACTTATTAATAAGGTTTTACTGATTGTTTATAGAATTATACTCTTCCGTCAAATATAAACTCATTTATTATAGTGATTATGATAGAGTTACTTGAAGTGGAATAATATTATGAAAGTGTAGATTAATTAAAATGAACAATCCATGAGCTTATAGTAAGTCTATTGTTACAAAGGTAGAAATAAAACAGAGTTTTTGTTTGTATTACATAAGCATTTGCAAGATTAATAAAGGCAATTATTAGGAAAATGCATTGAAACAAGATTAATTTTTTTATATAAAAAAAATGTCGCTGCCTGAAAATAAAAAAAGAAATTACGAGTATTGAAATTTGAATTATAGATTTAGTGAATACCTCTTTTAAGGACAACTGCAAGAATTAACTGAAGTAAACTTTGGATAATAACGATTGAATTTGCTAGTTCTTAAAAGCCAGCTGCCAAGGTCTAAAACTTTTGGTGCTTTTACAGTTTTACTCTAACTGATTATATGTAACAGTCTGATAGAATAACCAGATAGAAGCAAGAGGAGATTAGTAAAGCATATTTGTTTGTTTTAAATAGGATTCTTGCTTTCTGTCATTAATTTGGTTTGGTCTCCCATGCTTCAATCTTTGTTCCAACTACTAAATGATCATCAGATAGTTTTGATGGCAAAGCCAGTTTACTGTACTCTACTACTTGTGTTAACTCTTTTTCATTCTGTTCATCTCTCACGCCAGCAGCTCCAATCATTTCAATCCAATGCCCTCAGGGAAATCCAGTGGCTTCTCAACTACCCATCAGTTCTTGGCAGCTTCAACAAAACTTGGGACTTTTGCAGCATTGAACCAACACCATCTTTATCTGTTGTTTGCTATGAAGATAATGTCACCCAGCTTCATATTATAGGAAACAATGGGGTTCCCCCCTTGCCTCAAAGCTTTTCCATTGATGCTTTGTTTTCAAGTCTTGTTGTTTTATCAAATTTGAAGGTCCTCTCCTTGGTTTCCCTAGGCTTGTGGGGGCCTATGCCTGGTAGTGTTGGTAAGCTGTCTTCCCTGGAAATACTCAATGTAAGTTCCAACTACTTCAATGGCTTCATTCCAGTGGAACTTTCATATTTGAGAAATTTGCAGACTCTCATGCTTGACCACAACCAGTTCACTGGCCAAGTTCCTGGTTGGCTTAGTTCTCTTCATGCTTTGGCTGTTTTGAGTCTGAAAAACAATTCACTCTTTGGGACACTGCCAAGTTCCATTTCAAGATTAGAAAATATTCGAATCCTTGTTACTGCGAATAATCACTTGTTTGGGGAAGTTCCTGATCTTGAGAACTTGACAAACCTTCAAGTCCTTGATTTAGAAAGCAATTATTTTGGACCTCACTTCCCTGCCTTGCACAACAAGTTGGTTACTCTCGTACTCAGGAATAACAGTTTTCAGTTTGGCTTCCCAGCTGAAATAGTCTCCTGTTATCAGCTTCAAAAGCTAGATATTTCATTGAATGGATTTGTTGGACCATTTTTGCCACCTTTGTTTGCATTGCCTTCAATGAATTATATCGATGTCTCTGGTAATAAACTTACAGGTAGGCTCTTCCAAAACATGTCCTGCAATAAAGAACTAGCGTTCGTAAATTTATCCTCAAATCTTTTGACTGGGGATTTGCCTGCATGTCTGCAACCAACCTTCAAGAACAGGACTGTTATGTATGCTAGAAATTGTTTATCTGACAAAGAACAACAGCAGCATCCTTCTAGTTTCTGCCATAATGAAGCATTGGCTGTAAAAGTTTGGCCTCAAAAGCTCAAGAGACATAATGCTAAGGCAGTTCTTGCATCAAGTATAATGGGAGGAATTGTTGGAATAGCATTAATTGTTGGTTTGAGTTTTTTTGTTATCCATAGAGGAAATAGCTGGGTTGCTGTGAAAACACCTTCCACAAGGTTAATAAAGGAGAAAGTGTCAACAGTAAACACAATCAAGCTATTGTCAGATGCAAGTAAGATCCTCATTTCCTTCTCTTTTCCATTTGCAAAGGCTTCACTATTTTAAACTAGAATAGTAAGAACGTGGAGTCTAAATAGGTTCATGCAGTCACACTTAAGAGGTGGCATCTAACTGGATTAGGATTCAAATCTCAGTATCTCAAAGCTACGGCCTACTTTGTAAAAAAAAAAAAAAACAAAGAAGAATTACGCCTGATGGCCAAAAAAAATTAGAATTACTCCTCTAACAAGACATTTAGCCCGTAACCATGTAATGTGAAAGTCTAACTTCCCTGTGGAATTGTAAGAACTATCATTTCCAATACAATAATCTCTAATAGGATGATTTTTTTTATAATTCTTGAATAAATTTTCAGAATGTAGTTGAAATTGTAAAGAAAAATGTATTATTGGAAAACAAATAAAAAAGAACAACAGAATTAGTAGGATTTTTCTTTTTTTTTGAAGTGTCAGCATATGGCATGTAACATTTAGTAATTCTTTTATTCGCAGGGTATATATCAGAAACAATGAAGCTGGGAGCAAATCTTCCTGCTTATCGTGCCTTTGCTTTGGAAGAGCTGAAGGAGGCCACTAATAATTTCACTCATTCAAGCATCATGGGTGAAGGTTCACGTGGCCAGGTATGAACTCATCTAGATTTTCTAGTTACATCTAAAATTCCTCATGATAAAATATTTCACTGACCTTAATCAAGCTCAAAATGTCTCATCTGCATATATATATATATATATATATATATATATATATATATATATTACAAAAGAGGCTGCAGTCTAGATATAGGAAATGAGGTTGCAGGTGCTGATATTTGAACTTCAAAGCTGCTGAATACTACCTTTTGAGGGTGGCTGTATGAACCAAATGAACTAAATTTCGGGTTCACTGGTTGCTATTTATTATTGTTAACTTTACATGATTCAGCAAATATAAAAATAACTGGATAGTTCAAGAGCAAACTTCTTACATCATGTAGAATGTCAGATTTACAGAGGGAAGCTTGGGGATGGAACTGTTGTTGCCATTAGAAGCTTAAAGATGAGAAAGAAGCATAACGCCCAGACATATACACACCATATTGAGATGATATCAAAACTCAGACATAACCACTTGGTTAGTGCCCTTGGACACTGTTTTGAGAGTTGCCCAGATGATTCAAGTGTCACCATCATATATCTCATATTCGAGTATGTTCCAAATGGCACCTTGAGAAGTTGCATCTCTGGTAAGGTTGCTTTCTTATTCAATCTTAAAAACAATTATATGTACCATGAGGCAAACCAACTTGAACTTAAAGAAAGACATGTTTTTTACCACTCTTTCAGCACTTAAAATGCCTTTGTTATGGGGATAGTTACTAGTATTCACTTGTATAATATATATATATATATATATATATATATGTATGTATGTATATATAAAATGCTGCTAACACATTTATTAATTTTGTCGACGAATTAATAGAGTTTCCAGAAAAAAATTTTGAAAGTGTTCAAAAGAAATTTTTCATTCAAATTTTTTTATTTTTCAATATTTAGGGGTGTCCATGAACATCTGACCTCAAAAGGTGGATCTGCCTATAGTTGCCTCTAGAAATTTTAGTTATTACAGTGTTCTGTGAATGGGAAATGAAAATAACAGTATTTTATGATGTAAGTATGCTGAATAGCACCTTCATCTGGTGTGTTGAGTTTGAAACTTTCATGCATCACTTCTCTAACAATTGAGATTTGGCAGAAGGATTACCAGGAAAAAGACTTAATTGGACACAAAGAATAGCAGCTGCAATTGAGGTAGCAAAGGGAATTCAGTTCCTCCATACAGGGATTCTACCAGGAGTATTTTCAAATAATCTGAAGATAACAGATGTCCTGTTGGATCAGAATCTTCATGTAAAGATCAGCAGTTATAACCTCCCTCTTTTAGCAGAAACTAGGGGAACGGTATGATGAACCTTTTGTCTTTTTTTTTTAAACAAATTAAAGATGTTGCAACTTGGGATTTGAACCCAAACTCATTTGATGCCATCTCTTAAGGGTGATTACATATGAGTCAACTGAATTATGTTCCGGATTCAAATAACATTTGCTTAGTTACATTTGCTTCAAATAACTTCTTTGAGTTGATGGCTTGATTTTAACTATTTCAGGGGGGTGCTGGAGTTTCTTCTCCTGGACTAAAATCAAATGTTCGAGGAAGGTGCATAGTTCATTCTATTGGACATTGTGGAGTTGCCTTATCAATAACTTTAATTCTTTTTTTCTTAATCCTGTACATGAACATTTTCTCATGTTCTGTATTTAAATTCAGGGCAAATCATGAGGATAAGGATGATGTCCATGACATAGGCGTAATCTTACTTGAAATTCTTGTCGGAAGGCCAATAATGTCCCAAAATGAAGTCATGGTCGTAAAAGATATCGTGAGTTGCTAGTGTTCCCATAACTTCTACTTTCTGTTCTTTGATTTCCATAAGTATCTGCAGCTTGACTCTTCAGACAAGGAATCACTTCACTATATTCTTTCTATATGATCCATAATACAAAATAAGAACACTGACCTTAGCTCAATTGGTTCATATAGCCACATTCAGCAGGTCTGAAATTTGAATCTCAGCATCTGCAACTCCTCTTATTCTTAATCTGTGGCTTCTTATGTACCAAAAAATAATACAAAATAAGAACCAATTTGAATCCGAACTTAGATTTTAATTTTCTTTAGGTTTAAGGCACATGAATTCTCCAAAAAAAAGAAATTGGGATACCAATGAACACAGTTTGCTGAGAAGTTTTAACCAGTGCAAACATGAAAGAGACCTATATATAAATAAAACTAAGGGTGATGCTTGGTCATTGTACCTTCTGCAGATACAAGTAAGTAATAAGATGGATGATACAGCTCGAAGAAGCATTGTGGATCCATCAATTATCAAGGAATGCTCAGCTGAATCCTTGAAGAGAGTGATGGAGATATGTCTGAGATGCCTGTCCAATGAGCCAACTGATAGGCCTTCTATTGAGGATGTCCTTTGGACTTTGCAGTTTGCAGCACAACTACAGGATCCATGGAGAATTGATTCTAACCATTTCAATCATCAGCTTACAGAATCATCGTCTTTAGAAATGTAGCTTTTGTATTTCGTGTTTATCTGTGAAGTTTTAGTCCATCAATTTATATACAGATAATAACACAATTAATCTATCCACGAAACAGATTCAACAGAAATCACTTCCAGGAAATTACTTTCAATATCATCGATCATCTATGTTAAAAATATATATATATATGAATTACAAAAGTATTAACAATAATCGATTAAAATATCCTTAAAATTTTGTTGAATTAATAATTTATATCTTTACAAATTTTATTTATTATTAAAAGTAATTTTTAAAGTGACAATCATAGTAGAATTAATTAATGTATTAATTAATTAAGATAGCTAAAATATTTTTGACAAACTTCCATTTAAACATAACTAATTTTAAATGAAAATAGAATTATTATTACCTTGGATAATAATGTCAAACAATGTGACAAAAAATTATTATTATTAGATTAGATAATAATGTGAAAGGTTATCCTCTATGAGTCTACTCTTTTTCTTTTATCATTAGAAAACTAAACAAGTCTTTAGTTGTTATAAAAAATAATGAATTATTAAAAATAATTGAATAAATATGCATTTCTTATCTAAAAATAGGTAATGAGATACAATAATTTGCAAACAAATTGAGCTGCTAATGATTTTTTTATATATTCAACCTATTTGGTGATTTTTAAATTTTTCTTTTTTTAACTTAAAGTTATTAATAAAATGTTTTAGTATTTTTAAATCTTTTCATTTTAGTTCAACCTCAATTAACATTATTGTTATTTTCATTATTAAAATACATAACAAATTTTAATTTGAGAATTGTAATATTTACATGTTAAGATATCCATATGACAAAACTTTTTAATATTCACTGAATTGATAAGTAATTCTAACATGTTTCCACAGAAACTTATATTTGTTTAGTCATGATTGAATCACTTATTTGTTTGATTTTATCACTGTAGTAACGTATTTGTCTGAAAATTCGATCATAAGATGTAAAATATTTTAAAAATCATGAAAAATTATGAGAAGTTACCACCAATCTTTTTTAGAGGTGTAATTGATCATTTAAAAAATTTATCTTTTTAATAAAAATAATAAGTTTATTAAAAAAATAGTTTTAGTCTACGAAAACAAAATTAAATTCGATAGTTCATTACGTGTGAGAAAAGATTAATACCCCTACAATGCTCATATAATTAGTACTAATTAATTAGGCACTATTTATAATTTTGGATGAAAATTATTTTTATATGAAATTTAATTACAATTCCCTTTATTTTGTGAGAAATAAAATTAATTAAAAAAATTTTATTTACAAATATTAAGGAAATCTTTAAATTAAAAAAATACATTCAAAGTCTTCGACAAAAAAGCAGAATTCGAAAATAGTTTATCTATTTAAGATTTATCATAACATTCCTTCTAAAAATAATAAAATAATATTTTTTATAAATGATAATTATTGATGACTCTTTAATATTTAAGTAGAATAACGATCAATTATATTTCATATAATGTTATTTTAATTTTATTTATTCAAAACTAAAAATTTTAAGAAAACTTTTGATATAAAAAAATGACATATAATATAATTAATATTAAACATCCATAACTAGAGCAAATATATATGCGTTATAAATGAAGACATTAATTTAAAAATGAAGCATATGCAAAATAATGATCAAGTGTGAAATTAAGAATCAAATTTTCAAATATAAAGAAATCACCTAGATTTTTCAACATTTAGGCAGAGTTTGGGTGCAAATTTTTATATTTAAAATCATCCAATTACTTTTTATTATTTTACATTTGTTAATTTAATAAATTTATTTTGAGTTGTGGAAATGTATAAAAATTTTTAATGAAATAAAATTTCCTAAATACCATAACATCTAGACAATTTTTGGAACAAATTATTACATAAAAAATTTTCATGCAATTTCTTAAAAATTTAAAATAGATTTAGGGTTTTATGAAATTATACACACGACAAGAACAAATTTCCTTAATGCCATTACTGAATGCATGATAAAAGCATGACATAAAAAAAAAAAAAAAACTAATTACAAGCCTATGCATTTACAAAACCAAATTACAAACAAGTTTCGTATGAAAATTCAAGAGAAAAAAATGTATCAAACATAACAAACTTTTGAAATTGGTTTGAATGTTTCACCATTTTGTTTTTTAAAAATCTAACCAAACAAACATAAAAATCAACCAAACAACTCATTCAACTATCATTTTTTCATTGAAAAATTAATCCAATACATTGAAAATTTAATAAACATGACAAACACAAAAATCAAATACATAAAATCAAGCAACATTTGGCCACAAATGAATGAGCAAGTTTCGATCAAGCAAGAAAACAACCTTGGTTGAATACTCTATGGCATTTCCCTAAGCAATCAACACTTCATTTCATTCAAATATCCATTGAACATCATAATTCTCATCATATGAAGGCATCTACAATACATGAGGAGTTTCAAGAAGCATATAACTAACTAAAAAGAAAAGAAAACGTAGAGTTAACATTTAAAGCCAAACAATATCCTCATATCACATTCTAGCTAAAATTTATGTGAACAACAAATAAACTTGTCATTTAATCATCACAAATAACTTTCAAAAGCAAGAAAAACATCAATGGAAGACCAAATAAGGTTCGACCAAAATAGTGGATTAAAAATTCTTTGTTGCCAGGTTTTCTTGTTTCAATCCAAACTACAAACTAGTTAGTAAGTCGATCCAAGCTTAGTAAAAAATAATCAAAGAGGAATTACGACTTTATTTAAAAAAAAAAGAAACAAAAAATTAAAAAAAAAAGTAGATGATATAGAAGATGTGATGCAATGTTATGAAATAGAAAGAAGAAGGAAAAAAAAAAAAGAAGAATTCTACATACTCAAAGCTTTTCATAGCTTTCTTTCTTTTTTTTTTTTTTTTTCTCTTTTTCCCAATTGCCTTCCCTTTTCCTAAAATTGTAGAAAACCCTCCCTCTTGCAAAGAAAAAGACCTTCAAAAATATATCTTTTTCTTTGTGAGTATAAGCCCTTGGATCAAATCTCATCCAAAGGCCAAAATTTTACATACTCCAAGCTTTTCATAACTTTCTTTCCTTTTTTTTTTTATTTTTTCTATTTTTTCCAATTGCCTTCCCTTTTTCTAAAATTGTAGAAAACCCTCCCTCTTGTAAAGAAGAAGACCTTCAAAAATATATCTTTTTCTTTGTGAGTATAACCCCTTGCATCAAATCTCATCCAAGGGCCAAAGTTCTTTTTTTTTTCCAAGGAGCAAATTTTAGCCATTAGATCAAGATTCAAGAGGAGATCTAATGGTCCACATTATTCACTACAAATTTTGGATTTTTATAGCATCTCTATCATATGAAAAGACTATTTTACCCATAGAATAAAGTTTTCAGTATTTAGGCTATTTTTTTTAGAAATCAATATTTTCATGTTTATTTTGGGAATTTTTTAGCACCAAAAGTCATGAAATATTATAAAATTCAGATTTGAAAAGTTTTGTGAAAATCCGAGCTCGAAAAGACTAAATTATGAAAATACCCCTAAGGGGTATTTTCGTAATTTCACACCTCTCGGGGGTACTGCTATGATTTCAAATGCACTAAAATTTATGAAATATTATAAAATTAAGATCTAAAAAGTTTCACAAAAATCAGAGCTCGAGAGGTCAAATTATGAAAATACCTTTTAAAGGGCATTTTAATAATTTTGTACTTCTCCAAGTGCAATACAAATTTTTAGTGTTTTAAAAATCTCCAAATTTATTTTTAAACCACATTGATTTTAATTAGGTTATGAATTTTGAGAATTAATAAGCTTTATCCATTTTGACCAAATTTTGTTTAATTTTGGCTTTGTTTGATCGGATTTTACCCAAGTTGACTTTAGGTCTCTAAATGAGCTAATTTTTAGGCTCTTTATAAGTTATAAATGGTCCTCCTAAATGGTTACTGTCCATGTTGGTAAATGAGCCCCAAATCAATTATGTTAAAATATGTTCCGAACAAAATTCGATGTTTACAACCACTTTTAAATTATATTTTATATTTGCCACAAGTTTTTTTAATCATATATGTCAATTTATTTAATAATTTAATAATAACTTCTTTACTTATAATTAACTAAATGGCACATATACACATATATGGGGATTAAAAAATTCACTAAAAAAAACTTTATAGAACTTTTAAATTTTTTTCTTTGAAAATTTTTTTAAAATAAATAAATATTTATGAGAATTGAAGCTAGCATTGAAATTTCACATTCAAGCTTTCTAGTATAAATTATGTTTTGTTGTCTTAATTTTGAGGAATGTTTCCTATTCCCAAACTTGAATGATAACATTATTTTTCAAAGTCATTTTACATGATAACTACAATTATACTTCTTATACACACACACACAAGCATGGTATTCATATTTTGTTAATTGTGCATATTTAGTAATAAAATTTTGGTAGGGATAAGTTTTGCCACTTTATGTTGTTTTTTAATTTCTTGAGAGTGGGTTAAGTTTAATTTTTTATATTTGTCTTAATTAAATTATGTAATTTTCATTTTATTTGAATCTCCTTATGAAAAACAAGAAATATACAAATGTGGGGCTTACTTGGTCAACCAAATGAATTAACTTTAGTTCAAGAGTCACCTCTTGGAAAGTATTATGATTCATGATATATTCTTTTCACTTTTTATTTTAATTTGGTTATTTTATGTGTTTAGAATTAAGTCAAAACTAGCAATTTTTTACTTTAGAGTTCCCGATCAATCTATACATGACTAATGTAAAAATAAAAATAACGTATAAGATATAATTTCAACTTATCAATGTAACTCTCATAAAAATTTTTAAAAGGTTTAAAAATGAAAGAAGAAAAAAAACAATAGACTTCATAATTAAATTTATATAAATATTACAATAGTTAACAATATTGACATTTAATTTATTTTATTTTTTTTCTATTATTAATATAGAAAGAAAATATTATATTGACACTCTTATTTATTGACATTCTTAGTTGATTTCTAGAAAAGAAATATTATATTTAATTGATTTTATAACATAAGCATGCTTATAATAAGTTGACGTATCATAATTGATGTCATTTATTTATTTGATTGAATGAGAAGAAAATTTGTTAATTTTACAAAGTAAATTATGTATAGTAGAATAATGTTTAATAAAAAAATTAAAGAGAAACAAATTATTAATGGGGTAACTAAGATAATTAACAAATTTATCATATAAATATTTTTAAAAATACCTAAATTAAATCAATTATAATTCAATATTAAATAATTGATAATTTAGTAAGTAATCATTAAAAACTTAAAAGCAAATCAGTATAAATAAGTTACAATCATCGATAACTTAATAATTAATCACTGATAATTTAATAGTAAATGAATGGTAATTTAATAATAAATAATTGATAACTTAATAATAATCAGTGATAACATAATAACAAATGTATAATAATTTAGTAGTAAATCAATTACATCGTAGTTAAAAATGTATAATAGTAATAATAATAATAATAATATAGTATTAAATCAAGTATAACTTAATAAAAAATAAGTGATAACTTAATAGTTAATTATTGATAATGTAATTATAAATCAATGATAATTTAGTAGTAAATTAGTGATAAGTTAATAATAAATTAGTTTCAATTTAATAGTAATCAAATGATAAATTTAGCATTAAATTATAAATAATTTAGTTGTAAATAAGAGATAATTTAGTAGGAAATAATCTATGATTTAATAATTAATTATTGAAAAATTAAAAGTAAATTAGTATAATTTAATAGTAAATCATTGATAGCTTAATAGTAAATTATGGATAACTAAATAGTAAATCAATAATAAGAGTTATCCATAATAATTTTATAGTGAATCATGGATGATTTAGTAGTAAATTAGTGAGAATTTTGTAGTAAATAATTGAAAATTTAGTAGTAAATCAATGATGAAATAGCTGTAAATGCATAATAGCATAATACAAAATCATTAATAATTTAGCAATAAATTATTAATAATTTAGCAATAAATTATTAATAATTTAGTAATAAATTACTAATAACTTAATAGCAAAATCATTGATAACTTAATTTTAAATCAGTGATAATTTAATTATAGATCAATGATAATTTAATAGTAAATTAATTAATCATTGATAAATTTGTAGTAAATCATTGTTAATTTACTAATAAATCAATGATAATTTTATAATAAATCATTATTATTTTTTTTTAAAATCATCACTAATTGATTAGTAAATTGTTATAACTTAGTGGTAAATCATTCATAACTTAATAATAAATGAGTAATAATTTAGTAATAAATGAGTAATTTAGTAGTAAACCTTTGATAACTTAATAGTAAATCATTAATAATATAATAGCAAATCAATGATAACCTAATTATTAATCAGTAAACTTTTTTACTAAATTTAGAATTTTATTTTAAATTTTTTATTATGGTAACATTTTTTAGAAGTTTGATAACATCATAAAAGTTTGGTAACCTTTGATATAATTTTGTAACATTTGATAATATTTTGATCACTCATGATATAATTTTGATTATTATTGTTATAATTTTAGTAACCTTTTGATAAAATTTTGGTAAATTTAGATAACTATGGATGCAATTTTTGTAACTTCTGATATGATTTTGATACTTAGATTATAAAAGTTGTAGTAATTAAGAAAGGAAATACAAAGAAGTACAATAATGTATAAAGATCTAAAAATTTTTTAAAATTAATCCTCATTGATGAACATGTAAAAAATTTTGACCATTTTCTTAGTGTAATTTTGATATAATATTTGAATATTTTAGTACAAAATATAAACTTAATTTTATTTATAAACTACATGAACAAAAAGTTCAATTGTGATATTTAATAAGACAATAACAATTTTTCAAGTTTCTTTGGTGAAAAACAAATCATACATCATATCAAGCGCATTTGTCAAATTTATTAAGAAGAAATATTTTAATGTTAACAAATAAACTGAGTTAATAATTATGTCATACCCCATCGTTAAAAAAAGTAAAAAACATGTAAGTTTGGAAAAATAGTGTTTGATTGTTAATCAAGTTATAATATAATGAATTAATTTTAATATTTTTTAATAGTAATGAAGTTAAAATAATCATCATGATATTAAATTGAGTGTCCTTATGTATAATATTTTATTTTAATTTGTGATAACATTTTTTAGAAGCTTGATAACATTTGATAAAATTCTTGTAATCTTTAATATAATTTTTGTAACCTTTAATATTATTTTGGTAGCTTATGACTTAGGTACTCATTAAGACAATTTTGGTAATTTTTAATAAATTTTTAGTAAGTTTGATATAATTTTGATAGCCTTTAATACGATTTTGGTAGCTTATGATATAATTGTGATAACCATTGATACAATTTTGGTAACCTTAGATATAATTTTAGTAAGTTTTGATATAATTGATAACCTTTTATATTATTTTGATTTTGTTAACTTTTTATATATTGGGATGATCTTTGTTAGAAATTTGATAACAGTTAATACAATTTGGTAACATTTAATACTTTTTTAGTAATCTTTGATATAACTTGATAACCATTTATATAATTTTGATTTTGATAACCTTTCATATATTGTGGCAACTTTTATTAAAAGTTTTTATAACAATTTGTACAATTTTGATAGCTTTTACTTTTATCTTTATAAGTTATGATATAATTTGGGTAACTTTATATAATTTTGGTAAATTTGATAAAACTTAGTAAGTTTCATAAAATTTTGGCAACCTTGAATACAATTTTGGTAATCTTAAATACAATTTTAATAAGTTTTGATATAATTTTAGTAACTTTTTATACAATTTTGATTCTGGTAACTTTTCACACATTTTGGTAATTTTTATTAGAAATTTGATAAACTTATGATAAAGTTTTGTAACCATAATAAAATATTGGTAACATTAGGCATTAGTTTGGTAACATGATATAGTTGTAGTAACTATTAACACAATTTTGGTAACTTTTGATAAAATATTGATAATCTATTGATGTAATTTTGGTGAACTTTCATACAAATTTGATAATTTATTAGATACTTTTAGCAATCATTGATACAATTTTGGTAATCTTTGATAGCATTTTGGTAACAATTCCTAAAATTTCAGTAATCTTTAATACAATTTTGGTAACATTTTACTTTTATTTTGTAACTTATGATATAATTTGGGTCACTATTTATATAATTTTGGTAATCTTTGATACAAATTTGATAAGTTTTTATATAATTTTAATAACTTTTGATACAATTTTGATTCTAGTAACCTTTTAGACATTTTGGTAATTTCTGTCAAAAATTTGATAAATTTTGATAAAATTTTGTAACCATCAATAAAATATTAGTAACATTAGATATTAGTTTGATAATATGATATAGTTTTAGTAACTATTAATACAATTTTGGTAACTTTTGATAAAACATTGATAATCTATTGATGTAATTTTGGTAACCTTTCATACAATTTTAATAAGTTATTATATACTTTTGGTAATCATTGATACAATTTTGGTAATCTTTTATAGCATTTTGGTAACATTGGGTATAGTTTGAAAACTTTTGATACAATTTTGATAAACTTTGATATAATTTTTATTTTGATAAAGTTTGACATAATTTAGTAATCTTAGATATAGTTTTGATAACTTTTGATACAATTTTAGTAACCTTCGATATAATTTGGTAACCAAAGAAACCCTTTTGATAACTTTTGATACAATTTTAGTAACCTTTGATATAATTTGATAATTTTTTACATAATTTGTTTTTGATAAACTTTTATATAAGTTGATAAGCTTTGATATAATTTTAATTTTGATAAAACTTTGATATAATTTAATAATCTTTGTTAGAAATTTAATAACCTTTGATAAATTGTTAATATCCTTAGATACGATTGATAAATTGTTAATATCCTTAAATACGATTTTGGTAATCATTGATACAATTTCTGTAACTTATGTTATAATTTTAGTAACCTTTGATATGATTTTGGTAACTTTGATAAAATTTTGGCAATCTTAAATATAATTTTGACAATCTTTGATATTATTCTAGTAACTAATGATATAATATTAATAACCATTAATACAATTTTGGTAACTTTTGACAAAATTTTGATAATATATTGATATAATTTTAGTAAATTTTAATAAATTTTGATAAATTATGATATAATTAATTAGTCTTACATACATAAATTAATGATGTGCTAAAATAAATAAAACTAATAATTTACAAAAGAAAAAAATGCTAAAAGTTATACAACCTTAAAAATAAAACTGTGAGCTTCAAAAACAAAGGCATAAAAACCGTAGGAAAGTAAATTATATGAATATCTATGCTCAATATTCATAGCAATTGAACATTTCTTAATTATATTTTATCAATCTGGAAAGAAATCATTTTGACTAAAAAAAGACAAATAATAATAATCGTCAACATGCTTTGATTGGAAAGACATGTAAAATTTAAGGAGTTAAAGATTTTTACATTTAAAATTGATCAAATTAAGAATATAAATTTAAAGAATAAAAATGTTAACAACTCATTAAATTCATCATACAACTAAGAAAAAAACAAATTATAAATTTTAAAACTACCAAAATCAGAAAATTAGATATGAAAAATTAGGGCGCATTGAGATTTTACAAAGTAAAAAAAGGATAAGCATGGGTTAAAAATATATCAAGAGTCAACTTAATAGTAAATCTATAATAGTAATAAATCAGTATTAAATTAATAGTAAATTTATCAATAACTCAGTATTATATCAGTTATAACTTAGTTGTGAATTAGTGATAACAAAAATTAACAATAACTTAGTATTAAATTAATGTTAATTTAATAATAAATCATGGTTAATTTAGTGGTAAATTATGATAAATTAATAGTAAATTATTTATAACTTAATAGTAAATTAATGATAAGTGTTAACTTAGTGATAAATCATCAATAACTTAATGCTAAATCAGTTATAACAGTAAATTAATGATAACTTAATAGTAAATCAATATTAATTTAACAATAAATTATCGATAATTTTGTAATAAATAATTGATAACTTAGTAAATCATTGATAATTTAATAATAAATCATTCATAACTTAATAGTAAATTAATGTATAACTTAATAATAAAATGTTATCTATCTATTTCTTATTAACTTGAACTCTTTAGTAAAATAAATTGTTTTGATGTGTGGTATCCTTTGCAACATTGGTAACAATTAAATAAAAAAATTATCATCCTTAGAGATATGTTTAAAATGAAAGAGAAATTAGTCTAAACTTATTGAAAAAAAATCATAAAAATTATATGTAAGTTATTTTATTGGGTATATACTATTTTTAAATCAACTAATAGTAATTGTCATAACGTCTAGATCCGGAGATCCATCGCTAGACATTGATTTAAGGAGTCACCACTAATCCTTTTTATTTAGGTACGATTGGCCACCTAAAGAATCTATCATTTCAGGGAACACCTAAGTTTAAGGGTCCCTAAAAAAATAGGTTCAAGTCCATTGACCAAAATAGGGTTCGAAAGTTCGGTTACGTGTGAGGAAGGTTATAGCACCTTCACAACGCCCATCGAAAGATGGTACCAGCTTAATTTTGTGTTATCCAATAAGCCTTAAAAATTTATCAAGTAATTAATTATTGAAAATTATTCTCAATTGACTCTAATACATTTAGCAAAAAATTAAAAAAATTCTCTCACCTCAAGAGTATACAAGAAAATTACTGTTTTCCTTGCAGATGCTCTATCGTCGGATTATTTAACATTAAAGAAAAATTCAAGAAAATAAAAAGGAAGAAAAAATGATTGCTTTTGTGTAGAGAAAATTGATACTTTCAACTTTTCTCCAAAATATTTTTAATTTTGAGGAAAATTGATACTTTCAACTTTTTTCCAAAAAATATATTTTTTTTGGAAAGCTTATTTTCAAGGAAAATTGATACTTTCAACTTTTCCTCAAAATATTTTTTTAGGAAGCTTATTTTCAAAGAAAATTGATACTTTCAACTTTTTCCCAAAAATATTTTTTAAAAAGCTTATTTTCAAGAAAAATTGATACTTTCAACTTTTCCTCAAAAATATTTTTTTTGAATTTTATTTAAAGAAAATAAAATAAAAAAATAAAAATGAAAATGAAAATAAAAATAAAAGAAAATAAATAAAAATAGAAATAAACAAATATTAAACAAATCTAATCTAATAAATAAATAAATAATAATAATAATAAATAAATATAAAATAAAAATGAAAAAAAAACTGGAAACGGCTCGACTTGAAGAAAAAAAACGGCTCGAAGATGCGGCTCCGGGTGTCAGCTCGGCTCGACTAACGGCTCGGAGACGTGGGTCGCACGCGAGTCGAAAGTGTGTTGGCGCTCGGGTAAGGTCGGATTTTGGCAAAACGCACGAATCCTCTAGGTTACTAACGCAAAAACAATGTCGTTTTGAGGAGGGTATAAAAGGCTAATTCTTTTGTTTTTTCAGCAGAACCCTATTTCTGTCTCTCTCTCTTCCCTTCCTCTTCTCTGTAAAACCCGAAGAACTTCAGTTGAATGCCCGTCGAATTCTGAAAATTTTCGTTAGAATCTGGGTTTTTCACTGAAAAATTGATCGATTTTTGGAAATGGTTGCCGAAAACGGGAAAGTTGGTCGAAAAATTCAAACTTGGCCGAAATAGTCACCGAAAAATTCAACTTTCATAAAAAAATTCAACTGAAACCTGGAAATTTTCTAAAAATTTCCAAAAAAATATTCACAAAAAATTCTCCAAAAATTTCTCACTGATTCCTAGAGCTATTCTAACGCACCAAAACCCTTTTAAACTTCTGTTTCTTCACTCTATTTGTGTTTTCTGTGTGTTTTCTTCTATTATTCCAGCACCTATTTATAGGGATTGATCAGAAGAGTTTCTGATTAATCCCAACTCTTTTTGGGATTTTGATTCAATCTTTAAATCCAATCCCAACTCTGCCAATTTCTAAATCACAGCCAAATTCATTCCAATTTTTTTATCCTAATCTTAACCGAAATTAATCAAAATAAAAAGATAAATATATTAATAGATAACAAAGAAAGAATAATTAGATAAATAAAAGAAATAGATAAATAATAATAATAAATAATAAAAGCAGATAAATAATAAAAATATTAATAGATAAAAAAATAAATAAAAATAAAAATATATATATTAAATAATGAAAATAAAAATAAATGCTTATTGGGGCCAGCTAATTGGATCCTAAACTAGGTCCAATGGGCTTAGACCCAAATCTTATTGTACCAGGCCCAATGGGCTTGGGTCTGGACTAAATAGGGTATCTACAACTGCCCATCTTTGCACATTTTCTGCGAAGCAAGAATTGTACAAAGACGGAGACACCCATTCAAGACTCAACTTGACACTTTTTTTGTTTTTATTTTATTTTTTTTGTTTTGTTTTGTTTTTTTTGTTTATTAAAATTTTGATCAAAGCTCCTCTAAGCAGAGGGTTAACAACTTTGAGAAATATAAACAAAGCTCCTCTAATCAGAGACTCAAAGACTTTTGAAAAATAAACAAGGCTCTTCTAATCAGAGGCTCAATGATTTTGAAAAAATAAATGGCTCCTCTAATCAGAGGCTCAACAACTTTAGAAAAATAAATGGCTCTTCTAATCAGAGGCTCAACAACTTTGAAAAGCAAATAGCTCCTCTAATCAAAGGTTCAACAACTTTAAAAATAACTAAAGCTCTTCTAATCAAAGGCTCAATAACTTTTAGAAAGTAAATGGCTCATTGACAATCATGTCTAAAAGAGTTATAGATCGTGATTGAAGAAATTTTGTAATGGGAACTCAAAGATTCATAATTTGAGTTCAACATTCATAGGTTCAGATTCGCAAGAACCTTTCAACTTCATAAGAATTTACTGAAATTTGATTCTCAAAATTTCATTTTCGTTCAAATTTGTAAGATCTCAAGATTTGCATTTGCAACTTGCAAAACTCGCATCAAAGATCCTCATTTGAATTTTGGAGGCTCACATCCAAAAGTTCAAGGTTTTTTAAAGGTTCGCATTTGGCAAGCTTGGGATTCACATCCAAAATTCAAAGCTTCTCATTTGAGTTTAAAGGCTCAGCAATAAAACTTAGAGTTTCACATCTAAGTTCAAAGGTTCTCATTTAAAAAATTTAGAGATTCATATTCAAAAAGTTAAAGCTTTGTATTTTGGAGATTCACATCCAAAAGTTTAAAACTTGTCATTTTAGTTCGAATATTCACATTCGACAAACTTTAGGGTTTCACTCCTCAAAGATTCTCATTTTGAAACTCAAAGATTCTCATTTGAGTTCTCAAAAATTCTTATCAAAATATTCATAATTTTTTTCAAGTGACTCAAAAATTTTACATGAATGAATGTTATAACCAAAGATGCAAATGCCTTCTTAATGATACAAATGCGGTAACCTATATTCTCATAGTGCCATGCATGTCTAAACAAAATTTAATTCATCGAATTATATGCATGTATTATTCAAGCAATGATGCCCCCATGATGCATGTAATGTAGACATCTATGTCACAAAATTCTAAATAATTATGGTAATATGGCTCTCAAAACTCCACCATTTCGCATGTCTTCCTTGTTTAGTTTCTCAATACTTTGGAATAAGTTTCATCAATCGATCATCACTTGACCACCATTCATGGACTTCTCAACACTAACAAATTTTAAAATAAGTTTCATCCACCATCACTAGGTCATTACTCATAGGTGTCTCAGCATTAACCATTCCAAAATAAACTTTGTCCACTGATTATTTTCATCATTCAATCATAACTTGCAAGTCATATCAACCAATTTATCCTTATACTCATCACTTAGTTATACCACTTTTCAAGATTTGCCCCATCTTCATTTTATTGTCCAATCCATCATCATATTCTCCATTTGATCACATCATATATTTTTTCAAATCATCTCTTTTAGGTTTCTACCATTTTTTTCATTTTGTTACCACCATCATCTTAGATTTCTTTTAAAATGAATGCAAGACTCTTTTAAGCACATACTCATTCATTTATTATCATTTCAATTCTTGACAAATACAATGCAATCAAGCATTTTTTCAATTCATTCTAAGGATGTAACAATAAGAGAACACAAGGTGAATTATGGTAAGATAATCAATGAAGATCTATTTTGGTACAAAACAAATAGGAATGGAAATAAATTAGATACATGTTATTGGGATGAATGGTATGTCCAAACGATGAATATTCAAACAACTCTCAACATTAATCTAGGATTCTTTTTTAAAAACTCATTCCATTTACTGTTGAAGTCATTTTGAGCTTGGCGAACTTTGCCCCAGTCTTTGAGGGATCTTCAGTCGTCTTTGATCCTTCCATCTATATGAATCGTTTGACCTAGATCTTTTTCTACCCAAATCACCTTTTCAAGTTTTCAATTTGAATTTTTTTTTATTTTCTCATTTTTTTCTTTTTTTTTCTTTCTTTCTTTTTTTCCATTTTTTCCATTTTTCTTTTTTCATCATCTCATTTTCTTTTCCTCATTTTTCATCCATTGTTGATATCTTTCCACACATAAAACTTTAGAGTAATGTAGCATGATTATGTTGTTTCATCATGAGCATGCCTTCACCTAACATATGATCATTCAAGTTGAGCATTCACACTTGATCCAAATGGGCTTTTCAAGGTTGTAATGTTGGTCAAGGTGAGGGGTCATAAAAAAAATGGATACAATAGGCTCAAAACATGTATTAAAAAGGTTCAAGACTAAAGGATAATTTGATGCAACTTGGCATTTTGCCCCCACATCATTTCACTACTTTTTCTTTCCTTACACAAAGAATTCTCATTATTTTACCCCAAATCATGTATGGCATTTATTCTTTCTTTAGCTTTTTTTTCTCTTTCCATCTTTGAAACCTTTTGTGATTTTTTTTCAAAAATTACCCCCTCAGTATAAAAGGTGATCCTTGGTTAGGGTTCTTTAGAAAAAGAAATCATAATAGGCTTAAAATGGTAGCAATGAATGATTTTTCGAATGGTAAAAGAAAGATGACCATTTTTCATTTTAATTGTGAATACTTTTCTCGAACATCATAAATTGAACAAAGCTCATGAACCTGTATAAAAGATTGCACATCTTCAAGACATATCTATTTCACCTCTGGTAATAGCTTACTTTTTTGCTCAAATCATCTCCTCATATTAATGTGGATGAGTTCTCAAAATTAAATCTCTGAATTATTATTATCATTGTCTAATATTCATCATCTGAAATTTAAGAATGGGAATATAAATTTATGAAAGGTAACAGAACATGAAGTAATGGTCGAGTGAAAGAGAAAATGTAATGAAATGCATTAACTTACCTTTATTAAAATGATAACAAGTGAAATCATATTGCAAAAAGAAATAACATTACTCGAAAAGAAATCCTAAAATAACAAAAAAACCTTCAACCAGCTTTATCTCCATTCTTCAAAATTGTCCTCCTATGCAATCAGGTGAAGAATCTCTATTGACATCTTGCCCTTCAGTTCATTGTGACTTTTCGGACCCTTTCTGACCAATGTGTTCTTGATTGTCATTCAGAGCACTAACATCAGGTGTTGTTGCTTTTCTTTGATCAAAACTTACCATTCCATCATTGATCAACCGTTGCACCTTATGCTTTAAAGCAGTGTAATTTTCACTAGAATGGCCAGTAATTTCATAGTGGTTGTTGCAGTGGGCTGTAAGATCATACAACTTAGGATAGGGTGGCTTAAGTGGCTCTATATGGCTGGAGGCAATCAAATGGCTATTATAGAGTTCTCGATATAACTTCATATAATTCATGGGGATTGGATCAAATATAGGTTTTTTTCGAGTAATTCGTTGTTCTTGTGAACCACTTGCTGGGTTAGTAGAGCGAATTTGGGTTCTTACAAGAGCTTGAATGTTAAGGCTATATGTACGATCTTGAGAGCTAAAAATTAATCGGTGTGTGGATAAATAAGGTGATTGTGAAACTAGCTGGTATGGGTAGGATGAGGCATTATTCACAGTAAAATAGTACGAAGAGTAACCTTGGGGTGGATAGGGTTGATAACCCCTGAATTGTTATTTATCAAAGCTCATAGCTTGAGCTTCAGTTTCTTTCTTTTCTGATGCCTTCTTGGTTTCTCCCCTTTTTAACTTGCCATTTTTTATGGTACTTTCAATAATTTCTTCAGATATCACCATATCGACGAAATTCTTTGTTATATTCTCTATCATCTTTTCATAATAGAGAGATTTCAAAGTACTGACAAATAACACTATAATTTTTTTCTCAGTCAGAGGAGGTTGTATTTGAGAAGCAATATCCCTTCACCTTTGGGCATACTCTTTAAAAGTCTCATTGGCCTTTTTCTTCAAGTTTTATAAAGACAACAATCAGGGATCAAATCCATGATATGTCGATATTGACTGATACAATCATGGTTCATGTCACTCCAAGAACGGATGCGATTTTTGTCTAACTGGATATACCACGGAACAGCAGAACTAGTAAGATTGTCTTGGAAAACATGCATTAGTAGCTTTTCGTTATGAGCATAAGCTGTCATCTTTCGACAATACATGGTAATATAAGTTTTTGGGCACTTTGTGCCATCATATTTTTTAAATTCTGGTACTTTGAACTTATGAGGAATAACCACATTAGGGACTAAGCGAAGCCCAACATCATCCATTAAACCATAGAAACCAATTCCTTCCACAGCCCGTAGCCTTTGTTCTAGCATACTAATTTTAGAGTTTTCTTGAGTTTTCACTCTTATCTTTTCTTTCTCTTTCTCTTTCAAATCATCTAGATCAAAAATTGGTTCTACTGTCTTTTCAGTAAAGACAAGATTTACAAAGCTATGATAATGCCCTAGGTTGAAAGCTGATGGCATTCCAGGATATATAGGATATATGAAATGTTACGGTGGAACTTTTTGTACAAACTGGGCTTGAGGTGGACCAAAACCTGAAGGGTATAGGGGGTCAGTCACTTCTTGCGATGCAGGGCCTTGTTGGCTTGTATTCTCTTATACTCATTTCCCCTTATTTAATTTGTTGAAAGCATCCAAAATTTTACTTAACTCATTCTCAATCTCTTTCTAAGCTTTCTAGTTTTTCAAATCAGTGAGAATTTTTTTGCTCCATTTGTCTGGCTCTAGATCTTATGTTATATCGATGGACAGGGTTCTCACTAGATGGAGTTATCCTTGAACCTTTAGCATCATAATTATGATTAGAAACGCTATGTTATGCTTTATGTATGATACGTTGATGCATGAATGAAATGTACATTTTCATGGATGAAATCTAATATGAAATAGATGCAAATAAGAATGTTAAAACATGATCATGAAAATAATACAGATGCACAAAATCAAACCAACAACATAGTTAGTTTCATAAATGAACTGAAAGTGATACCGATGCATAATGTTACATATGATAATGAAAATGATGCACAAAGTCAGACTATCAAAATGATTAGATAAATACCCTTTTTGTGTCCTAGTTTCAGGGTATATCTATTATTGGGTAAAAAAGGGCTCTATCTTAGGGTTAGGCACTTCTAAGGTTCACTTGTATGTAGTTCAATGCTAAAGTCTAAAGGTTCTCAAACTACTCCTTACATCATTATCCATCACAGACTAGTAAGGCACCCTAATCCTCACCTATTACAGGCTACAAGCGAAAAAGGTTCAATTTGAGTGGGAGTATCTAGCCACTGCGGAGGCATTAGACCTCACGAAAGTAATAGGTACTTTACTCCCTCTTAGAAGGACGGAGCTCGGGTATAGAGCTTATGTTATGCATATGCATATAAATGTCATAATTTATAAAGTAAATAAACATGAATGAATAAATAAAATATATACAAAAAGGTTAAATTTTATTAGGCTTTTGGATAACACGAATTTATTTATTGGCCTGACCCTCAAACGTCTCCAGTGGAGTCGTCAAGCTGTCATAACATCTAGATCCAAAAATCTATCGCTAGACATTGACTTAAGGAGTCGTCATCAATCTTTTTTATCTAAGTGCGATTGGTCACCTAAAGAATCTATCCTTTCAGGGAACACTTAAGTTTAAAGGTCCCTAAAAGAATAGGTTCAGGTCTACTAATTAGAATAGGATTCTGGAGTTCGGTTACATGTGAAAAAGGTTATAACACCCTCACAACGCCCATCGAAAGATGGTACTAGCTTAATTTTGTGTTATCCAATAAGCCTTAAAAATTTATCAAGTAATTAATTATTGAAAATTATTCTCAATTGACTCTAATACTTTTAGCAGAAAATTGAAAAAATTCTCTCACCTCAAGAGTATGCAAGAAAACTACTATTTCACTTGCAGAGGCTCCATCGTCGAATTATTTAACATTAAAAAAAATTCAAGAAAACAAAAAGGAAGAAAAAATGATTGCTTTTGTGTAAGAAAAATTGATACTTTCAACTTTTTCCTAAAATATTTTTAATTTCGAGGAAAATTGATACTTTCAACTTTTCCTCAAAAATTCATTTTTTTGAAAATTTATTTTTAAGAAAAATTGATATTTTCAACTTTTCCCAAAAAAATATTTATTTTTGGAAAGCTTATTTTCAAGGAAAATTGATACTTTCAACTTTTCCTCAAAAATATTTTTTTTGAATTTTATTTAAAGAAAATAAAATAATAAAATTAAAAAAATAAAAATGAAAATAAAAATAAAAGAAAATAAATAAATAAAAAATATTAAACAAATCTAATCTAATAAATAAATAATAATAATAAATATATATATAAATGAAAAAAAAACTGGAAACGGTCAGCTCGGCTTGGCTTGAGGAAGAAAAACGGCTCGGAGATGCAGTTTGGGGTGTCGACTCAGCTTGGCTAACGACTCGGAGACACGGGTCGCACGCGGGTCAAAGCGGGTTGGCGCTCGGGTCAGGTTGGATCTTGGCAAAACGTGCGGATCCTCTGGATTACTAACGTAAAAACGACATCATTTTGGGGAGAGTATAAAAGGCTAATTCCTTTGTTTTTTCAGCAGAACCCTCACTCTTTTTCCTTTCTCTTCTCTCCCTTCTCTTTAAAACCCGAAGAACTCCGGTTGAATGCCTGTCGGATTTTGAAAATTTTCGTCGAAATCTAGATTTTTTGTCAAAAAATTGATCGATTTTTGAAAATTATTGCCGGAAACGAGAAAGTTGGTCAGAAAATTCAAACTTGGCCGAAATAGTCGTCGAAAAATTCAATCTTTGTCGAAAAATTCAATCGAAATCTGAAAATTTTTCAAAAATTTTTAGAAAAAAATTCATAAAAAATTCTCCAAAAATTTCCCACAGATTCCTAAAGCTATTCTAACGCACCAAAACCCTTTTAAGCTTCTATTTCTTCACTCTGTCTGTGTTTTATGTGTGTTTCTTCTGTTCTTCTAGCACCTATTTATATCCCAACTTTTTCTGAAATTTGGATTCAATCTTTGAATCTCATCCCAACTCTGTCAATTCTCAAATCACAATCAAATTCATTTCAATTTTTTTTATCCTAATCTTAACCGAAAATTAGTCAAAATAAAAAGATAAATATATTAATAGATAACAAAGAAAAAAATAATTAGATAAATAAAAGAAATAGATAAATAATAATAATAATAATAAATAAAAGCAGATAAATAATAAAAATAAAAATAAAAATATATATTAAATAATAAAAATAAAAATAAAAACTCATTAGGGCCAGCTAATTGGATCCTAAACCGAGTCCAATGGACTTAGACCCAAACCTATTGGATCAAGGCCAATGGGCTTGAGTCCGAACTAAATAAGGTGTCTACAATAATAATAATAATAATAATAATAATAAGTCAGAAATGAAAAAGAAAATATTATATATTTATTTTATTTCAAGTAACAAAAAATTTATGATAATATGATTTTAAATCAAAATAAAGAATTTAAATTTTCAATAGCAAATAGACAAAAAGTAAAAGCTTGAATGAATTCAACAATGATTAATTATCTTATAAATTCATAAAAATGAAAATAAAAAATTCATCATTAGAAAAACTAAAAAGAAATCTCGAGAAAAAATATAAAGTAAGAAAGAAGTAAAACACAAAATCTAGTTTAATTGTGATAATCTAAAAGATGATCCTCTAGAGTTAAAAACTTAAAAAATATATACAAAAATTAATGAAGATGATTAGGTAACACTAAAATATTTAGGGGAAAAAAAAAACTTCTAAATTAAAAAGTCAACATAGAGAAAAATTAGATATTTATTTTTATTAATTCACTTTAAAATTTTTGTTATATTTATTTACTTTTAAATTTAAACTTATATTTTCAATTTAATTTGATATTATGGTGATTATTTCAATTTCAAAACAAATACTAAAATTATTTAATTATATTATAATTATAATTTAGTTAAGAATCACGTGCAAAGCACGTGTCAGGAAAACTAGTTTTATCATCATAACTATGCCTCGTTGATGGATCTATGGGATTACATTAAAAAACCATTCATTGGAAATAAAAATTATATTATATCCGAGCATTTGACTTAGTAATTGGGGCAAGATCCTATACTCAAAAGAGTAAGATTCGAAGCTTCCTTTCTCAAATAATAATAAAAAAATTATTATTTATTTCGTTGAACTAATAGAACAGGAACTAAAAACCAAAAATGACTAAATCAGGAGCTTGAAATGTCAGCCATGCATATTTTCATTCATTTGCCTTGGCTTCTCTGGTTTCCTACTACAATCACAAAGCTTTGACCCCTTCATGTTTTCATTTGAACTTGCAGCTAACTCCAAGATCTTGGCCATGCATGTTGCTGTTACTTGTTTGACATAATCAGAGATGTAGATCTTACTCTATATTTTGATAATTGCCCCCCATTCCAGTTTCAAGGTTGGTGTTTAAAGATTTTAGACAGCAAGATGATTTCTACTCATCCAACTCAATGATATTGAGAAGAATGACAGCTGATCAGGATCTCTTTTGTCCCGCAAGAAATGCAACAACTTGATGAGATTGAATGAACTGAACTAAGTTTTCTCAGTTTGGATGGTGTCAAGGAGATATCTGGCATCATTGGTAATTCCAATGTGATACTAACATCATTGATCACAAGTTAACAGTCTAAGTCATACTCATCTCTTGTACTAAACGAACCAATTAGTGAATCCAAAACTTTGCAGCCACTTTTAAGAGGTAGCTTTCAGAAAGTCTGGCATTTAAATCCCAGCACCTGCAATCCTTCCTCTATTCCTAAGCCATGATATTCTTTGTACCAAAAACAACAACTGATATTAGTAGTTCTTTCAAAAATGATTTAGAATTAAAGCAAATCTAAACAGCCCCTTATGCTCTAGTTATAAATGCAAATTCAGTCAATCAAGAATGGACAACAAAAAGTGGCAATAAAACTGTATTCATTGAAATTTTTTTGTATGGTTCTCCTTGTTGTAAACCATGCTAATTTACATTAAGTAATTTTATAAGATATAACAACTTAAACTACAAACTTATGGTGTACTAATTCTATCCTTTGGATAGCAAACAATGATAATCCGCCAAAGAAGAATAATACTCTGCAGAGGCCTAAAGCATATGATACTTTACAAAAGGAAATAGGGGTAGACAAGGAACAAAATCACCTTTTTCATCTCCTTGGAGGGTCCAAGATTGGATTCATTTCTATTTCTACAGCTGCAGACTCACTCAAAGTCCGAAACTTTTCAGCTTCCCTTGCAATCTGAACATCGCAAGGTGTGTATAACTGATAAAGAACCTTCACAACAAAACGAGGAATTAGCGCAGCTACAATGATGGCAAGCAAACACAACCAAAACTTTCCAGTCTTCACTATTTCAAAGATGGCCCTGTCAAATCACATCAGTTGGCAAGGGTTAGAAAATATATACAATGAAAATTACAAATTTTAATGAATCATTTACTAAATTTACTCACTATCAGTGTAGCATAGAATCAATCAAGGGCATTTTTACCATAAACAATTATTGCAATATTCCTAAGGTCAACAGGACATAATTGAGATGTCCTAACCTCAGGGTGGCAGATGAGTACACAGAAACTCCAAGACTTGGGGATGACCATGCATACATGCATATTTATAGGTTAAAAATACTAAAAAAACCCCTAAATTATTTCATTTTTCTTAAATAAGGCCCCATACTTTTATTGTACCTAAATAAATCCTTCTCCTTTGATTTGTATTTAAATAAGCTCTTATTTTAATCGAAAGATTGACTTATGTTATGGGTTAATTTAGGTACAAATGAAAGGTTAAGGGATTATTTGGACGAAAATTAAAGATTAAGGGTTTATTTAGGTGCAATAAAAGCATAGAAGCTTATCTAAATAAAGTGATAAGGTTTAGGGTTTTTTATTTTTTATTTTTGTTATTTTAGCTTAACTATGCATATTCTTATGTACACACACAAGTGCATATCTACATGTTATATAGAGGCAGCAAAATAAACCTGAATCCCAAAACCCACCCAAAGGAGCCTGAACATAGTCTAATCCAACATGAATAAAAAGTCAAAAGACCGGAACCCAAATAAACCCAAAGAACCTGAGACAACCAGAACCTGAAGAAATCTGAATCTAAAATTATTCAAATCCAAAGTTGGTCTAACCCAAACTCGCTCAACACCTATTTGCCACCTCTATACATACATATACATATATATATATATATATATTTATGTATGTAAAACAAAATTTTTTTGTGTTACCAGGTAAGGAAAAAAACCAAATGTTTCAAGGTATGTTATGGGGGAACTGTTAAAAAAAATTACCTCATCCTGCTTCATCAAGTTCAACTGAAACCTACATGCTCAATTAAAGTAAATAAAACTAAAGAAATAAATCTGATGATAAAAGGGCTTACCAGTAACCAACTAAAGTTGGTATAGCATCAATAATGATGACACAAATAAAAGTTGCAATTATAGATCCCCAAATGGCTACGTGAGTTATCCAATTCCAGCGGATGACATCCATGGCCAAGTGTAAATTAACCAATATAACAACTGCAAGAGTCCAAAGATCTCCTATACTTGATGCATCAATGGTGCCGCCCCAGTATGCAAGAAGAGGAATAAAAAAGGCAACTGCACTTTGCCAGAAAGTATCAATCATTGTTATCCAAAAAAGTCTCTTGTTGTAGCATTCTTGTCTGTGCCCAGCCCCATAGAGCTGAGGATACTTTAAAAGAGTTCTTCTATTTAGGTCCTTGTCAAGAATACCAACAACTATAGTAGGCACTGATGTGTAGATTACAGAATACAACACACTGCTCCACTCAGTGATTGCAGTGGTCAAAGTGAAACACGTAAAGAGCACATACCTGCAAAAGAATATAGTGAAGTTAACATTACTCATCCACAGAAAAAATGTTATTTTAAGTCGCCAAAATGTGATTTAACTTCTATTTTGAATTAAGAGTAAATAATTATTTTGAACCAACTGGGATCAAAATTCATTTATATTTTTATCCTAAATGAGCAAAAGAAGAATTTCACTTTTTTATGTTTTGGGGAGGTAGGCCACTCTAAATCTCTAATACAAGAGGGTATACAAGCAAAAGATCAATCAGATATATTTCTAAACATGCAATGATGACATTATATAGCATCAAACACCCCCCCCCCCCCCCTTCCCTTTTATGGCCCATTGAGTAAGTACCAAAACATACAGTCCCTGTTAGGTTAAAACCAAGGTTTGCTTAGATACCAACATGCTGAACCATGTAATGTAGGTTAAATATCTGCATTTAGTACAAGTACCAGAATAAGTTATAGATGAATCTGAGGCTTAGTCCAGTTGGTTCATGCAACCACTTTTAAAAGGTGACATCCAATAGGTCTAGGATTCCCAGGCTATGGCCTTCCTTGTAAAAAAAATGAATAAATTATAGATTTGAACAAGCACCCTATCTAAAAATAACTCACCAAAATAAAACAAGGACAAACACTGCATTCCTGTAAAAATTGTATAGTATCATGTAGCCCATCCGCTGGTAATTCCAGTGGCCATGCACCAACAAAAGAGTAACTAAGAATCTGAACTGCCCCATTGCAAAATCTGATGCCATTACAGCTTGCCTACCCTCTTGGCCACTAATGCCGACTCCCACGTCCGCCATTTGGATCATTGAAACATCATTAGCACCTGTCAAGCATCCAGTATTATTTCTTAAATCAGCCTAAACGGCCAAAAAGAAAGCAGATAAAATTTTACAATATTACACTTTTTCTCTTTATTGATCATAAGATGGTGATTAGAAAATCAAGAGAATGATGATTACCATCCCCAATGGCAAGTGTCATATCCACAGTCCTTTTCTTTACAAGGGAAACGATTCCAGCTTTTTGTAACGGGGCCACCCGACAACACAAAACCACAGAACAATTACAGGCTAACTGGAAAAGCTGCAAGCAAAGATGAAAAAGTAAGTCACATCAGCATGCAGGATATCAGAAAGAGAAAACAAAAATCTAAAGCAAGTCTACAACTCTTTACCCTTTCTTCAAGTTCACTGTCAAGAATATATACAAGGCTGGTACCATCAATAATCAAGGCTACTGGAGTTAAAACAGTTCCTAAAGTTCCTCCAGTATTATTTATATTGCCTGATATAGTAGTGAGTTTCTTAGACATGATGATGGCATCTTCTAAACTCTTTCTGCATGACTCCATAGAGTTGCTGTTAATTATAATTTGCGTCATTTTACTCGTCAAGAGCTTCGAGGAGTACCCAATTGATATAGCAGTTTCTTGCTTGTCCCCAGTCAACACCCATACTTTGATCCCTGCTGTTCTAAGAGACTCAATCGCTTCTGGCACTCCTTGTTGCAGTTTATCTTCAATACCAGAGGCACCCAGTATGCAGAGATTGTTTTCTATATTGCTTGCAACCTTCCGAAGCAAACTGGCTCTACCCATTAGAGCAGTGCTTGCTGCCTCAAATGCAGAGTGCCAATCGTCAAATTCTGAAGTACTCAATTCTCTCATTCCAACCACTAGTGTTCTCAAGCCCAATGAGGAGTAAGAATAAAGATGGGCTTCAGTTATGCGTTTTACATTTATATTCATGGATCTGTCCATGACACTAAACATTGATGTGTCAGCACCTTTTACAAACACTTTTACAGATTGGTCAGGGAACCCCAATATAACAGACATCCGCTTCCGATCACTATCAAACTCGTGTAAACCCAAAACATTGAACCTGCATGGCCCAAAACATTGTTATTCAATAACGAAAAATTAATATAATTAAAGTCCAGGAGTATGACACCGGCACAATTATCGGCACATCTTTAATAGGTATTATCATAGTAATGAAGTTAGATTAGCAACTCTTCCCCCCCCCCCCTTTTTTTTTCTGTTCTTCTTCCAAAGCAAACGAAATTTAAATGTTAATTCTTTAAACTAACATTATCTTAACCTCTGAATGTCTCAGGTCTCAACAGATTTTTCCCCAACCTTATTAGTAGGTAAATATGCAAAGACTGTAACATAAAATGATGCTGATAACCTCCAATAATATAAAACTATAATTGTGTGATGAAAAATACAACTCATTTTCACTTGTACAGGTTAAGAATTTAGTTCAAACCATCATTCTTTTGGTGCAAAGTACTAGATGAAACTTCCAAAACGAAACTCATATATATATATATATATATATATTATTGATTACCTAAAAAAGAAAACTCACATATCTACCTTTTGGTAATATGTTCCACAAAATTTAATGCTCTAAAAGTTCCTATAACAATTGAAGCACCCCACCGAAGTATTTATACTAAATACTAACACCAAAAACTCATATTTAGTAGCAATACTAGTACTAATGCAGGTGGAGGTCATCATAATATAACAATATAACAGAAATGGTGTAAATGAATTCAAGAAGATAGAAGTCAGCACTTCAGATTACCTTTGCCTAACTCCTTGAATGTCAATAACAACATGGCCAGAGGTTCTTTCTATCAGCATAAATCCATATGATGCAGCAGCATAAACCAATGCCTGTTCATCTGGAGACTCCCCTTGGTAATCTATCAACTTCACAATAGGATCAGGCGTATCAAGGATTAGAGGTACAATTGTATTGCAAGCTGCTAGTGCAAGGAAGAAATCATGGACATGACAGCCATCTTTTGTCTCTTTTCCATTCTTTGCAATTTGTAGAAGCTCTGGGTCAGTCTTTACCTTCATCTTAGGCCTCAAAACCTTCCCATCCACTGATTCAAAAAAAGAGGAAAAGTTAATTCAGAAAATTGCTACAGAAACCTCAAAAAAATTCCTTTCTAACACAGAAGTAGTAAAAATATATTTATTGTTTACCTTCGACAAAGTAACCATCTTCCTGATCTTGTGAAGTGGCCTTTCCACCACTGTAATCTACCCCCCAAATGCTGGCACACTGAAATTCCATTTTGTTCTCAGTAAGTGTACCAGTTTTGTCAGAGAAAACATATTTTATTTGCCCTAGGTCCTCATTAATATTCAAAGCCCGACACTGAAATCTTGAATCTGAAGATTCATCATACATTTGGGTATCTCGAATCATGAAGTAAGCCTGACCAACCCGGACTAGCTCCATGGAAATATACAACGAGATGGGGATCATGATCTGGAACACAATTACCGACATAAGGAATGTGAAAAATATTTCCAATCCCCATCCATAATAATTATAATTTTCTTCTTCTGCCTCAGAGAAGTCCTTTCTTCTGTAAAAGGGCAAGTAGTCCAACTCATCTCTGTGGCGCCTCAACCAAACAGCAGCACAGACAGAGACAACTGTACACAGAGCAATAAGAAACAGTGAGAGGAAGATGATCTCCGAGTTCATATGAGTCTCAAGCCGGCTCCTCTTAGATGGGGCTCCTGAGCTGTTAAGCATCACTTTGGTCTCACGGCCAGCATAGACGGCAACCCCAACTGCCCAAGCAGTATTTTTGAGCTCACAGCCACGAAGTATAATATTGGAGGGACCAAGCGACACCCGTTTCCCATCAATTTCCATGTTAGCCTGAAACCCATATATGTTCCTGTTGGGTTTCTCACACTTAATCAACCCAGCAATCTTCTCCTTTTCAGTAATCTTTAGAAGGGTCTCCTGTTTTGCATATCGTGTCTTCAAATTGGACTCTCCATCCAAATTAATAGTCTGCACGTATGCAACCCCAGTCGGATCACTAGTTGAGAGCAGAACCATATCACAAGGAATAGTTTCATTTGCATGAATCTTGATTATCTCACCAACCTGAATGTTCTTCCATTTCTTTTGTTGAAAGTGGTCATTTACCAAAACTGATGCTAGCCTATTATTCTCAATCGTGTCCGACCTATGGCGCCTGTAGTCCTCATATGCATCTTTAACTGCTGTAACCAGAAGGACAATTGCCAATGGCATAATGGAAGCTCCACGGCCAAAAACCGCAAGCTGAGGCAGCTGATTAAGCACGGCAATCACAAGGAAGTATATATAGGCAACTCTGTGAAACTGCTCAAACAAGTTCCTAGGCAAAAATGTTAAGATTGAGTACTTTCCAGTCCGAATGGAATTCCCAGCAAACTCAAACCTCTCATTTGTCTTGACAGGATCATTTATTTGTACCAACCTAGCATCTTCATCATTGATCTCTTTCTGTGACATGCTATATGTCTCTGACTCAGCACCATGAGATCCATATCTCACAGGTTTTGACCCCAAATCACTAAAATTCACTTCCCTAATGGAATTCCCACTCGAAGCTTTGGAATGAGTAGAAATGCTCCTTCTTGACGAGGAACTTAGAACGGGTTCAATACTAAACAAATTCTCAACTGGGATTTTTGAATCCATCCCCAAAACAAATCCAGGATCCCCTTCAACTTTCTTCTCTTAGATCAGAGGAATATAAAATACAGTAACAAAATCTACAGGAACCACTTTTGAGGCTATGATCTATGGATCAAAGACATCTCCAACAGCTCAAAAGTTAACAAATCAACAAAATTCAAGAAATACCCAGATTGTGATTTCACCCAAATTTGCTAAAAAACCAAACTTCAGCAACAGATATTAAGAAACAAAAAACAACCCAGAATTCCAAAAGCCACACCTAGTACTACAAAATAATTTACAAATTAAAAAGAAGTATGTATACATATAAAACTATGGTACAAATACAAATACAAATACAAAGAAGCGAGAAAGAATGAAAGAACCTGTTGTTTATGATCGTCGGTATATAATCTAAAAGCAAGTAGCTTTAAGAACAAGACATTGAAAGGGATAACAGAGTATCTGCATAATGAAAAGGAGATGTGTTAATTATAGAGCTTGGGGTTGGAGGGTTTTCTATTCTGTTGTTGTTGTTGGAATGGCGTTTTTGAAAGATGGAAATGTCCAAAGTCAAAGGCATTGAAATAAAAATGAGGACGTTCCCATTTCCACAGAGGCTGCTACGGCCTGCTTTGTTAACAATTAAAAAAAAAAAAAATAGAGGACGTCTTTTGCAAGAAAAAAGCTCTGAGGAAGAGTCTTAATGGGGTGGCGACAAGGAAAGATGACTGAATCAAATATGTTTCATTTCATTTGAAAAAACCAAACCCAAATTTTCTTTTTTTATTTGAACAGGAAGAATGAAAAGTCCCGGACTTTGGCAGCTCCTCACGCCATCGAGCGAAGAAGGTTCTTGGATAGTAATGGGAGAAAATTATAAAAAAATAAAAAAAAAGGTTTTTTTTTTTTTTTTTTCATATTTCTGTTTCTAGAAGGTGAGGACTACTCAAATTAAAAAAAAAAAAGGAGAATTTGGTATTATTGCAATCAGTTTAAGGGTGTTAAATGAGGCGAAAAGGTAGACTTGTTTGATGTTTCTTTTGCTTTTTTCCAACTACTTTGGCTGAATTTGAATGCCACTGGAGCCACGTTACAGTATGATTATTACTTTTTTTATTTTAAAATTAATTTTTATTGAGTTTAAAAAATTTTTAATTTAGATGTATTTAATACCAAAATTCAATTTTTTTTATAAAATTAAAATTTTATGATTTTTAATATTAAAAAATAAAATAATTTTAAAATATAAAATAAAAATTTTAAATATTTAAAAAAATAAATAAAATATAATTTTAAAACATCTCAAAAAAATAAACAAAAAAATTTTCGTGCAATCATATTTTTAAAAAAGAATTTGGGTAACATGCTGTGATGCTATTATCATAAAATTTTTCTTTTCTGTTTGGTGCACTTTTTTCAGACCAGAGGGATAGGATTTTGGAATGATTTCATTCCCACGCAAACCCTTTTTCCTAAAAATCCCTGCTTCAATTTTTTTTTTCTAAGTGAATAATATACTTTTGTTATATTTGAATTCAAAATTTAATTGGTATATTATATTAATTTAATTTTTTATTTTTAAAATTTAGAATTGGATTAATTAAATAAATTTAAATAAAATCATAAAATTATTCCAAAAAATTCATAAATTAAAATATTATAGAATTAACTAGTATAATTCCATTTTCCTTTCTTTGTTCGCTTGTTTATTTTTATGAAGTTTAATTAAGATTTTTTTTAAGGAATTAAAACTTATTAATTATTAAGGAAATTTTATTCAAAATAATCTTTTTACAAGTAATTTAATAAGGAGGCTTTGGATTTAGTAGTTCAGCATTATCTGCCTCTTAGAATAGGCATATTAAATTAAATGAATCTGAAGAGAAAAGTTTTACCATTATTTTCTTTTTAAAACTACAAATAAAAAAATCATAATTAATTTAATTAATTCATGCAATTATTTAAAAAAATTTAAGCATTTAGAGTTTAAATTCTATCACATGCAATCCATTTTTTTATTTTCAAATTGAGATATACTTTATATAAAAAAATTAAAAAACAAAAAGAATACTATAATATTTGGCTTTCAATGATTAATGTTGGTATACGATTTTAGTTAAACTCAAGTCAAAGGTTATGTTGTTATTAATTATTAATTTAATCTATTTTTACCAATTTATGGTAGGTACTAAAATGCAGCATTTTTTTTTTTTATCACGACTGTAAGAAATGTAGTACAAATGACTTATAGATTTAAAAGTCTTCAATCACGGTCGGAGGCAGAAGGAGGAAGTTGCTTCTAGATTTAAAGTCTTCAATCAGGGCATAAAGGAGCGGCCTTTTTTTCAATTCGATGGTTCCAGGAAAATAATGGGGTCAAGTTTTCAACTTTCAAGCAAACAAATAAAAAAAACAAAAATGCGAATGGATCTTACTTGAATATAATTCTTCAATTTTATGGTGGAAATACACGTGTCCATGGGTTGGATTATGGGTCAAACTTATGTGTTTGGACATAATTAAATTTAGATTTGAAATATTATTTCTATTAAAAATAATTATTTAATTTTAAATTTTAAATATATTTAATATATTAGTATAAGTTTTTTTTTTATATAGTTAAATATTTTTATTTCAATTTTTTTGTTTTTTTTAATGTCTCAAAATTATTTTTTTAATATCTAGAACTCTTATTTTTTTTATATTTTAAAATATTTTTTATTTCTAATACTAAAATCATAATATTTTAATTTTATAAAAAATTTTAATTTTAATATTAAGTACATTAAAATCATTTTTTTTTCAAATTTCGTGAAAATCATTAATATTTAAACAATTTAAAAAACAATAAACAATAAATATAAATTAAAAATTTTACTTGAGTTGAATTTAAATTTTTTGTATAAAGAAGACATCAAAATTTTAAAATAAATAAATAAACAAAGCTCACAAGTGTTGAAAATCAAAATTTAATCTTAATGAAATTTAATTTTTTTAAAAGAAATTGATTAATCATTTAAATTAAAATCCATGATCAACATTTTAAAAATTTGAATCATGGGACCAACTGATCCACCAAAGTCATGGAAACTTCTAGTTGGAATTTAGCAATAAGAAAGGATTAGGATAGAGTTTCGAAATTTCAAAGGGAAAATAACGACAAACTATGGAATCACAAATTTAATGTGTTGCAGTATATTGCAACCTTTTTTCTATTTTTTGGGTTTATTTATGAGTTACAATATATAATTATTCAGGGATAATTATATTGTTAATAAGTTGAGTATCCATGTTTTCTAGAAACTTCTGGAACTTCTGCCAATAACTTAACATGAGAATATGTTGTTTATATATATATTTCACAATATTTTTTATCCAAGGACAAATTCAAAATGGATACAGTAATTAGGTCAGTAAAGCAACAGCACTTTTTTTCTTTTTTTAGGTAAAAAGAATTTTTCTTACAAAAATTTAAGCAAGAACATCATTTATAATCTCTCCTACAATGAAATTGGACAGAGTGTTTAAAATTTGATTTTAATTGAATTAATAGATCGAATCGATTTAATTCAATTAATCAATCTGTCATCAAATTAATTTTGATTTGTTATCAAATTTAATTTTTAAAAAAAAAAATTTATTTTTGATTAATTTTATTTAAAAATCGAAGTAATTGAAATATAGTAAAACCTACATATAAAATTAAAAATATATGAAACTACCCATTTCATTTTAAGTTATTAAAATTTTCAACTTAATACTTTGATATTTAAATTTTTTATTAGATGATTTTATTTATTTTGTTTTAAATATAAAAAATTAAGAATTTAAAATATAATTTAATTTAATATATTTTATTATTTAATTAATCAAAAATATTAACCGAACGAATTGAATTAATTAATTTTTTAAATTAAAAAATTTGGCTCGGTTAACAAAAATAAAATAATTTAATTCAATTTTGAGTCATTTAATTCAAAATTAATTGAATCGAACGAATAAATACTTGTAAAAATAAGTTAGAGATAACATGTAAACTGCAATTAATTTAGTAGATAATGTTCAAAAACTAGTAAAATATAAAAATATAGTTTTTTTTATTTTTTTCATGTAATTATCAAGTTACGTTATTCATTATTTTTTATATAAAAGATTTTTTTTTAACAAAAGAGGTTACAACTTAAGAATAGGAAAAGAAATTGTAGGTATTAAGATTTGAATATCAAATTTACTAAATTTTATTTCTTAAAAATAATTACATGAACTAATTAAATTAAACTCTAAGTTCAAGAAAACATACAAACTACTTAACACCTTTAGCCAAAAAGAAAAGCAAAAACTGCTTAAGATCTACAAGCCCTAGGCTCTAGCCAAACCTTATTGTATAAATCTAATTAAACCATTTACAAGCTGATAAAGCCTTGAAATCTCAAAATTTTAAGCACTCACCTATTGTATATATTTTAATAATAAAAAAAAACATATATATTTTTTGTTGTTATTGTCGTAACAGTTTTGAAGGTTGTTAGACGAATTTGAAAACAAAAAGAAGTTGCTACCAATTTTTTTTGATTAGGTGTTATTAGCCACCTATTAAAACTTACTTTTTTAATAAAAATTTTAAAATTAATTAAAACTTTATCAAAAACATAATTTTTAGGTCTATAAAATAATTTATGTTCAAGAGTTAATTATGTGTAAGGAAGGATTAACAACCCTATAGTGTCTGTTAAAAATGGTACCAATTAATTATGTGTTATATTTCAATTTTGATAAAAAATGTCTTAATCTTGGTATTTAAAATTTAATTTCCTTAATTTTGTTTAAAAACATATATTTATTTATTTTTTTATTTCTTCTATTTTTGAAAAATAAATAAGAACCTTGCATGTTAAAAAATTTTCAAAAATATTCAAATGTTTTGGCAATATTAAAATAAACTTTTTTACCTAAGAATCTTTTAAGAATCACTATTTAAAATTTTCAAAATTCTCGTAATTGACGGTTCTTATTTATTTTTAAAAAACATTTGCAAAATAAGATAACTATGATTTAATAAAATAATATTTTTTAAAATTTATATTTTTATACTAAAAAGAAAAATCGTTATAAAAAATTATTTTAAATGCCTCAATATGTTAGTGATGTTTTAGATAAATTTTTATGGCTAGAGATTCCCAAAAAATCAATACTCAGATTTCTTTAAGAGCTTATTCTTGAAATTTTTTGTTTACTTTAATATTTAAAAATCATTTAATAATATTATTATCCATGAATAAAATTACAAAAAAATGCATATTTTTATATAAAAAGACTACTCAAATTAAAGAAAATAAAGAAAAAATGGAGATTTTTCGTATTAAAAAGAAATTTCTAATATTTCAATATTTTGGTAATTTTAAAAAAATCTTTCTCACCTAAAGAATTCTCGAGTATCAATACTAGAACTTCCTAAAATTCCATCATCAGAAATTTCATTTACACTTAAGATCATATAATGCAAAACAATAAAGTAAAATATGCACCCGAAAAAAATATATATTACTTATTATTTTTTTATGTTACATTTTCTATTACTCGTTTTAATTTTGTTTTAATCTTTTTAATTATTTCACAATTATAATTAAAAATTTTTAAAAGGAAAAAATAAATAAAATTTTTTATTGAAAATTTTTTTAGATACCTCGATACTTTGGTGGTATTTTAGAAGAATTTTCTCATCTTAAAATTTTTTAAAAATTTCTACTCAGATTTTCTTAGAATTTCATCATCGAAATTTTCATTTATCTTATTCTTTTCTTATTTAATTTAATTCTAATCGTAATTTTTAATTTCTATTATTAATAATTATTATTATACTTTTAATTAATTAATTTAATTCTTTTCTGAGAGATACAAATAGTTAATCATAATATTCATGTATCACTATATTAATTTTATTCCTAAAAAAGTAATTATATATTATTTTATCATTATTTAATATAATTTTAGGAAATGAGTGAAAATATTTTTATTGAATATTTTTTTAAATATTCCATTACTTTAGTAATATTTTTAGAAAAATATTCTCATATAGAGATCTTAAGGAATCACTATTCGTACTTCCTTAAAATCTTATCTATGGAGATTTCTATTACTATTATTATTAACATTATTATTATTATTATCATCATCATCATTATCATTATGTTTTTTATTTTTGATTTTATTTATTTATTTTTTACATGAAACAAGAGTGCAAACAAAATAAATTGCCTCCATAACAATAATAATAATAATAATAATAATAATAATAATAATAATAATAATTTATGATATGAAAGATCAAATTGTGTGAAATTAACTTAAGTATAAAAATTTAAACATTAGAAAAAAATTATAATGCATGTCATAATTTTCACCATACTAGGAACCTTTGCCTTTCATATTCTCTACTATATAAACCTATTATAAGCATCTAATATCTCTGTAGATCTCTACATCCTCTCATTTTCCTATAGTAGCTTGTATCCACTTTTCACTGTGTAAATTCCTTTGTTATCATAATGCCATACCACTATATCAAGGGAATCCAACTTACTAATCGATAAAGCACAAATAATTGATGCATTTCTTTATGTCAAGTTGCTTTAGATAAACTCCTTGCACAATTATTTTGTAACAAGGTCTATAAGGTTACTAACTTTGATGTCCTTATCCAAGATTCATCTGTTTGACTAGATCATAAAAGGATTCAAAGTTGGGATCCATCTATCTTTCCAAATATTTATGTTTTGGTCATTTTTTACTCTTCATCGCACCCTTTTCTATAATATCGATCAAGCTCCCCATATATTTCACTAAATTTGTGATGGATTGTGTTTAATGCCAGCTTTCATAAAAGAAAAATGCAAAAAATACTTTGCCTTGAAAATATGGCAAGCCAATATATAAGTTATTGATTTAGTCTCTATCATTGCTTACTTAGTAAAGCCTTGTTGAATTTTTCCATTTCTCTAAATCCTAACTTTCTTTTTGTTTTTGGTAAGCATATTATCTGCCATTTAAGCCCTCATTTGCTTTATTTCTATCAGTATTTTTTAATAATGTTGTTGATGTCATTACATAGGGTTTTTGGTAACATAAAATGGTTCATTGCATATGACAGAATTGCTTAAAGGATTACTTTAATAAACACCTCATTTTAACTTTATGACGAACATCTATTTCTTCAACTATGCAACTTGACTTTTATTTTCTCTTTAATTTCTCTGAAAGCCTTAGGTAGCCCATTTCCCACCATCATAGGTAGCTCAATGTATTTTTCTAAATTTGTAATGGCTTGGACCCCTAACATAGCCTTCAACTCCACTCTTTGTTAGTTGTTTGTGTTATTATTGAAATACAAAATTGATTTGTCATAATTTATTTTCTTACTTGAAACTTTTTAATATCGTTGTAGCATGTGTTTTACTTTTTCACTTTCCTTCTTATTTGTTTTAACAAAAAGTAGGTTGTCATTAACGAAAAAAAAAGTGACTTTAGGACTATTTTGAGTAGTTTATGCCCCTTTAATTTGTTTGTCTTTGTTAGCTTTCTCTAGCAATGTTGATAGACCTTCACTACATAACAAAAACAAATATGGGAACAACATATCTTCTTACCTAAGACCTTTTTCAGGATAAAATTTATTAGTAATGTAACCATTAATATTAATAGAATAAGAGATAGATGTTATGCAGTACATGATAAGTAAAATCCATCTTAGGCTGAAGCTTAATCTTTTCATCATTAAATTCAAAAAAGCCATTCAAATATGTCATAAGTTTTACTTATATCTCATGTTAAAGCAATCAAATTATTTGACCTAGTCTTTTATTTTTTAAAGAGTGTAGTAACTCATAGGAAGCAATTATGTTATCTGTTATAAGCCTACAGGTACAAATGCACTTTGGGTTTTATTGATGCAGAAAGAAAAAACTAATTTAAGTCTGTTCACTAAAACTTTAGCAACTAACTTGTAAAGGACATTGTATAGGTTGATAAGTCTAAACTGGATAATGCTTTTCAGGTATTTAATCTTAGGTATAAGGATAAACTCATCTAGTTCCATTTTTCCATTCAAAAAAGATAAACAAAATTAAATCACAACATTGCCCATTATATGCCAGAATTTTTTATAGAAAAAAATAGGTATACCATTAAAACCTGAAACTTTAATAAGATGTATTTGTTTAAGGGCCATTAAAATCTCATCAACTTTGATTTTGCAAGTAAGAGTTCATTTTTTGCAAGTAGAAGTTCGTTCATGTTGTTTGATACTCGTCTTTCAATAGCCTGAAAGATTTTTTAATGTGATTGCATCTTTTGAGTTTGAAAAAGTTGTCTAAAGTAACAAGTGGTAATGCTTCAAAACTTATTTTCATTGTTATACCCAATCTCATCATCTTTCTCTAGACCTCATATTCTTTTTCCTCTGATTTGCCTTAGCATGAAAAAATATTGTGTTTTCATCCCCTTCTCAAAGCCAATCAACAAAAAATCCTTGAGCTCAAAATATTTTTTCTTATTCCTTTATTAAGTTCAACTCTCCTCTTATTGTTGTGCACTTTTTCAATTTTTTTTGGCTTGGTAAAAGCCTTTTAACATTGAGCTTTTTCTTCAACTCCCTAATCTTACTTCATAGACTTTATAATTCTTAGACAAAGAAAAGTGTTTTGGTTTTTGAGTGTTTACTCTCCTATAGGTATAGAATTGTAGAGCATATTACGAAAATATAGATGGCTATTGTATCTTAGAGGCTACATACTTTGAAAGCTTACTGTACTTGTTGATACTATCTGCAAAGGCGTGAATCATCTTAAAAAAAAAAAGATATCCATGCCTCAATTTAGTTCTTCATACTATCAGTGAAAACAATTTATTTTCCTTTGGTTTATTATTTTTGTTGCTAATATTTTCTTGTTAATTTTAGTTTCTAGTAATAATAATTTTAAGACAATTCAAAATCCTCTAAAAATGGCTTCAACTCAAGAAAAACCTTTCGAATTTACCAATGTGTTGAATATGCTATTCCATTTTAGTAGAGAACATTTTAAAGGATGGAAAGAAAAAGTTTTATATTATTTAAATTTATTAAATGTAACATGTACTTTCTGATAAAAGTTTAAAAGAGATTTCTACTAATGGTATGAATGATGAGGAAAAAGAGAAACATGAAGAAAGAATGATGAAATGGAAAAAAAATGAATATAATTATTGTTATAGCTTGCTTAATTATCTTTTTGATCAATTTTATGATTATCATACGAGTACTTGTGAAACTACTAAAAAGATTTGGAAAGTTTTGTAAAAAAATATGACATGGAGGAAATTGGTGCAAATATGTATATAGGTAACCGATGGTTTTGTTATCAAATGGTAGATAAAAGTCAGTTATGGAACAAACTAGAGAATTTCAAATGTTGGCCCATAAACTCATGTCTAAAAAGAGTAAGATTGATGGCAATTTACAAATTACACTTTCTTGAAAATAATTTCAAAAAGTGATTGACCAAAAACAAAGGAAAATTTCAATTGAAAAATTCATTACTCAAATTCGAATTGAAGAAAAAGTAAAAAGCTAAAATGTAGCAGGTACATGAGAAGGCTATGTCAAAATTTTACTAATGTAAATCTCATTTCTTTTAGTGAAAACTTCTTTAAAAGTCAAAATTTTAAAAACAATGCCTTAGTTAAAGCCTAGGAACAAGGCTATAAAAAATAGGTTCAATAAAAAAAATGCAAAACAAATCCAAAATTCAAAAACCAATTTTAGCCCATCATCTTATGTTCAAATTGACCTTTATCTTATGTGTGAAAAAGTAAAACACAAACAAGAGTTTGTAAATTCTAAAAAGTTAGGCATGTACCTTGTCACGCTTAGTCGCCAAATTAACAAAGTCGACTATCATACTCGTCAAGTCAATAGACATTTGATTACCATGTCAAGACTCAGGGCTCATACTTCATATACCTACTTGAATTGCTTGCCTACTTGGAGCACTTCAATTACATGAATTGTTTACCCACCAAGAGCTACTCACTTAACTACCCTCACTATTATCCCATCATTGAGTCATCTCACAATTGACCAACTTGCTTAGGATCATTAAATGTTATTCACTCTTAATCCACGTGGACCTCTTTGATTTTCATATGGATTTTTTATTAATTGTCACCAAATCACATCCCATCACCGTCTTATGTCTTATATATAAGATAAAAGGATATCCAAATATATTATTTTAAACTTTCTCTCTTAAGCTTTTTTCTTTGCTCTCTGTAATTTTTTTTTAACCCTAATTTCCTATACCTTATTGACCTAAGTGTTGAAACGTACTTTAAAGACCAAACTCTAGTGTCTTTTAATCGTGCTTTCCTTGTTCTAGGTATAGATCTCTTTTAACTCACATTTTAACTCATTATTTAACTCACATTTACCTAAAATACCTTCAACACACCTTAAGCTAGCATAATCGGAGAGCCATTTATGGTAATAATAATTGAATTAACATGGTTAATGGACTTAATAGCTGGTGGGTAGATTATAGGTGTTGTTAGGCACGTTTTATACTATTAAAGTTATTGGCCAAGAATACATTGAATTAAACTTCATTTTTTGGTAGAACACTTATTTTGAAAGGTGTTTTGCACACACCTTACATAAGAAAAAACTTGATGTCTAGTTTTCTTATTAATAAAGCAAGTTTTAAACAAACCATGAATCTGATCAATATGTTATTACTAAAATTAAAATATTTGTAGGCAAAAGATATGCTACTGATGGTATGTTTAAATTAAGCATTAAAGAAAATAAAACTTCTCTTAACTCTATTTATATTGTTTCTTATGTTAATATTTGTTATGTTTGTTTATGTTACATTAATAGTAAATATGTAAAAAAATATGAGTAACCAAGGCTTAATTCCTAGTTTGACTTACGAATTTAAAAAATATGATCCTTATAATATGTCAAAAATTACAAAAATATCTCATAATAATGTGGAAAGAAATATTGATTTATTAGATTTGATACATACATATATTTGTGAGTTTGAAGATGCCTTAACATATGAAAGAAATAATTATTTTATAACTTTCATAGATGATTTTCAAAAATATTCATATATTTATTTAATTAAAAATAAAAGTGATGCTTTAGTTGCTTTTAAATTTTTTTTTAATGAAGTTGAAAATCAACTTGACAAAAAGATAAAGACATTTCATAGTAATAGAGGAAAAGAATATGAATAAATTGATTTTAGCACTTTTGTTCAATTATTTTGAATAATTTATGAGGTTACACCTCCTTATTCACTTGCTTCTAATGGGGTAGAAAGTGTAAAAATAGAATACTAAAAAATTTAATTAAATAAGATATATTAGTTCAGAGGCTCTAAACAACTTTTAGGGTGAAGTCATACTAACAACCTACTATGTATTAAATAGGTTTCCTAACAAAAAATCTCTTAAGATCTCATTTGAATTATAAAAAGGTTACAAACCAAATTTAGATTATTTAAAAATTTGGGGTAGTTTAGCTTATATGAGATTGACAAATCCAATGAGACTTAAATTAGGTGCTTAAACTTCAAACTTTCACTTGTGGATTCGTTGGATATGCTTTGAACGATAAGGTTTATAGATTTTTAGACATTGAGAATAATGTTATTATATAATCTTTAGATGTTATTTTACATGAATACAAATTTCTTTGTAAACAAAAAATTCTTCAAGATCAATAAATTGTTAAACAAAATTTTTTTTGTTTTTTCATTATCTACTAATAAGCCAATGGTAAATGATGATTTCAATCAAGAAGGAGTAAAAGAGCAAGAGTTAAAAAAAATTTTGGTACTAATTTTTATGTTTATAATGTAGATGATTTAGTTCTTTTTCAATAAGCTTTATTTTTTCATGATTTTGAGTTTTGGATAGAAACAATTAATGATGAAATGATTTTCACTTTTTCTATAAAACTTGAAAATTAGTTGATTTATCGATGGGTTATAATACTATAGATTGTAAATAAGTTTTTAGATAAAAAAAAAATTCAAATTTGATGGAACAATATATAAGTATAAGAGATGGCTTATTGCAAAGGCCATTAAATAAAAAGAAGTTATTGACTTTTTTGATACATTTTCTTTTATTATTAAAGTAACTTTCATTAGATTTTTAATAGTTATTACAACTATTCATAATATTATAATTCATCAAATAGATATTAAAACTATTTTTTTTTAAATGGAGACTTAGAATAAGAAATATACAAAGACCAATTTGAAGGTTTTGTGATCTTTGGTTAAGAAAATAAGTTATGCAAGTTGATTAAATTTTTTTATGATCTTAAACAAGCTCCTAAGTAATGGCAAAAAAATTCTAACATTTGTGTTATAGATAATGATTTCAAATCTAGTAAACCTGATAAATGTATTTATTTTAAATCTTTTAAAAATTATCTGATACTTATTTGCTTATATGTGGATAATCTTTTAATTTTTTGAAGTACTCTGAATGTTATTAATATTGTTAAAGACTTGGTCAAGAAATATTTGAAAATCAAAGATTTTAGTGAAGTTAATTTTATACTTGACATGAAAATTACTAGAAATAATGAATGCATTTTACTTAACTAGTTTTATTACATAGATAAAATATTAAAAAAAAACTTAATTGTTAGCATGTGACTACTTTTATTTTTATCTCATGTATGTTTATTTCTTACCATTGATGATAAATATGTTGTTAATTAAGAGGAATATGCAAGAATAATTGGTAGTTTGCTTGCAATAAGTGTTTTAAGTAGATTCTCTAGCAAGCCTCACATAGAACATTGGAGTGTGCTAGATTATCAAATGAAATAATTGAGTTGCATTAAAAATTATGCATAATATTATAAAAAACAACCTATAGTACTTCAATATTTTATTGAAGTTGATTGGAATATTTTATTAGGTGAGTTTTTATCCACAACAGGTTACATTTTCACTCTAGTTGGTAATGCTATATGTTGGAAGTCTAAGAAACAATAAGTCATTACAAAATCCACAATACTAATTGTCTTAGCTTCAATTAGTAAAGAGGTTTATTGCTTAAGAGATTTACTATATAAAATCCAAATGAGAAAAATCAATACCATTACAGCATTGCTGCAATTGGTAGAATGCATAACTATTATTACAATGGTTAATCGAGGTTTATTAGAAACAAACACACTATAATGAGGTCTTATTTAAGTAACGAGATATAAGTGTGAATTGTATAATAACAAATGATAACCTTGTTAACCCTTTAACAGAAGTTCTAGTTAGAGAAAACATTTGGAGTACATCGAGAGGATGGGACTTTTGCCTAAAGAATTTGAAATCTCATGAAAAAATCCAACCTAATAATCAGAGATCATGATACTTAGGTTCAGTGAGAAAAAAGAATCATACAAAAACTTTTTGGTAAATGATACACATTTAGAGGATTTAAACTCATTTATCCATCCCTATGTTGTAAATGTATTTATCCTATAATGTTTAGAAAGCCAACTTTTGAAAAATTTTAATGAAATCTATGGCTCATTATGAGTGGGGCATGTTAATTACAAGAACACTCTTGATAGATTTCATCTATATAAGTGTTAGAGTTGGGTTGTTCCTACAAAATTTGATTGAGCAAGTTTCTAGATCTTTGTTTTTACAATTTTCATTTTGCATTAATATTAAAAGTAATAAAATTTATGTTACTTTCATATATTTTGTATATGAGACGAACTTTACATGTTAATATGTATTTTATTAATTATAAATATTTACAATATACAATTATATATTCAATATATATTATTATTTAAATATAGATAAAACAATATGTATTCATCTTATTACATAGAAGGCATGAGATAACCAATAATAGTTGTTTATATATATATATGCAAAAAAAAATCTTATAAAATTGAACTTCATTAATAAGATAAAGGATTGCCAATATATGTCAAACATATACAAAAGGGATCAACTTATATAGTGTAAAATTAAAAATGTTTTACATATTTTTAATATTCAACTTTAATAGATCCAAAGGGTAAGAGAAAGTAAAAATAAAAGTAAATGGTTTAATCTCATCTTTTAATCTATTGAAATCAATAGTTAAAAAAATATATAAAACTAAAAAAGTTTACAATGTATAAGTTTATATATATATATATATATATATATGGAAAGATTAACTTATACTAGTGTAAAACTTTTTGTTTTACACCTTTTTTTAAACTATTAATTTTAATAAATTTAAAAGATGAGAGTGATCAGTAAAAAAGAAAAAAAAAGTTTAATCTCATACCTTAAGGTCATATTTAGTGCATAGGATGATGAATATGATAAGACGATAATCATCATCTATTATGTTTGGTTTATATTTAAAGAAAAGGATAGGATTGTAAGGAGAATTAATTATCTTATTGGAACATAATGATTCAATCTTCCTAAAGTAGATAAGATTATTTTTAATCAATGGGATTGATCTTATATGTTCTATTATACACTTAAAAATTACATCAATAATTTAAATTATATAAATTTTAAGGAAAGATAATTTTAACCAATAAATAAATTATCCTAGTTTAATTTTTACATACATTAAACACAAAATAGTATAATATTATTTAATCTAATGCTAATCATGATATCATTTTATCTTATCCTATTATAACCTTATATATCAAACACATCCTCATCTATTAAAATCAATAATTAAAAAAAGTATATAAAAAGTGTAAAACTTTTTTTGTATAACTTGATCCCTCCTATATAAATATATATATGACAATTTTTTTAACACCACTATTTGAATTTGACTCTAGATTCTAATTTGTATTGCAAACAAAATCTAAGTACAGATAAAAAAAAAATCTCATACACTTACAATGAAAATTTTAAATTCAAAAAATAAGATTAATAGGTTGACATGTGTTTTAATAAAGTAGATTCGTAAATATTATAAAATTAATTAATTAATAAATAAACGCATACTTTTTAATTTTGCTTTTGGAGTCTTTTTTTTTTAGTCACATTGATCCTTCAGAGTTTAAGGTGCATTTGGATTGAAATGGAGCTATGTTTATCATGACATTGAAAACTTATGCCAATTGTACTGTATAAGGCAAAAAATATGCATTTGGCTTACATGAATGGTGTAGTTAGGAAATTAAATGATTCATTAGTACTCGCAAGCTACTTGAGTTCGATTCAAATAAAACTCGAATTCAGCTCGATTATTATCAAGTCGAGCTTGAGCTCGAGTTGCTCGACTCATCAATCGAGTCGAGTTCGAGCATTCTTATACTTGACTCGAGTAGCTTGCGAGCCTAATCGAGCTTTTATATTTAAATATATTTTTATTATTTTAATTAATAAAATATCTCAAACTCAAACTCGAGCTCGAGCTCGAGCACAAATAATCGAGCTTTTGTCAAATATAAGAATTGAGCTTATTTTTATATGTTAATTGAGCATAATCGAGCGAGCTCGAATAGCTCGATTTTTATCTCAAATCGAGCTCGAGTTAAAAAAATAAAACTCAATCAAGTTTGAACCGAGTATCGAGCTTCAAATTTCGAATCGAGCTCAAGCTCGAGCTTAATACTGTATCAACTCGAACTCGATTGATTATACCTCTAGGTGCAATAGAAATGAATGTCAACAGTGTTGCATAAAGTTGGTAATATGGTGGAGTAGGTTAGATTTTTGCTTTCTCTGCCTTCGACCTGAAGCTTTAATAATTTTACTTAATACTTGACCCACCTCCGTTCAGAGGTTTTAATTGAAAAACCCAACCTCGACCTTTTAAGAATATTATTTTCTCGAATCTAACCCTACCCGGCCCGAATTCAATGTATTACTAATTTAAATTTACTGAAAACTTAACAAATCATAGTCTAAATATATCACAAGTATTAACAAATTTAACCAATTTTTAATTAAAATAGATTATTCAAGTTATTTTTTGTCAGAAAAATGCCTTGAATAATCCTTACAAAAAATTAAATGAGATTATTCCATACATTTTGTGGCAAAAAATGCCTTGAATAATCCCCTTCAATTTTTATGAGGGGATTATTGAAGACGTTTGTGGCAAAAAACATCTTGAATAATTACTAAACCCTAAATTCATAAAAATTTAAGGGGATTATTCAAGACATTTTTGCATAGGAAAAATGCTTTGAATAATCTCTTACAAAAAATTTAAAGGGGTTATTAAAGGTATTTTTGACCAAAAACTCCTTGAATAATTCTTAAACCATAAACTTTAAACCCTAAACTCATAAAACTTGAGGATTATTCAAGGCATTTTTATCCAAAAAACGCATAGAATAATCCCTCCAATTTTTATTGGGGATTATTCAAGGCATTTTTTTGGCAAAAACACATTGAATAACCTCCATTAAATTTTTTGTAGGGATTATTCAAAGCATTTTTAGACAAAAATATCTTGAATAATCCCTTGCCATTTTTTTTGGATTATTCAAAGTCAAAACAAAAACGCCTTGTATTATTCAATGTGATTTTTGCCAGAAACATCTTAAATAATTTTTTGCAAAAAATTTAATAAGGTTATTCAAGGTGTTTCTGGCAAAAAACGCTTTTAAAAATTCACTTCAATTTTTATGAGGTGATTATTCAATGTGTTTTTGGTCATAAATACTTTCAATAACCCCATTAAATTTTTTGTAAGAGATTATTCAATGTGTTTTTTTGGCAAAAATGCCTTGAATAATTTTCAATAAAAAATTGAAGGGATTATTCAAGGTGTTTTTGGCAAAAACGCCTTGAATAATTACTTCATAAAAATTGAAATGGATTATTAAAAACATTTTTTGCTGAAAAACTTTGAGTAACTTTATTAAATTTTTTGTAAGGGATTATTTAAGGCGTTTTTGGTAAAAAATACCTTGAATAATCTCAAAAAAAGGGCAAGAGATTATTGAAAAGCGTTTTTAGCCAAAACACATTGAATAATCCCTTACAAAAAATTTAATAGAGGTTATTCAAAATGTTTTTGCCAAAAAATACCTTCAATAATCCCCTCATAAAATTTTTTTTGAATTATTCAAGGCATTTTTGGATAGAAACACCTTGAATAACACTATTTAACTTTTTGTAAGGGATTATTGAAGTCATTTTTATGCCAAATGTCATATATAAACCAAATTTTTTTCATTAGAAACCTACAACTGACTTACATTTATTTTCAGACATGATTTTCAAATGGTAACGACTATTTCATAATTTTTTAGTCTAGTCAAATTTGAAAATAATGCTACTTTCTCCCTCGAAATCCTAAAATATCTCATGAAGATGTGAGTTTTTGATTCTAAGACTTTGGGTACTGTTGAGAATTTGTCAGTTTTTCTCGAAATCATATTACCTTAAACCAAACATTAGAATCAAATACCCAACAATAAGATTTTAGGAGAAAATAACCAAATGCCCTCTTAGTAAATTAAAACTCATAAATTCTCATCATAGATAATAAAATTATGAAATATATAAAACTTAGAAAACTAAAATTCAAACATCAGATAAGTAAAAGTTAATAACTAAAATTTAAATATAGTACATGATACAAGATAAACATCAAGGGTATTTTGATAAATATACCGGATCAGGGTAGGTTTCATATAAACCCGACCTTGACCTGAATCCGTCATTTAAAAAAATAAAACTGACCAAACCCGACTCGAAACCCGTTTTTTTTAAATTTGACCCTAGATGATCTGATCGGGTTGATTTGCTATCCCTAATACTGCAACTTTAAAATCTGACTGATACTTTAAGCTTCATATAAAAAAAAACTCATCACCAGTGGACCTATCTTTCTAAATAAGCCCTTGTTTTTGTTGTTGTATTTTTTTTTTTATTTTGTAAGATTTTAATGTAACAATGAAAATATATTTAATCTATTCTTTTCCTTTTTTTATTTCGAGTTTTTTATTTAAAAGCTTTTTCCATTTCTTTTCATTTTTTATTTTATTTATTTTTTAAATTTATTTTGAATAAAAATAATTAATATTTTAATATAAAAATAATTTTTATCAATTTTTAAAAAAATCATTTTTATATATTATTATCAATTTTATTAAATTTTAAAATTTATTAACAAAATTATTATTTGAAATAAAACTATTTTTAGTAATTTTTAATTATTTATTAATTTTATGAATGTAAAATTATTTAAAATTTTTATTTTATAGAAATTTTAATATAATTTCTTTAATGATTATTTTTTATTTTCACTATATTTTACCTCATTTTTACTATTATGATTACGTTCAAATGTATATTTCATCACTAATTTTAATTTTATCATTATAATACTCAATCTCATTATTACAATAATTAATCTCATTATTACTACTGATTTTAATCTCATCAAAACTAATTTCACCTTCCAAACTCATCAAAACTAATTTCACCTTCCAAACTCATATAAACTGTATAATGAACTAACAAAGACTTGTTATTATAGCATGCATAACTATCTTGAACCAACATTTTTTTTTATTTAAGATTGTCAAAATTTAAACTTTCATATTTGAAATTAAAAGCATCATATGACCGTATAATCATTCCATTTAAAAATAACATATTCGTTTCTCAGTAAGTAGTAATCAGAATAAAACTTTGCCCAGCCACCTTCAAAAAAGGCATTCATCCATAATTTAATAAATAAAGTCATATTTATTAAATTCTTTACATAGTTTACATGCACGTACATGCAACCATCGGCTTTTAATACAGTCAAAGCTTATAAGAGATTTACCTTACTTATACATCATGAATTTTATAGAGATCTTGATTCTCTTTCACCAATAAGTTCATACAACTGAAGCAGAAACTCTGCCCTTCCTCTTTCAAGGCCCCCTAATCACTGTAAATCTCAAACGCTTTAGATAAAGAATTGATGACACAATTGGAGCTGTAATCAACACTGGATATCCAGAGTTCCTCTTTGTTTAAACCACAGATCCCAGGCCGCCTAAACACATGCCAAAAATAAATAAATAAACCTATCGGCGTTTTGATCTTCGACGCTTCCCAAGAAGTTTTAGCATGTTGTCAGTGACATCAATAGGGGAATCATCTTCATCACGACTGTTGTCAGAGGTATGAGTTAACCATGCCAATGCCTCTATAGCAGCATCCCTTTCAGCAAGCTGCTTGTTTTTCCTAGGCTTTCCCACAAACTGCATTCCTTTGAATTCCACTAATGCCCTAAACTCATTTGTCTTAAGATGCTTCGTCTTGTATTTTGGAGGTGAATGCCCTGCCCTCATCAACAAAGTTTGTAGCAAGCTCTTTGGATTTGTTCCATCCCTAGTGAATCTACTGTTGTCATTGGGATCCTTGGGCTTCCTGCATTCACGGCCGAAAACAAATCTCCCTTCACATAGATCTCCTGACACTAGCTCTTGAACTGCAAGCATGAGGTACTTTCCTTCCTTGTGAATATCAATGCTAGGATCTTGAAGCTGCATATAGGAAGGCAGCATATCTTTTGAAACAAAGGACAGATCGAGTAAAAGCCAATACTAAAACCTAAATCCAGTAAGGTGCTCTTATTTCACACCTAGCATGGAGCTGAAGTATAAAATTTTCATAAATGCTCAGTCCTAAAAGCCAGCTATTGGAACAAACATCTATTTACAATCCTGAATTGGTGAAACCTTGAATTTGGTTTGATTATGTGTAGAAAGAAAAAGAAAAAGGAAATCAACTATCATAGAATGAATTCTATTTTTCTGTTGTAAATAACTATTCAGATATTTTCCAAACAATCAATAGCTTTCCTAAAATAAAAGATATATAAAGAATTGACAATTCAGCAGCGCAAAACAAAGTACACTAAAGAGATTGACATGCAAGTTGAAGCAGTATATATTATGCTAATAAAATAAATATTGCAAAGACACCAAAGTGAAAGAATCCGATTTCTGGCAATTTATTTCAGAACCGGTATTGGAAAATCTAGGTGGTTGACATACAGCACAATGAATCTAAAGAACTTTACACTTGAAATAAAACTTCTCCATGAACTAGCATCCATTAATAATTATTTTGCTTTTAAATAAATGGAACTATTGATCATAAAAAATAAACACTATGACCTATACAAAAGGACAAAAAAAAAAGTAAACATGCTAAAGGCAGTGAAAAGATATCATAACCGTATAAAAAGTGCATCAATTTTTTTTATAAAAACATTTACATCATGCAAAAAAGGATGCACTTTGATAGAATCCATTGCTACCCCACCCTTGATTACTCAGATAAATTACCTGATAAAGGCAGAAAAAGCACTTTCAAAGTCACCCATACACTTTTGATAGATAAGACAACAGAATCCAGCACAGCACTAATTCAAAACATTTTCTAATCTCTAATAACAAAAAAGAATGCATCATAAGAGTTTCATACGCATCTTGCCAGAGTTTCATAAGAGTTTCAGGAATCCTAGCTCACCTTCTTCTGAATAAGTCTATCAAGTTCTTCTTTGAGCTTCAAGTAGCACTCTGCCAAGCTAGAATCCATGAAGAAATCAATATATCCTTGTAACATTTTCAAATGCCCAGCCTGGAAATAACCAAGAGATTAGTTAGAAATTCCTAGCAGTTCAATTCCTTAGGATTGAAAATAATATGTACTTGTCAACAAATGAAATCACCTGTACCCCACAGCTTAGAGCACCACCAAAGAGCATCAATATAGAATCAGATACACCAGTGGAATCACGTATGAAAACTGTATTGACCTTTACTTTTTCACCAAAGACTAGCCATGGGTAAGGAATTGTCTGGTAACGTGCATTCACGGAATTCTGAAGCAAAAGTAAATAATAGCATCACACAATAGCAGTGACATTTGGAATCTAAATTCGCAACAAGAGAAAAAAAAATCTTAAATTTGCAGTGGAAGAGATAGCCTGTTTATTTACCAGGTGAGTTTTCTATAAATGTGAAAACACTGTTATAATGGTTTGAAGGTTTCCTAATTCAGGAACTGCTAAGAGATAAGTAGAGGATTGATCAGAAATTACTAGGATGCATATGTGTGCATGTGAAAGAGAGACATTTCTTTTAACAAAAAAGTTCTCTGAAGATTGTCATGCAAACTAAAGTCCTAAATGCAAGCTTGTAGTTATGGGATATATCCACCCTAAATTCTCCGTTTTCTTTTTTGGTAATAGGCAATAACATTAAATACAAAATTACAAGCTTGTAGTTATGGGATATATCCACCCTAAATTCTCCTTTATATGGCATTATTCACTAACCACAGATGTGTTAAATGACCCATAAAATTGTATCCATGTATGGTGAACAGGAAATAAATAAATAAATTAATCAAAATAATTTCTAAAACTAACCCCTATTTAGGCAATGGCAAGTATTTGCAAGATAATCTATTACTTTCCAAAATTTCTATAAATATTTTCTATTTTTGGGGTCAAACTTTTCAAATTTTAACCCTTGTTACTTATATTTCTGGACTTTATATATAATTTAAGAAAAATGAAAGCCTGTTGATTAAAATTTCTTAAGATCTTTTTCCGGCTTGTAACTAAAAGTAAATTAGAAAAAAGGTCCAAGACAAAGATTTACAGCAAAATATAAGAAATATGGGACAGAAGCAATAACTTCCTTGCATAAAGGAGTTAAAAAAGTTGAAAAAAAGAATCATTTTTCTATTTAATTTGCAACTGTTGTCTCCCATGATGAAATAAGATGCTGCCAAAACTATTATTCAGGGACAAAATATACTTCTTCAACTTCTGGTAAAGCAAAAAGGCAATCTCAAGACAAGATCATAACTTTGCCAAGCTTCCTTAAAAAATGCACAAATGGATTATTGATTTTTTTTATTGCCAAAGATAGGTTGCTTAGGAGAATGGTATAATTTTGATCTTCTTTCGGAACAACAGTACATTATCTCATTAATTTTTCTTGATTTGGTGTTTTCACTTACAGCGTATAATAAAACCTGGCCGTCGTCCATTGTTTTAAAAGACATCGATGTCTCTCTGTGCTGCACGTAAGGCACGAAAATGGTAAATGTCATCTCATATAATCAATATGAAATATTGAAGCTGCAATTGTAGATAATAAAGATGCCTCACCACCACAGATGCTATTCCAGGAAAGAGTCCAGAGCATATGACAGCACGAACCAGAGACTGGTTGTGACTTAATTTATTGTTGGAGCCAGCATCAGCATCTACCAAGCCAGCTTCTCTTAGAATGAAACTAAATTGTTTCCGAAGAGAATGAATAGCCTGAAGAGTTTGTACAGACAGGAAGTTTCTCCAACAATACTCATATGCTGATCCTTCTCTTTCTGCATCTTTCCAGCCTTCATAGGCACGGACAAGAGCCATGTGATCACTGTAGTCTTTCGCAGAAAATCTAGACTTTGCTGTCCCAGCTAACTAAAACATAAAAAGGATCATTAGTCAAAGAAACTTGATAGATTAAAAGAAACTTGATAGATTAAAATGACCAAGCAAATTGAGAGTTCAAGCAATGATGTATTAATATCAACAGCCTACATTGTCAAATTATTAGCTTGGTAACTGTTATCTCATAGAAAATTAAATTAGACAAAAACGTAAATAAGCAATTAGAAGAAAGAAGCACCAGATACTATACTATAACATTAAGGCTTAATACCCAAATAAGCCTTTGAGTTTTACTCCAAAATGCAAACAAGCTCTCAAATCTTTTATTGCATGAAATTAAGGCTATGGAACTTTTATTTCATTATAATTATACTCACTAAATCTTAAAAATTGGTGAATAATGTCCGATTGACAATTTTAAAATAGCATTATCTTAAATATTTGTCATTCAACTCATCCAAATATTTTTTTTTGGCTGATTCATCCAAATAAATTTAAGTAAGCATTTTCTACAAATTAAACCATCCAAGTAAAAGAATTTTAACCAAAAAAAAAAAAAATGAATGTTTTATACTGTCAAGAATCTAATTACAATAAAATAAAAGTTTATTGCCTAGGTTTCAAGCAATAAAAGATTAGAGACTTATTTCCATTTTTGAGTAAAGTTCAAGGGCTTATTGGGGTATTATCCCTAACATTAATAAAACCACAGAAGAGATGGACCTCAAATAGCAATAACCAAGAGATTTGTGTAGGTTTACTATGAATAACAGAATACACATCAATAATTTACAGCTCAGTGGGGATACCAAGTGCACCGCTCAAATTTCAACTCAGGAGATTAAGCTTATAAGACCCATCAAATTTCAGGGTTAAAGTTCAATCCACTATTTTGATGTTTAACCGGTATGACCTTTGAACATATACAAATGAAGCAAAAGAATGTGTAAATGGCTAAGATTTATTTGAGCCAACTAGCCAAGTTCAGCAAAGTTGGCTATCTACTTTAGGAACTCCAATTATATTATTCAAAGCAAATTCTTAATTCATAAACCTTGAAAGCTTTGTAGCTACAAAATGTGCCAATATCACAGTTATTTCCATTCCCAAGGCAACAAAATGATTATAGACAATTTGCTTTCTTTCTCTATACCTAAAGCAGTCACCATTGTATAAAGTTTCTACTTCCTAGTTTTTTTTTCCCTGGCCAATCACTTCCTAGTTAGATTTCCAGAAGCATTTATGACATGAGATGTTTACGTATATCCCTCTAGTTGTTCCCAGTCAACTTTCTGTCATCAAATATCATATTCGTGGTTATCACTATAAAACTAGTAGTTCTCCTTTTCAACTTGTGCCTTAAAATAGCACTATGATGGATAGATACACAAAAATCATTCAAAGCAACCAGGGGTTTCATTCATGGAGATCAGGTAGCCTTTCTAGCTTAACTTATCACCTATCCTCCCCCCTCCCCCCCCCCCCCCCCCCCCCCAGCCCTCAATCTGCAATTTGGTTCCTGCCAAACCATTTTTAAACTCAAAAAAGATAAAAGGGAAAACCAAAAGAAAAAAAAAAGAAAAACTAGTGATGCAGGGCCATTGCATACTATCACTGCAGAATTAGTTAGGGTTTTCAAAGGACTCATTTCTCTTTTCTCAATCTTGATTTGCCGGGAAAGAGAGAGAAGGGGGGCATAATTTAGAGAAAAAATGGAAACCATTATAAAGTTTGATATGAATTTCTATAGAAACATATGATAGTATCATACCAGTTCAGGTCTTTGTCATACTTCGCAGTACATATAGAGCAATATTAAAAGTTACATAAGCAAAAGAACACAGTTCAATATACCGTCAAGAACTGATGTTTATGTACTTACATCCTTCTTGTCTTGAGGCAAAAGAAAAGGATCCCTGACACTAAGTCCTGATACTATTGTTAATACAGGATCAAAGCAACGGAAGATAGCACCCATGATTAGCATTTTCCCTAGCTTGGGATCTACAGGAAGCATCGACAAAAACTTTCCTGATTGGAAAAAAAGGGAAAAAGAACAAGAAAAGGAAATAAGTAACAGCACCAAAAGTAGTAATGCCTCCATTCCACATTGAACATCCACATTTGACTTGCATGGAGTTTCAGAAAAAAATTAGACTCATGGTTATTTATTTTTAATTCTGAAATATCTTATAAAATTGATGCTTTATGATTTTTATTCCAAACGCTTGAAAAAAATCATTAAAAATAAATGTAGAATACAGAGAAGTCTTAGGTTTAGATGTTCAAAAAAGAAAACATTAATTTTGAAACTCCCCAAAGAGAAAAGATGGACATTAAATTTGTTATGAAGGAATAATAGATACAAAGTATATGTTGCAAAATACATCTACTCAGCAAAGTAATAGCAAACTAACCAAGATTAGTGAGATTTTCCTTCTCATCTAAAGCCCTGACCATTTTCAGAAAATCAACAGCATTTTGGACCTGTCATTCATTTTGTTTGTCGATGGCTCATAAAAATGAAAACAGGAATACCAATAGAGAGGCATGAATGAAAACAAAATTGCCAAACCAGAGCATATAAAAGGATAGATGAACATTGCATGCACAAATATAAAACAGTATTCATGCAAGCACAAGTAAGAAATTGCTTTCTTAACTTTCTTTTAAAGGACTTTAACCACTTTTACCCTGTCTAGAGTCAAACATCCCCCCATTCTCACCTGTTTGCCGCAAATTTATACAATCTTGTTCTTTTACCATTTTACAGAAGAAGTATCAGTGTATTTTATCTGAATTTCCATGTTGCTGCTCAAATGCAGTAAACAGAATCATATGGTATAATCTTGTCACTGGACTATTACTCTCATTCCTTCTTCAATTGCAACTTTGTTCTCTTATAAGAATGGATAATTTTGTAACAAAGATAAGAAATCAATCAAAAATCAAATTTCAATCATGTAGGAGACACTCAGATACTTAAAACTATACATAGTAAAAGGTTAAAACAATACTTACAGCCAATGGTTCTGGTGCTTGCAAAGCTGCTGACAAGAATTCTCCAATGCTTTCTACCTGCAAACTTTTTATTTGCAAGCAGAGAGAATTCAAGGGAGTTCTTAAAAGTTCAGGAAGTTGATACTCCGAAAAAGCTTCATAAACACATCTGGGATATAGGTGGTAGCATTCACCTGGCTGCACACGACCAGCCCTACCCCTTCTCTGCAAACCAAAATATCACCCAAAACCACTTACATCAGCCATGACAAGAGAAAAGAAGGCAACATAAACACCCCCCAGCCCCAAAGAAATTCAGATACTGTCTGATATAATGGCGTTAACAACAGAGTGTTCACCTTTTTTTTTTTTTTTAACATCCCAATAGTTGTTAAAAAACACACTCATCTTTGAAATCGTCTCAATTGAATAAGTCTTAGAAAAACCAAATCATACTCTCAGGCAAGCAAACACAAGAAGCAACTCTTGAACAATGCCTATACAGACATGGGCAAACAGGATATTGAAAAACTTCATATCACAAAACTTCTATATCAATTGACCTGGCAACTGATGAGGTCAAAATTGTATAATAAAGGTAAATATGTACATAGTCTACTCTATATATAAAAGGACAATCCAAATGATATAAGTCTAGGTTACAAGGATACATACTTGCCGAGCTGATGCTTGAGATATCCAGGAAGGTAGCAGACAGGGTGTATTATTCAAAGCATCATAAGTGGTCTCTTTTGCTTTTCCACAATCTACTACAAAAACTATATCATTTATGGTAATGCTTGCCTCTGCCATATTTGTAGCAAGAACAATCTTACGTACATTAGTAGGTGGTTTGTCAAATATTAATTTCTGCGGAAAATAAAAGAAGACAGTCAAAAGAATGGCATTGTATGAGAACATAAAAAACTTCCAATGAGGTTTTCCTCAGCTTTATTAAGTGTGCAGAACAATTTAATAAACTTCATTTAATGGTAGCTTTGCTTTGAAGCAGTTCGAGAAAGTATGTTTTTTTTAAGTTAATGAGCTACCAAGTTTGAGCTAGTGGCAAAAGGCTGCTGATTCTCTGTGTGTGTGTGTGTGTGTGAATGCGACTATATACACAAACTAACACTATATTAACTGCAATTCCTCAACCCCTCAACATTGTGCTCAAAGGAATCAAAAGATTAAAGTGATTGATAGCACCAATGAAAGAATTTAATATAACTCAAGTTTGGTTCCAGCTAGCTACTTAGCTGCTACATATGACATTGCTTTATCTATATTGAAATCAGCTCAATGCTAGCACACTTGGCTCTGCAATAAACCTTGATTAAAAGTTAAAGATTTCATAGTGATTTAAGTAAAGGAATGCAGAGCTTATTAAGCTTCTTCATCCATGCCCACCTTAGCTATGCTTTAGTTTCCAATTTCATACTATAAAAATCACCTTTTGTATTTTTCTTTGCAAAATCAAATGCTCAACACCCATTAATTAATGATAAAGTGCTTGATTTATTACAAATGCTTAGCTCTTTAAGGTGAAAATGTGAATGCAATTTTCTTTAGTATAATGCCTTTTTATTTTTGATATCATAGGACCATTGATGCGGAAATCAATTCTAAAAATATTTTAGTAGAATATACTCTGAAATCACAAGAAAACAATTGAGGAAGCTTTCCAGTTAAAAAAAGAACCTTAAAAATAAAATGGAAGATGACTTTTTCAAAGATCACTTTGCTAAATAGTTTTCATAAGACCTAATAATCAATGATTTCTACCAAATGAAAGAGACTTGACCCTTTTAAAAAATGAATATTGAGAAGTCATAGCTATTTTTTCTTGATTTTATAGTATATATTTTAACCAAAGGTGGATACTTTAATTAATATAAACAAAATATTCCTTTTGCTATTAAAAACTATATAGTTAGCTCTATTTCATATGTTAGAAAATGCTCCTTCTATAAACTTAATTTTCATCACCTAATCAAATGACTCTATCTTAGACCTTTTCTTCAGACATTGTGTCTCATTGCTTTTGCAACTTCTAAGCATAAATTATATCCAAAACTTCAGGTGATTCACAGAACAGAAATAAACCCACCTGTTCAGATGTTGCCATGGAACCATGGCATGTTACAAGCAGAACCCTGTTAGGATCTCCCAAAAGGGGATGAGCTTTAAGTTGATCCCTTAAACAACTGATATCTTCCCAACCAGTCATAAATACTAGCACAGCACCTGGTCTTTCCTTTCGGCATATATGGCATAGAACTGCCTCAATAAGATTGAATCCTATGCAATCAGGCATCCAACATGCTAGAGAATCACGTGCCCTTGAACTATAATTCTCAAAGCTTGGTTTGTTCAGAGCATCCTGCAGAATTATGAGATAAGAAGACCATACATTCAGAATTATAATCTGAACCTTTTTTTGTAATTTTCGCTTTAGAGGGTTTCACTCAAACATGTTACCACACACAAGTATTAGCACCGAAGAAAACTAAAGGCAAAAAAATAAAAAACTAAAAACAAAAACAACAACAACAAGAAGAACAATTCCATGCCTTAAAGTAAGCAATCATATCAGAATCCCACAAAAAAAAAAAATAGTGGTGATTAAATGGATCAAGTAGAAAATCAAACTGCTAAGGTAAGTTATTTAAAACCATATCAGAATAAAAAAAAAGGATGTAAAGAACATTACATGATATAACGCTCTTCGCTGGTCAGAGAACTCTTTACTGACGATTGTGATGAATAATTGCAAAAGCCTTAATGCATTGAGTAGGTCAAATTCAAGTAAAGCTCAAGTCATTTAACCAAATTATTAAATGGCTACATTTTACAAGAAAAGACTACACAACCTTGTTTGAATGACAAAGTTCAAACCTAATGCAAGGAATGGATAATTTAAGTCTGATGATCATCATCCAGTCCTGGTTATTCTAAGGTAGTTTCCTACGAGGGTTGACATGGAATAAACCTTTTCTTGGGACATTTCAGCATCAATAGCTATTTAGCCTCAAGCTAGTCACTTGTATTTGCAAAGAAGCACAATTCCAACAGTATGCAATACAAGTGGGATTAGAACCTCCAATTTAAGGACACATACATCCAGACTTTCCATCTGTTTGGGGGCCGGCCATTTGAGCAATAGAGCACTCCATGAAAAATCAACCACAATTTCAACATAAGATTATGTAGAAATGTATTTTGATGGTTCAGAACTGCTTTCAAGCTATTAAGAACATTATTGTAATTGTTTGGTTCCTCTAAAAGTTACTTCAAGATGAAAAGGTCAAGAATATAGAAGCCTTCTTACAAAAGCAATTATTTATATATATTATTACCAAACACAATTAACTTTCTTTTACATATCTTCTTCTAAGCACATCAGTCTGAATCTGAAAAAGAGAAAGCCAAACATTACCAAACTGACCTAGTTGCCTTTAAAGGAAATAACTTTGATGAAGCTGTATTAACCTCAAACATGCTGCCCACCCCCCACCACCAACGAGTAAGGGAAAAAAACCCTACGGGTCAGATTAGTAATATCCAGTTGCACCACTTAATTCAAACTACCCTACCCCAAAGTGGATGTCCAAAGTCCAAATCCCCTTCCTCTATCTTAACCTCCAAAGTCTAAATCCCCCTCCTCTATCTTAACCATCACGTGTTCTTAAATAATTATACAAGATCCCAATAAGAAATTGCAATATAAATGTTACATTTGCACAAGATTGGATCAGAAGCTAAGAAAACGAGGGAAATAGTTTCTTATGCATTAAGGATTTTTAAATTCCAGAACATCATCCCATTTCGAAATTGAAATCAATATGGCAATCCACACTAATCACCAAAAGAGATTCAAACGACAAAAAAAAAAAAAAAGAGGAAGATCGAAACCCCATATGAAAAAACAACAATCCTACAAATTTTAGATTGCTTAAAATTAAACATTACCTTTCAATCAGCAGGTTAATTTGCACTATACCAAACAGTGATGTAAATTTTTTAGCCCCTCCCTAGCTGATAACCAAGTAATTGTAGCATACCTCTACAAGAGCAGTAATCTGGTTTTTCCTTTTCCGTGGAGCAAGTTGCTTCTGCATTTTCCACATTTTTTCTTGGCCATAATCATCAATTTGGTTGAAAGAAGTCAACTTATATCCAGTAAATTCCAGCACGTCTTCCAGAAAATGTGCCCTGACTGGATATGTAAAGCCCTAACATACGTGAATAATATTAGATTTGAAAGAAAAAAGAGTTTGGGTAAAAAGATCTCATTACATCCAATCCAAATTTAAATATATCTAAAGCATGGACTAGTTCAAGATAAATAGATGCAAAAATAAAACAGAAAAACATGAAAATGAGTAGGAAAATGCCTGCCAGAATTACAAGTACTGTTTATACAAGAGCAATAACACAGACGCACGCAAATGCACCCATTTTCTCATCGACATGCATAGGTGTGGGATAATATCCTTCTAGTTATCAAATATCAATGTAGTTACCATAAGAAAGAGGCAAGTGGCAAAAAGATGAAGGTTGGAAACAAAAATAATTAACTCCTTCAGGAGACAAAAATTGATTAACTATATGCAGCAATCAAAATTTTGTTATTACTATTTTTATGTTTAAACCAAGATTTATTATCAATTTCTTAAGTTTTTAATGTCAATCCTCTTAAAGGTTACTTTTGTAACAGCAGTGACAAATTTCATCCTTCAAAGCCATCAATGAATTCCTTTATTTAAGTGTGTATTTGGGTCTGTGTAGGAGAGACAGCTTTTTCACTGACCGAGAGACCCAGGAAATTTGGCAGATTTTGGTATGAAGATAGAAACTCCATTGGGCTTTCAGAGAATATAGAACAATTTTGTCCTCAAATAGATGTACAATTTTAAAAAATCCACATATAACAATTTAAAATCACATGAAACAGAACTGTGACTACCAAAACTCTTAATTTCCAACTGAAATAGAAAGGATACAGATGATGAAGCAAAACATATTTGTGGGAAAACACTTATTTACAGCTGGTTGTAATCTTGTAATCTGTATATTTATATTTGTATCTCTAGAATTAAGTATTTGTATCCCTAGAATTAAGGAAGATTTAGTTTCCTAGTTTAACCCCTAGTTAGTTGTATATAAACCTAAGATTCTTGTATAATTGAATAGAAGCAGTTTTTCAATATACATTCAATTTCCACATGATATCAGAGCTTTAGGCTCTTCTTGGGAAGAAAAATTTTTAGCCTTCATTGTTGACTTTTTTAGGCCTTCATTGCCGACTTTTTTAGGCCTTCATTGCCGAACCCTTTCAAAGAAAGATATCACTATCACCCAATTTGAGGAAATGTTAACTGGAAAAATCACTGGAGTACTACAGATGTCTCAGAAACAAGGAGAGTTCAACAGGGAAGAGATTGAAAAGCTGAGAAACTTATTGAAAATCCTTGAAAAGCCTACTATGGTATGTTCTTTGGGTAAAGTTTCTAGTTCAGGTAAAGCTTCCGGTTCTCATGGATTAAATGTCTCGGCTAAGCCTATTACGAGTTCTTGGATCATTGACTCAGGAGCCACAGACCACATGACACATTCCCCACAAAAGTTTAGTACATATAACCTGTGTCCTAGTAATAAGAAAATTGTTTTTGCTCATGGTTCACTTACCACAGTGGCAGGATTAGGAGATGTTCAAGTTAATCCCTCGTTTGTTATCAAAAATGTTCTTCATGTTCCTGAATTGTCTACTAATCTGATATCTATACAAAAACTTACCAGAGATATGAATTGCAAAGTAACTTTTTATCCCTTTTATTGTGAATTTCAGGACCAGAGTTCAGGGAAGATGATTGGACTTGCTAAGGAGAAGGATGGACTATACTATCTTGAGACATCAAATAACACAAGTAGTATAAAAAATAGTTTACCTTTGTCATTTCTTTCTGAAAAATCTTCCAATAAAGACAAAATCTGGCTTTATCATTTTCGTCTTGGACATCCTTCTTTTGGAACCTTGAGAAACATGTTTCCTTCTTTGTTCAAAGAATTAAATGTTGAATATTTTCATTGTGATATTTGCGAATTTGCAAAACATAGACATGTGTCTTTTCCAATCAATAACAAAAGAAGTTATACTCCCTTTTACTTGATTCATAGTGACATTTGGGGTCCCTCTACAATTCCTAATATTTCTGGTGCGAGATGGTTTGTTTCATTCATAGATGATTGTACTAGGGTCTCTTGGGTTTTTTTACTTAAATCCAAATCAGATGTGAATAATGTGTTTTTAAGCTTCCAAAACATGATCCAAAATCAATTTGGAGTAAGAATCAAGAGATTTAGGTCTGATAATGCAAGAGACTACTTCAACCAGAGTCTATCCACCTATTTCCAAAAAGAGGGGATTATCCATGAGTCATCTTGTGTTAATACTCCACAGCAGAATGGAGTGGCAGAGAGAAAAAACAGCCATTTATTAGCCACAACCCGAGCCTTTCTTTTTCAAGCAAATGTACCTAAATCTTATTGGGGGGAAGCTGTTCTCACTGCCACACACATTATAAATAGGTTACCTTCAAGAGTTTTGAGATTTAAAACTCCTATGGAACTACTCTCACAATTTTATCCCAACCTCAATACCACAAACAATCTCACACTTAGGATATTTGGTTGTAAATCATTTGTTCATGTTCACAGTCATAATAGGGGAAAGTTGGATCCAAGAGCGATTAAGTGTATTTTTGTGGGGTATTCTTCAACTCAAAAAGGATATAAGTGCTATCATCCTCCTACCAAAAAATTTTATGTGTCTGCAGATGTCACTTTTGAAGAAAATAAACCATTTTTTACTCAACCTTATCTTCAGGGGGAGACTTCATTCATGGAAGATAAGGATAAAGACTTCTTTTTGCTTGATTTGCCCCCTTCTTCAACATTTACACCCATTAATTCTTATGAGTCGAAACCTGTTTCTGCTGAGCCCAAGTCAAACATTGAATTTGAGTCTGAACCCATTCCAAATACGGAAGATGTGACAAAGGATAATATTGTTCTTGATTCTATGAAGGAATTACAGGTGTACTCAAGAAGGAAAGTTCCAGATCCTGAACCAGTGCCAGTCTAAGAACCTGATCCTAACTCTGGAAATGAGGTAACTACAGTTTTTGACTCTGTTTCTCAAAATGAGCATGAATCTCCTAAAACTATAACTAGTGATTATGATTTGCCTATTGCCATTAGGAAAGGAACCAGAGAATGTACCAAGCATCCACTATACCCAATATCTAATTTTGTGTCATTTGAAAAATTCTCACCATCCCACAAAAATTTTCTTGTGAGCCTAAACACTATTTCTATTCCAACTACATTATCCGAGGCATTATCCAGTGAGAAATGGAGGCAAGCCATGAAAATAGAAATGGAGGCCTTAGAGAAAAATCAGACATGGGAATTGGTAGAATTGCCTAAAGGAAAAAATCCAGTGAGGTGTAAATGGGTTTTCATTGTAAAATACAAGGCAGATGGTACTATTGAAAGGTATAAAGCCAGGTTAGTGGCTAAGGGTTACACTCAGACCTATGGAGTGGATTATCAGGAAACCTTTGCTCCAGTTGCCAAGATGAATACAGTTAGGATTTTGTTATCATTGGCTGCAAATTACAATTGGCAGCTTCAACAATTTGATGTAAAGAATGCTTTTTTACATGGTGATTTGGAAGAAGAAATATATATGAAGGTTCCACCAGGATTTGGAGGTCATCTAGAAGCAAACAAAGTATGCAAGCTAAAAAAGGCTTTATATGGCCTTAAACAGTCTCCTAGAGCTTGGTTCGGGAGATTTGCCAAAGTGATGCTAGCAATGGGATATAAACAGAGTCAAGGAGATCACACATTGTTTATCAAGCACTCTGATTCAGGGAGAGTCACAGTTCTATTAGTGTATGTTGATGATATAATTGTAACTGGAGATGATGAAAAAGAGAGAGAATCTCTAAAACAGTGTTTGGCTAGAGAATTTGAGATAAAAGAGCTTGGGAGATTGAAAAACTTCCTAGGAATTGAAGTAGCTCACTCACGGCATGGTATTTTTATCTCACAACAGAAATATGTGATGGATCTTCTGAAGGAAACTGGGAAGCTTGCATGTAAACCTGCAAATACCCCTATAGATCCTAATCATAAAATTGGAGAACCTAATGAAGATGCTGCTGTAAATAGAGAGATGTACCAAAGATTAGTTGGAAGACTCATTTATCTCTCACATACTAGACCTGATATAGCATATGCTGTGAGTGTGGTAAGTCAATTTATGCATAGTCCTAAAGAAGTGCACCTACAGGCTGTCTACCGTATATTGCACTATTTGAAGGCCAATCCTGGGAGAGGTATCTTATTCAAAAGAGATTCGGGGTTAGTTCTAGAAGCATATACAGATGCTGATTATGCAGGTTCAGTAACTGATAGAAGATCTACCTCAGGTTACTGCACTTTCTTAGGTGGTAATCTTGTGACTTGGAGTAAAAAACAGAATGTGGTGGCAAGATCAAGTGCTGAAGCAGAGTTCAGAGCAATGGCTCAAGGAATTTGTGAACTACTATGGTTAAAGATTATCCTAGAAGACTTGAAGATCAAGTGGGATGGACCAATGAGACTCTACTATGATAACAAGTCTGCAATAAGCATTGCACACAATCCTGTGCAACATGACAGAACAAAACACATTGAAGTAGACCGGCATTTCATAAAGGAGAAACTAGACAGTGGGTTGATTTGTACACCTTATGTATCAACCAAGGGTCAACTTGTAGATGTGTTGATTAAAGGTCTCAACAGTGCAACATTTCAAGAAATTATTTCCAAGCTGGGAATGGAAAACACCTATTCACCTGCTTGAGGGGGAGTGTGGGAAAACACTTATTTACAGCTGGTTGTACACTTATTTACAGCTGGTTGTAATCTTGTAATCTGTATATTTATATTTGTATCTCTAGAATTAAGTATTTGTATCCCTAGAATTAAGGAAGATTTAGTTTCCTAGTTTAACCCCTAGTTAGTTGTATATAAACCTAAGATTCTTGTATAATTGAATAGAAGCAGTTTTTCAATATACATTCAATTTCCACAATATTATTCAGATAGATGACACTCCAAGTTTGCATATTCTCTGAACAACTAATATATCAGAGACACCACATATCGGTACACAAAGTGTAAGCTCAAATTCTAACTTACCGGAATGTGAATTTTAGGTGCCCCACCAAAATAATTGGAGAAGAGCTCAGCATTCAAGGTGGCACTCATTAAAATTAATCTCAAATCTCGACGGCGTGGAAGAAGATCCTTCAACACAATAAGTAGGAAATCTGGAATACACAAATGCCAAAACATACAATTATTAAGAATCACACTGGACAGCTTTTCGAGAGAGAGAAGACATAAAACGTAGGTAATTAGGATGGCACCTTCATTCATTCCTCGCTCATGAATTTCATCAACAAAAACATGTGTTATACCATTCAAGTTCCGGTCGCTTAGCAGCCGGCGAAGTAAAATACCACTGGTACAAAAAAGCAGATGGGTATTTTTCCCTTTCATACCCTCCAACCGAACTTTATAACCAACCTACCAAAAAATATCTGTTGGAGTATGGAAGCAAGAATAAAGAAGTTTTCAAAATTAAAACTATTTTGAGCAAAGAATTGTATATTATTTGTCCACATGCGCTTGTTTATTGAGAAGGACAAGACTCACTGTTTCCCCGAGAGGCTCTCCTCTTTCAGCAGACACTCTTTCTGCAACTGCCATAGCAGATATTCTTCGAGGCTGTGTGCAAATTATGCTACAGAATGCTCCACGACCAGTTTCTATTTCTGACTCCAGTATGTATTGTGGAAGTTGAGTGGTCTTGCCACATCCAGTCTCCCCTGATATCACTATGACCTACCATTGTATCAAACAATTTAGAATGATAGTAGAGAGCACAGGCATGAATAAGATCAGGCATCTCATAACCCCTAAAGAAATTCCAATTGTATTGTTTTTTTTTTTTAGTAAATTGTCTGCAGAGTTGAATACAGAGTAATCATTTACACAGAAAACATGTTATAAATTCATGATTAGTGCATCGAAGATTTATGATGTATCATGCTAACAAGCAACTAAAAAATTGTTAGTTGCCATTCTAAATAACACACAAGTAAAGGTACCTTATCTGTTGTTTCGCAATAGATTTGAAGAAAGAAAATAAAAGACTAGAGGAAAATGACAAACACAATAACCAGGAAGAATTTACAATACGCAACAGTTATTCCAAAATTTTTCTTCATCAAGTAGGAATAAACACATATACCACAAAATCTGTTAAATCAGGCACTCCTTATGAGGTGAACCTTCTCCCTTTGATTCTCATAATAGATATATATCCTTCTATATTCAATTTGTTTCTTGTTTCATAGACTCCTAATGGACTCCATTACCATCTTTTAATAGTCTACACTTAATTGACTTGCTTTTTCCCTGAAAATTCCATCATGTAGACCTAATGTTCTTCTCTTGTATCTCACTACATAAAGTTAACACCATCATATTATGGTTGAGTGACTGAACTTTTACCTTATATATGTCAACATGTACGCAGCCACTCAGTCTTTGTAACAAGCAAGACATCTACTTGACAGGAATTATTCTTACTTTTAAAGCTTACGAAGTGGCTTCAATTTCCTTAACATATCTATTTGCTAATACAAGTCATAATTAATATTAATCATGTACTAGGGCCAAAACATATCTTAAGATATCTATTTGCTAATACGAGTCACAATATTAATCATGTACTAGGGTATGGCCTGCAATATGGCACAGTTGCTTTCATTTTAATGAAACAGGGCAAAGTTTGGTAGGAGCAACTTTTGGAGTTGTGAAGAAATAAAAATTGTAAATTTATTTCTCAGCTCAACAGCAGCAATACAAACTCAAAAAAAAAAAAAAAAAAAACTGAAGCCCAAGCAGCTCAAGAAAGCAAGTATCACGGACAGCTGTCAAGCAGGAACCAAATGGACACCTTTTTAATATATTGGTATAGATAGACTTGCTGCTATAATACTTATAATATAATTAACAGAGCAGAAAAAAGCCATCTCAGTATAATAAATCAGATGCATAAAGAGGACCAAACCAAACAAATGCAAAGAAATGAAAAGCCAGAAACTTCTCAAAACAGAAAAGTGAATAGCACATCTCTTGGCAACAATGTACTCTGGTTGGATATGCTTAGCTCCAAATAAGAACAAAAGTTCCATGCTCAAACCTGATTACGTGCAATTGCTTGAAGAAGCCTTTCCTTTTCCTTGAATGCAGGCAGAGATTTCCGAAATTCCATCATCTTCTTGCCTTCAGGTGATTCCTGAAAATGGGAAGGACAACTGATAAAAAAGATAAAAAAAAAAAAAAAGGTGGTTCTTTTTCCCTTTTTCACTTGTTCCCATTCTTCAGCAAGTGCATGATACGGAAAGCAATGCAAGTGCTTCCAACTTTACAACAAATATGCATGGAATCCCCAACAACAAGGAAAGAAGGAAAAAAACAGCTACTTATAGTAGAGGGAAACAATCAAAACCAACTAGCCATGTCATTGACCCAAACAAGGAGGAATTTGAACCTAGAGGTGGTACCCAAAAAACTTCCAAGTCAATACCAAGTTAATTAATTCAGATTTAGGCTCCGTTTATTTCATGGAAAATGACTTTCGAAAATTTATTTTTAATTGACAGAAAATTGACTGTAAATGGAAAATAACTTATTGGTTAACGGAAAATGAAACAATTTTTTTGAAAATTATCTTCCTCTTTTGAAAAGGAGAAAAATTTTTCCAAAAAATAGCTCTATATGGGTAGGACTATTTATCAAGCTCACAAGTACAATTCTACTCAAGTTGGACCTTGAATACGATTTTTTCAAACTCAGACTTAATTTGACCCCATACAAAATATTATTATATTAATAAAAATATTTTTATTTAATTTTACATAAAAAAATTAAAATATTAATATTAAAAATCTTCTAATATTTTAATTTTAAAAATATTTATATAGTACTACTCAAGTAAGACCTTCAACATTATATTTAAGCTTAAGCTTGATTTAAACCAATATGAAATATTATTATATCAATAAAAATATTTTTATTTAATTTATATTAGAAAACTTAAATATTAACATTAAAAATCTTTTGATATTTTGATTTTAAATATTTATATTTTGTATATTATTAAACATAAATATTTTTAATATTTCAATAATAAATAATATTATATTATTATTTTAATAATAAATAATAATATATTAAATAATAATTTTATTATTTTAATAATTAATATTAAATAGTATAATAATACTATTATTTTCATAAAATGAATATTTTAATAATTTATTTTTTTCAATTTAAAATATATTATTTTATATTTTATTTATTAATGCATTTATATTATTATTTTAATAATAAATATAAATAAATAATTTTTGTTATGATTTACTAATAAATACTTTCAATATAAAATATAATTATTTTAATAGTATAAATATTTTTAATATTTTAATAATAAATATTACTAATTTTATTATTATATTAAAAAAAATAATATTTTAAGAATAGTAATACTATTTTAAATATTTTAAAATATTATTATAAATAATAAATAATTTTGTTCTAAGTGCTTTTGTATTAATATAATATTTTAATATTAAATAGTATTATTAAATATAATTTTTAATACTAATAATTTTAATAATAAATAATTTTAATATATTGTAATTATAAATAATTTTCAATATTTTAATAGTTATGTCAATAGTATTTGAAAGAAAAATAGATTTTTCAAAAAATAATCAAATAATAAAAAACATTTTTCATTAACTCATTCAAATAATAAAAAATATTTACTTTTCAATAAAATGTAAATATTTTCCAAAAAATATTTTCTGGAAGTCAACTTCCACAAAACAAATGGAGCCATAACTTAAAATAAATGGGCCAAGGCAAATCTAAGATAATTTGAAAGTAACATGCCAAAAATCATGTTTGATCTGGACTATTCCATTTCAACACAAATTGACATACATTTGATCCTTAGTGATCGACCAAAGACAACCTATATAACAACCCAACCCATTTAACATGTTTTCACCCACTTGTCATATCATCAAAAACAACAGTTTAACCATTTAAAAATTTAGATTTGACAAATAGATTGCAACTAATTGATTATAAGGTAGACAAAATAAAAGAAAAAAAATTTTTCCAATTAACTGTAGGTCCCAATGATGATATTAAATTTGGAAATTAAGAAATTTTAATAATGTAAACACTCATAAAGCAAAAACAGGAAAGGAGAAAGACTGAGAACTATTGCTAGGGAAAAATAAGTAGAAATGAGAGGTTTTAGCATTGTACTTATTAAGTAACTACTTGCAATAGAATCATGATAAACAACACTATGCTATTAATGCTTGATCACATTTGTGACATTTCAGGTACTGATTAAAAGACAACCATTTTAGTGATAAATACAACATCACAAATGCAGATGAAAACTTATACAAAGTACAGGGGAAAAGACCTCACATATAAGAAAACAACATCTATAGTAAGAGAATGGAAAATTGAATATGCTTTTGTAAAGATAAAAGTTAGAAAGCAGAAAACCATGAAAGTATATCTTAAGAAAGCAAAAAGGGAGAAAATGAAAGTCAGAAATGCTAGCCAAGTAGAACGAAGCAAATTTGATAACATAAGAAAAAATTAGAGAAAGAGTTAATAAGCCAGTCACACCTATCAAACTCTTGCCGTTGCGCAAAGGAAAAGAAGAAAAAGAAGAAATTGAAAGAAAGGTAATACCTGCCAAGCTCTTTGCATATTACGCAGTCGCAAACTCCTCCTTTGAAGAACCTTTTCCATAACAGAGTTATCCAAGAAAGAATCTGGATTCTCATCAGGGTTCAGATATTCAGCTTGATCAATGGAATTCACATCATCTGAATTCTTTCTGACCTTCCCAGAATTTAACTGCAGTCGATCAAGGTATTCTTGCAGTAAACCCTCAACCCTCCTTTGCAAGCCTAATGGTACAACAACCTACAAAATTAAACCATCATAATTTTCAATTCTCCATTCTGGAAAGAATTATTCTTAAGCTACAATGAGCGTAAAAACTTATCAAGCACTCCCAGAACTTGTTACCTCCCGTTGTGGCCGTTTATCATCCAAATCTGGCCTATAGTTAGGCAGTGGAACCTTGCTTGCAACAACCACTTTCCCATACATTTCACTAGTACAGCAACCAAAAAAGAAAGGGGGGGAATAATCAGGACAGTAAATCATTCATTCTCATGACGTATATATATAAATATTAAAACATATATTTCTGCAAATCAAATACAATGTTCTAAGCATGTAGAGATGGTATATACCTGTAAAGTCCCATCCTTTTAGCAAGGTTGGAAATCTGTTCATAGTCTCTCCTATCTCTTTTATCTCTAGAAACAATTTCTTGGTCATTTTCACTGCGTAACAACATGCTAAGCTTCCATTTCCATTCATCTATGTTGGCAACAGAAGACGAGGCCTAATAATATCAATCAATTGTAATCATTGCCGTCAATTAGCATTCAAACAAGCTCTTTTCTTTTCAATTTCCATATAAATTAACTGAAAAACAAACACATATTCAAGAATTGGGGCGAAAAGGAGTGGCGAGAAGGAAGCATACCTTGTGGCTCTCAAAATCGCACTCGTATTCATCATCTGAGAATTGCTCTGCAGCGTACCCGCAGAAACGACGTCTTTTAGGGAGACAAAACCTTGCATTAGAAGAAGTAGAAGACGAAGAATTTGTGAGTAGGAAAAGGAGTGAATCAAACAAGGTGGTGGTTCTGGCGTTAGTGAAATTGAATCCCAAAAGGAGCCCTCTTAGCTTTGGGTTTTGCATTGTAAGCAGCAGAGTCTTATATCTCAAGCATTTGAATAGAATAAATTGAACAAATTCAATATTTTCTGTCCAAAATAAAATTTATCAAATCAAATTGAGAAAATGAATCCTTTTTCTTGTTAGGGTTTTGCCACTCAATTTGTTTGATGGAGGCATGCCGGGGAAGAGGGTTTAAGGATTGGGTTGTGAATGAAATGAAAGAAAATGATGGAAGGGAAGGGGATAAAGCCCATTAAGGTTTGGCCTATTAGACCCATTTTATTTATGTACTAGCATTTTTGGGGGTGGGGAAACTAATGTATTGACTGGCAATGGCAAAACTAGCGCTGTTGTTTAGTCTCGAGGAGTTAGGGATAGTTAAGTAATTTACGTCTAATAAATTTTGATTCGTTTTAATGTGATAATGGTGATTTTTAATTTTGAAATTAAAGGTTAGATTGAAATTAATTAAATTTTTTTTAAATGTCAAAGTTGAAAAAAATAAAAATTTATTTCGATTCAATCTGATTTAATCTGTTATCATTTTTATAAAAGAAATTGATGGGAAAATAAAGTGAAAATACAAAACCAAAACTTAAGGAAATGGAGGATATGAAGGGAGAAGGTTGGAAGATGTTGGCAATGGTTTCACCATCGTTAGGAAAAGGTGTCTTATGAACAAAAAGTAAAAAAAAGTCTCATTTTAGGCTGAATTTAATTAACTTTGGACTTTTGGTGATGAATTTTAATAAACCTCTTATATATTGAAAGTCATTTAGCCTTTTTGTTTCAAAATAGAATTTTACAAAAGCTACAAGTAGTAATTTAAAAAAATTAATCATAACACTAGGTTCTCATTTTGGTTTTTTTTTTTTTTTTATTTCTCTCTTCCATTCACAAAAAGTTGAAAATTGTCAATTTTTTTCAATAATTTTACTTTGTTTCTTTTTTTTTTTTATCTTTCATTTTTACCAAGATATAACCAATCACAATTTCTTTTTCCAATTTTAGAGTCCAAAAAAAATATTATTATGTGAGAAAGTTCTTAATTAGATTATTGTAAAATAAGCCATTAAAATTGTGTTGTTAAAATTAAAGATCACAAATGACACCACAAAAATTTTGCACTATATACAATCAACACTTTTAATCTTATGCAATTGAAGTTTGAGGCTTCACACAACTAATCTCGCTTAAGTTTAAGACTGCACTACAAATCAAAGGTTATTTTTCTAACTTTGAAATCAAATGTTGGATCAGAATCGGTTAAAATTTTTAACAATTCAAAATTGAGGAGATGAAAAACCTATTTTGATCAGAGTCATTATCAGCTTTATAGGGAAAAAAGTTAATGAGATAGTGAGGTGAGAATATGCAACTAAAGCTTGAGGACAGGAAGGAAATAAAGGAAAAAGATTGGAGGATGTCAATAATGAGTTTTTTTCTTTAGTGAATGAATGGCTTAAAGGTGTTTCTTTTCTATTAAATGAAAGATTTGAAATTTGTCTTATGAAGTAAAAGAAGGAAAAGTCTCATTTTAGGCTAAGTTTCATTAAGTTTGGGCTTTTAGGGATGAATTTAAAAAATATATATTATTTGATACACTGATAGTGGCTTTTATCAATTGATTAGGTATTTTCATTAGATAAAAAATAAAGAATTAGATAAGAAATAAAGAAAATTGACGAGAGATTGAAGGAAGGGAATAGTTCATAAGGAAGAGAAAGGCTAATAACAAGAGAAAAAAGAGATGGTAACACTTAAATGGAGAGAAGTAAAGAAAAGAAAGGAATGAACAAAAGAAACTATCACAAAGCAAAATGATTAACACTCACAATACGAATAACATAAAAAAATAAAGTAAAACTTTAAAGAGATATGATCATTAAAATGTTGTCTTTTTCAAAGGAACGAACAAAAGACACTATCACAGAGCAAAATGATTAACACTCACAATACGAATAACATAAAAAAAATAAAGTAAAACTTTAAAGAGATATGATCATTAAAATGTTGTCTTTTTCAAGTATTACAGTGTTGAATTCAACAAACTCATAATTATAAGAAATTAATAGAAAAAAAGACAACTGGGAGTATCTGACAACCACCAATTACAATGCTCAAATTTAATTAACGAATGAATAGTTATCAATTCAATCATAACCATTATGTCAATATCCTTGTTCTCATGCCTTGCACTAAATGCTTTCTTTCTCAATTTCTCTGCAAATTAAATATATTCATTAAGGTTCAAAATTTTATAAAATAAAATTTGCATTGTAGAAATGAAATGTTCAATTAACTTATATTATATGTTCACACCTTTGAAGGTGAGTTATATACAAGGTACCAAGATTTTATAGATAAACCCTTTTTATTTTATTTTTATTGCTTAGGATGAATTTCTATCATAATATATAAATATTGTCATTCAAACTATTTTAAATAAATGCTTAAATAACTAATTAAACAAATTGAATTAAATAATACAAAAAATATCATTATTGAGAACAAAAATAGTAATCGTAAAGAGTAATATAAGATTTCACTGGTTAATAATATGACAAACACCATTTTGTCCAAGGATTGGACTCTTTCTTTGCATTTATCATGCACGTATAAGTCAACATATCAATTATCTATAATCATATCTAAGTTCTAATTAATCAAAATTATTGTAAAAAAAAAAAGATGTTATGTTATGATGAGCATGGCAACTTATTACAGAATTAATTCAAACTTTCAATTTCAATGTCATCATATCAGACCTTAATGCATATGTATCAGTGAAATTCATAATAGTATTGTCATTGCATGTGTAAAAAAAAATTTAGAAAAAATTTTCATAAATGAAAAATAAAGTAAGAATATTCAGTAGTACCTATTACTCTTTCGATGATCATTTTCATACATACAAATATCATTTACAGCTTCAAATGATTTATAAGGTGATGAAATAGTTGGATTCCTAGATTAAATTTTTATAATAAGATATTTACATTTCGTGTAATTGTTTATTTTTAATAATAATAATAAACAAAACTAAAGGAAACATAAAATTAAAGTAAAAAAAAATAATTTAATTACAATAATTTATGATTAAAATGCTTTAAACATACACCTCTTAATATGTTTAGCATTAAGAATAACATTGTATGATCTAAAATTGAATATTTTATTTTTTTATTTTATGTATTCTTTTAATAGAATTACTATAATAACGTGATATATATGCTAGGCTAGAATAAGTTTATTAATAGAATGCATTTTTCATCTGAGATGAATAAGAAATTTGATTTGATGTTAGCCCAACATCATAATTCTATAGAATTCACAACTTATAAGATGTACTAGTATCATAATTGAATTTTAAAAAATTAAGCTAATTTTAATTTGTTTATAACTTAAAACTCTAGTATATAAGTAAGCATATATGTCAATTTAACTTTATATGATACTTTTTTACAATTTTTTTTTACCTTCCTTTTAACTTGAAGATTTTGAGATGGTAAACATTTCTTATTCACTAATTTAATCATTGAAGATGCCACTTTAATTAGGTTCTTTTTTTGTACTATTATTGGAACTAATATCAATAGTTGGATCAAATTATAAAGCCTTATAAAATTTATTTTAAAAAAAGTACTATGTATGAAAGTTAATTTTTTTTTAAAAAAAGTTGAATTTTAATAAAACAAGTTAATAATTGTTATATATAATTAAATCAAAATACACATTTATGAGTATTGAGATTACCTTTATATTTAACTTTCATATAATGTCTCTTTCACAAGAGAGAATGGAAATGAAAAATCTTTTTTTACATGCGAGATTAGAAATGAAAATCTTTTCTCAAAGGAGATATCGTTAGAGATAAAAAATCTTCTTTTATAAATAAAAAATCTTTTTTTACATGAGAGATTGGAGATGAAAATCTTTTCTCAAAGGAGATATCGTTGGAGATGAAAAATGTTCTTTTATAGGAGATGTTTAAAACTCTACTAGAAACTTTTTGAGACATTCATTAGGAGACCTATAAATACTCTTTTTATTGTTCTAGTTATTATGAAAAATAACAAGAATATAAATTTTATATTAAGTGTTCCTATGCTATGTGATTGACTTTCACTTGAACCATTGAAGAAATGTTCATATGTTGCACATACAAAGTTTCTATTTAATTGTGTAAAAAGATCATCGTAGTTGCAATCATGACAAGTAGTAAAAATAAATTTCAGACAAAGAAACTCTTGTAATCAAATGGTTTCAAGAATTTCATCTTACGTTGAACATAAAACATTTTTAAAATAAAAGATGTTAAATGATTTTTTTTTATTTTATTAACATCATCCTTAATATTCACTATGTCTTTCTCTATGGTAACATTATCTTGTATTGATCTTATTTCTTCTTTAAGTCATTTATTTGGCATTCTAAAAAAAACCTGAATCTACTTAATCTCTTTTTAAATGACACATTTTAACTCTTTTTTTATTTCTTCTTTCATGTGATCAACATGCTCACATAATTTCTACAAAAAAAAAATGTATAATTACCTTATTTAATTAATGTAATAATAAAAATTAAATTTATATTCACATTCTCTATATTAAAAAGAGAAATGAGCATTAAAAGACAACTTTCCTACTAACTTCGCTTAAAAAGTTTATGTAATGATATATGCCTAATTATTCAAACATAAAATAGTATATCATTCAAAACAAAAAGTATAAAAAAAAAAAAAGAAAACAAGTGTATTTAAAGGAAGCTTGATTTATATCACCTTCACATTTTTTGGTTTTCAAAATCTTTAATATGACAAAAATTAGGTCAATATTTGCTTGATTCCATTCAACAATCCTAAGTTTTGAATTTAGAATATATTCAGTGTTGAATTGCGCCATAAATACATAATCTAAAAAAGTATTTATGCAATTACAATTCATGTAACAAATCTTAGATATTTTAGTTTAAAAATTAATATTAACCATAAAACCTACAAATAACTAGATGTGTAATTAATGTTAAAAGAAAAAAAAACTAAAGAATCAAAACACATTCACACAAAATATTTTGTTTTCTCATTCCTTTTGATGCTTTTGTTGCAAAAATTATGAATCTTGATAGCAATGTTTCATAAACATGTTTTACCAAAATAAAAAGTTTACTAGATCCCATATTATATAGGTAACAAATGTATTTTTTTTTCTTAGTATATGCGACTATTAAAGGGCATAGCAAACAATTTAATGCATATAAAAGAAATTATGCCTTAAACTCATGCAAATTAGAAGGTAATGTAGGAATTTCCTTTTTCATATTATCAAATTTCATGCAACCTTTTTTGGAATATGAAATTGCTTACAAATACTTAAAATTTTTTACTCATATCCAAAATGCGTAACAAAAAGGTCTCCAACTAATACACCAAGAATAATTGACAAGATTTCAGTTATTACTCATGATCATTCAAATTCAAATAATGATCGCTTAGGTCTATTTTAACCAATCACAAATAAAGATCCCTTTTAAGTTTATATTCTAGTAAGTGAAGCTTCTTAACCCAAAACTATGAATTGAATCATAAGATTCTAAAATAATTTTTTTCAATAACTTATAAATATAGGAAATGTTATAACTTGTATCCTAACAATCATACATTTTGAAAAATAATAAATTAATATGCTTTTAAAAATATATGTTATCACGCACCTATTAAAATAATAACCAATAAAACATTTTTATCAAATTATTTAAACTTTTTTGCAATCTTCAAAGCTATTGTAAAAACATATAAATTAAAAAATATAACTATGAAAAAATGACTAGCTTAATTTTAAAATAATAAAATAAAAAAAAAAGTTTTATAATAAATTAAAATAAAATAAATAGAGAAGATATCTATAACTATATATAAAAGGAGTCCCTAACTCCAATTTACTGACCACATAATAAATGTCATAAAAAATAATTTGAGGATAGATTTGGATATCAACAATCTTTGCTTTAATTTTTACCTTTTCACCATTTTACAAACCAACCCTTTAAGGGGAGAGAATGGAAAGAAGAGAAATAAAAATGGAGAGAGAAAGTGAGAGAGAAAGATGAGAGAACATCGGCTTGGATGAAAGATGAATGAGAAAGGGAAAAACAAAAGAGATAAAGAAAAAGAGCTGACAATAAGTTAAGTCATTGATGAAGAAAAGAAAAGCTAGAAAAAGGGCCAGCAAAAAATGATAAATAATTCTTGATGATTTTTTTGGTATTTTTCATGTTTTAATTTTTTATTATTTTTTATTTTTTGCCAATTTCTTTTTGGATATGATTTTTTTTATTTACAGATTTTGTCGAAGAGGAAAAGCTGAATAGCTTTTTATAATCACTTAGTAGGTTTTTATATTTTATGATTTTTTATTATCTTTTGGGTTTTTAAAGAATTTTGTTTTTCATTTGATTTTTTCTTTTGCATTTACAGATTTTGATTTCATTTTGATATATATATTTTTTGTTTCAATTAGGTAATGTATTTGATTTTTTACTATTTAAAAATTTTTCATTATTTCTTACATAACATGTGAATTTGCATGAAAAATATTTATGCTTATTTTCTATGAGTGTGGTTCAATTCTTTAAATTTTTAGGTTTTGTTTTTTGTTTTTAATTTTTGAGGCGCATGTTTAGGATTATTAAAAGAAATAAGTTGACTTTTGGTTTTTGTATTTGTTGTTAGTGTTTTTTTTAATGGTTTCAAATAGAAATACGAAATTTAAGGTTGATAATCATATTAAGAGCTTTGGATTAAATTATTTTGACCAACAAAAAAAAAAATAGTTTGCTAATTTTAGAATGTATAATGAGTTAGATCATAATTTATTGCTATACATATATTTTTGACTGAAATAATATCTATTAATTTCAATATGCCATAATGCTTAATATTTGATTGAAAGTGATTCCAAATCCATGATGTGAGCTAGTAAAAAGCATGGTGATTAGTTTTTATAGGTCTAAAGTTGAAATAAAATAACTACAAAAGTTGAATCTAAATCAATCAATTTAAAAGAAGCACCACTAGAATTTGATTGGGAATACCAATAATTAACTAAATGTATGAGGTTGCTAAAAAATGTTTTTTTTTTTTTTTTTTGATAGGAAGTTTGATGGAAACATAAAACTATAAGTTAGTACTCAAATTGTTTAGTGAAGTAGTTTAACTTCATGCAGACACTAACTTTTAGGTTTTTTTTTTTTTGTTTTTTTATATATTTGACCTTGAAACTTGCATAAAATGAGGATTGTAGGTTGTTACTGTAGTTATTACTTTTAAAAAGCACCCAAAGCCCTAATATTTTGGTTTGTCAGGTGCATCAAGGTCATGTAGAATGATTAAAGCAGCACATAAAAGGACTTAGTTATGATCCAAAGTATTTTAAGTATATATATTGTTAATACCTTTGCATTTTAAAAAGAGATTTTTATTAAATTATTTTTAAATGCAAAGAGGAGAACTTTTAAGTTGAAAGATTTGAATTTTCAATTTGAGTTAGATGACAAATGTATTGTTAGACTACAAGCATTGTGACTTGAAAAGAAACCGAAAGATAAGTAAAAAAAGGTACAATTCTACTTCTTACTTGATTTTAATTGAGTTATGTTGTTCGGATATTATCTTTCAAAGAATTTTTGTTGGTTCTAGAATAGAATAAAGGGCTTTTCTGATTTGTTCAAAATTATTGATATTAATATTTTCATTTATCGAATTCTAAGTGATACCTCTTGAACCTTTTATCCCTTTTACGGAGAAGGAGATGGTAGAGGTTTCCTAAGCTTTTTTTGTAAAAAATTAGTATGTAACAATGCATGTGTTAATGTTTAATTATTTGATTGGATATCACTTGTGTTGTAATGTTTTTGCTTGCTTTTACAAGAGGAAGATTTAGTCTTTCATGATAACTCAAGCATTGATATTAGAAAAGAAATTTTGCAATGTTTCAAACTAGGTGCATGGTTGAATGATTAAGTCATTTTCAATCACTTTTAGGGTTTTATCTCGTGTTATGTATTTGTAGATAATAGTCACCGAAAGGATTTGTTAATTTGTCCCCATTCAATTAAGACTTATTGTAATTAATAAATGAATTAGTAATTTGGCGTTGACACATGTAATTTCTCTTTTGTAGGTCATTAATCTCTATATTGAATTATTGAAAGAAAGTGAAAACTAAGAGCCAAATAAGTTTTTGAAATACCATTTTTCAACTTTTTTTTTTATAAAAAGGTAGTTGTTTGCTGGTCTACCTTCTTTAATTTTTGCATACCTTACTATGTTCTTTCATGTAAGTTTATATAGCTATCAGTTTCTCAACTACTTTTTTCCTTTAAATTTTGATACTTAGTTAGTGAGTTCAAATAGTGACTATAATTATAAAATTGTAAAAAGATGGACTTTACAAAAGAAACTGAGGTAGTACTTATTTGACTATGACAAAGTATTTATTTATTCTTTCTACAATCATTTTATTTGGCATGATAAAAAGGATATTTACCCTTAAATCAATTATTTCATTTTACTCATATGTTTGTTCCCATGCATAAAGATATACATTAATGCTCGGTAGTTATCAATAAGAAAGATAAAAAATTTTGGTATGATTTATTAAAAGGAAAAGATACTAAAGTGTTAAATGCACTGGTATGATTTCCAATGACATGTTTTTTTATTTAGATGTCATATATTTTTTATGCATGTAATGAATTAATTCAAAGTGTATTAAGTAATTTAAATGTACGAAGATTGGAGTTTAGGATCCTTTTAGTTGCAAGACTTATTTCCTAGTTTCTTTTTACTATAAATCTTTATAATTTGTAGGGTTTGCTTTGGGTTGTAGCCTACCCTTCTCATAGTCCTACTCTTCCCTCTATAAAAGAATAGTAGTAAAAAGAATTTGCATCTTTGATATCTTTATATAAATATTCAAAATATAAATAGTTGCACGACTCTTTTTCTTTTATACATTGTTCAATATTTAAATTATTAATATATAATTTTATTTTACTTTTACAACTAAATCACAATTATATAAATTTATTTTACTCTCGCAGTGAAGCGCGAACTTGAATCCTAGTATTATTAACAATTATAGTCATTAATTATTATTCAACACATTATAATAATTTTAATGATAATAAAATAGTCAAACAATTATTTTTGCAAATGATATTAATAACTTATTAAGTCTTGAGTTCAATTTTTTTCCTTTTCACACCGCACATGGTAAAAAACTACTAATTTTTCATAAATTAATTTTTTATCATCAAGAAATGATGAAAATACTTTTGTAATATCTCTTTTAACCTATCAAAAATAGTACTTTTAAAAAAAATTATAAAGTCATATGACATTAGCTTATCTACAATTTGCATATACAATGACAATTAACATTTTTTTCATCTCATTTATCATTTTAATCTTATTGTCTTTTTTCTTTTCATCACAAGCTAATGCACTGTAAACAAATAGTTCATTATAAAAACTAAAATTGATAATCTCTAACACAAACACCAAGTACATGATAAAGTTCTAAATTTATTAATAGTAATTACTATTACTAAAAGGATGTCGGGCTTCATTTTGGGTCTATTATTAACATTTGATGAAATTAAGCTATAAAAATATGAGAACATTTAAAATGATAATGAAATAAAATAAAGTATTGAACAATTAAAATGATGTGAAACAACTTCATTTTTTCATAATGAAATGACTTGTTTTTTTGTTCAAAGTTTGTGTCTTGTTTAATGTCTTATCTGTATACAAACATTAGACAATCCAAACTCACATACAGGAAAAAAAATTATGATCAAATAGCTATGGTGAAATTAATTATGCAAATAGATGAAGGACATCAAGTTTTATTATAACTATTTTATGTATCTGGTAGTCACAAATTTTACACTTCTGCAAACCTGATAAACATAAACTTTTACCATTATCCATGTCAAAGATAACCAGGTTGTTCATGTTTCTTGCACTAAAATGTACTATAGATGGATGTACCTATTAATAGAACAATAGCACTTATAAATTATGAGTCCTAAAGAGCTATAAGTTTGTTCTAAACAAGTTAAAGGGAAAGGGAAATTACAAAGTTGCACTAAACCAAATAAAAGCACAATTAAAACATCATTATCATTTAGAAAAGTAATTGAGTAACAAAACAATGATATTATATGTTAGGGTTACACTAGTAAGTAAATATATTTATATCTATTCATTCTACTTATTGAGTTTTCACATGAAAATGTTTGAAAATGTATTTGATTTTTATCTATGATTGCTAGACACACCTAAAGCAAGGTCACATTCTAAATAATAACTTTTAGCTAACAAAATTCAATAAAGGAATCAACTTCAAGATTCATATAATCTTTATATTACCTGGATTAGGAGCTATCATATCTTTTTTTAATATTTAGAGTATCTCCATATATGAAAGGATACCCTAAATGAACATAAATGTCCTCACTTAGGCTTTAATTTATGAAATAAAAAATTATTAAAAGAAATAATCTTCAAACAAATTGTTAAAACTTAATACAATTATTTTGGATGAAATAGAACGTCATGTGTTTCATATTAATTATTAAATTTGATGAGCATGCACATTATATTTTTTACTTAGTAAAATTTCATAACAACAAGACTATAAGATACTTAGATCTCATCATATCTTAATACATCAATAAAAACTTACTTGTTAGTTGTGTTAGAAATTGTAATAAATTAATACAATTTCAAATCATGATATCATCTTTCAAGTTTGTTCCTCTGCTATACTTGTTTATCAATTCATATTATAATAACAAATTTAAAGATTTTGATTTTCATGCCTTATATGCATCTAATAGATACCTAGAACATCAAATCAATCCAACAAAATATTAAAAGATATAATTCCAAACAATCAATAGCATAAAATAGAAAGGACAATAGTAAAATGTTAAAAATGAAGAAAAACATATTTCAAGGTGTGATTGGACTCTAACTTACAGCTTGTAATCCATCTTCATGCATCAAAAGAGCAATAAGTTCTCTATAGCCATAACATAAAAAGCATCAAACAATCAAGTGTTTGGTTTTTAATGCCTCAAAATCTATATAACACAAGTACAATTGAAATTTGTTCAAAAAAAAAAAGAAAGCATAACATTTATGAGTAACACATCTAAAAATTTTAATAAATTAATACAATTCCAAATAAAAATCTCATCTTTCAAGTTTATTCCCCTATTATATTTGTCTATTAATTCATATTATAATAATAGTTGTAGGTTAACTACAATAAGTTCTTTGTTACATAAATTACTATAGATTATTCAATATTCAACAATGATAAAGAGATTACAATAAAACTCAAAACTATTTTTAATTTTATAGTGAACAACAACAAGTATTATTTAGTTTTCTACAACTAAAAAATTTATTAACAAAGTTTTAGAAAAATAGTACTAGGATTGTTTATGCATTTAGTTTACCAAGTCATTATCATAAGAACATGTGAAACAAATACCATAAAATTCTATCTACATCACTTATAAGCATGATAAAAAGCTTATCTTCACAATATTTGAGATACTTCTATTTAGAAAAGAATGAAAAATTGAAAAATAAATTTTAAAAACAAATGAGAGTTTATTTCATACCTAAACTTTTCTTTCATCAGAAATGAGTATTACCTTTCACATCAATTAAGATTTTAGTTGTAACCTACATAAATAAAAGTAATATGACAATAATTACAAAATTAAGAAAACCAAATAACATAGCTTACAGTTCTTTTCTTGTACTTTTACGTAATATTCATTATTGGTTTAGACCAAATGGTGAAAGATTTTTAAAGCAACCTATCAAGGACCAATATTGCCATAATAAAACTTGAGATTTGTGTTTGTGTGTGTAAGTGACTAACAACTATAAATTTGAGTTCATTAGAAACTAAAATGAGGATATTCAAGTTAAGACTAATGTTATATTGCAGACCAGCAACTCCCTGTTAATTACAAATAACCAAAAAAATGAAATTAAAAAATCAAAGATGCAAATCGAACTTAAAGACTTAAAAAAATTTCAAAGTAAAAAATATTAAAAATCAAGCCATGAAAACAAAATTGAAGAACCAACATTATAAAAAACATGCAACCTCAACTTCATTTTTCAAAACTTAATTTCAAAGTGAAACAAAACATATTAAATAATAATCTTTCAAATAACTTCAAACATTACTAAAGTAAAATTGTAAATTTCACATGTGCAAACAATAATAACAATGGTTTTGATAAGATTAATAAAAAAATTAATAAGAAGAAGTAAGGCAAGAATCAACAAAAATATAATTGGCTTGCAAATCTTTTTTTTTCTTTCCTTATTCCTAATGGTTTATTATTTAACTTGGTTTGCATAATGTTTTCCACATATTTAAATGAACTTTAAACATTGATATTGAATAAGTCAGATCACAATGGTGAATTTTGATTAATATAATGATACTACTAATATTCAACAACATTACTAAAATCATGTCAAAAGAAGAATTTGACCAATTACTATCAAGTACTCTTGAATTTCTTTTTACAAAATATAAACATTTTTTCACTTCTTTGAATTCAAAAAGAAATTTGAAGAAAAATTACAAAAAAAAAAGAGAAAGTTAAAAAAAAGAACGAAAAGGCTAGAGTAGCCTTGTGTTTGGTGATAGTCAATGGATCATTTAAAGATATATCAGTAGCCTAACATCTACAATGCTCTATGACATAGAGCTGTATAAGGCCAAATGGGATTACTTTTTTTTTGTTATAGCCTTGTCACTTTCTTTTATATAACAGCCTTATGTTACTTTTTTTTAATTTAAATTTCATCAATGCAAAACTATATGTTTCAAATGCTGTTGATATTTTCAGTCTAGAAGACTTAAGAATTCTATTTGTTAAAAATGGTGAACCATGTGATTTGAGAGACAACCAACTAGCAGCCTCTAAGAAAAATAGTTTAAAGTCGTTATTGACTCACCCTACTTGGATTATTCATTACTTGTAGAGAAAATTTGATGATAGATTCATGAAATCAATTTTTATGAAAAAGGATTTGTTCTATTTGTGCCCGATTCACCCACTGGTACAGCTAGTGAAATTTTAGGAACCTGATGGATATCTATAAACATTAAAAAAATTTATATTTTTATCTGTTGATGATGGTATAATAATTGTTTTTCTTGTCACACCATAGTAAAATCTTAGTCAATTTATTTTTGTAAAGTAGTGACAATGTGATTAGCAAAACATCATACCACAAGTTTTTTTGTTTTTTTACAAAATGAGGTAATAATTTAGAGAAAGAGAAAATGGCTGTAGATATTAGAATTAAAACTTGAAATATGTTGAATGTTATCTTTTAAAGGTGATTGCATAAATCAATTAAACTAAACTTAAATTTAAAATAAGATAATTTACCTTGTTATAAGACTGTAATAATGATTGTACCACTCACGAAGCCTGCCTATCACATTATAAATTAAGAATTCAAAGAAATAGTTCTGCAACCTCTTTAATCTTTTTTTGATAGGCTATCAACAATCTTTTAAGTAGTTGAATCAAAAAATGGGTCAATCAATAATACACAAATAGTTAAAGTAAGTAGAAATAAAACATTATAATTGCCTGCTAATAATCAAATGGATAGTGGTTATAAAACTTTCAACAATGCCAAATTTGTTGTAGAGAACTTGTCACCATGTTTAAGGTTTGTTATTACCTTGAAGATAAAAGTATTAGCCCAATGCTTCAAATAAATAAAATAAGAATTATTATTATTTTAGCTAATAGAACAAGATAGTTAGTAGTGCAGCTTGTATTGGAAACAATATTAAAGTCAGGTTTGTATTCTTTCTCATTAACATCGATAACAAAAATGAAGGCATTTTTATTGGAAACAAAATTATCACCTTTTTTGCACCACCTTAAAATAAAATAAAAAAAAAAGCATAACCAAGATAAGGATATAAAGCATAACATGAAAATAAGCCAAAAAAAAAAAAAATTCCAAACATATAACTTTCCTTGTGTCTTCATAAACAAAAGGATGTTAATTCTAATAAATTTTTTTCTTATATGGCCATAAAACAAACATATGATCAAATTATTATAAGCTTACTTTTATTGGTTGCTAATACTTTCATTTTGATCATGTTTATCTGGCACCATAACTATTCACCAATATTTAGACAACATGCAGGTTTGAAGGCAACATTATAGGGTGAGTAAGAGAATGAAGTTTTGCAACCATGTAGGAGTAAAACTTCATTTAATCAACAATGGCAATAACATTTGAGCTTTTAAATGTTAACTTGTTTAATTTTTTTTTTACCTTTTTTTTTAAAGAACATATGCTAATCAAAATTGTAGTATCTCTTATACCCTTCCTAATCATTCAAAAGATGTGAAATATTCTTGCATTTTTTCTGATATGGGTTTCAAACTAGCCAGTATTGTTATGATCAAAAGCCATTTCACCCAATTACCCAATTTTTTTTTTTAAAAAGTTAAAACATGATTTAGTGGTACAAAAATATAAACTTTTTCTTAAACTTTATGGGTGGCTTTAGATTTTGAAGTTTTAATTGTGTAGATTGTAAAAATAGTTATAAATAGCTTTTTTTTCATTTTATCCAAGTTGAATAAGATAGCAAAGTTGAAACATCAAAGGAATATCAAATTATACATACAATTTTGAAAATTTCATAGAAACATGAATTTTTTTCATAAAAAACACATGCAATTGTCTTTTGAATTCGACAAAAAACTTTTCTTTGTATAGATTCTTCTTTCCTTTTATAAAGCTTAGCTTTTGCCAAAAATTGTCAATAATTTTCAAAAAAATAAATAAATCAACAATACCTAAAAAAACAAAATCTAAGCTGCAAAACCCTAAAACAAAACAAAAAAAGATTCAATCGAGCCAATCAAAGAATGAGCAAAAAGACCATACCTAGAAAATGCAATAATATTTCACATCTACAAAATTATAAGAAAAGAAATTGATTAGATAAAAAGGCAAAATCGAAAAAAAAAAAAAGAAAAGTTCAAAATAGGAAAATAAAAATAAATTAAGGAAAGAGTAAAGGAAATAGGGGATTGAGATTTTAGAAAGATTTATAGGTGGTAGCGATTCAAGTGTTGGTCCATTGACAACCATTCTTCCTTCCCCCCTTAATCGTTCCCTTTCATTTTCTTTATTGCTCTGTTCCCCTTCCTTTTTGTTTTCTTTTCTTCTTTATCTCTGTCTTAAAAAGTCTAAAACCTTTAATTTTTACTCATCAATTTACCCATTGATCTAGAATTTTCAAGTTTTATCTACTCACATATCATTATAAATTTGTTTTAAAAGACATTATTAATGTGGATAATAAATTAGAAAACAAAAGAGTTAGGGGATAGCTTTAATATTAAGTTATAGATATCCAAACTTTCTAATAAAATAAAATAAACACTAACTAAAGAATGGATAAAGCACTTGTTTTTAGTTTATTTAATAGAGGATAAATTATTGATAAAAATATTACTCTACATCAAAAGAATTGAAAAGTGGTTAAACTTGAATCAACATGACACGACAACAAAATCATATTACTCTTAGTCAAAGCAAGCGCATTGTTGTTTTTAGTTAAAAATATTCATCTGTTACACCAATATCTAATTAATTTATATATTGTGATTTATATTCTAGAAAAAATTATTTTGAATTAATTACTAGAATTTGTTCAAAAGATGATTTTTTTTTCTTGAATCTAAGGAGAAACATTACACATGATAAAATCAAGTGCGAATTAGATCATTTATTCTAGTGGTTAAAAACTCCTTTTAGTTTTATTTAATAATTAATAATTAATATTAATTAATTAAATTTATGTTAATAGCTTAATAAATAATTAATTTTACAATAAAAAGATAGTCAATAACTTATATTAATTGTTATAAATGTAATCGTTATAATTTAATAACTTTACAATAAGATTAAAAATTTTAAACTTACTATAAAAGTCACCATTTAAACGTTAAACTTTTTTTAACAAGTTTGTCCTATTTTCCAGAATTAGAAGCTTAAATCATTGCAATCATAAATTAAACTAAATAAATCAAAACTTAGTATAACCATTGCTCTTGCCTAACCACTTTTTACAAAAAATCAATAGATCAACTTACTATGTGCTAATAGCTGCAATGGTATCAATGCTGTCCATTACCATATTGGGCTTCAATTCTTCCTTTAAAATTTTAGCTGCAATGTCCATTACCATATTGGGCTTTAATTCTTCCTTTAAAACTTTTTAGAATGTTAAATCAATTAGCTTCAACTGAAAATCCATAATCCCTAAATATGAAAGCAAAAGAAAAAAGGCAAGTCTATGATAAACATAAAGAATCTCAAGTAGGGCAACTTGCAAAATGCAAGTTGTAAAGGAATCACATGGTATTAGGTTTTGCAAGTCTCTTTGACTGAATACATTTAAAATATTTTTTGAAGTTCAATCAAATTCTAAGGTGTCTTTAACTTAATCAAATATAAGCGATAAAAAACTATGCATTTAGCAATCCCTCGTATTGAATTAATTTTTAAATTTTTTTTTCATATTATTTAAGTTACCATATCAATATGACTTTAATATGCATTTAAGTAAGAAAGAATTATGATGGCTTAATAATCATCAATTCATGCGTCAAGCTATGGTTAAACAAACAACATTTTATTACGACTAAAATATAATAATTAGATCAAATAAAAAACTAAAAAAATTGATAGTTTTAATGCATGAATATTTGATCAATGCATGAATCCTTGAACATGGATATGAGTTAAATTGATTGATTTCTTTGAACATGTTTATTGATTAAGATTAATGAAATAACATATACCACATTATGTTTAAATATTTGTATCTTTATTGGTATATCATTATATGTGATTTGAAATATTCTTGCATATGCTTGTATGATTTTGATTGAAATATATATTTAGATACTTACATAGTTTAGATTAAGTTCATTACTATGCATTGAAATAAATAGGAATATATTTGAATAATTATGCTTTCATTATTTTTTCTTATAGTATATAATGTTCATCATGTTTGAAAAATCATGTTTGTATAATTCTTTGCCACAACATGATTAAATATTTGTTTTGGATAGGATATGCTTATGAAAGAATGCTATTATACATGTTTTGATTGAACTTTTCATATGCTTAAAATATATGGTGATTCTTAAAAATTTATGAATAAAATAGCAAACAATTGTTAACAATTGATATCAAAATTGCTAAAATTTTTTTTAACTTCATGGATACTTGTTTATGTGCCTATCCTAGATATAACTTGTACTTTTCATGCAAAATTGTGTGTCTTAAATTGATTAATCCTTATTTTGAAAAAGAAGTGAAATCTTATAATATAATTTTGCTTGATTTGTTTTGTGATAACAATTAATATGCTTTATGATAACATATTTTGAATAATTGGTATCCTTAACAATTGGTAGTAACTTGTATGCATATACTTGAATTTATGCTTAATTGCTATTGATGGTTTAGCTTCAAAGTATATCTTATAAATTTCATGATTTATGAGTAGGTTGCATATAATTTATTATCCTTTTACTCTTAAATTTCATGTGATTAGGTTGAATGAATGATTTTATGCTATAACATTTAAATTAGATACACTTATGCTTTTATGCTTGAATATATGTATGTGAACTTTATTGTGCATATTACACTTGTTTACATGCATTCAAAATACTCTTGATAGTATTAGTATCAAGCATTTTATTTCATGTCTTGAATTGATCTCTTTTTCTTTTGACATAACAAAAAGGGAGAAAGTTTATGGATATTTTTTCTTGTATGTTTATAGTAATTGGTATAGGAGGTTTCACATTTGTTATAAAGAGTTTAAATAAAAAGGAAAAAAAATACTTGATGAATGTATTTTTTAATGAAACCTCTTTGTGTTTATTTTATTCATTACTATGCTTATATCTTTTTGCTATGACAAAAAAGAAAAAAAAATATCATATAGATAAATTTGCTTGTGTTTGACATGCATATACTTGATTACACTTATTTGATATATTTGACTAACATATGTTTGTTGAGTTGTATTGGGTTAGGATACATTAATTCATGAAGAGTTTTGCCATGCAAAGTTTAAGAGGAGTTTTTTAAAATATTTTTTAAAAATCTTCAATGTTTTAAAGAAAGTTTTTCATCAACACATTTATTTTTCAGTTTTGTAACATCAAAAAGGGTGAGATTATTAGCCTTAAATTGATCTTTTTTTTGAAATGAAAAAACATTAAGTCAAATAAGTTTGATCAAGATTTTGAAAAATATTTATTTAGTACATATTTTTAAGTTTTCTTATTATGATTTTCAAAGTTTAAACTAACATTTCTTTATATTTTATTATTTCTCAATTCAAAACTATTTTTAAACATTGTCTATTTGAGCTTAAACGAAAATTCAATTGTTATTTTTAAAGTAAACTTATTCATTTTGGACTCAATATAATTTTGATAATATTAGTTTTGAGAAATAGATCAACTTAAGAAAGTTGTTTTACAAAAATAAAGTTTTTCAACATTGAAATTGTTTTATTCTTTTGTATTAATTCACAAAGTTTTAATATTTTAATTTTATATGGTTGGAAAGCTATTTGAGTTTACTTTCTAATGGATCAAAGAAAATTAAAATCCAAATTTTTTAAAAAAAGATTTTAAATTTTTACTAGATACTATATAATTGTCTAAAAACTACACAATAGGCAGTTTTAAAAATTCACTATAATTCGAATACAATGAATTAGATGATAAATTTTATGTAGATAGAAAACTCTTTAAGTCTAGTTTCTAAATCTCAAACGGTTTTTTATTTGAAGTTGTATATCTCAAGATATGATCAAATTAGTGAATAGAGTGCAAAACAAGAGACAATTAAAAACACTGCTCATCCAAAATCATTAAGTATCCAAAATCTGGTTAACCCAATCAATTATGTACCAAAACCAATAGATCCCATCAGTTGTAATGGTAAAAAATTAAGTGAAATTTAAGAACCAATAGATACCTTATTAAACCAAGCAATTCCTTCATCCTAAACATGCTTCAACAACTAGTTTCAAATGAGAAAATCATGTGTTTTCATTTCTCAAGCTTTTCTAACAGCTAGTTCCTCAATTCCTCTATAAATTGGGCATTCCAAGACACTGAAAAAGTTGAAGAACAAGAGACCAAGGATCTATAAATCATATTTTCATTCTCTCAAAAAAATCAAGAGTTTTAGAGCCAAAATTCCATATTTGTTGTATCTAATCCATCTTTGTTGTATTAATTCATCAATATCCTTGTATTTCATTAGGCAAACACTTAGTCTTTGAGAGGTGTTCTAGTTTGCATTTCAATTGAGTGGTTTTGTAATCAAAAAGTGAGGTGTCCTCTTGTATTTGTGAGATTGAGAGGTTGCTACTTAGCCTAAAAAGTAGAATATTAGGTTGCTATCTAAGCCTTAGGAAAAGATAAAGTTGTAATCTTTCTTGAATTAGTGGATTGAAGCCTTGGTAAGGACAACCAAGGGAAAAGACGTAGGTGCCTTGAGGAAAAAGATAACTTTTATAAATCTTTATGTTTGATTTCTCTATCTTACACTCTTTACATTTATTATTGTTTATATTTGTTTCTAGGCTTATTAATTATTGTTGTTTGCATCATATTTTCATTAAAGAGCTTATTGTTTTAATTCTTCATTTAATTGTTTTGAAATTATTATTTGGAAAGTATTTGAAGAAATCTAATTCACTCCCTTTTTAGATCACTATCTTACCTAAAAAGCTAACAATATATATGTATTATATTAATAAAATTATTATTTAATATTTTAATTTAAGATATTAAGTTAATAAAAATACTATATTTATTTATAATTAAGATATAATTTATATTAAAAAATTATATTTTATAAATATTATACTAGATTAAAATTATTAAATTATTAAATTTAAAATAGGTCAAATGTGAATCAATGAATAATTTTATGGTCAAAACTATCAATTTAAATTGATTTGTTATTGTTCCCAAATAGTACTTTAGTTTATTCATTATTTGAAGTCCAAAATAAAGTAGTTCTTAGAAAAGCATTTTAAAGTGTAATTTGTAATCCAAACCTTATAATTAGTTTATTTAATTTTTAAATTAAATTATATATCAATTAGATAAATAAAGTATGTTTGAAAGTTGATAATAAATAAAAACATTTAAAAGCAATAATTTACTGCATAAAAACATATTTAAATAAAGAATTTTGAATAACTAATGACTTAAATAATGCTTCAATGAATAAAAAAAATTTGTTCAAAACAAGTCAAATCATTCCCAAGGACCATTATGAAGAGAGCTTGCCATACACCATAATAAACATGTATGAAAACACAACACAATTTAAGTTAATAACCTTATTTGAAACTTATTTTAGAAAAGAAAAAGGAAAACTGTTTAAAAAAAAAAGGAATAGAAAACATAGGCAACTACATTATCGAATTGGTTTTATTGGATAGAGTTTTTACCTATTAGCAAAACACTTGCAATGGACTAAAAACATAAAATAAATTACAAATCATGTGTGAGCCATTATATCAAAAAATAAAGAGAATATACAATCATAGTTGCTATATTTATTAAATTTAATTTGATACACAAACTAGGTACATATTTAACATGGACATGTCTTTATACAAGAAATGTTACACAAATTTGTAATTAAGAATAACACGAGCTTTTAGAATAAACCACCTTGTTAGTACAAGAGTTTTGCATACTATAAAGTTGTATTCGAATTTGTGATTGTGTGGATTGTAATTAGTGGTTGAGAACCCTTGTGTCTAAAAGTTAGATAATTTTGTTGCAAGAATTAACGTGAAAAGTGCTCTACTCATTTAAGTTATTTACAAATCTATTTATGCAAAATTATATCTTATCAAATTTATTCATTTCTATTAACTTTCTTTCAACATAATTAAATTAAACATGGCTATAGACAACAGCACTGCCACATGAAAATTTTGGCATTTGCAAACCAAGTGAAGTACTTATTGAGTCAACAATATCAAAGATAACATCAAAGAAAACAATTAACAAATATACACTTTTTACTCCTATCATTGAACTATTTGAAAAAGAAAGAATTTATAAATTTGGCCTCACACAAAGGCCATAAAAAACAATAAGCTTGGTTACAAAGTATTTTACTATTAAGAGCCTAATAAATAATAAATCGAATAGGCTTTGATAACTGAAAAAAAAAAGGTGAAGTTGTAACATCAAGCAAAGTATTGTAGCACCTTGAAATGACTTTGATTGTTCATTAAAAATAAATAGTTTAATTCTTCTAATTCAACATCGAGATCCAAAAGTGGAGCTCTTAAGGTTCAATGAGGGCTTAAGCCTTCATCAAAAAAAAATTCTTAAAACCCAAACAAGAATTTTATTTTGTCTTTTATAATGGGTGTTAAGAAAATAAATTCATAAAGTATTGAAAATTTCATCTTCCTTTCCTACATAATTAGATGTTGCCCCTCTATGTTTTACAAATTAGAAACCGAATTAAAATTTTTTTAATAGTTTAGCATTGGTTAGTAACATAAGAAAAAAATTCTTATTTTTTTCTTCCATGTTTTTTCATTCTTTGTTCTTTCATGCTTGGGTTATCCATTTCTAAGCCATTTTTAAATAATCAACACCTTTATTTTACAATTACAACTAATCAATATTATCACGTTTAATTCTATTTCAAGGTCATTTTTAATTCATATTCATAGTTTGAAACCATTTTATTAAAGTTATTTGTAATTTTGTTATAATACTTGATAATTGATAAGTGAATGGTGATTGTATATATAATGTAATACTTGATTATTTGTGTTGTGATACTTTATCTATTTATTATTAAGACCTCAATATATTTGTTTATATTTGTGTTTTAACAGCAAAAACTTTTTTTATTTTTTATCTTTTTTTAAATTTCATGTATAGTTAGGGATCCCAAAATTACTCAAAACCATCATATTTCGACTCAATTCGATCCTATAGGATTGAATTTTTTTGAAAATTGAAGTTCGGTTGGGTCTGTGTGATTTTTTTTTAATTTAAAAGTCGAGTAAAAGGTAATTTTAGATGAAATTTGCCTTGACCAAACCCAAAATATTGCCTAAAATACCTTTATATATAATATTATTTTGGTTAACCTAATTATCACTTTTTCTCATCTTTTCTTTTAGTCTTTCTTTCTTCATCTACCTTATTCTCTAGTTTTTAAAGTTAAGTATTTACTATCTCTATTTTTTTTTCTCATTTTACTTCCTCATCTTGTTCTAATTTCTTAATTTTAAGTCTTAACTCCCTAGCCCAAGCTAAGCAACCATCAAAATTATTCATCCATCCAGCCAACAATGCCATTCTCACCTATCCAGTGACAACAACATCTTCGTTAAAGCTTTAACAATACTAGCACTAGGTATTCTTCTAGATTGCTAAGTTTGTTAAGTAATTGAAATCAAGTAATTTATTTAATTACTTAAAAAGAAATAGTAAGATCCTGCCTTTATTAGGTATTGTTTGTTTGTAAATGTTAAATGTTCAGTTAATCTTTATAGTTTTACCCAAATAGACTCACAAACTTTTGAAAAAAACTAGAAAACTTCAAAGCACCCCTTTTTATGCTATAGTTATTTGGAGAGTGGTAGCAATTTTATCCTTTGAATTCCTAGCATGATTATAAAAAACTATATAATTGAATCTTATATCATAGATCTACTCGAATGTAGTAAAAAATTTGCCATTCGACCACAAGTACTACTTTAAACAACTTTAGGACAAAATATGTTAGGAAAATTTTCACTTTTTGTTTGGAACAGAAAAAATGCAAATGAAAGAGGAAGTGCCACTGCAAAATGTTGTTGAAGCATTTGCTCATGTTGATTAGTCCACATAACAAACAAAGTTCGGGATAATGAGGATAAAGTTGAGGTGGCTTCTCTCTTTTAAAGTTAAAGTTAATTTTAAAACTCAAAACTTCTATAAAAACTGGTCAATGATGCTATAAAAATCAAAAAAATTTAGGTCAAAGGCAGGATAAGCAAAAATCTATCCCATCCCGACCTGTTGTCATCTTTATGTATAGTTTATGAGTTTCAAGTAAATAGAATATCTACTTGATTAATTAAATATTTAATAAGTTAATTAGCTATCTAATTAATGGGTAAATCAACTAATAAATTAATTAGTTTAAAAAACCTCTACTTTCTAATGTCATTTGTTTTATCGATTTATCAATGGTTAAATAATAGTTTAGTTGTGTATATTGAAAAAAGATGTGTTCAAAAATACTGATAACGAAGTTATTATGCAACATTTTCGAAATATAAAATTGTATCAAGGATAATTATAAAATTTTTAACAATTATGACTATATATAGAAGTTTTAATTCTTTTTATTATTACTATTATTTGTTATGTTGTTTTTTTTTATAATTTAGTATATTTAAACTAATCTCTCATTAAGTAAAATTTTTAACTCTGTCACTATGCAAACCAACCCACCATTTAAAGTTAGCATTAGTTTCCAAGTTCACCGTCAACAATGCAAATCCCATAAATTTATTCCTTAAAAAATCTTTTACAAAAAAATAATAATAAAAACCAAGAAATCAATAGGTAAATTTCAAATAACCCTTTATTTACATCAAAAAGTTATTAGTTCCTCTGAATGTAACTTCTTATTCTTTTATACAAGGGTAAAAAAAATATAGAGGGTTGAATTAACATATCTCAAATTAAATGTATAATGTTATTGACTTTTAATTATTACTTTAACAAGGATATTGATTTCAATCCTATTTTTAGATAAAATCAGTTTATAAAATTGATATTGATAGTGTTAAAAGATAAGATAGATTTTTTATTCTTTTATTTATCTTTCTAGATTTATCATTTTCTTATCTTTATTTTTTTTTTTTGTAAATGACAATGTATATTTCTTATACTCTGCAATAATTATAAATAGAACCAAACTTTCACTAATATAACAAAAGTGAGATTTTTTTCACCATTTTCCTATTTCAAGCCAATACGTTAGTCATTTCTAAAACTTTAACATGACATCAGAGCCAACTCTTAAAAATTTTATTTCTTCTTTTTTCAGCACCCTTAACTCCTTATCTTCCTTATCTATTATGAACACCTTGTCCCTATCTTTATTTTTTTCTACCTCTACCAATTTCAATCATCCAATTTTTGTATGGCGTAATAGAAATAATTTTCTTCTTTAGTGATCATAACTCTTTTCAATTATCAAAAGGCATGACTTAGTTGGCTACATTAATGAAACTTTACAATGTCTTTCACAATTCATCTTAACCACAAATTTTTCTACTACAAATATGAATCCAAATTCTAATAATACTTTATGGCAAAAACAAGATCGACTACTTAGTTGAATTCTCTCATCCTTTATGAAACTTATTCTTTCTCAAGTAATTAGTTGCACAACTTCATATTCTTTTTGGTCTTCCTTTAAACATCTTTTTGTCAATAAATCTAAAAATCACCTCATGTAACTAAAACTATAACTTCAAATACTAAGAAACGTAACCTATTTTTCTTTAACAATCGATCTCAATGATCATTTGATTACAATCGTAGCTCATTTTCTAATTTATTTCTTTTCGAAGTAAGAGATGAAGCTGAGCTAAAACCTATCATACTAGATTCTCTATCAATCAAAACACCTCTATTCCTTTTATCAATTGCCTTCAATATTAGGTTTGCAATAAAATTGGATAAACGTCTTTAAACTGTTACCATTAATTTGATCATGATTTTAAGGAACTATAGTCACCACCTTATCTACCGTGTTAGTCTCAACATTTTCTATTATACATGATAATGATTGGTTTTACGATTCAGATGCAAACAATCATTTAACTTCAAACCTTAGCAATATGTCAATACATTCAGAATATTAAAAACATGACTGTGTTAAAGTAAAAAATGAAACATGTTTGCACATTAAAAATATTGGTTCATCCAAACTTTTTTTTTCTCAACCTTTCTACTTAAATAATGTTATTCATATTCCTTTTACTACTAAAAATCTTTTTAGTGTTTCTCAATTCACTTTTGCTAGTAAGTTCTTTGAATTTCACCCTTCCTTTTGTGTTATTAAAAATTAATTCTTGGGCCAAGTCTTTCTCAATGGAGTCTTAATCAAGGTCCATATAACATCATTTTTAATCTTACATCCATCTTAACATTTCAACCTAACCTTTTGTTGGTGGAAAAGCTTTCTTAAATGTATGGTATCAGTGTTTAGGTTACCTTACTTCCAAATTGGTTCAAAATGTGATCTCTTCTAATAATCTACCAATTAGAGGCAATAAGTCAATGTCTTTTTGTTCATCTTGTCAATTGAAAAATAGATTACCTTTTCATTTATTTAATTTTGTGTCTAAAAGTCTTTTTAGCTTAGTCCATTCTAATGCATAGAGACCTTCTTCAGTTTATTTTAATAATGGATATTATTTTTATGAGAGTTTTGTTGATAATTTTAGTTAGTATACCTGGCTTTTTTCAAAGATATAAAAATCTAAAATTTTTTAAATCTTGCAAAGATTTAAAATACAAGTTGAAAACTTTTTTTAGCTAAAAACTCATAACTTTACAAATAGATTGAGGCTGAATACTGGAATGTCTTAAATTTCTTACAATCAAATGATATTTTTTGCAAAATTTTTTATCCTCACACTTTGAACAAAATGGTAAAGCAAAACGAAAATATGACATATTTTGAAATATGACTTGCCTTATTATTTAATGCCTCAATTTTTTTGTCATAGAGGAATGATACTTATAATGCAACTATCTTTCTTATTAATCGTTTACCCTCTACTACATTATATCATAAAAGTTCCTATGAAAAGTTATTTATTAAAATAGTTGATTAAAAATTTCTTAAAGTTTTTTGTTGTACTATTTTTCTTATTTTAGGCTATACAATTCAAATAAAATGCAACCAAGATCTTTAAGATGTGTTTTTTTGGGACATAATTTTTCTTATTGAGTTACATCTATCCTCAAGTAAAATTTTTGTTTCTTAATATGTTATTTTGATGAAAGTAGTTTTTCATTTTTTGAAATTAAACAAAACAAATCTATCATAACTTCTCTACTTACTACAATTATATTTTCAAATAGCAACATTTCATTTGTGTCATCTGTTCCTGTTACTTCTACACCCCCTTCTTTTTTCACTTTTATTATAGCTACTACATGTTCTCAATCCTTTTTTTTTTATATTATCCAATGCCAAACATTTTTTTAAACTCTAGACAAAATATTTCGATGATCAATCTTTTTGTTAAAAGGCATCTATCTATGTCCACTAAAACTGATAATCATAGTACAAAATCAAAAATAATCTTGATCATATTACTTTTTTTCTTCTCATCATCTTAGTTTCTTATCTTTTTTATCTGAAATAGAGCACACTTGTTTTTACACAAACAAACAAAATTTTTACTTAGAAGTTCGTCATAAATGATAAATATAATGACTGATTAATAATTGAACTTGATCTTTAGTTTCCCATGCTTCAAATATGAATACTATTGATTGTAAATGGGTTTATTGAATAAAAAAAAAAGCATATGGTTCAGTTGAAAGATATAAAGCAAGACTTGTTACCAAAGGATATAATCAAGAAAATATAGATTTTACTAGGACCTTCAATCCAATTATTAAACCTATCATTATCAAAATTGTTATTACCCTTACTCAATCTTTCAAATGGTTGGTCTTTACACCAACTAAATGTGAATAATGCATTTTTATATAGTTCACTACAAGAAATGGTTTACATAAGCCAATCACTAGGCTTTATTCATCCTACACAACCATATGTTGTTTACAAACTCCACAAAGTCATCTATGGTTTAAACAAGCTCTAAGGGCATGGTTTCATAAACTTAGCATTTGTTTACTTAAATTTGATTTTGTTAATTCTAAGTCGGATTCTTTATTATTTATTCAACATACCAACATTGATATACTCATTTTACTTATTTATGTTAATGATATCTTAATACCTTTTTTAAATTGAAAGATATTAACAAATTATATTACTTTCTTAGCATTGAAGTTCAACAAAATTTCACCAGTTTTGTCTTGTCACAATAAAAATACATATAAGATCTACTTTTTAAGACAAAAATGAAAAGAGCCAAGCCTTAGACCACTCTAACTATCACTAGTATACCTTTGTCTTAAAATGTTGGTGAACTTTTCCTTTAATATTTAGTTACGTAAAAGTATAGTTGAAACATTTCAATATACCATTATCATAAAGCCAGAAATTGCTTATTCTATTAATAAGATTTGTCAATTCATGTATCATCTTACTTAAGTATATTGGATTATTGTAAAACATATTCTATATTACCTCAAGCAAACTATCAGTCATAGTTTTCATATGCAACCATTCAATTCTCTAAATTTACATGTCTAATATTGATTAAGATGGCTACTTTAACAAAAAAAGTCCAATAACTAAAAATTATGTTTAATCTGAAGAAAAACTTAGTCTTTTTGAACTCTAAAAAATAAATCACAATTATTAGGTGGAGAACAAAGGTTGAGTGTAAAGGAATTGCATATGCCACTACATGATTAATATAGGTTCAAAATTTATTCAAAGAATTTTATGTATTTATATCTAATCCTCTTGTTTTGTAGAGTAATAATCAAAATGCAACCTATCTTATAGCAAACCTAATTTTTCATGCAAATACCAAACATTTTGAAATTGATTACCACTTTGTTAGGAAAAATATTGTCAACAAATCTCTTGATGTTATATTCATAGTATCAATTGTCAAGTAATTGACATTCTGACCAAACCTTTATCTTCTCACAAATTTGTTGCTCTTAGAAATAAGCTTATAATGACTACTTCACACATTCACTTGAATGAGAGTGATAAGGATATTGATTTCAATCTTACTTTGTAGATAAAATTAGTTTGTAAAATTAATATTGATAATGTCAAAAGATATGATAAAATTTGTTTGTAAAATATTGATGGAAGGCAAACTTACTGCAACTTAGCTCATCAAGATATGTTTTCAAACACCTAAAATTCTTTTTATATCACTTGATTTTTTAAATTGGTAGTTGTTTTGATGTTGATAATGGGATCACTTGGAGCCTTGATTACACTAAAATTTTAACTTTTTTATGTTAATTTTAATACAATTTTACACAAAATTTAACTTGTTTTTTATAATTTTTGGCAAAATTACTTTTAAATGCACATCTATCTCATATGTAGGTAAAAATATGAAATTGAGAAATTTTGAATATTTTTTATACAAATTTGGAGGATTTTTTGTGCAATTTATGCAAATAACCTAAACTAATGTCAATAGGCAAAATTGACATTTAGAGAGTTTTCTTGACTTTTTTTGCATTATTTTTTGGTATTAGTTTCACAATTATTTTTTAAGTAAAATGTAAGATAAAATGTTCATAAAGCATTTAAAAATTTTTTTACAAAAAAAAAAAGAAAATAAAAAAGACACAAAGATGCTTGGATGTGCATAGTGCATGGGAGGAACACCAAAGTTACAAAGTTTCACAAGCTGGATCAAGAACCAAGAAAAAGATGCTAATGTGACATTTTCAGGAGCTATGATTGGTCTTTAATTTGACTTCTTGAAGCAACAAATACATGAGAAATAAGAAAGATTGCAAGTTTGTTGAAAAGCCAAACAAATTAATATAAACTAGAGCTATAGCACCAGCTGTGCACCAAGGAGAAGGCTTTAAGCACTTAACCAACTAAAAATCTTTTTAAAATTTTTTTATGACTTTAAACTCCTCCTCTCTACTTACAAATAGGGGGAAAAGGCTGGTTATTTAGAGAGAGTTAGTTTAGGATTTAATTTTTTTTCCTTTACTTTCCTACACTTTTTTTCTGCACTTTACATTTTCTTCTTCCAAACGCTTTTTATTTTTAGTTTTTTTTTTATTTGCATTGCAATTTTATTTTTTCCTAAGCGTTTTTCAATGCTCTTTTAGAATAATTTCCATTTGAATTCATTTTCTTGCTTAAATCTACTAATTTCTCGTTTATATGCAAAACTATTTTTGAATCTATTTGCTTTGACTTACCTGCAGTTTTTTTTTATCATATCTCTATCAATTTGGCTTGTTTTAACTAAATTTTTTTTATAGTTTCCTAAGTCATAAAGCTACAACATAGTAAAAATTAAGCTTCAAACTCACACCACGATATTCTAAATCAAACTTGAAAGTTTTGGTTGGATACAAGTGATAGTGTAATTCCAGTTTTGAGCAACCAGTTTGGCATTGATTTCTCGTCACTTTGGTGATTTGTTTGCATTCTTTTCTTTTTTAGATCTTTGTTTCTACTTCTTACCTTGCTTATTTTAATTTTGTGTAATTTATTTCATGTTTTTTATTATTGTTTGGTTAATTTTCTTTGATGAGATTCTGTTTTTTTATATTCTAATTATTTTTGAATTTGAGTTCATTGAACTAATTTCTTTATTGATTCATGTTATGTTCTTGTTGATTTAGGTAGATAACTTATAGATCTAGTTTTCTTTTGTTTATTTTTAATTTATTCCTTCTAAAAAATTGTAAATCTAATTTTTCTTCCATGAATTGTTAGTTTCTAGCTTACAAAATCAATTTTGGTTTCTATTTTCTTTTGTTTAATTTTATAATTTTTCTTTAGTTTTTATTCTTCAATTTGAACTATTATGATGTTCATTAAGTGTTTTTCCAATTTACAGCTTGTATCCATTTATTTTTACATGATTTGGTTCCATTTGCTATCAATCCATTTGAAATTTCAAATTTTGGCATTAGTTTTCAATTTTCACTTTTCATGTTAAATCTTGAATTTTCTTTATTATTTGAATTTCATACTTATCTTTACTATAGTCCTTTACTTGATTTTACAATTTTTGAGCTTTAGTTCATTATCTTATTACCATTTAGATTTCATATTATGTTGCAAGTTATAGTTTAGCCTAAGTTAGTTTAAAATTTTTGTTTTTGTAATGTTATTTGTATCTTGCATTTTTATCACTTCAAGTTTACTTCAAATTTTTTCCCTAGATTTAGCTACTATATTTTACATTTTATAGCATGCATTTATTTTTTGTTCTTGTCCATTTTCTCATTTACTTAGCTTTTATATTTTTTATGATTTGTTCACTTTTATTTTCTTAGTTAATTTTCATATTTATTATTTGATTGAACCAACTTTAAAAGGGTATAAGGATAAAAGGTACTTAGTGTAAAAAAATTTTTAATTAATTCTCGTGAGATTGACATTTAGATTTTTATATTCTTTACTATTACTTGTATGACTTATGCGCTTGTAGGATTTTTTGATCAAGTTTTTGACGTAATTGTTCGAAAATAGGTATAAATAGTCTTAGGCTAATATCATGCCTCACCATACTCTTTTATAGATTAATTCACCCTTAGTTTTGTTAGGCTAGTTACTAACTTGTCTTTTTTTTTTCTTAGGTTGTTTACAAACTAACTTCATTTGTGTAGGTTTTTGTTTAGGATTTTTTTTTCACATATAGGATTCAAATTCTTCTAAGGTATTCGAGTATCATGTGAATCATGCTAGATCTTATTATTTTAATGACTACCTAGAATCATAACCTAGTTAAGAAGACTAAGCTAAAAGAGAGTCATCCTTTAAAGCTTTATTCGAAACTTTAGACTTTCTAGAAAGTCAAGAAAATGCTATTAAAGTTAGGTATGATTTGAAGCTTACTTATTTTCGTAACTTTTCAAGCCAACATGACAATGGTGAAGTGTATGGTGAAGTTTACCTTGGTGATAGGTGTCCATGTGACCAACATTTCTAATCTTACACAAACACAACACTACTCACACTTGGGTGAGTTATCCTAAAGACTTATATGATATTAATTCAGGGCATTCTTTTAGTTCATGACCTTAATGCACCCCAACTTATCTTACCAAACATTTGCTTTCACAATACCCTCCGTCATCCCAATATTCTTCACCATCACTATAAGTTTCTCAAGTGCCATATTATGTTCCACCATAACAATATTTTTTTTCATCACAACACCATTCTTCTTCACATCACTTTTCATGTACTCTATATTCATCATTACTTTTTATACAAGAAAAAAAATCATCCCTTAAGGAAATGCTCACTTACCAATAAGACAAAGGCATGCATTAAAAATTTTAGGCAATATGGTCATAATGCACATATCTTAAATACTTACTTTTTAAATCCTATGCTTAGGACTATAGAGTCAAAACTTTATTGAAAAGAGAATAAAGAGCATACATTAGGGAATCATTTGAGGATAAGAGGTTTGATGTAGATTGATAATGATGATGATGAGTTCATTGTGTGGGAAACACCACATTTTGTAAAAATTATGGAGATAGAGAGAGTGGAAGTAGAGGACATGTTTATGGTTAAGAAAGTTGATCATGATGGACCATTTAGGAGAGTTAAGACAGAGTATAGTATTCAAGAATAGATTGAGCTTGATATTCCATTCGAATCATTTTTTGAGTTCTTTGATGATTACTTACTTGATTATGTGGAGATATATGAGATGAATGAGTGTATTAATAAGGCAAGCTTACTAGATAAATCACTTAAGCATTTAGGTACATTTTTTTTTTGAATCTAGTATTAAGCTTAAGGATGAAAAAAAACGCATTAGAAAAAAACTTACTTGTCTAATAGCTTTTCTCTTCCTTGATTTTATGCCTACAGTTATAGACACATCATTTTTAGAGCTTTCTTTAGATAGACCATTTATGGAGAAAAATTCAATGATATGAATTTTGAAGATGATGGTTCAATTCCCTACCTTGAGTTGTAAGAAGGTCTTAGCAATGGTCCTAATCACTAAAAAAGTGAACTTCATAATATAATCATGCTATATACTCGGTTCTTTGAAAATCCATTATATGGTGAGTTGAAAATGTATGTTTTTGAGAACCCACTATTTAATTATTGTGATGAGAGTTGCTTGACTCCACTATTAGATACAATCTTTTTTTAGTGTACAATTATGCTATCCATAGAAGACTTTTTCATCTTAGATCTTAAACTCATATTCTCCATAATGGCACCTTATTCGTTGATATTGAAGCCATTGACCAATTCTGTTGATTCTTATTGCAATATACTTAGATTATTCCTAAAGGTGGGATACAGATATTTCTTCAAGCACTAAAGTTACTCAAAGCTTACCATTACACATTTGGTGCAAAAGAAGAAAATGAAATGAGTAGATTCAAAAAGAAAATGTAGAGTGATTTTTAGCATCAATGATAGTCTAGCTTTTGACTTTACATAAAATACTTCTTGGGAGGCTACCCAAGCTTTATATTTTATGTTTTATTTTCATATATTTTGCTTATATTTTCTTATACATATTGATTGAATTTTTTTGTGTAGATTATTCCTAAAGGTGGGATACAAATATTTCTTTAAACACTAAAGTTACTCAAAGCTTATCATTACACATTTAGTGCAAAAGAAGAAAATGAAATGAGTAGATTCAAAAAGGAAATGTATAGTGATTTTTAGCACCAATGATAGTCTAGCTTTTGACTTTACATAAAGTACTTCTTAGGAGGTTACCCAAGCTTTATATTTCATGTTTTGTTTTCATATATTTTGCTTATATTTTCTTATACATATTGATGGAGTTTTTTTATGTAGTGGTTTTATTTGTTTTATAGGTTGAATAAGAACTTAAAAAGGATGCACTAGTTTTGGCTAAGCTTTAATGGAGATTCAACCACCATGCCTCCATGTCAATAGGGGAGTTCTCGTGTTCTTCTATTTTTTGTGCTTTTATTGCTTGATGCTTATACATTGAGGATAATATGTTATTTAAGCTTGGGGGTATGGGAAAATTACTCAAAATTTAAAAACAAATTTTAAATTTTCCTTGATTTTGCCTTGAAATTAAGCTTCACATATGGTAGCTTGAATTATTATTATATTTTCTTTGATTAGTTCTTTATGAAGCAAATGATAGGTAGAGATTGAGAATGAATATAGCTTTAGGAAAATATTGACTAAATGTGAAATATGAGATGATACTTAGGTTTAGTGAATTCTTGAATATGGTATTCGTTAGTGAGTGATGCTTTTGAACATTGAATTGTATTTTTTATCTAGTATTGATTATGTGAGTGTGAGATTATTTTTTAGTTAGTCTTTAGAGTTGTGTTCATGATTCTAAAATTTATTTTAATCATTTTTCGTGGTAAAATCCTAGAAGACACATGATTAGGGAAATGATATAGGATATTTTGGTTCGTTTAAGCCTTTTAGGTCATTATTGACATAATATTTTCATAGTCACCCCATTTGACCGTTCTGATATCATTTTTTTTTTGTTTTGAAACCACATCACAAGCCTATAGCCTTGATTCACTTATTTTCTATTTTTTTGGTCATTTGCCTTATAAATGCATTAGGATATTCATCCACCATTTGTGAGCTATGCATTATCTAGGAGAAAAGGTGAAGCTTGAAAAAAGAATGAAAAGAAAAAGGGAAAAAAAAGTCAAGCTTGCAAAAGAAAAGAAAAGCAAAAACAATAAAGTGGTGAAAAAGCAAGGAAAAAAAAAAGAAAAATAGGCAAAATCAAAGTTTGAGGGGATGATTCTTTAGTCAAGCTTACGTTTTCTACCTTGAGAGCTCAATGATGAATAATCCTTGACATATGATGCATTGTTAGGGTACTTGAGCCTAAATGACTTATTATAGCTTAACTCTAACCTTATATTACAAGTCTATTAAAGTCCTAAATGATTCTTGGTCATGTGTTTGTCTACATTAATGGAGAGAGATATGATAAGCAAAGTTATGGAACATGAACATACTTTATTGATCTTTGTTATTAAAGTTTCATGTTTTAACATTATTAGATTTCATGTAACGATGTGTGAGAAGTGTTACTTGCTTGTGGAACCATAGTTAGAAATGATTTTAGCATAGGTAGATTCTTGTATCTTAGCACTTGTTCATGAGTTTGTTTAGTTATACCTATTGTTCAATTCATGAGGCATTCATGTTAAATGAAGCATTGAGAGTATAGTATAATTCTTACTCAATCTTGCTTTGTTTGTGGACAAGTAAAAGCTTAAGCTTAGGGATTTTATTACACTAAAATTTTAACTTTTTCATGCTCATTTTTAGTGCAATTTTACTCATATTTTAGGTTGTTCCTTAGGATTTTTAGCAAAATTACTCCTAAATGCACATTTATCTCATGTGTGGATATAAATATGAAATTGAGAAATTTTGGATGATTTTGATGCAAATTTGAAAGATTTTTTATGTAATTTATGCAAATAGCCTAAATTAGTGTCAATAGACAAATTTGACAAAGGAGTTTTCTTAACTTTTCTTGCATTATTTTTTAGTATTATTTTCATAATTATTTTTTTTAGTAAAATATAGGATAAAAATGTTCATAAAGCATTTGGAATTTTTTTTGCAAATATATACATATATATATGAAAGACACAAGGATGTTTGGACGTGTATGGTGCATGAGATGAACACTAAAGTTACTAGGTTCCACAAGTTGGATCAAGAGCCAAGAAAAGGATGTTGATGTGGCATTTTCAAGATTTGTAATTGGTCTTTAATTTGACTTCTTGAAGCAATAAACACAAGAGAAAGAAAAAGGATTACAAGTTTGTTGAAGAACTAAACAAACCAACGTGAACCAGTGTTGCAGCACTAGCTGTGTACCAAGGAGAATGCTCTAAGTGCCCAGCCAATTGGAGATCTTTCTAAAATTCTTTTAGGATCTTAAGTTCCTCCCCTCTACCTATAAATATGGGGAGAGGGTTGGTCATTTGGAGAGAGTTAGTTTAGAATTTAAATTTTTTTCCTTTACTTTCTTTTATGCACTTTATATATTCTTAACTTTCAAACACTTTATTTCTAGCTTTTTACCATTGATTTTCATTGCAATTTTATTATTTCTTAAGTGTTTTTCAATTCTCTTTCAAAATCTTTCAATAAAATTTTTATTTGAATTCATTCTCTGGCTCAAATCTACTGATTTGTCATTGATATATAAAACTATTTTTGAATTTGTCTCCTTTGACCTACCTACTGTTTTTGGATCATATCTCTATCAAAGCTTGCTTGTTTTTCCTTAATTTTTTTTTCATGGTTTCATAAGTCTTAGAGATAAAACATAATAAAAATTCAATTTCAAACTCACTCCACAGCATTCTAGATCAAGTTTGGAAGTTCAAGCTATGCAAGTGATAGTACAATTTCAGTTTTGAACAACTAGTTTAGCATTGAAGTATCTCCACTTTGATGATTTGTTTACAGTCTTTTTTCTTTAAATCTTTGTTTCTACTTGTTACTTTTCTTAGTTTCATTTTGTACAATTTATTTCATACTTTTCATTGTTGTTTGGTTAATTTTTTTTTATGAGGTCCTGTTTTTGTATATTCTGCACTGTTTTTGAAGTTCATTGAGCTAATTTCTTTGTTGATTCATATTATTTTTTTGTTGATTTAGGTAGATAACTCATAGATATAGGTTGCTTTAGTTCAATTTTAGTTCATTTTCTCTAGAGAATTGTAGATCTAATTTTTTTCCATGAATGGTTAGTTTCCAACTTACAAAATCAATTTTGGTTTCTACTTTCTTTTATTAAATCCCGCAATTTGTCATTAGCTTTTATTCTTCAATTTGAAATCTTATGATGTTCATTGAGTTTCTTTCAATTTACAACTTATATCCATTTAGTTTTACATGATTTAGTTCCATTTTCCATCAATCCATTTGAATTTCTAGATTTTGGCATTAGGTTTCAACATTTTTCATGTTAAATCTTGTTTTTTTTATTATTATTATTTTAATTTCATACTTGTCTTTATTATAGTTCTTTACTTGATTTTGTAATTTTTGAACTTTAGTTCATTACCTTGTCACCATTTAGATTCCATATTATGTTGTAAGTTACAATTTAGTCTAGGTTAGTTAAGAATTTTCGGTTTTGTAATATTATTTGTATTTTGCATTTTTATCACTTTAATTTTATTTTAAATTTGTTTTTTTTTCCTTGATTTAGCTATTATATTTAACATTTCTTGTCCATTTTCTTATTTACTTAACTTTATATTTTTATGCTTTTTTTACTTTTATTTTTACAGTTAAATTTTATACTTATTTTTTTTATCAAATGAACTTTAAAAAGATGCGAGAATAATAAATACTTAAGAATTTTTTTAATTAATCCTTATAAAATCAATATCTAAACTTTCAATGGACTATGCGCCTTGTAAGATTTTTCAATCAAGCCTTAGTTACTTTCACATTGTTCACAAAATGTAGACGTAGAGCTAAACTTGCTTAAATTTGAACTTCCATCAATCTGACCTTTTGAATCGATAGCTTCCTCGTTTGTTGATAGTAGCATGATACACAACTTTTCTGCAATGAAACACGAACACTCGTCTAGTTTTTATGTATACATAAATACATTCATTCCATCCTTCAAAATCAAAACCATCATTTTACATTTAAACACTTTGTACTATTTTTTATACATTTTTTTGAGCTTTTTGACATTAAAAAACATTACACTAGATAGAACAAAATTTTAAAATTTTAATATAAAAAAAAAAAAAAATTTAAATCATTGTTCTTTGCTCATATTTATCTCCTAAATCAAAATTGGACAAAAATTATGAAAGCCACTTATGCGGAGTAAAATATTTCATTCCACTTGATTACGGTGAACGTTGTCAATATACATAGCCAACTAATATACCCAAAGAGAGAATACAAAAATAGAGAGCAGAATCAGCAGCACCCACTAGGACTTGGATTCTTTGATTGAAAGTGAATGTAAGATGCCTTCATCCAAAATGAAGGTTCAAAGGGCAATCCACCATTTCATAACATGCTCAAAAAGCTCAAAACATATTTTTGCATCAAACCATAGGAAAAGGAATGATATTCTCCTCCACACTACTAAAAAGCAAGGAAACACCTATAATCCTAAGAGCAAGAGGCCATGCTTACTTTCACTGCTTATAAACGCTGCCAAAATTGTAAAATGTCCACTCTAATACTCACTTCTCATCTTTTTCTCTTCACTCCGGCCCCTGAACCACGCCCGCCTTTCTTTTCAGCAGATCCCTTCCCACCTTTTCCTCGACCAACCAGCCCCTTCTTAGCACTTGAGTTTCCTGTCCCTTTCAACTCCATTTGTACTTCAATTCCTGGGGGGGGGAAGGGCAAAGCATTAAAAACAATTAACTGGTAAGATTGGAACAAATTTACTATTATACAATAATCACTTGCTATTCAAAAACAAAAGGATGAGAGAATATCAACAACCTCTGGAATTCAGACTCTGAAGTTCCGCCTGCAACTTCTCACCATTGGTAGTGTCTTCTGGTGTGTCAAAAGATAAGGCAAGGAAAAAACATAATTACTTAATGAACAGTACATATTCAGATATTCATTTGTAAATATAACAACTAGAAAACTGTGTACATTTCCCTTTTCTTGTCTTTTCGGAGAAAACTACCCCAGTCCTTAGGAGACTTGTTACAACATACTTCTTTTGTGTTACCCATATTCCCAACCTATTAGAGCTTAGGACTTTCAAAAGGAAAGTCTCAACTCTCAAGTTTATACCTTGAGAAAGGGTGTGAGGGTGTAAGAGACTTTCAATTTGAGAACTCAAGTTCAAACCAAGGGGGGATAAGGCTTAGGCAATGATAGATAGCTACAGTGGGGTTTATGGATAGAAAAAGGAAAACCCAAATGGTTAAGACTTTATACAAGACTTTAGATCATATAGATCAGTGGGAGAAAAGCATGCAATTTTAGACGACTTTTCTATACCTTCACTTAGAAACTTTCTTCTTTGACTTTAATGTCAATAGCATCACAATTTTCCCTGATCCAATGGGAAATCCTCTGTTCTTGTCCACCAAATGGATTTTTAATGTCTCAGCAGAAAGCAGTAAAACATATTTCCCCTGCCACGTTAGTAGGTTCAATGGCATGCATGTTTCTATTTCTATTTTTTAGTCTGTTGATGAGTTATTTTTCTTCGAATCAGATGGTAGAGACCTCTAGCAAGATGCTGTCAGGTCAAAAGCGGGTAAAAACAAGTGCCACCTTAATTTTGCTAAACAGACAATTGAAAGATGGGAAATTTATGAATGCAATGCAAAACAGCTATAAAATAAGGGAAATCAATCAAAATCAATATTCAACACAAATTATTACCCAAGTTCTCAGTATCTGAAGCATTCTCTTCATTTTCTGGCAATGTGTCACCATTCTCCTCCCCTAATATATCATCTGATGGTTCTAGAATTGCAGCAATTCGCTTCTTAGGGGCCTTTTTAATTCCAGGGAGAGTTACTAAATCTGCAGCTCGTACCATTCGCGTTTTGCTTCCTTCATTGTATGCTCTTGTCAGAGCTGCTTTGACAGCTGTTGGAATGCCCTCCAGTGGATTCAAATGCCCCTGAGCACAAATTATTTGAAAAAGGGTATGTTGGAAACATGAGAAAAAGAAAATATGTATGTTATATAGAAGATGGAAAAAGAAGTAGAGTTACCTGGAATTTAGATAACTCCACAACAGTATCAAAATCCTCCTGGCTTATCGAGTAAGCATTCATAAACTCTACAACCTCCTTAACAGCTTCATCCTGGTCCATGAAGAAGAAAAATAAAAATAATTAAAACAGAAATCTCTTGCATATAATACAAGGCACTAAGGCCAAATGCAAACACATCAAGATGTTTGTATATACATACATGCACCACTATAAAGGGAGAACAAAAATAAAATATATGAAAAACTGGGAAAAAGGAGAAATCTCAGGTACAAGGAGAACAAAATATGCCCAAAAATCAGGCATTATGCAGAAGAGAAGCAAAAGCAGTAAAGAGCAAAATGTGAGGTGCTCAAGGACACCTCACCATAAGGGATACAGATCAAAAGCTGAAGGGCACAACCCCTTCACACACCACCCATCTCTCAAACGCACAAATCCAACAAAAAAGGAGCCAATGAAATAGGTAGGTGGGGAGAAAGGGTGGACAAGAATAACATAAGCATGGGAAGAATTTTCTCCTCTTTCCTTTAAAAGAAATAAAAACCACTAGAAAACAAAGAGCTGATGAGTTGTTTTTATATAATTAAGAAAGGCAAAGTGAAAATAACATTAGTTTAATAGCTGCTCAAACTAGAGGCATGAAATAAATTAGGTGATAGAACCACTGGTCAAACACCTAGTATTACATCTCTAGTTGCTTCAGCACAGTACAAAAAACAAATAAATGAATAGACCTCACTCTGATATGGGGACATTTTATGGGAACCATAACTTGTAACAGCACCTATGGCCAGCCTAGGGACTAGGGTTACAAAATGCTTACATGTTAAATACATAACAGATGAAAAACACAAGTTTCAAACCTTAGGCTTGTCTCGAAGAGGATTAGTCAATCTTTTCAGAAGAGCTGTAAGATAGTCAAGTCGAAGGGTCTCTCTGTATCATTTACAACACAAGATTATTATGCAACTTACAATGGTTATAATATATATATATATATATATATATATATATAATGAGATGAGGTAATTGAAATGCAACTCAGATGAAATAAGACCATGTTGTATTTAAGGAAATCATAAAAATACCATGACAGCTAGGGCAAGCTGTCCCCTTCTTTAGCTATCCTCCTATGTTGGTTCTTCTCAATGAATGGTATAATTTTTATGAAGGCTGTGGCTGTGACACAAGCATGCAACAATCTATATGTATAGACATGAGCATTCACATATACAAGCATGGAAAAAATGCAAATGAATGCAAAGTGAGCTGTTAATTTCTCACTTTCCATCTCTCTCGACACTTTAAGACTTCAAATATTGATAGCAAATGCCCATAAATTAATCAAACTTGCCACAAAACAGATCTTAGACAAAAATTTTGATAAAAAATAATGTCAATCGGCATTATTTCCTTTAAATTATTGGCACAATTAGATTATGCAAGGCATTTCGTAAAATGAGTATGTAATGTTGGTTTTTATCACAGCTGCTTAATCTTCAAGTTAGCATGTCAACAGCGGCATCGGAAAGTACACCTAGTCAGACTTCAATATTTTGTTCTCCGATTCAGTAGTTTATCTGTCAAACTTGCCAATGTGAATGCAACAAATGATGAGATAAGAAAAACAAATCACTACAGACAACTCAAGCATTTTAATAGTTTATCATTTATCAAAGATCAAGTCATGGACATCAATGGGGAATATGAATAATGAAATCTAAATAATGCTAGCATGTTTTGAAGCATGCATCTGCTACACACCCATAACCTGACATTGTTAAAAACACATTATGACAGAAAGTTATAAAACAGATCTAAGAATTACCTTCCAGAACTAGATTCACGAGAAGCAAGAACATGAACATGAAAATCCTCCAACAGCCTATAATTTTTGCTCATAGTTGAATTCTTTCCTAGCCACCCACCAAATCTATTAAAATTCCGTTCTCCCTGTGGATAAGAAGCCAGCCTCCAATATTAGGACATATCTAAATTTTAACATGATATCTTCATTGTCAAGAAACTGCAAGTGCAAAAAGTTAAGCTTCAAACTTTTCATCCCAATAAAGGCAATTTTGTAAATGCATGTGTTAGCAACTTCTTTGAATTTTAATGCATCAAACACTGCTTACTATATGCAGGTCCATGAAGACAAGTGGCAAAGGTGAAATTAAAAGCTAAAAGAAGCCACCAAAGCAGAGTGGCCAAAATAACATTTTCTTGTGTCTTTCTCATTTCATGACTGTTCTGTCATCCCCTATCTCTGCTCAATCCCCCCTTTTTTCAAACTTGAGAGTTGAGACTCTAGCTCTCCCCAAGGCAGAAGCATATTGCCTTACATGATGCTCGATTTGTGTCCTTTAATCAATTCTCTTAATTGTGATTAACTGGAATTTAAGACGGGCATTACAGTGTTGGAAGTAACTATTTCCCTTCTTAATTGTCTTGATTTTTCCACTAGGTTGTGTTCCAGAGCACATTGAGCTATATTAGAGCAATTCCGATGTAACATTCTTTTGGGATTGGCTTTTGTTTTTGAGCCAGGGTAGGAGTAGATGTAAAAAAAATGTAGTTTGGTTTTGGTTGTAGGTTTCAAGGGTATCAGTGGCAGTTTAGGTTGTTCTGTAAGATGGTTTCTAAGCAACTGTGATTGAGAAATTGATGGTTATGCTGTGAAGAGAACAACCACACACTCACTGAGAAGATAGAGGCAGTGGCACGAGTCATAAATTCATAATCACTACGTTAAAGAATTCACTCATTCCAACAAAAATAATAGTAGGTGGATCAGATTGAACTCAATGAAACACAAGGAGTTAATTAAATAATCTGCCAAGGTTGGAAGGCTTATTCAACATTTTTGTGAGGCAGAATCAAGCTAGTGAGTTGTAGTAGGGGAACGAGAAGAAACCTTATAACCATATCAATCATAGAAGGATAAAGACCGAGCTAGCAATGATCAGACAAAGGATATAGAAGGCTTCAATATTTTGGATTGAAAAATGATGTATGCATGGAATTTAAAGGCTAAAGCACCTTCCATATGGTATTTGTCAACCTTGCAGAAGCATATTGTAAGAAGTTTATTTTAACCGTTTTTTTAAACAAAAAGATTATGTTAAGACAGAAACAATGATGGCAGTGCATGAAGAAGTCATAATTAATATCAAGAAGCTTCATCATAACACTAATTACCTGTTCAAGTGTCTCCCTTTGTCCATGTAATAAGGCAGCACTGATGAAACACAACAATATTGGAAAATATCACTCAGTGCAAAAAGAAAATATTTTGAAGACTCTTGATAGTTTAAAGCCTGAAAAATTAAACACATACGGAATGATACACGATGAAAGGGAAGCAGTTTGTGAGAGCTGCCACTGCCGATATCTTCGAATCTGAACATTGATTATATCACCATCACCAATAGACTCAGCAGCTCGGGCAATCGATTTCATTCTTTTCATCCCACTGTCATCTTTACCAATTGAACTCGGCCTATAATTGATATAATTTTCCTGCCATATGATAAAAACCTAGTCACACCTCAAACAACGATAGACAATTAGTTGTGACATGTGCTACAGGTAACTTTGTCCCATGAAATATGCAAGTATCTGAGAAAATAAGATGATATTTTAGGCAAAACAAAAAATAGAAAAATTAATCAAACAAGTGCAGGCAAAAGAATGCAACTGCATTTGTAAAACCTAAAACGTACATTCACAGTAGAGACAAACAGAAAGACTACAGTATGCAACTTTCAAGCTAAGGACTTGTATTCTCCAGACATTCGGATGACTTAGCAACAGAGTCCACAAAATGCAAAGGAATTCTCACTAGCCCAAACATTATTCATAAGTTGGAAAGCATTTTTGGAAGGACACCAACTAAAATGAGCATAATGTCCTCAGTAGGTAATCCTAGGACCCAGGAAAGGCACTGCCTTTACGAGGACCATTTTGGTATTGAGGTGGTAATTATAGTTGGAGCAAAGCCCACCTACTGAACCCAAAACAACAAAGAGGAAAAAATGAATAGGAACATTTCCAGACAAATTTTCCTACTTTGATTTATTACCATCTTCCAGATATTATATCATAGTCTTCAAAGTTCTAAGAAATACTTCAGCATTAGAAATAATAAACCAATGGGGCTACATTCCATGAAAATAGGGCAGTGTACAACACAAGAATTAAAGTTTTCTATGTTTTTTCATTCTTCTGGAGAGTCCAAAAATCATGTACATAATGGATTTGAGACTTCTCGAAAGAATCTAAAAATCTTTCATAATTCAATAATTGCAATCATATCCAGGAAGAGAAGCAAGAAAAAGAATAACCTGAACAAGAAGTGGAACTAGATCAGGATCACTCATGCTCAGGTCAATTCGTTCATCCATTCTCAACTTTCCTCCATTAAAGCCAAACAGCCTAAAATGACAACAATTCAAATGGGCGCCATGGGAAGGGAGAAAGATGTTAGTAACTGAAACATATTGATTACCATAGGCTTCAAGAGAGGCAAAATCCATTAAGTCTGCAAGCGCAATTGAACATTTGTAAATGCCTCATTATTAGGAACTTTCCAATTGAAAAGAAAAAAGATCAATTAGATTGAATCAAAATTCTTTTCAACAACAAATATTGCTTGTGCCAATAACATACAACCTAATGGAGACATAGTTGTAAGGAACCAAAATTCTATACTTAACATCACCAAACCAATAAAACACAAAAAGATGGGTTATTTTGTGAAAGAATTTTTTGACCTAGAAAACTGGAATTTGTTCTTATCTAAACCATTGAGTTATTGAAAATGAAAAGGGTGAGAAATATTAAGAGAAAAACTATCTAAGAAATAGGATGTGCTTGATCCATGACTTAGAAACATCTTAAAAAAAAAAAATAACATCTCATTCCCCCACATTGTCAAACAATAAGAGAGAGAGAGAGAGAGAGAGAGAGAGAAATAATAACTAGAAGAGCCTAAAGTTTATTATAAATATTTTAGAAAAAAAAAAACACAAAGAGAAGCATCAGCAGGAAACATCAATAAAACAGCAACATTCAGCAAAAGTTATAATCTCTGAAGTCATACTTATCAACAGCCGTGAAGGGTGAAATATCTTCATCCTTGGAACTGGTAAGGAGACGTTGCCTTATGTCATCATACTTAATGACTGACGTGGACAGACTCATGTACTGCAGTTGATTCAGGGCCATTCGCATATCTCCATTCACTCTTTCTGCAAGTTCCTCAAGAGCAATCTGGAAAATATTTTTTTAAAAAATTGGGGGGGAGGATAGAGGGGGAGGGAAAACCAGAAAAGATTTTAGTGACACTAACAAAAGACTAATCATAAGAAAAATATCTGCAGCTTATGCCTAAAAGTGACTACTGAAGGTTACAAAAAGGAAAAAGAAAAAACCTGCTGAGCTTCAAAAAGTAAATTGATCCAACTTACAAAAAAAAAAAAGAGAGAGAGAGAGAAAAAGACAACCTTCCATTCAATTAGCTTACACTTTTTCCAAAAACTTAATAGATAACAAATGACCTCACCACCCAAAAAAAAGGAGAAAGTGAGAGAGAGAGAAACAAGGTGTTCGGTGTTTAATAAGTAAGAATCAAGAAAATCCATTACTAAATCATGACTGAAGCATAATATAAACCATTCAGAAGAGCAATAGTGAAAAGAACATGTACAGCCACGGAACAGCAATACCCTCCATGTGACTTTTACCTCATTAACTTGAAGGCCTTCTGCATTTGCAACTTGCATTAACCTCTTGGCCATCTGCCATGCACAAAATTCAGAGTTAGAAACTAGCATGATGATATTTTTCTCAGAAGAGAGAATCCAACCCCCACCCCAATTGCAAAAAGAAGGAAGACAGAGATAGGTAGAAATGGAACGTCATACTAACTGCATTAATTATTTATTTATTTATTTATTTTATTTTTCCTTCTTTTTTTGCAGGGTGGTAGAGTTTCAATAGACAAAATTGCACTACAAATATATTATTTGTTGTCACAAATCCATGCCCATATCCATATAGGGATACAAATGCACAAACATTTAAGTAATTGAGACTTATCTTCATTTAACAGATCGTAGGACTCAACAACAATAATTGCACTAAAACAGTAGTTAATAAGCAGAAACTATTTAAGTTAATCCACATGAATAACAGTAAAGTTTGATCAAATTGCATTTCCTATGTATTATATTTGAACTCTTCATATGTCAATAGGTACCATAATCTGAAGCTCCATGAAACTAAAAATAACACATACAGCAGCAAAACCAAATTATGGTTCAAGTATCTTCTTTAAAACAGAATGATTTGCATTTCATTTGTATCACAGACAAACACAAACATATGAGATTTCATAATTAATTCATTGAATGCTGAACATCATTAAACATTAACATCAACCCAATCCATCTCTGTATCTCTCTTGAGTGAAGCATGGGTCTCTTTTTCTGTGTTAATTCCAGAGAAGACGGTGATTGGAGCATTCCAAAAAACCAAAAAAGAAGAGGGTTATTGGAGTCATGGCTACTCAAAGCTTGAAGCTGGTGATAGATCTTTAGAGCAAGGCTTCAGATAATACATTCCTTGTACTCCAATTCTTCATCAAATTAGAAATCAAGGCACTTCAAAGTCCAAGATAAAAATCAGAACATTTACTATTTAGCTTCAATGATAGCAGGTATTTGACTCTTTGATCCAGCAAAGCTGTGACTTGTAAGAATGAAGACTTTGTTTAGAGCTAGGGTTGAATCCATGATTCAGTATCATTATAAGAATTTTTGGTATTGGCAGGCACAAGATTTCAGCCATTGTTGCCAAAAATGAACCAGCAAAGCTGAAATCACTTGCACAGTCCAATGCTGAAAGCAAGATAAAACATAGGCTTGATTGTACTTGTTTTAGTAAAAAAATGGCACATACTGGCCCTACAAAAACTGTACATCCCTGAATAAAACTTCTTCATTTGCTAGATTCGAGATTCTAACAAGCTCAAATCAACTAGTAAAGTCAGGAAAAAATCTGAAAGGTTGGATGCAAAAACACCCCACACTTTTAAAAGTTTTACTGAAATATCTTGATCAGAGAAAGGCTTTGTGGCTAATCTATGCAGTGTGTAGAGGTTTTGCTCTTGCTGCTTCTTGTTGTTGTTGTATCTTGATTCGTTCAAGGGTGCAAGAGAACAAATACAAGTGTCAGCAGAAAATATAAAGACATGAAAGTTTTTCAATTGATTATTCACATGTTACTGCATGACAGAAAAGGCAAGACAACAGCAAGTACAAGAAATAGGACAATAAAAGCCACATTATAGTAAGTAAATTGATTTGAGTCCAATCACAAGATAGGCAGAAGTTAAAGGAAACAACTATGAAAACTCCAAAAGGAAAAACTAAAAGAAATAATAAAGATTACCTGCTGTTTGGTAGGTTTACGGAAACTAAGAAGTAAGCAGTAGTTTACAAGACTCTTCAGTTTCTGACTGTAGCGGTCATTACAAATGCAAATGATTGGGATTTTGGAAATCTTTATGCTGGCAATAAGATCAGCTATTCCACCTCTATCACCAGCAGACATGCCATCCACCTCATCCATAATCAGGACAGTCTTTGGATGTTTTGAACTGCAATTTCCATGAAAAAATTTAACTTGAGAGAGAAAATATATAAAAAATTTATAAATTGCCTACGCAATGATCCAAGATTCCATAAGAACAAAAACAAACCGATCCATATTAACACTCAAGGCTTCATTGCTAACTAGTTCCTTTATTGAATTTGCATTGCTTCCACCAATTCCTTTAGAAATACTGGCATCAGCCTTTCCACGACTGTCACTAGCATTTACCTATACAGGATACACATCAAGAACAGGCATATAGTTTTCTGCAGGGTAATCTGAATTTAAACTCATAATCAAGATTGCTTTAGGTAAAATAAACTCCACCTCAATGGTCTGGAAACCTAGCATCTGACTAACCAACTTTGCTGATGTAGTTTTCCCAATTCCAGGTGTTCCACTTAATAGAATAGCCTTTTTGGCACCAGTATCATTTTGCTTTTTACCCTTTCCCTTACTTCCAGTACCAAGAAATTGCTCGTTCCAATGTGCCAACCAATTATGGAGCTGGTTAACCTGCAGCCATGACAGAAAGAGATTATAATGAGAAAGCTTCTAGTATATATTGCTCAGACTCGGTACTCTTGGACATGGGTTTGTGTGTAACAGGGATGCATTCAATTTTTTTTGAAAGTTTTTACTCATTTGGAGGTCAAGACCCTGTGGCAATGGCCACTTTGAAGCATCATATATGTCTACACCAGGAGTACTTTAGGAAAAAAAAGCAACATAGCTACTAGTCTTCTGAAGAGAGAAACTAATGTAAAAATGTATGATAATAAAGGATGATAGGGTAGACACTCATACCAATGATTGATTCCCAGTGATTTCATTTGGAACTTTTGGCCTATATTTTTCAGTCCATGTCAGAGAAGAATGCTGGATTGGTTGACCTCTCTGCTTTGCAGATGAGACACTTTTGCTTGGACTTTTGGATAACTCTGAGATGAAGAATTGCCAATGGAATATGCAAGATAAGTTGACGAAAATGGGACTAAAATTAATGGCATTCAAAGTCCATCCATACAAATGCAACTATATACGCAATTCAAAGAGAGAAATACATAGGACAAAAATGGTCGGCAATATATTAGTATCATGGACTAATTGAATATAAATCTAGCTATATACAACAGTGGCCAAACATTCATATTCAATTTGAAAGAAACAAGAAAAAAAGGATATAATAGATAGATTGGCTTAACTATGGATACCAGAAGAGCAGAAAGCGACAGTATGACCACAGTAGAGAAACCACTGCCATTGAGGAGCAGGCATGCAATATTAACAATGAAAGTAAAAGCTCAGAAAATGCACCAGAAAGTAAAAACTCCAGATTCAAAGTCAATTGTCTTCAACGCCATTTATGTAACTCAAAATGCTAATGTGCATCAGAGCTCATCTAAAGAATCAGCTAGTTTACATAAGCAGCTATCAAAAAATAGCATTACAACTCACTCTACACTTGTTAACTACTTGATAAATGTTTTTTCTTCCATTCCCTAGATTCTCTATCTGTCTTCAAAACTTTCATGTCAAAGGATTTTAACCAAACACAAGGAACATCAACTTCTAATAAGTGCTGCACAATCATGATAAAATAGAAAAACTAGTTTATCAACTTATGTCAGCAAATAGTCATATGTCCTTCTAATCTAGTTGCAGTTTGGCATGTTTTAATTTTCCTGTGTCAATACTCTAAAAGATCTTATTCTGCTAAGACTTAATGGATGGAAAGTATGAAAAGGAACAAGAAGGCCTACATTCCAGAATCCATTATATTACAGCACAGAATACAAGTATATAAAATAAAATGAGAATATTATCTAATATTAAAACTCAAGGACAAGGGTTGCAACAAAAGAAAGGTGGATTCTTTGGCATCAAGCCTGAGCCATAGTAGTAAACAAATGGACGGGTACAAAAAGGGCAAATTTATACGGATAGCAAATGCCAAACTCCATATTTCACACCCACAATCAAACCACCAGTCATAACCTCAAAATATATTTTACACATGATAAAATAATTGTTAACAGTGACAATTCATCTCATCCCAAGTTTACGCTGACAAGAATAAAAGTCATTTGGCAAGTAAAAGTAGTCAAAATTCCCCATCTCGCTTCTTGTAAGTAATAGTCATGCCCTGGCAAGAATAAAAGTCTTTTGGCAAGTAAAAGTAGTCAAAATTCACCATCTCGCTTCATGTAATTAATAGCCATACTACAACAAATACATATACTGGTATATGTAGTTGACCACAAAAAAGATGCACCAAATCTAAAAGCGCATAGACATTTGGGGCATACTCTTCACTTCCGCTTTCTGGGGGCTCTTCTTAGGTGGAGAAGTAGCAATGTTGACAGCAGATTTTTTTGACTCTTCTTTCAAATGAGATTTTCCATGATTTGATGCACGGATCATGTCAAACAATCCATCCTCAGTAAGAAAAGTAGTGCTACAATAAGAAAGAGAAACCACACATAAACAAAAGTAACAAGGCATAAAAAACTCAAAACTAAAATTTTCCAATGAGGGAGATAACAAACCCAAGCTCTTTGGCTTTAGAGGACTTTCGACCTCCAATATCTTCATCACATAAAAGATAATTCTGCAAATGGACAATGTTAATTTCCAAAATTGGGCAGAAGTGAAGCTATTGTCAGATAGAATTATGGAATAACCGTTTTTTTGCTGACAGATCCAGTAACACGACCACCAAAGCGTTTGATCAAGTCCTCAGCTTCCTCTCTTTCTAAACTGTAAGGTCAAAGTTCAATGACTGTGATAGCATGAAGGACCAATACCATCAAGGAAAATCATCCATAAAAAAAAAATATAAAAACATAAAAAAATAACCACAAGCAGTATAATAATAAAAATCTTCCTAGAAAAAGATGGTTTATTGCTCCATGATGAAGAGAAGAATGTGCATTGAGAATAGTTTTACATATGAGAGCAAGTGGAATAAGCATACACATATCCATATTAATAACATATAAGATACCTGTCAAGTGTTCCACTAATTACAAAAGTTAGACCAGCTAAGCAATCAGGAGCACCTTCAGGGACATCCTGAATGACAGAAATTCTGCGTTAACCAAGATTAATACACCACCAATAATGATTAAATCATACATTTCTTTTATATCTTCACCTTCTCTCCTTTATGAGGAGGATCTTTCCTTTCTCCAAAATTCATAAATCCACCTCGTCCACCACCTCTGCCTCGTCCGCTAGCTGGTCCCACTGATGCACCCCTGCCACCACGACCCCTTCCACCAGACTTTACAGGAGACTCCAAATCTTTAGCATCATCTTCATCACTGTCATAAACATCTACAGCTTTTTGTGCAACAGCCCTGCCAGAAACACTCTTCAGTTTCTTACTCCGAGTAACATCCACAGAGTTCTTAGATTTGGGCAGAACAAAGTCATCATCAACATCAGCTCTGCTTGGTTTCTTCAAAGGTGAGGGTTTTTCAATACTGTCATTTTGAACTTTTCTCTTAGCTGGAAGTTCAGCTGTTCCCTGTTCAACCTTTGCCTTTTGTTTTTCTGCAGGAAAATATTTGCTAGTTTTTCTTCTGCCAGAATTTTCTTGGCCTCCAGGTACCTTGATTAATTGCAACGAAAAAAAAAAGAATATAAATAAATAATCATTTAAGACTAAGTTACACAGACATCTTCATGATAATATTGGGCCAAGAACATAGAAATAGAGAGCTTCATATCAGCTCATTTATGCTTTCTTCGATTTCATTTTCCTCTAAGTACTAGAGTTAACATGCAGCCAGCCCATTATGTATATATTGAGCCAAACATTAGAATTTTGGCTGGCCCTATAGGGGGCCTTCGCTTATTCATGCAAACCCCTCCCTGTTCTTGCTCCTTGAAAAGAATAAAGCTTATCTCATGTGACACATAGCATCTCCATGTTGGTAATGCAAATGCTTATTTTCGTATTAAAATGGTAAACCAAAGCTGCAGTTTTGGTTGGTTGCTTATGAAGCCAGGGAAAACATATCACTTGAAGCTCCTTTTGTTTTGCTTTTCTTTATATATCATTTATTAAAATTGGTTGTAAAAGTTCTAATTCAGGAAACAAAATAAGAAATAAGCTCTCAACTGGGCCTTATGGAACAAGAATACCATCAAATGATATTCCTCTTCTTTCAGCGTACTCTTACTCTCAGCAACCAAACAATGAGTAGCAGTAATTCATCCCAGAATTATGAAACAACCAAAACAGAATCACCAGATGGAAATACATGGAATTCAATCAATTTTGAACACTATAATCAAAATTCTAAGAAAAAAAAAATCATGCCTAATTCTTATACTGGAAGAAATAAAAATACACATAAAAAGGACCAAAAAAGATATACTCACAGACTCTGTATTAGTTGGCGCCGCATTTTGTGGCTTTGAGGCACTGCCATTACCATTGCCTTTGCCTTTATCGTGCGCTTTCATAAACCACTTCCTAATATCCGACTGACCATGAATACCGAAGCAAAGTCCATTGTCAAAAATAAATAAAACAGAAAAAGTATGCAAAAAAATTAAATATATCACATTTTGCATATAAACCCTCATTCCCAATATAATTAAATAATATCACATTTCACATATAAACCCTAAATCCTACTTGATTCTTGCTGGAGAACAAATAATTGGGGGAAGAAACCGCCTTTTCTTTTGAAAATGTAAGGGAAAGAAAGGGTGTTATCCACTGTTTCTAAATAACAAGGCAGAAACAAAAAAAAAAAAAAAAAAAAAAACCTTAAACCGTAACTATCCAAAGTTGTATGTTTAAAATTTGAAAGGAACAAAAACACTTGGGAGTTCAAAGGGGAAACCCACCATATCTGATGCTTCAACAAACTCAATTTCTTCGGGATTTCGCCTTCTCAAAACAATCTGCAAAGAGAAATTTCACCCATAACCCAAACAGTATCCACGTGTAAAAACCTCGTATTAGTTAAAAGGGTTACCAAATGAAGGCAGGGAATTACTATTATTTCTTTTTAAGTGTAGGTTTTTTTTTCTTTTTTGCATAAAAAAAGCAGCGTAGGTTTTTTCTTTCAAACCTTTTAATTTACAGTCAGTGTTCTGTCTCCTAAAGGGGAAGGAGCAGCAAGAAAAGAGAAAAGCGTAGTCAAAAGTGTTTGAAACCTAAAAGGAGGACTCTATTTTTTCTATTTCAATTTTTTTCCAATGTATTTTGATAGTTTTTAATTTTATTTTCTGTCGGCGTGTGCAGGAAGCCTTTGATTCATCATTTTGCAAGCATGATTTAATTAAAATTCATTAATTTAAAAAATAGATAATTTGTCTCAAACTCTTCAATTTCACAAGATAATTAGATATTTTTCTTACTCATCCGTTAATTATTTCATTATAAACTTTATTTAAAAATTATTTTATCTTTAAAAAAGTCAATGTTATCAAATAATCACATGAAATAATATTTTTATGTAATAAATTATTTTTATTTTTATCAAAACATATCAAATCTACTAATAATTGAAAAAAATTTAGATACCACATATAAAAATAAAACTTATAATTATAAATATGTTAATATGTATATATATGTATAATAAAATGAATATATTAAGCATGTAATATTAGTTTGGCATGTAATAATTTAAAATAAAATAAAATAAAAACATGAAGAATATAATATGAAAAAAGTTTGGTCAAATAAAAAAGAAAAATATTGATATTTATTAATTTGATTTTAGTTGTTATAATACTCGTGTATATGTTAAATTTAAATTTATATGTTTTTTAGACAAAGAGATAGCAAATTTATTCATTTTAAATTGATAATCATTTATAATAAATAAACTCAAATTAAAGAGTTGTAATATTTAAATATTGGCATGTAACAATTTAAATATATAAAGAATATAATACAAAAAAAGTTTTGTTGAAAAAAAATTACAATTGGATATTTATTAGTTTAATTTTAGTTATTATAATATTTATATATATGTTAAACTTTTTTTTAAAGTAAAATATAGAATCTTCATTACTCAAATACCAATCTTGTCATTTTCAACAAATACATATAAATTTTATGGACAATCATCTTTCCATTGAGCTGTCCCATTATGTCTTTAAAGCCATCTTTGCATATGCCCCCACCACTTTTCCCTTATAATTTCTAGCCACCACCCGTATCCCTCCGTTCCTTTCAATTGAGTCCAAAGCTTAATTGAAGTTAAGCTTGATATTATTCACTAGAGGTGCCTTTCACCTACTTTATTGGTTAGGTACCTATTCACCCTTCCTTAGTTGAGCTCGTTTACATTATTCTAGATAATTATTTGCAAACTTTGCAGTGTCCTGATAGTTTCTCAATATTTCATTTATAATTGCATTGTTTCTACTTACTCAAATGGCCTAGGCTAAGGTGAACACCTTTTTTACCATTTCATGTTCCACCCCTACTAACGTCATGCTCAACCAGTAGTTGATATTTTACCATTGTTGTCCTTCCTTTTCCATGTCCATTTTTGCTTCCTTTCACACCTTTACTGCATACAGGCACTCTACTATGGCATGCATTATCGTCTCTTCATTATGGCAACCTCTTGGACAAGTATCTGCCTCCGTAATCCTTCATCTCATCAAGTTTGTATATACAGGAAAAATCTCGTGGCACATCTGCCATACAAAAACCTTAATCTTATTTGGAAAATTTATCATCCATATCCCCTTTCACGTTTGCCTTACTCCTACATTCTCCCCACCGTTTTTGACAACTGGTTCTCATATTTCTAAAAGTTTTCATAAACAAGTAGTTTTGTATCCACTCTTGACACTATACTTACAATCTTTTTTGTAATGCCATATTTATACATCTTAACCTCTCGTGCTACATAGTGGCATCACCATAATAGCTGCTACAATATCACTAGTAAATAAGCTTTCTAGTCTCATTAATTCTCACTTTTAGTTGTCACACTAATTAGATCATTGACTTTAATTTTCGTGGGTACCACATTATCTTTGGGGTTGGGACAAAGCTATCTCCTATTGGTATCCATGGGTTTTTTTAAACATTTATCTTCTCACTTTTTACCCTTCATCTAACTCCTAGTTGCAAAACTTCTCGTCCTCTGCAGATTCTATGCCAAATGAATGATGGGGACCAACCTATACCAGCCTAAAAAAATGAAGTTGTAAAAAAGTATTTTCCTTTCAACACCTTATATGCTAATGATGAATTATTTTATAATAAGCACCACCCCTACAACAACAACAACAACACACTAAGTCTTATATCACATATTCTGAGATTAGTTGTATAAAAGACTAAATAAAGAAATCATGTTAGGCTATAGTTTGAATTTTCTTGCGCCACCCATTTCTATCAATAACAACATTTTCATCTAATTTCTTAACCATCATATCATTTTTATTTTCTTTGCTTCCATGTTTTTTATAGTCTACCTCTAGAGGCTTTAATCTCTCATAGATCTAGATACTCAATTCTTCTAATCGGTGTATAGCTAGGCCTACATTTTACATTTTCAAACCATCACAAATTGCTCTCTTTCATATTCTTCTCAATTCGGACCACCCTTAATTTTTCTCAAATCTTTTCTTTTCTGATTTTGTCTTTTCTAGTCTTACCATGCATCCATCTAAACATCCTCATCTCTGTTACGTTTATTTTCTTCTCATGTTACTTCTTAACAGCCTAACACTTAATTTCGTATAGCAATACAAGCTTTATAATTGTTTTATATAACTTTGTTTTTAACTTTAAAGACATTTTACGATCACGCAACACACCCAACACATTTCACCATCTCGTTCATTCTATTTGAATCTTATTCTTAACATCCGCTTCTATCTCAATATCACTCTAAATAATTGATCCGAAAAATTAAAACTGACTATTCTTTAGTACTACCTCATCATCCAACTTAATCACATTAGTACCCGTTTTTTTATGTATTAAACTTGTATTTCATATATTTAGTTTTAGATATACTCAATTTAAAACCTTAAAACTCCAATGTACTTCTCCATAATTCTAATTTTGCATTAAGATCATCACTAGTTTTAGCAACTAAGACTATATCATTGGCATATAGCATACATTATGGTACCTTATCTTGGATACGTCCAATAAGCTCGTCTATAATTAATGTAAAAAGAAATAGACTAAAGTAATAAGCACCACCCCTACTTTGCTAATAATGCTTTATTGAAAAATTTCGTCTTTCTAAAGCCCATTCCATCGTCCCCTTTACCCCTATGGAGTTTTCTCTATAAGATCTAATGTATTCTTTTTATTTCTTCTTCACGATTTTACTAAAACTTACTCATTATACTATTGAATTCTTAGTTTAGTCTCCTTGGGAACATGAAACATAACTATGCACAAAAATACATTACTTGTAATATGGCTTTAACAAAAGCTTCTTTACAACCATCAAACAAAAACTTTTGGCTCCAACATTGCACCCATTGCTGCATTTTATTTGCCATACCTTAAAGCGCTCTCTTTTTCCTTTTTCTAATGATCATTAGTAGCTAGGCCTAAATATTTTTCTGGACTATGTGTGATTTGGATTCCAAAAAGATTCTTCACCATCTCCTACTTGTCTTTGGTAATGTTTTTGTTGAAAAATAACTTGGTTTTATCGTAGTTAATTTTTTGCTCGAATCTTTCCTCATAAACCTTTAGTAAGTATCTCACCCTTTCGTAATCTATCTGGTATGCTTTTATGAATAGAAAACTGTCTTCGAGAAAAAGAGGTGAATGATCTTGAGCCTATTCACATTAGCTCATACTCTATTGAATGAGCTTTCACATTAAACCTTCAATAAAAAAGCTAAGAAACCTTCTATGTAAATTAAGAACAAACATAATGACAAAGGGATCTCCCTATCGAAGCCCTCTTTTTAGATATATCATGTCAGTTACAATTTCTTTGATAATCACATTATACCTGATAAATCTCACACACTTCATAATAAGAGATATCCATCTTACACTAAAACCTAACCTCTCCATAATTGCTTTAAGAAATTCCTACTCAACTTTATCATATGCTTTACTCATATCCAATTTTAAAAGCACCCATCCCTCATTTCCCTTTTTCTTAAACCTTATAGCATGCAATAGTTCATATATCACTATGATGTTATCAGTTATTAGCCTTACCTAGGATAAGAGCACTTTAATTTTCACTAATGCATAATGCATGGACAGTCGAACCACCAGGGTCAACAGCCCTAATTTGTTGCTAGACGAGGCTGTACATAAACTATTTGATAGAAAGCCAAATAGAATAATAGAGATAGGCAAGAGTAAACTTGAATTACTCAAGTTGTGGTATGTGTACAATGAGGGTGAAGGCATCTCTTATTTATAGCTAAAGCCCTCTTAAATCAATGGCTGAGATAATTCCTATCTTAGGGCTCATAAAGAGTCCAACATATACAGGACATTACAAAGGATTACAACTAAAGAGTTTTAATTTTACATGGACTCTATCATAAAAGAATTTAAACCAGTTTAGACTCTTTCTTTAGCAATGCTCACATGAGGCCTCTCTTTAGGTTCGTGCGTAGTTCGATTCTACCTACCTAGGCTTCCTGTGCCCATACTTGAGTCTATCTGAAAGTTACCAAACCAAATCTCCTGGCTTGAGCTTTTTATGCTCGTTTTAGCACTCGTGCACCCATTTTCGATCATGGTCATGCCCCTATGACCTTCATTATACCTCTAGGCCTAGTCTCCTTTGCTTTTTGACTTGGTCCTAGTTGCTTTAAAATTACTCCATGTCTTAGTGAGAACTATTAGGCTTAGTCTTTCTCACAGATTGTGACATTTTTTTCACTCATTCTAGCAATGGCCTCTTTGCCAAGGAGATGCTGCACTTGGACTGCATGCCCTTTTGCACGTCAACTTTATTTTTTACCTCTCGAACTAGATTTTTCCTATGTTAGTCCCATACCTAAACAAGTACTCTACTGGTTATTTTTTTTAGTATCATCAGCCCAATGCTGCACTGGTCCTTTTCACTTACACGTTCAATGTTTCCTTCATTTTTTTTGAGTTACCCACTGCACATTCTTTTTAGAGGGATTGACACCTTAGGACTCATACTGTGGCACTCCATTGCCACTTTGCCTTCATCTTCTAGAAAGGTTCTACCCTCTTAATAAAATTGAAAAACATCGAGTTACATCACTGTAAGCTCCTTTTGGTGCTCATTACTATTACTAATCTTGCCTATAGACAACTTTTTTGCCTGATTGATGGTTGAAAACTTTGCACATCTTAGGCACTCTTTGACCCTATGCTGACTGTCACACCAAAAGTAACTCAAGAGGTTCTTTTCTTTACACCTACTGGTAGTACTGTTGGCCTTACAAAATCTAAGCTTTTTCATAGCCCCTTCATCGCTTGAGGAATAAATACCGATGTCTCCCTCACTCTAGTTGTTTTTCCTAGGCTTTCAAGACTTGGTGCACTCAACTTGAGTCTTCGATTTCATAGCAACACTGGCTCGACTTGACTCCTACATGCCACTTTATTGTAGCACGGTCTTTACCTCAAACTTTCAACCATTTAAGAAACATTTAGGCTCTACCACCTTAAGTCTTAAGCCTATCTTAGCAACTATGGCAACTTAAAATATAATGTGATCAACCTTGAGCCTCGCTAGCTCCTCTCACAAGGTTGACACTGTGGCCTCCAATGCCTCATTCTACTACATGAGCACCTTCAATGCCTCATTCAAAGATCCTTCCTATCCTCAAATCAATCCCTCAAATTAATAATGGTCACCTCAAACTTTTGTAGTTAGGGGTCTAAGGACATCATTAAGTCTCTTAATCCAGCTTCCCTTCTTTTGTCTATAGGTAGGCACTCATCAAGGCTTTCGGTTTGGTTATGTGCCAAAACTAATGGGAAAACAAAACATGCATACTATCAAGTTACGATGCCTTCATTAGGTGAATTTGTTTTCTGGTCTCAACAATCTCTTTGGGTGTGAATTTACCATAAGGGTATCATTCATTTCCTTCGTGACTTGTAGCACAGCCTCGACCTTACCCGAATATATATAAAAATATTTTTTTTATTATTTATTTAATTTTATATTTACATATGTTAGCTTTAAATTAATTGTTATTTTGAAATTACAAAACATTAAGTTAAATAAGCTTGATCAGTCAATCGTCTTACTTATCACTTTTATCCTCTCTTTAGTTTCTTTAGTTTTTTTATTTCTTTTAGTTAAGTTATTGGCTTAGATGACATATTTGCCAATAACAAAGCACTTGTTTTTTTAAATTCTTTTCAATCAAGAAGTGTTTCATTTAAAAATATTTTCTTATTTTTAAGATTCAATTCTTATTCTTGTTTTCTTTAAATTTGGCACAAGCAATCTTTAGTTTTTAAGATCCAAGTTTTCTTTATTTTCTTTGCAAGATTCAGCCATTATACATTTTCTTACTCTTTGATTTCTTCATGTAATCTTTATTTTTTCAAAAGCTTTTTGGCATTCTTAAGATTTCTTGCTTATAATATTTTTATTCTTGTTTTATTATATTTAGTGCTTGTCAACAATCTTTTACTCTCCAAGTGACAGTTGGTGAAATGAAGATCTCTACCTACATAACCCATTTAATCTTTACTTGATCTTTGTAACCCTAAACCCTAAATTTTCAATTATTTAGATATAAGATATTAGCCTTTCACCTTTGGTAATTGTGAGTAACCCAGTATTCTTTTTTATAATTCTTGAAGAGATGATATTGAAATACTCTACTTTATTACTTGATCTGTGCACTTCCAAGCTTTATATGAAAAGCATTAATCAAGTTTTTGATATCGTTGCCAGAGATTATAGTGGTGTTGTTAATATTAATAAGGATTTCTAAAACTCTTGTAATTTAAACACTTTTTATTTTTATTTACTTTAATTTGTTCTCTTTGTCTTTTCTATTATGTTAGACTTCTATTGCAATGAGGCCAAAACAATCATGGACTATGACGAGCCATCTTTTGAGTACTCCCATCACCAACCAACATTCTAAAATCCTAGACTGTGGAGCACTAATGTAAGATATGATGAAGATCTTTTTGTAACCATAATTTCACTATTGGCCTTTTTAGTTAAAAATGTGGATGTGCTTGAAATCAATCATAATTATAGTTATGCACATTTAATCCAAATCTCATTTGATACTTTCCATGTTTATGATGGGAAATACGTTAGTGAGAGGTGTCAAAATAACTAGACTAACTTTTAGCCAAACACCTACACTTAAAATTGAGAGGATGATTCTAGTTATGTATGGGGAAACAATCAAAAGCCATCATCCATATATACCCTAACCTACCTTATGAACCATCTATCTCAATAATACTCTCCTTCTTTATATAACCCACTATCTCTTCTTTAAGAAATAGAATCTTCACTTGATAAATTCATATAAAATCAAGCCATCCTCCTCAAAAAAATTATCAATTTGAAAAGCCTAAACAAACATGTAGATCTAAGTTGGTTAGGTGAAGTGGAATGCATATTAAAAGATTATTAAAGGAAAAAAGAAGTGGTGTATATTGTTAATGATGATGATGATGATGATGATAACTTGATAGATGAGCCCATAGTGGTGAACCTACCTAGCCTTATGAAAACACATGTGAAGGATCCTAATAAGTATTTTTAAGAAGAAGACCCTAAAAAGTTCATGAAAAATTCGATTGAAAAAGGAAAGATGTTGATGCTAGTTATAAGAGCATTCTTAGAAAATATACAACCTGTTAAGGATGAACTACAAGAAAAGTATAAAATTAAGGAAAATCCTAAAAAAGAGCAAGATGATGAGGAGTCTATTATGATTAATATGCCAACATTTGTTAAGATGGTAGTTTTTGAGGTCGAAAAATCAATTTTGTGACCTGAACCTTCAAAAGGGTATAGTATTAGTCCCATTAAAGTTGAACTTGTGACTTACAGTCCATCTTTGCTAATTCTCCAAGCCTATGAAGATCATGATTTACAATTGAATAAAGTGGATAAGCTAATTTATGAGGGTTGTTTGGTTGATGAATTGTTTAAATCTTTCAAAACACCTCTATTAAGCCCAAGGAAAAGGATGAGAATACACCTGTCATTCTAATGAAACCTACCATGGAGGAACCTTTAACCTCAGAAACCAACTGTATAGTTTTTATGATTGTACCTTTTTTACTGGTACTAAAGCCAGTACCCATTTATTGTAGTCTAGCTATACTAATGACATTGCTAAAGGTGGAAAATTTTACCACAATGAGTGAGCTCTACTACTAGTTAAAGCTTGTTGATGAAAAAGTGCTAAAAAGAAAGATCATTAAATGGGTGGATCTAGTGTTAAAGGTGGGTTAATCATGTAACCCAATGGAAAAAGGTATAGTTAAGCTTGACCACAACTAATGTTGTTTGGGAGGCAACCTAAAGTTTTATTTTTATGATTCATGTTTTTTTATTTTTTTTTTTAGAACAAGCATCTTTTAATGTTTATTTTTGTTTTTAGTTTGTTTTTATAGGAATAAAGTGAAGTAAGGATGATGCCTCATGCAAAGTTAAAATTTGACCTTGAAGTAAATTTTGGGAGTATTTCTTTTTCCCTTGTTATTTGATATATTGTTTAATTCAAGTGTTGGGGGAAAAGAAAATTTTTTGAACTTAAAAGATTTTGAAATCTTAACCCAACTTTGCTTTTAAGCCAAATTGACTTACTAAATATCATTATGATCCTCACTTAATTAAAAGTTACACAAATTCTTTTAAGGTGACTAAAATATTATATAGAGTTTAAGTATGGATATAGTAAAACTTGAAAAGAATTCTTAAGCATATCTTTACTTTGGATATGATTTTTATGCATGAATCTCTATTCTTTTTATATGAAATGTATGATTTTTGTGAAAAAAAGTATGATGTGGACCTATATGAGATTAAAGCTATAAATAAGTGTTCTAGAATTCACCTACTTAACCTTTGAGGTAAAATCTTAACCTGTATTTGACTCAAGAGATGATCTAGATAGTTTTTTAGACTGTTTAAGCCTTTTTCAAGCCACCATGTGATAATGCATCCTTAGTACTTTTACTTTGAGCCTGAAATATTTTCTTTTTTTTTTGTTTATTTTAGCCATATTACAAGCCCACTAAGCCTTTCTTTGATTATTATTATTATTCTTTCTTTTGTTGACTTAATCTATTATGCTTACTTGTGATTATGAACATATTTATAATTTTGAAAGGAAGGAAGGCGCAAGAAAAGAATGAAAGAAAAAAGAAATCGATAAAAGTATGAAAGGCAAAGTTTAACAAAGCAAAAAATGGCTATATTAAAAAAAAGCCAAAAAAACAAAAACTAAGAAAGTGATGCCTCATAAGTCAAATTTCAAAAAAGAGCTCCCATTTGTTCAAAAGTCCAAAAAATTTTGAAAAAAAATAAGTTTAGTGCTTTTGAGCCTAAAAATTCATATTCCTTTTCCTACCTTGACCCAAGTCTTATATTACAAGCCTAAAAAATCTTTTGATCTTGAGTTGAAAATGTAAGTCTAATGTTAGTGAAGAGGGATGGGAAAAGGGAACTATATATAGCCTATTCTATCTTTAAATTAAAATGTGATAAAGTGTTTTACATTCTATTTGCTTAAGTTATATACATGAATTAAAGGAGTATATTTATATATATGAATAGCATAAGATATTGAAAGCTTATTTTTGAGGAACATTTTTGTAACTATTTTTATTCTTAACTTTGTATTATACAAAAGTACATGATAGGAGATTTTGTATAATTTTTTACTTTGAGGATTTTTATAGTGTTCTTTAGTTTTGTTGATGTGAGGTTTTGCTTAAGGACAAGCAAAGATTCAAGTGTGGGGGTGTGATAGCACTAAAATATATAAAGTTTTTATATGTTAAAATGGTGCTAAAATTTAAAATTTTGGATGATTTTTAGTGTTTTTAATGTTGTTTTCATGGTTTTAGGTTTTTCAGGCTTAAGAATCATTTTCATGCAAACATGCAAAGATCACATTCGGCTCGACCATACAAGCTCAATGCCACCTACATTGGCTCATATTTAAGCAATTTCAAGTTCATTTGGACACCACCATATTTGACTAAAATGGAGTTTTAAGACAAGCATGTTTATTTTGCTTAGTTATGAAAAGAATGAATTGTATAAGGACTCTAGCATATTCAACCATCCAAGAGAGAAAGAAAAGTTATAAGAACTTGGACTTTACATGCTCAATCTATTCAACCAAGAAGAGATTGAAGTTTATCATGACACTTAACTTAGCATTGAAAAGTTTTACTTGAAAAAAAACTTTATCTCTTTAAAAGATGGATGAAATTCAAATTCTAGCTTTTGAAATCTATCTTCGTCAAACTTAAGGGAGAAAGTTTCATCAATATTACTTCAAGATGTGATGAAGGGCCAAGATTGCTCCTCTAAGACCCCATTCGGCCAAACATACACAAGGAAGAAGAGTTTCATTCGATCATGCCTCTTTTGAAGATAAACATTAAGCTATCACGAAGCATTTGAATTTAAATTAACAACTTATAATCTTCATCCCCTTGGTCGAATTTCACTCTATAAATATGGAGGCCATTCCCCTCATTCTATCATTCAGCTCTTCACTTTTCTTATCTCTTTAGTTTCTTTAGTTCTTTTTTTCTTTTAGGTAAGTTATTAGTTTGAATGGCAAATTTAGTAATAAAAAAGCTCTTATTCTTTAAATTCTTTTTCAATCAATAAATATTTCACTTAAAGATCTTTTTTTTGTCTTTAAGATTCAATTCTTATTCTTGTTTTCTTTAAATTTGGCACAAGTAATCTTTAGTTTTCAAGATCCAAGTTTTTTTTTTTTTTGCAAGATTAAGCCATTATGCATTTTCTTGTTCTTTGATTTCTTTCCTGCAATTTTTATTTCTACAAAAGTAATTCAACATTTTTAAGATTTCTTGTTTACAATCTTATGATTTTTGTTTTATTATATTTAGTCTTTAGCAACAATCTTTTACTTTTCAAGTGACAATTAGTGAAGTCAAGATATCTGTCTACATATCACCTTTAATTTTTACTTGATCCTGCAACCTAAACCCTAAATTCTTAATTGTTTAGTTATAAGATCTTAGCCTTTCATCTTTGATATTTGTAAGCAACTCAATATTCTTTTCTATAATCATTGAGGAGATAATACTATAATACTCCACTTTATTACTTAATCTGTGCACTTACAAGCTCTATATGAAAAGCAGCAATCAATAGGTCTTGTTATACACTGTCATCTACCAACCGACTAATGTTGGAAAAAGGGAAAACTTTCATTTAGATAGGTTTTATTAAGGTTAGTAAAGTTCACATACATTCTTTACTTCTTACTGTGTTTTTTTACTATGATCATGTTGGTAATCCAATCAAGATAATATGCCTTATTGATGATGTCTACTTTTAACAATTTGTCAACCTTTTTCTCTATTGCTTTTTGTCTTTCTAAGGTGAAAGTCCTTTTCTTTTGCTAAACTAGTTTTATGTTTAGATTAATGTGCAGTTGATAGACCATCACCTTGGAAGCTATACACGACATATTAGATAAAGTCCATGCAAATAGGTCAACATTTTTTTTAATAGGTGAATTTGTTGTTTTTTATGGTGAAGCTTTGCCTTAATTTGCATACACTTTTAGAATTATTCTTTTAGAATGGTACAAAGATGAGATTTCGTATGTTCGGGTCAATTGTCATTAATTTTTTATATTTAATCAATGATTTTTTTTTCTCGGTTAAGTCAAGATTATTTTTTACGAGAAAGATAAATCCTGGTGTGACAGTTAGTTGATTGTCAGTGAAATAATTTAGTAGAAAAGTAAAACTTGATTAAAATATAGAATTTCATTTCAAACTTTCTTTAACCAGCTTAAGAGCTCGGTTCTGTTTCACAAGTTTAAATGCTTTCTTGCTTGATAACTTAGTTTTGTTTGTCATGCATGTGTTTATGCCAGCTTAGAAGTTTGGCTTTTGTGGGTTTACTCAAAAATTGTAAAAATTTGTAGTGTACATAATTGTAGAGCTTAAGAGCTCAAAGCGACTTAAGAGCGTGCTTCTTTTTCTTTCTCTGTTTCATGTCACTCTTTACCAAGGTTATTTTGCTTTGCTTATTTCATTTTTTTTTATCTTTACATTAGTTGTATCTGCTTTCTCTAGTTTCATAATTTTGGTAAAGCTTTTCAGTCCGTTTTCAGTCTTACCACTCATTATCGTCACATAACCTTGTTGTGCATGGATCGATGTCCTCTAACCTCTTCAACCCCATTTGAAGTTAAAAATTTAACCTTTAAATGAAGTATTGAGCCAATTTGCTGCATGATATATTGGCTAGATTAGTCGAATATCATGTTGAAAGTTGAGGGTACATATACCATCATAAACTCGATAACTTAGGTGAAGCTACTTGGTTTTATGCCCAGTGTGATCGGTAGCTTGATAATTCCCTTTACTAGTACTTGTTCATTCCCAAAACTAATCAAAATGATGGTGAATGGCTTCAATATTTCTTTCCTTATACCCATCTTATCATGGTAACATAATACAGTACATCAATTAAACTTTCGCTATCAAATAGAATCCTTTTAACCACATGGTTGTGTACTGTAACAGTGACCATTATTGAATAATCATGAGGAAACTGAATCCTTTCCAAATTCTTTGAACTGAAAGAGATCAGTCATCTTTCTAGCTATTTTTTTCCTTGAACAAGGATCTAATGCCCATGACTATCCCCTTATCAAACTTTTTTTTAGTTGAGCTGGAACTCTCACCAGTTATCACATTAATGATACCTTCAATAGGTCGATTATCTATAGCTTAGCCTTCTTTTGCCTGTTCATTTTTTCTATTTTCTACCATCTTAGTTCATTTTCGATTTTCCCCTATGAATCTTTATTGGCTTTTCTTTTCGATTCCCTTTTTTGTATTTAGGCTTTCCCTAACCTTGTCTTAGTCAATCCATAAATCTATTTAGCTTACCTTTTCTGATTAGACTTTCTATTTCATTTTTCACTTGATATAGTTTTCAATGTTATGGCCAAAATCCCTGTGAAATGTGTATCTTTTGTTAGGGTCTCATCGGGTGTTCTACCTTAATGGCTTTAGACATCTGAAGTTGGGGTCCCTTTTTATTTGTATTAGAATCTTTTTATTGGAGGTATTCACTATTGTGTAGTTCTATTATCTGCTTAGGCTCTTGGCCCTAGAATACCTTTATTGCCTCCTTGAAGGAGAATTGAAGATTTCTTTACCTTTCTTTTGGTTGAAAATGAAGGATGATTCTCTCTCACCTTGACCTCCGAGAAAAAGGATAAGCCTCTTTTACCTTGGTTTTCATTATAGCTTTTACGTTGATATATTTTTTTATGACAAGTAGCAAATCAGTTAATGTTTTTTATAGTTCAAGGGAAAAAGTAATCTTCAAATAATACTATATGTTATTGAGTCCACTGGTAATGGCAGCCACTATGGCTATTTGTTCTAAATCTTTTACTTGTAGAGCTTCCACATTTAAACACTTAACATAGTCTTTTAGAGACCTCTTTCTACCTTGATGGATAGGCATTAGGCTTAAAGTAGTTTTCTTAATTCTTTTGCTACTTACAAATTGAGACAAAAAATTGTGACTAAGCTTCTTAAAAGTAGTCATAGACCTTGGTTTCAAACTACAATACTAGGACCGAGCTTCCCCTTTAAGAGTGGTTACCAGTCATTTGCACATGAGAGCTTCTTATGCTTCCTGCATCATCATGTTACTTCTATAAAGTTTCAAATGATCAAAGTGATCAGTTGTACTGTTTTAAGTCTCCAAGGTTGGCATCTTGAATCCCTCTGGAGGTATAATATTATGAATTTCCTTACTAAAAGGTGATGTCTTTAGGAATTTCAGTTTGTACTCAAAAGTCATAACTTTCCCTTTTAACTCCTTTTTTATAACCTACATCTGATTTTCAAGATCTTTGTTTTGCTAGGGTTTAGGAATGGGTTGTTTATTTTTAAGATGGTGGTTGTTATAAGGGTGTAAGAGTGGTAGAGGTTGGATAGTGGTGCACGTTCTTTTTTTCAAGAGGCCGAGAAGGCCTCAATATCGTCATAACTTGATTGTCTTTCTACAAGTTGTCTTCCAAGGGTGACTAGATCGGGCACTCCTGACTCTATACAGACCATCTTTAATGAAAAAAAAGATTAGTTTATCTTTTAAACTAAAAAATACCCCTAACAATTAGAAATTTTAATTTTAATTTTTTTATTTTTTAAAAATATTGTTGAAAATATAAGATTTTTAATGCAAAAAAGTTTTTCAACCAAAATAAAAAATAGATTATGAAATATAAAATTTCAGTTAAGAGACCTCTTCATCCTAATTAAATGCCTATTCAAAAGTACTATTATATTAATAAATTAAAAATTATATTTATAATTAAAGATGTTTATATATATATATATATATATGAGAAGGCATAATTTGCTAATGAGGCCGTAACTTTATGTCAAGGAAGAGGTCTAAAAATCTTAAAATCTTAGTTTTAAATCTTATTGTGTGTGAGTTTGATTATTTAATTAAGTTATAATTTATTAATTGATTATTTAATAATTAGTTATTTATATGAATATAATATTGGATTATAAGTGTAACTTAAAGAAAAAAAAAAAGACTTGCACTTAAATAAATTTAATTTTTATTTTTTTATATTTAAATCAGAATTATTAAATTTAAAAGTATCATTTTGATTCAAATGAGTTATAAATTTAATTTTAATATAAAAATTAAAAAAGTATAAGAATTACATTAATATAAATGAATTTACTTTATATACATAAATAAAATAAGAATTCACTTACGTTATTGTAAGAGTTAATTTTTTTTTTAATTTTTGAATCAAAATTAAATTAATAACAATTATACTTCGCCACAAAAGATCCAAAATAAAAAATATAACTAAGCAGAGTCCTATTAGCATAAATATAAATATGAATATATATATATTTATTTATTTAAGGGCTACGGCTGCGTAAAAAAAAAAAAAGAAACCCAAATAGAACAGGGAAATTTTCAATTATTTTTAGGGGATTTCCCTCACTTATAACCCCTTTATTTCTTTAAACAATTTAAAAATTGGTTAGCATTTTCTTTTGGGGAAGTCGTCGGATTTTGCTTTCTGTTTAGTTAGCAGAAATCGAAGAATAGAAAACGGATTTATTCAGTTGTGTGTTTGCGTCACTTCTTCCAAAATTGCTTTCTGCTTTGGGTGTCTGTCTCACTGGGGGCTCTAACTAAGCATACCAACGACAAGTGAAGATGAATGCCCCAATTATTGGTAAGACGTCTTTTTTTAGTTTTTGGGTTCTCTACTGATTAATGTAAAAAAATGGTTTTTTTTTTTTGGTTGGCGGGAAGATCCATTGCAAGGAGATTTTCCAGAGGTGATAGAAGAATATTTGGAGCATGGGGCTATGAAGTGCATTGCCTTTAATCGCCGTGGCACCCTTCTCGCCGGTAACTCTCTCTCTCTCTCTCTCTCTGTGTGTGTGTGTGTGTTCATTTTACTATACTATTTTCAAAAGCAAAAAAAAAAAAAAAAAAAGAAGAAAATTGCAACTATGAATGATGAAAGAGCTGGTTTTCATTCTTATTTTTAAAAGGGGAGCTTTCCCATGGAGAGTTGAGCTAGTTTGAGTTGCAACAATAAGTTTTTTTTTCCCTTCAGGTTAATAATTAATGGGTTTTTATTATTAAAAAAATTTGAAGAAGAATAAGAGGAGAAAGCAAAACCTCATACATATTTGTCAATAACTTTACAAATTTGAAGAAGAAAAAGAAGAAAATCCCATAAATATGTAATATTTTAAATGGGTATTTTAATAATACTAAAAAAGAAGTAAATGAGTGAGGATAACTACTTTACTACTTCTTTAGTGATATTGTTTTTGTTGCTAAGTTTACAAAATCATGCACTCTTCTGGTTATGTTTCCATTGAATCCGCAATTTTCTTTTCTGTACTATTTTTAATCAGATTAAGAAAATCATGAAAATAAATCTCAAGGTGTTCTGAAATTATTTCCCAACTGATACATGATTCTGGTTTTTGCATTCTGTGCCAGCTGGATGCTCTGATGGAAGTTGTGTTATCTGGGATTTTGAGACCAGGGGCATTGCCAAGGAGCTTAGAGATAAAGACTGTGCTGCTGCTATAACAAGCGTCTGCTGGTCGAAATATGGCCATCAAATTCTTGTGTCTGCTGCTGACAAGTCGTTAACACTTTGGGATGTTGCTAGTGGCGAGAAGATTACACGTATCATTCTGCAACAAACCCCTCTACAAGCTCGTCTGCATCCTGGTTCTTCAATGCCATCTGTTTGCTTAGCTTGCCCCCTATCATCTGCTCCAATGATTGTTGACTTAAGTACTGGAAGAACAACTGCACTCCCTGTCACTGTTCCTGATACGGGCAATGGTGTTGCTCCTCCTTCACGCAACAAGTTCCCTGATGGAACCCCTTTCACACTAACTGCTGCGTGCTTTAACAAGAATGGGGATCTGGTATATGTGGGGAACTCCAAAGGTGAAATACTTATAATAGATCACAAACACATTAAAATGCTTGCTATGATTCCCATTTCTGGTGGTGCTGTGATCAAGAACATTGTTTTCAGCAGAAATGGGCAGTATCTCCTTACAAATTCAAATGATCGAATTATCAGGATTTATGAAAATCTTCTGCCTTTGAAAGATGGACTTGGAGCTTTTGATGACATTAACAAGACCATCGAAGAGGAGGATACTGTTGAGAAGATGAAGGCTGTTGGGTCCAAATGCTTAGTTCTTTTTCGGGAGTTCCAAGATTTAATCACTAAGATGCATTGGAAAGCACCTTGTTTCAGTGGTGATGGTGAGTGGGTAATAGCCGCTTCTGCTAGCAAAGGAGAGCACAAGATCTACATATGGGATAGGGCTGGTCATCTTGTTAAAATACTTGAAGGTCCAAAGGAAGCAGTGTTTGATTTAGCGTGGCATCCTGTTCACCCTATTATTGTATCTGTTTCCTTGACTGGCTTGGTTTATATTTGGGCTAAAGACTACACTGAAAACTGGAGTGCATTTGCTCCTGATTTCAAAGAGCTTGAGGAAAATGAGGAGTATGTAGAACGAGAAGATGAATTTGATCTGGTGCCTGAAACTGAAAAGGTGACAAAACAGACCATGTGTGTGAATCTTTTGATTAACTTCTTGTTTCTAAAATATTCTTATGGATGTAGGTGAAAGAGTCAGATGTAAATGAAGATGATGAAGTTGATATTGTGACAGTGGAGAATGATCCTTTCAGTGATTCAGATATGTTGCAAGAAGAATTATGCTTCTTGCCTGCCATTCCTTGTCCAGATGTTCCTGAGCAGCAAGACAAGTGTGTGGGAAGTTCTTCAAAATTGATTGATGGTAATCATTCTGGATCCCCTCTCTCGGAAGAGAATGGACAGAATGGACCAGTAGCCAACAATGCCTCAAGTCCACCTGAAGGTAAATTTGTCCCCCTCAAATGTATCATAAATGTTTAACAATTCTTTCAGTCCATTTTAAGAGGAATAATATGCTAGCTACATAAACCAGTGAAATTTGTTGGTCCTTATTTTGTAAAATAGGTTCCAACAAATGAGTTTAAAACCCACGAGTTTTTGGCCAATTTTTCTGGTTACTCCTAAAGGTATCAGTGGTTATGCCAACTTTGTGGAAAGTGGGAATTCCAAACTTTAGGTTTTGATATGTAATTATTATTTGTTGATTATGCAATATCTCCTATAACATCTAAGTCTGTATAATTTAAAAAAGCAGCCTAAAGCCACTTAGCCACTTGGGCTTAATTTGAATTGTTGGGATGGATAGAGGGTTTTGGTAGTGTTAGATTCAGATTTTGGTGTTATTCTATTATACAAGAAAAAGGATTGTTCATTTGTGTTTTACTTCTATTCTATCATTTTTATTTAAACATTGAACTTTTTTCATGAAAAAACTGTGTAATCTATTATTACTATTTTGTAATTCTTCATATATGATTTCTTAATTTCACTACCTTTTCTTGAATCTTTGTTTTGGTAATTAGAAGAAAATGACAAAAATTTAAATTAATTTTTATTAACAATTAATTATGCTATGTAGGAAAACATCATACAAGTATATGTGGACTCTACATATTTGATGATTTTCTTCTATTTCATTTTAATTTCCCAACAGTGTTATTATTTTCTAAATAGAGGTGGAAGCAATCTTTCTACTCAAAAGTTGTTCTTTTCAGGTGTAAAATCACTCGTATGCGATTTCATGTGTCAATGAAACCTAGTTGTGATAAATGTAAATGTTAGCAATTTCCCAGGGGAATTCAGATATGTAGCTTTGTTGTTGAGTTGGGTCAGGATGCTGGTATTTTGTCTTAACTCCGATTTACTTGGGCTGTTCTACCCTTAAAATTCTAAAGATGATTCTTATTAAATGAAGCATATTTAAGGAACCAAACCTTCAGTGGATTGGTGGTTGGCATAGTTCTGGGAGAATGTTTGGCCTGGCTAAAGTTTCAACCTGCTGCTATTTAGGATAGAAATCACTGTCGTATTATAGAAACAATTTGTGAACTGAAATGGATGTTTATGAAGATATAAGAAAGAAAAATGGAATGGAATCTTAGGGAGTTTGATGCATTTTGAGTAGATTGCTTTTGAATTAGACATTATTTTAACCGAATCTTTTCACCTTATGCAATACCTTTAAGCAAAGAGAAAGGACGTTCTTTGACCATCTCTAGCAATATAGGTCAAGTTCATTCATGTGACTCTGCAAATGGATAGAGTTTTGCTGGATGTCTAAGAGTTTTTGTGCAATATATAGGAAGAGTCAAAAATTGCTTTCAGTTGTCTCATTTATGAGATTTTGTCAATATGTTTTGCAATTAAAACAGCAATCAAGCAATTTCTAAGTTTTTCCTGGATTTCTAATTAGTAATGTTTTATCTTTCTGATGTTATGGAAAATATGAGAATGTTATTGCAGATGATGACATAAGCTGGATTTCTTTAGATTTTAGTAAAAAAGCTGAAGATAATTTAAAAGCAAATCTCTATAGTTTGGGAGAAAAATGCTTAACCCAGTGTCTGTATTTTGAGTCGTTGATGGATGCCATTAATGAGAAATTTAAAGATTGAAATGAACTTTTAGTCTCCTAGTGTTATGTCAGATTGTTAATGTTCTATGGTGGCTTCCCAAATGGACCTTGATTTATGTGTTTAAATTGTTGATTGTTTCAGAGGACACAGGAGGAACACGGGTGAAAAGAAAACGGAAGCCTTCAGAGAAGGGGTTGGAGTTACAGGCAGAGAAGGTCAGGAAGCCCTTGAAACCCTTGAAGTCTTCTGGTAGGTTGTCAAAAACAAAAAATAAATCTGTTGTTGATCAGGATTATGGCAATGGTGTATATGCGGATGATGGCTCTGATGATTATTAGTAGATCAGAATTGTCACATATTTGCCATTTGAACTGGTGAAGGGAAAAAGAAAAAATAAGAGAATGAGAAAACCTGTAGCTGGAAAGCTTAGAGCTATTTATCAATTTTTTTGGAGGGATCTGCAAATGACGTTATTATCTATAGATGCATATCTTCACCTAGTTAGATGACTAAATTCTGCACAGAGCAAGGATAACTCTTGTTTTAGGTGATATTAGACACGGTCAGGGTAAAGAGTCAATTGAATATCTTAATCACAAGCATACATGGAGGTGGCTATTTGTCTTGTCACATGTTTGGTATAGATAACTTTTAACAACCAGTCTGGACATTTAGTAACTTTAAATAGGTCATATCCACTTCATCCCAAGATTAGCGTGATGTGTGGATTTTTTTAAGGTATTTTGGAAAAATATTTTCTCTCGAAAAAGTCAAACAGAAAACAAGTTTTGGAAAAAAATAAAAAAGGTGATCATAATGTTGGGAACTCACAACTTTACAGCCCAAATTTTACTTAAAAACTTACATTTGGAAATCTCTTGGAAAAATGATGATATTTAAATATCATGTAAATAATTGCTATTTGAATTTTCTTCATCATTACCTGATACCATATTAAATTTGACTCATTTATGCCTTTAAGCTGTGAACATCGGAATGATATGAATATAAGACTGGGTAATGTGAATGTGCACCTACATTATCCAGTTATTTTCTTTGGGTGGGGCTTTGTTTCAGAATATTTTAGATAAAATTTGTCATTGTGACATCGTTGTATGATTCATTGCCAAAAGGGTGTCTATCCTGGTTAGGTTCTATTTTGTTCTAATATTTTCTCAAGGTGGCAAAGAATCAAAATAAGAATTATTTTACCCCAATTCAGGGGGAACTAGTTGTTACTCCTCTGGATTTACATGAATGTAAGATGTAGTAATATTTGAACATTCATGAATACATTGCTGAGCCCTGTTTGTTTTGATCTCATATATTATTGGGTATTACAAAAGGGGTCTTCTCTTTTTTAGGAAATAAAACCTGATGATCATGGAAAGGCCAGAAAGTACAGTAACTATTCATTTAAAAAGATCTTAGTGAGGGTGGGGGTAGGGAAGAGGCAGTGTACTTACAAATGGATAGTATTGAAAGAGAATCTAACTTTGATTGGTAACTCCTTGTTCTCAAATTAGATCTGACAATTTGAATAGTTGTGTTGTGTAAAACATTGGTAATTTGTGTATGTGTCATGTTTTATACGAAAATTAAGTGTCACAATTCATGTTGACATGTAAAATACGAAATATATATATTTTGTTTTTGTTAAACCCATATATGGTTTTTGCTAAAATTTTAAACGATGTCATCTTTTTATATTTTTTTGTATCGTTTTCATGTTGCATCATTGGACCGTGTTTCAAATAGCTGGGTCTATCTCAAATAGTCTTCTATTCTTAGATATTCTTTCTCTCGTATATGTATATACAACATGATGGTGTGGCACAGTCTTGAAATTAAATTACTTTGGTTGAATTATTGTGTCTTTGCTTTAGCAAATGGGAAGGCTCAAGGTCTGCGATTCTTCAGCCTTGGAGAGTAGATGAGATAGGTGAGGCACTGATTTTTCATCCTCGTATACAAAATACTAGTTTGAAATGGTCTTGATATTCTAATAAATGACCAATTCTTCAAACATCTGTCTCTAACTTTTGGGCATCTGTAAAACATTGTTTGTAAATTTTTTTAAATAAGCTTTTAAGGGCAATATTTATGGAATTTATCAATTAAGGTGCTCATGTAGATGCGATAGACGTCAGAATCTGTTATCAATCTTGACTACACTCCCATTTTTGAACGGGTAAGAATTCTCTCCTGTACTGAAAAGAGTGAAAGTTCTACTACTTTTATTACAACATCATATGTGAAATGTCATTTTGATTCGAAGTTCATACCTGTTTTGCTCCTTTGCTGATGTTGTTAATGTTTTAGAAACTTGTTTATCTTTAGGAAGATGACTGGTTGAATCTTGTATATGGTAATTGAATGCACTGTTCTCTTTAAGATTTGCCTTGGATGGATTTATTTACTTTATTTTCATTCTCAAGTTAGATTGGTTCATTCATTCAGATTGAAAAATAAGAAAAAGAAGCAAAGTTAAATTGATTCATATGATAGTGATTAAGTTTTTGCATTTTAGTCCTTTTATTTCATTTGATATAAAAATATTTTTTAATATTTTAATAATAAATAAAATTTAAATGGGTAGAGTGGGTTGAGTCGAGGTCAGGTTCATATTTTAGTGGTGTTAACCAGGTTGAGCTTGTATAGATCGCTAGGATATATCTGGTTGCAATCATTTTATATCGAATATAGTTTTATTTTTACTAGGTGTTGTCTTCAAGGAATTAAGAAACTGAATGAAACCATGATGTTATTTAGTTTTGTTATGATGTTGTTGAGTTATTATTGAAAGTTCTTATTAATTGTAAGAACCAATTTAGAAGTTATCTGAAGAAATATCTAGAATAAAACTATTTTATTCTTCTATATTTTTCTTATTACAATTCTAGAATTGCATGAAAATATATAGATAAAGACGGAATATTCTTAGCCTTAAAACCCAAGATTTTTATGCATTAAAAATAGCTAATAAAAAGAGTAATTTACTTTCTACTCATAATAGGAAAATATCTAATGGATTTGGTATAATTACCCAAATCACTCTTTATTCTAAAAAGAAGATATTTAACTAAAATAGACAAAGTCAATTAATCAAGTAATAATGGAAATTAGATTTTCACACTCTTTTTCAAGCTGGGTGGTAGATATCAACCATGCGTAACTTGAATCTCAGATTCTTGAAGTTGTTTAAAGAGAGAGCTTTAGTGAGTATGTCTATAGTTTGGAGGTATGTAGGAATATAAGCTAATCTAACAATTCTTTTCTTTATCTTTTCTTTGATGAAGTGACGATCAATCTCCACATGTTTGGTCCTATCATGATGAATAGGATTCTTTGTTATATTTATAGCAGCTTTGTTGTCGCAGAATATCATGGATTCTTCTACAGAGACTTTTAACTCTCCTAGCAACCTTTTCAACCAAATTCCCTCACATATACCATGAGATATAGCTCTAAACTCAACTTTACTTCTAATCACCACAAATTGCTTCTTCCTTCGCCAAGTAACCAAATTTCCCTATACATAGGTACAATAACCAGTAGTTGATCTTCAGTCAGTAACGGATCCAGTCTAATTAGTATCAGTGTAAATTTTAACATTTCGGCATGATGTCTTCTTAAAAAGTAACCCTTTGTTAAGACTCTTCTTTAGGTACTTTAAGATTTGATACGTAGCTTTCAAGTGTTATTTGATTGGGTTGTTCATGAATCTGCTTATCATGCTAATTGAAAAACTGATATCTGATCTTGTATGAGAGAGTTAGATGAGTTTCCTTACAAGTTTTTAATATTTGTTATCTATTGGTTTTTTCTCCTATCCCTACCTTTTTCATTGTGTCCATAGGGGTGTTAGCAAGTTTGCATCCAAGCATTCTGGTTTCCTTTAATAAGTCTAGGACATACGTTGTGAAACAAAGATGCCATTCATTGAGTGAGCTACCTTTATGCCAGGAAAATATTTGAGGTGTCTCGAATCTTTGATTTCAAATTCTTTGGCTAGCGGGTTCTGTAGGTTGCTAATTTTTTCCACAGTCTCCAGTGAGAATAATATCCTCCACATAGACAATAAGAATGTCTATTTTTCCTTGAGGTGAATATTTGACAAACATGGTATGATCGGTCTGGCATTGTGAAAAGCCATATTTCTTTACCATTTTTGTTAATCTATCAAACTATGCACGTGTGGATTGTTTGACACCATATAAAGATTTTTTAAGTTTACATACTTTGCCAGAATTGTCTGGGATTTTTAATCCTAGAAAGATTTTCATGTAAACTTTTTCTTTTAGGTCGCTATTAAGAAATGCATTTTTGACACCTTGTTGTGGAGTGGCTAATCTAGATTTGTTGCAAATGATAATAACATCCGGATTGAATTAAATTTAGTAACCAGAGCAAATGTCTCATCATAGTCAACATCATAAGATGGAGTAAATCCTTTTGCAACAAGGCGAGCTTTGAATTTGTTAATACTTCCATTTGTATTGTGCTTGATAGTAAAAATCCATTTGCACCTTATTGGATTTTTTCTTTTGGGTAGTTCTGAAATCTCCCATGTTTTGTTCTTTTCTAAGGGCCTGATTTATTCCAAAACAGCCATATTCCATTTTAGTTGCACGAGTGTTTCATGAATATTATTGGGAATCTGTATATTGTTTAATGTGATAACAAAAGCCTGATAATTGGGTGATAAACTTTCTTAAGAAACCACATTACAAATTGGGTGTTAAGTAAGTAATCTCTCACCTTTCCTTAGAGCAATTGGTTGATAAAGATTATCAAAAGATTCAATTGAATTAGATTTAGTAAGAGTGTTACTTGTGTTGGTTTCAAGTATCTCTAAAATTGGTTTAGATTCTAGGTTTTGTTTTAAAGGTGTACATTCTCTTAGATCCTTTTGAGTTTTATGTTTTCTTGAATAGACAATCAATTCTTTATTTGTTTTCCCTTGTGTGGACTTTGGGTTTGAAAGATTTGGTTGGATGTTTTGGACTTGAAAGGGAGTTAAAGGATTTGGTTGGATGTTTTGGATTTGAAAGGGAGTTGGAGGATCTGGTTGGATGTTTTGGATGTGAAAGGAAGTTCGAGAAGTGTTTGGTGCTTCGGTAATAGGATCTTCCTAAAGCTAATATTTTTGTGTGATTGGATTCTCCCCTTAAATGGTAGCTTTGGGAAATATTGATTTTCAAAAAAGGTAACATTCATGGAATGGTAGAATTTCTTTGTTACTGGTAAGTAACACTTGTATCCTTTTTTATTCAGAGAGTATCCGAGAAATATGCATTTTTATGGATTTGGGACTAGTTTGCTTTGGTTTTGTTGGCTGGTAAGAATAAACGCAATGCATTCAAACACTTTAATGGGAATAAACAAGATGATTCTAAGGTAAGAATAGGAACTGAGAAGGGATTGGTAAGGGCTTTGAAATTTTAGGACTCGAGAAGGCATTCTATTTATAAGATATGTAGTGGTAATAACAGCCTCACCCCAAAAATGTTTTGGTACATGGGCAGCCATCATGAGGGATTTTGCAACTTCCAACAAATGTTGATTTTTTCTTTCAACAGCGTCATTCTGTTGAGGAGTATTGACACATGAGCTTTGATGAATTATACCATGTTTTATTAGATATGACCCAATGATTGAATTATAGTATTCTCTCCCATTGTCGATTCTCAACAATTGGATTTTGGTTTTGAATATTTTTGAAGTCTTGGAATAGTTGGTCCACTTCTGATTTTTCTTTTATAAGGAATACCCAAATAACCTAGGTGTGCTCATCAATAAATGTGAAACTATCTGGAGTCAGTAATTTTATTTACTTTGGAAGGACCCCAAATGTCATTGTGTATCATTAAAAAAAGGATGAGATAATTTGTAAGGCTGATTAGGATATGTGATGCGGGTATATTTGGATAGCTGACAGACTTTACACTGAAAGTTATTAGGATTTTTATTAAATAATGAGGGAAACAATCTTTTAAGGTACAAAAAATTTGGATGAGCTAACCGATAATGCCACAACACGATAGTACCATCTTTATTATTATTAGAGGATAAAGTCACACAAGAGGTATTGCTCTTAGGATACAGAGTTTTGCACACATCTTAGCATTGCCAATCATTTTTCTCGAGTCTAAATCTTGAAATTCATACATATTTGAAAGAAATTTAGTAATACACTTAAGGTTTCTTGTAAGTTTCCTTATAAAGAGTAGATTGTAACTTAGATTTGGGATAAAAAAAAAATCAAGTGTTGTCTCTTTGGAAATAAAAATAGAATTTGTATCGGTTACTTTTGAAAGTAACCCATTAGCAATTCGAACTATGAAGTTTTTATGATTTGAGTTGTATTTATTAAATACAAATGCAGCCTCAATCATATGGTTTGAAGCTCTTGAATCAACAATCCATGAATTTGATTTTTCTAGTTTTATACTCAAGACACTTAGAAAATTACCTTTTTGTGCTAAAGAACCTATTCGAATAAAAGTGGTAAGGTTCTATAGTGATTGAAAAACGCTAGCTTCGAAGTTAGAGGTAACCTCTGACGTCGGGCTCTCCTTTCCGTTGGCCATGCTCGACTTCGAGCATAAAATTTTAAAAGTTCAGTTCGTGCTTTGATACCATGAAGAAATCTCTAGAATAAATTTATTTTATTCTTTTATATTTTTTTTATTACAATGCTAGAATTGCATGAAAATATATAAGCAGACTGAATATTTTCAGCCTTAAAATCTGAGATTTTCATGCATAAAAAATAGCTAATCAAATGAGTAATTTACTTTCTATACATGATAGAAAAATATCTAATGGATTTGGTGTAATTACTCAAATTACTTTTTATTCTAAAAAAAAAGAGGCTTAATTAAAATAAACAAAGTCAATTAATCAAGTAATAATGAAGATTAAATTTTCATATTATCAATAGCGCATCTTGGTCTTCGGATATGTTTTTTGAATTATGACTACCATTTTAGGTTAGTCTTGAAAGTTTGAAGCAATCATTAGCATGTATATTAGAAGTGTTGTCTCTATTTTCCTCCCTAACTAGGCTTCTCGTTATTGTTTAACTGCTTAATTAGTTGAGTTTAATAGCTTAAGGCTTTTTTCTAGTAGAGGTCACTCAATATCATGGTTCTTTATCAAGGTAGAGGAGCATTATTTTATTCTAATATGATATCGGGAGATTTTGAGGATTTATTTTGATATCATTTATGAAGATTTGCATTCAATTGGGATGTCAAAAGCTCCCCTCATTAAAGTTTGATGTTTTTGTCAAATTCAACCCAAAACACACATAAAACACAGAACTAAGATCACATCGGATGTTGGATTTTAGAGTTGGCTTTAACATATAAAACACAAAATTAAGATCACATCGGATGTTGGGGTTTTAGAGGTGGTTTTCACATGTAGTACTTAGTTATTTTGATGTAGCATTTAGGTTTTGTTCCACTTCGCTCTGATAGTATTTGTGAAAATTTACATTCAACTTGTAAGGTATTGTCTGTTTTGAACCGAAAGTTTCATGGTTTTATCTTATAAAAGGCTTTTTACAAGTATGGATTTAAATTTCAACTTATATATGGTAACAGATTGTTATACTTTCATCGTCCGTCAATTAAGCCTGGTCATTTGTGTATCTTTATTTATTTCGTATCTAACACATATAAAATATGAAGATTGTTGCATTACATTTCTTGTCAACATGTCAAACAAAAAATATATTTTTTGGTTTTCGTTGAATTCATATATCATTTTTTGCTAAACTTTTTAAATTGTTATTTTTTTAATACCATTTTTATATCATGTCATTGTATATATCAGATCTATTCATCATGCATGTACCAATTATTAAACGGTAAATGTTTAGATAGCCAAAACCTTATTTTACCAGTAGTGAATTAATAATTTTCGACTATCTAAAATATGACTTGTATTGCAATAGAGAGCTCCAAGTGTCTTGCACCACATGGTTAACATGAAGTATGACAGTGCATTTTGATTCCAAAGATCTAGATACCTAGTTTATTACCTAAGGTATAAAATAGAGAAACTCCTAGTCCCATTATGATCAGGACTGCTGCGCCAATATTGATTATCAATTTCCTATCTTCATTCGGTTCCTTCATGCCTTTGGCATTTATATTTTCCTTTCCTGATTGCTTTGCTTTTGCATCAGCAGAATCATTGGCCGATTTCAGATTCTTTTCCTTTTTCTTCTCTTCAACCTTACCAACAGCCGTTGCTGAAGGCATGGTTGATTTCTTGCTTTGTTCTTTACTTCCCTCTTCATTCACCCAATCATTCTGCACAACATTCTCACGGCTTTCTTTAGCTGGTTTCCAATTGTCATCTTTCTCGAGTTTCCTTTCAACCAACTTTTCTTCGTCACTTTTAGAAGCTGTAATAGCACTCTTTTCGTCAACGGTAGTTGCTACCGGAGGAACGACTACTGCTGTATCTAGGGTTTGTTTCTGGAGAACAGTCGTAGATGTTTTGGTCGAATGATCAGTCCAATCATCCTGTCGAGTCATCGAGTCAACTACTGTTTCTTGAGGCTTGGGGGCCTCTTCCATTGTTTCATCCGTAGTTTGTTGTTGAGGGAGAACAATATTCCTCGGAAATTTAAGCATAAGAACGCCTCGTCCAAATTGTATGTCCATTTTAGGCAAGTCAAATTCTTCAGGAATATTGGCAGTTTCGTCTACAGGCAATAATCTGCTATTTGGAAGCCGACGACTGCCTTCAACCTTTACTGTTCGGTTGGAATAGTCAGGTGTTACTGTTAATTGGTCCATTGTAAATCCTGCATCGCCATTTAATATTATAATAATATCGATCCTCTGGCATTTAAAAAGTTTTGATAAAAAAAATTATATATATCTTCCTATACAAATATCTATAACAATGCCCTGGCTTCGTTGTGGTTGTTAATTTTTGGATAGAAAAATTTTTAATAAGTTATCAAACATAAAGAAATATTATAATTCAAGTATTAAAAAAAATGGAGAAATAACTCGATTTGAATGTTTGTCAAATTCATGTTAAAATAGTAGTAACAACATAGATAAAATATATAATACAGGTCGTAGAAAGATAATTCATTTCGCATTAAGTATTTTTGTTCTAAAACAAAGTACTCATCCTGTATTTATATAGGTTTTACCAGAAGTTTACGAAAATAGTTATACCATTACAAACAATTTTCGTTGTACTTGTAAAACATTAAAGTAAAAATCCAAATAATCAACTACAAACGGACATCGTGCTTGTGGAACAACAAAAAATTAAAATTTTAATTTAAAAAAAATTTAGATTGAATTTAAATTGTTTATTAAAAATATAAATTATTACGCATTAATCAAAATAATCAAATTAAATCCGGTATGATCTGTTATTATTCTTACAAGAGATCTAGAACGGGAATTCAAACCTTTGATCTTAATACTTTTAAAGAGAATAAACCTTAGACTTCTTTATACGTAGTAAAACTTGAGATGATCCTACACAAACCATTCTCATAAAAGACGCATAAACGAATTTAATAACATATAACAAAAAAAACAAAAATGATGCAATGAAAGAGAGAAAATAAAAATACCAGGAAGATAAACAAATAAAAAACTTGCTGCTTCTTCATGCTTCCATTCTGATTTGGGTTTGAAAGTCTGAGCAGGTTGCTGTTGTGGACGGTCAGCTCCGGAAATCCCAGTACTTCTTGGCCTCATGCTCGTATCCAAATTTCTTACTATTTCTTGTTTTGATTTTTGTGTTTCAAAAATATGTGTAATAATATGTTTGGAATGTAGGTGTTGACAAAATTTTAAGCCTATATATTTAGTAACTTTTGAGATTGGATTGTCAACTACGTTAAGCAATTCTTTTTTGCTTCTCTTGGTTTTGTGACGTTTTTATTTTTGTCCTTTGGAATTTGTCCTTCGGCATAATTTCTTCAAGACGTAATTCCTTTTCTTTGGCTTTCACACACACACACACACATATATATATATATATATATATATATATATGCTTTATATGCTTTATATGACTTGCAGAATTTGGTGATACCTTTAGAAAAAATTAAGTTACTTGAAATCGATTCGAAACTAAAATATATATATATATATATATATATATATGCTTTATATGACTTGTAGGATTTGGTGATACCTTTATCAAAAAATTAAACTACTTGAAATCGGTTCGAAACTAAAAAATCAATTGATTTATTTGATTTTAAGCTATGCAATAAACTTTAATTTTTTGGTATAAAAGAAATCATAACTTAAAAATATAGAAAGAAAATTATGAGTGCTAAAATTTAAAATTTAAAATTATTAGATATAGTTTATTAAAAATGGCTGTTTAAATCAATTAATTTAAATATTTTGAAAAATTTTATTTTTGTTTTCTAGAAATTTGAAATGAGAAGTTAAAGTTTCAAACAATCATGATTCTTTATTTGCATTGTCTACACGTAAATTATAAGCAATTAATGCATGTGTCTTCAAAAAGGGATTAAATACTTATTTGCTTTTTAAATTACATCCCTTTGTCACATTGATATTTATAAAAATAAAATTCAAAATTAAATAATTTCATTTCATTAGATATTTTATATAAAATTTAACATCCTTATAAAAAAAATGAGATCATCAACCAATACTTACGTGCCAAATGTCATAAGATTGTAAATTATGATCTACACATTATCAATGAGGCCCATTAAGAGTTAAAATTTGATTACTAATATTTATGAAATTTAATATATTGATCATTTATTAATTAAAAGTTAATGGTAGCTGATTGAATCTTAGATTAATTGATATGTTATTAGAGTTGACGATAGAATGTTACAAATTTGAGAGAATTTATATTTGTAATATTTTTTTTAGTCAGATAAATAGTAAAGTAAGAGATTTAAGAGTAGATTAAAAACTTAAAAAAAAGGCCTAATGCCTTATTAAATGACTTCCAAAATTTTCAATGTTTGGTGACATTTGTCACGTGACATGATCATATCATTTGACATGATATATAATATTATTGATATGATCGTATAATTTTTAAAAATAATAAATTTTAGGTATTGAAAAAAATTAGATAATTAAATCATAAATTTTCAAAGTTAAGTGATTAAAACAAAAATTCTCTAAAAATTAAGAAACCAAATGTGTATTTAGCCTAAAAAAAGATTAGTATTAGTGCTTCCTTTGTTTATGTAATTTAAAATGTATATTATATTCATTAGAAGCTTAAATTGGTTACTAGGCATTAAATGTTATGAAATTCAGTATAAATTATGGGTTGAAGCTTGCTGCAAGGATGGAGATGAAGAAAATTATCGTAGCCATATATAACTGTAATGGAAGTATAATATTGAGAATCACCTCAGCTGAAAGAAAAATGGTGAGTACTAGTGAAAAGAAAGGAAAAATCAAGCAATTTGTTTTCAAGAAACAAAGTAACAGGTTTAGTTCATGTCTAAGCATAAAAGGAGTTCAATAGTTTACTGTGTTTTTTTTTTTTAAAGGAAAAGATTCTAACTTTCATTATTGATTAGAGAGCTTGTCACTATCAACAAGCACATAAATATCATCTTGGATCTCCTCTACCCAAAACACATCCCCTTCGTATCCCGTAGCCGTTTTCGCTAATGCATGAGCAACTATGTTTGCTTCACACCGTACATGCTGACAAAAGTATCCCATCAAGGTGCTTAGATGAAACTTCACTTCATCAATAATAGTACCTTCAAAAAGTAGGCTCCCCTCCTTCTGTAGTATTTCATTTATGACAGTCGACGTATCTCTTTCAAGCTCAATTCTTTGGAAACTCATTTCTTTAGCAAACTTGGTAGCCGTTGCCGCAGCTAGTGCTTCTACCATCCCCGCATGCCTACACCCTTTTGCAATCCTGCACGCAGCCCCCATCATTTCTCCCTTTCAGTTTCTAGCTACTAACTTGATTCCACCCCTTCTGTTTCTTATGTCCAGAGCATTATCAAAATTCAACTTTATGACATTCTCCCTTGGTGCCTTCTATTTCACCTGCTTTTGTTGGGTTACAGTCAACTGTTTATCTTGAGCCTCTTCATAGTCAACTACATAACATTGGGTGAAAGCCACTGTGCTTTGATACATCTTATGGATGCTATTAATAATAGCTTCATTTCTAAGGAATATGATATTGCCCATACAATGACCATAATTCACTCTAGCTTTTCTGTGCTTACCCTTGTAATAATTTAGGTCAACCACTCCTTTCCATGTTGCCATTGGGTACCCTTTACATATATATTCAGTCGAGCCTCTTTCCAAACTTATGCAGCAACAGTATACAATTGCATGCACTACAGTCTATTCATCTTGTTCACACCTTGGGCAAGTACCTGTATTTATAATTTTCCTTTCCGCCAATCTTGTGTAAATCGGTAGAATCCCGTGACTAACCTGCCATCCAAAAACTTTGGAGGCTTTCCTATACCAAGGGAAAATAAAATCTTTATTCCCTAACAAGTGTATTTTTAATCTTATTTACCTAAATGGAATGCTTCATGCCACATCATCATTCTTGTTCTTTTCAACGAACTTCCAAAAAAAGTGTCCCACTCCATCCAAGGTGTTTGATTTCCATCTTTATTAAAGTATTATCTGTGCAATCAAACCAAACCAAACCAAGCTTCATCAAGAGAAATCTGGAGGAAGGATCTGAAACAACGGTAAACTGGATTTATTCATCGCTGCCCAGCTTCTGTCACGTGCTTCTGGTGGTACAGAGGACACTAATACTAATGCAAAATCGAATAAGTTTATGGTGAAAAACAATCAAAGAGTTCTGTGATTAAAGATGAGACAAAGAGTAATGAAATTAACAATGGTAATTAAGGAAAACAGCGCAATAGAAGGGGGAGTCGTGCAACAAAGAAAAAACTGCTAGCAGAAGTTCATCTCAAGTGTAAATTGGTTGATTTTGGTAATGCTTGCTGGACGTACAAACAATTTACAAATGATATTTAGATCAGGCGCAGTATAACTGTCCTGAGGTTATCTTTGGATCCAAATACGTAACATTAGCAGATTTATGGTGTCTTTTGCTTGTATTTTTTTTGAGCTCGCTACTGATGATGTTCTTTTTATGCTCGCAGCGATGAAAACTATGACTGAGATGAGGTATGCAGAAACCATTCTGTCTATCTCACATTTTTATTTTCCTTCATATAATACTTCATAGTAAAACCAAAAAAAAAAAAAAGAGAGACAAAGAGGGATGCAGAAACCATTCTGAAAAAAAGGGTATCGTGCAACAAGGAATGTAAGTCATGGTGACAATGATAAAGATGGGACACCCTAGTTTAAAGATGAGACAAACAGTGATGGAATTAAACGTGATAACCAAGGATAACAGGGCAATAGAAGGGGGAGTCGAGCAACAAGGAAAAAACTGTTGTTTATAGATGAAAAAAATGATGATGTGGCATGAATTACCCTATTTAGGTAAATAAAATTAAAAGTACTCCTATTAAAGAATAAAGATTTTGTTTTATCTCAGTGCTAGGAAAAACTCAAAAACTTTGATTTTGCTCGGTAGATTGGTCCTCCATATCCTTCTCTAAAGCCCTACTATCTGTGCTTCCTCCCTATCATCTCCCGGTTTCTGCTCTGTTTTGGTTTTAGCTGCACTTGAGAGTAAGAGTTTATAATCGCTTCTGACCGTGTAATTTTCATCCTTACTGTAGTGCCATACCATTTCATTTTTTGCTTCAATACTACTCAACGGGATAGTTAAAATGTCCTCTATTGTTTCTTTGCAGAACATCCCTTCTAACCTTCTTTCATCCCATTGTTGAGTGGTATCATTAAAGAGCTCTTTGACCAACCCACTCCAGGTACCATATTGTCTCTCGATCGAGGAAAAAAAGCACTCTCCCTTGGTATCCACAAGTCCTCCCAAATCTTTATTTCATCCCTCGATCCCACCTTCCATCTTATAGCTTTCCTCAGACACTCACGCCCTATGCATAAGCTCTTCCAAATATAAGATAGGCATCTACCAATTCAGCATCCATAAAGGTGGATTTAGAAAAATACCTCTTTTTTAGAACTTTATATACTAGAGAGGATGTGTTTTTCACCATTCTCCAACTTTGCTTGGCAAGCAATGCCCGGTTGAAAGAGTCCATTTCCTTGAACCCCATGCCTCCATCATTTTTGCTACTACACAGCTTCTTCCAAATTAGCCAATGAATCCCTTTGCCATTGGTGTCTCGACCCTATCAATATTTGGTTATTACCATATTTAAATCGTGACACAATCCTTTAGACAAGTAAAAGCAAGACATGGCGTGGGTTGACATGGATTGTAATACTGATTTGATGAACACCTCTTTGCCGTCAGTTGAAATCCTCTAGTTTCGCACCTTCTTTCGCATTTTATCTATAATCTCTCTAAAGTCCATCTTTTTCCTTCTCCCTACAATCATTGGAAGACCCCAAGTATTTTTCTGGACTGCTCATGACTTATATGCCAAAAATATCCGTCACTATCTGTTGTTGGTGTATGTTGGTATTCTTGCTAAAGAAAAGGCCTAACTTATCATACACCTTTAACAAGCCTTTCACCTTCTCGCCCTCAACCCGATTTGCTTTAATAAACAAAAGGCTGTCATTGGTGAAGAAAAGATGAGTGATCCTTGGTCCGGCAACACTAGCATGAACACCCCTCATGCCACCTTCCAAATGGGCCTTTGCTAGAAGTGATGATAATCCCTCCATACATATAAGGAATATGTAAGGTGGTAACGGGTCACCTTATCGCAGTCCTGTGCCAGCTTGAATGAATTAGTCACCTCCCTATTGATGATTAAACTTAGTTAACAGTACTCACACAATGCATTGCCAATGAAATCCATTCCGAACCAAAACCTAGCTTCCCTGTAACAGCTTTTGTTAGTCTTGAATTGATTTTTATTTTCAAATGACAAAATATTAAGCTAAATAAACTTAATCAAGATTTTGAAAAATATTTTTTTAGTATATGTTCTTAAGTTTTATATTTTGGTACTAAATAAATAATGATTTTCAAAGTTTAAACAAACTTTTCTTTATGTTTTCTTATTTCTCAAATCAAAACTATCTTTAAACATTATTTATTTGAGCTTAAATGAAAGTTCAATTATTGTTTTTAAAGTGAATTTATTTATTTCGGACTCAATATAATTTTGATAATATTGATTTTGAGAAATAGATTAATTTAAGAAAGTTATTTTACAAGAACAAAGTTTTCCAACATTGAACTTGTTTTATTTCTCTGTATTAATTCATAAAGTTTTAATACTTGAATTTTATATTGTTGGAAAGTTTTTTGAGTCTACTTTCTAATGCATGAAATAAAATCAAAATCCAAATTTTCTAAGAAAAGATTTTGAATTTTTACTAGATACTTTACAGTTATCTAAAAACTAAACAAGGGGTAGATTTGAAAATTCACTATAATTTGTATACAATGAATTAGGTGATAAATTTCTTATGGATAGAAAGCCCTTTAAGTCTAGTTTCTAAATCTTTAAATGGTTTTTGATTTGGATTTGTATAACTCAAGATATGATCAAATTAGTGAGTAGATTGTAAAACAAGAGACAACCACCCTGCTAGATAGGATCGATCCCCTTAAAAAGGGATCGATTGATTTTTTTATCCAGAATGAAATTTTGCTTCGGGATTTTAAAAGGAATCTATCACCCAGTCTAGGGATGGAGCACCTAAAAAAGGGATCGATCCTTTATGCCTAGAAACAATCTAATGGCTAGTTTTTTCAAGCTTTCAACAGACATTTCTTCTTTCAAACCATCCCCAACAGCTAGTTCTTTAATTTTTCTATAAATTAGGCACTTCAACACACCAAGAAAGTTGATGAATCAAGAGAGCAAGATCAAATAAGCTATATATTCATTCTCTTAAAGAAATTAAAAGTTTTAAAGCTTTAAAGTCTATATCTTTGTATTTATTGTATCCAAATAATTTTTTTTTGTTCATTCATTATTTTCTTGTACTTAAACTTAGCAAACACTTAGCTTAGAGAGTTTTTTCTATTGTTTGCAAAAAAAACTTTTGATATACAAATGTGAAAGAGAACAAGAGTTGAGGTATCCTCTTGAGAACTTTATAGTGAGATTGGCTAAAATACTACAAAAGGTAAAAATTTTTATCTTAAGCCTTAGAGAGAAAAAGATAGGGTTGTATTTTTAACTCAAGATTAGTGGATTAAAGTCTTGGTGTGAACAATAAAAAGGAGAAGACGTAGGTACCTTGTGGAGAAAGATCAAATCTCCATAAATCTTTGTATTTGATTTCTCTATCCTTATCTTTTTATTTTCATTGTTGATTATATATACTTGTAGATTTATCAATTGTTGTCATTTGCATCATATTTTGATATTGATTTTAATTTTTCATTTAATTGTTTTGAAATCATTGTTTGGGAAGAACTTAGAGAAATTCAATTCACCCTCTCTTGGATCACCATCTCACCTAAAAAGCTAACAATTGGTATCAGAGCTTTGGTCTTTTTTTGTATGTTTAACCACATCGAGTTAAGATCCTATGGCTCAATTTAGGTTCCAAGATAGTGAAAAAGTCTTCAAAGCTCTCATGATCAAAAAATTTGAATTTTGTGAATGAAAAATGATAATGAAAATGTTCATCATGTCACAAAATTTTAGAGCTTTGTTAATGATAGAAAGAAGGCTTGGAACTTGTTCAAATGATGCAAACTATTTGAGGCAAACAATGGATGATACAAAGGTCAAGTGCTTACTTTATGGAGGTTTTAACTCCTACAACTTCAACTTGATCTCAAATTGCTCCACTTCAAATACGATATAGAGAAAGTTGGATAAGCTACATGAAAATAAATTTTCAACCAACATGTATTATGTCTCATGGCTATTGAAGAACCATAGGTAACTTGAAGAACTAGAGGTAACCTTTAACTCTTGTGATTCAAACTCTTATACTTCTAATGAGTTACAAAATGCTTACAATGATTTAGTAATAGAGTTTGAAAATATGTAGTTGAAACATAAGAAAATGATTTCAAAATTAAAAGTTGGAAATGAATTTTTAATGAATACAAATAATGATTTGGAGAAACAAAATGAAAAATTGAAAATGAATTTGAAAGCCTATCAAAGTAGAAATGAACTTTTAGAAAAAGAAAATTTTGATTTGAAAAAGAAATTTGATAAGTTGACGAATGAAAAACATAAAAGTGTCAATAATTTAAATGCTAAATGATTATATGCAAATTTTGTCATTTTCATGGTCATACTTCACCTACTTATCTTGTTAAAAGAAAAGCTTCATTTAGAATTAAACAAGTATGGGTTTCTAAAGGAACAAAAGACTTGGTGACTAACTCTCAATGACCTAAAACCAATTTCAATACAAAAAATCAAATGAGATTGTCTCTTGTAGGTGTGCTAGAGCAAGGAGCTACAATGTGAGATTAAAAATTGAATACTCTAGGCACACAATGGAGATGGGTAACCTCTAAACTTTTATTTTAAGCGAATATGAAATTGGTTGCCTATTTTTGTTGAACATCGAGTGCTTAATGGATATTGGTATATACTTTATTGATATATCTTGAATATACCAATTTTATTTGATGTATGTAAGCTAGAATTAAGTATGCATTTTTTTCTTGAATGTATGATTTTATTATATTCCACATGCTTATTGATATTATGTTTAATACTTATGTGCTTGAGATACATTTTTAAGAGAATTCATGAATGCTTTAATGAATTTGGGGATCACATGAGGATGTTCTAAATATTGGGCTTGCATAAATGATTTTGATATTTTAATAGTATTTGTGATATTGACATTCTTAAAAACTTGTGCTTATGTAGGATTATGCATATGAATGTTGGATATTAATGATATCATGCATGCTTTGTGAAATTGTTATTGACGTTTGATGTGATTAATTGTATGCTAAATTATTTTTATATTTATACACAAACTTAGGGGGAGTACTTAAAGCTTAATGATTTTGAGACTTTATGTTTTGCTTTGAAAATGATTTTTGCTAGAGTCAAGTCTTAAAATATGAAATTTTATTTTAGCAAGTTTTTAAATGCAAATGAATTTGAATATCTTAAATTCAATGATTTAAACTTCTTCAAACAAAAATAACTAGATAACTTGCAATGGTTTAAAATTTTCACAAGTATTACATGCAAGTTTCAAAGAATTGTGGTGCTTAAAATATCAAATTTTATTTTTGAACATTTATGGGCATAAAAACCATTTGAACTTTTTCTTTAAAATTTCATTTTGATCAAAAGTTAATATATAAATTGAAGAATTTTTCTTTAAAAATCATTATCATTATTTGGTTTTGGATGAATTTTGATATCTTAAGTGCATGGTGGAATAATAAGGAAAAAAAAAAGAAAAAAACTAAGAAAATCTGAAAGGGTAGTCTAGAGCATGATTGAAACCTTGAAAGTAACTCGTACAATTTTATGCATAATTGTACCAAAAAGAATTAAAGAAAGGGATTTTGAATGAACCAAAGTGCATTGAAACCTTTGAGAAATGTAAGATTAATCTTGCTTTAAAGAATTGTCCTAAAATTTAAAATTTTTAGGAAATTTTTAAATTTTTTAAAAAATTTTACATTTTTTATTTTAAATTTTTTAAGTTTTTTTTTAAAATTTTAAAAAATTTTATTTTTCAGTTATTTTCATTTTTTGAAAATTTTAGTTTTTTTTTAGGTTTTTAAGTTTTAAAATTTTTTTAATTTTTTTATTTCTAATAAAATTATATATTTTTTTATATTTTATAAATTTTTAAAAAATTTTAGATTTTTAAAAAAATTTTTAGTAAGTTTTTTGAATTTTTAAATTTTTTTTTTTGAAAATTTCTATTAATGTTAATGCAACAATTGATAACATGGTGTTAACAAGACTTTTTAACATGTGTTAGCATTTTATTGGGTATTCTTGCCACATTAACAACTTGACTAATGGTGTTAGTCTAAAGTAATGAAAGTTCGAGTACCAAGTTGATAATTTTATTTTTTTATGTACTAAATTGACAGAAAATATATAGTATATGAGTTATTTTTATATTTAACCCTAAACATAATTATAAAAAATATAAATTTATTTGTCTAACTCATATGTTTTTTATGTTGACAAATGATTAAAACATGTTTCTAATCTAAAAGTTTAAATATGTATATAAATAAAAAAAATAAACAAATGAATAAATAAACTAATAAATTTATATTAAAACAAAAAATAAATAAAATAAAACTAAAACAAAAACAAAAACAAAAAAACTAAAATGAAAATGAAAATAAAAGTACCAAAGCAAAAAATTAATTGCTAGAGTTCTAGAAGGTGTTGGTCAACTGAAATGTTTAGATTATCAAGCAAGTCAAATGGATTTGAAAAGCTAAATTCTTTAGATGAGAAGAGATTGGAAAATACTGAAGATTTTAACTTTGAAGAAAAAGGTTGAGACTTGGGAGGACTCAATAGGGATTGATCTTCAAAAGCTTCAATGAATTAGGACTGGACAACTCAATTGATAAGTTGCTTTTACATAATTAACCACAAAAATCATGATTTAAAAATTAAAACTAACCCTAAAATATATCACTTGATGCCTTAATTTACATTGAAATCATGATTAATGCCACCACACATGTTTTCAAATATGCTTGATCATGAATAGCTTTAATATATAGGTACTATTAATAAAACGATTTATTATATTAAATTTTATAAAAGTTGGTAACTAAATCGTTGTAATACTACGTTGATAATGACATATTGATACTAAAGACAAATATATAAATAAATTTTACAAATATTGTTGATCACATTATGAATTTTCAAAGTTGGATGGTAAAAATAAAAATTTATGAAAAATTAGGTGGTCAAAATAATAAATTTTGTAAATATTGGTTATCAATTATTTTATTTTATCTTTTTTTCTTTAATTTTTAATTTACTCTTCTACTTCATACCTTTATATTTACTTAATTAAAAAGAATATTTTACGTATAAACTCTTTCAAACCTATAAGCTTAAAATGCCTATCTTGGTATCAAGTCAATTTATCCAATGATCAAATCAGCTTATTTTATCTTTAGTAAAAAGAAAAAAAGAACTATTTTTTAATAAATATTCAATTGTGAAAATGGTCACTAGGTGGTTTGGATTCATATTTTTGTGTTGTATTTGATATGTATAATAATACAAATTATTAAAATATGAACATGATATGAATTATAATAAGTGTTTAAATTCTAAACATTAACATGACATGATTATTATACGTGTTATATGTGACAAATATAATTAATATGTGTATAGTTAATCTATTTAAATATAACATGAATAATACAAAGTATATGAATTGACACAACTAACATAAATATATACAAAAATACGGTTAAAATAATAAATAACTATAAATTATCAATTATTTATAACTTAATAAACTTGACATATTAATAATATAAAAGTACTTATATGTTTACAAAAATAAAAAAACTTGATACTCATTTAATATGTATTTAATATATATATTTAAATTTTAATATATATTACATAAATATATTAATTTTTAATATGCAATTCAAAATAAAAGTTAAAGATTAAAGAATAAAATAATAATATGTAGGACTAAGATTAATATTTACATTGTATTTATATTATTAATATAAAATAATTTTATAATAATTATTACATGAGTATCATAGTTAAATGCTTAAAATAATTTTTATATGATAAGCATTATAATTAAAAAATTAAAAATTAAAATAATCTTTATATATTTATATTAAATTAAAATAAATATAAAAATGTGTTAAATGTGTTAAACATGTTAAATGTATATTCGTGTGATAAAATTAAATTAAATATATTATTCATATCGTGTTATGTATTTAGACATGTTAACATATATAAATACAAATTATATCATATTAAAATTTATATCTATACAAATAAACATAAAATATATATTTTTAAAATATATTTTATTTTTTTATATTATTTTATATTATTATATCGTATTTGAAATTATCATCTCTAGATTATGTTTAGCATGAAAAGTTATGCAAATTCCAATAAATATCCATTTGGAAGTATATTACGACATGAAAATGAGCTTCGGAGATTTTGGGTTTGGTGGATAAATGCCTAATGGCTTTTTAACTTTTAACTTTTTACTATTTTGCTTTTTAATTATATTGAAAAGATAAAAATATTCTTATAATTAAATTTTTTATATTTTAATTTTTTTTAATAATTAAAAATAATTTTTAATTTAATATAAAAATATTTTTGAGATATTATTATTTTAATTATTTTTTAATAGACATTATTATGACACATAAAATAATTTGATAATTTTTAATAATTTAATAATTTAATAAATATTAAATAATTTAAAATTTTTATTTAATACCGTTTATAATAATCTTTTAATCTTACTAAAATTTATCTTATCCATATTATTATTTTTGAATTTAAACACATATTTTATAATTTATTTTAATATATTCGTTATAGTAACCCGTTTCACTTTTACCGTCGTTTTCAATTTCTCCAAACCCATGCCTTGTCTGAACAAAATAATAGTACTTTGCATTCAAAGTACATGGACTAATTGAACGGTTGAAAATGAAATTCAAGATTGCTACGTCAACAAAACGGAGAGACAAGATTGAAGAAATAACATGAATGATGGAACCCCACTCTAGTCTCAACCGCATTATAACAACAAAAATGGTCACTCCCCTCCACCGCACGTTTCAGTTTTGAGCCCACCACGTTCTTTAAAACCGACAACAAAATGAAACCGTCCCTCTCTCTGTCAATAAAAATGCCAAAAACCAATATCTAAACTTTGCTGCAATTTTTCAACCTTTTTAAAACCATAAATTAAGCACTTCACTTATTACTTTCTCTGCTAAAAAGGGTCTCATTATTTTGATTTCACATGTAAGATTTCCTTTTCCTTTCCCTATTTCAGGCAATGCAGCTGTTGTCTTCTTGTTTCTTTGAGTTAAGCTGCTACTGCTGTAACTACTCTTTCAGCTGTTCTGCTTGGCTGCCGAGAAAACAAAAGTATATTATTTTAAAAATTTGATTTTCATTGTCTCTGAAATATTGGGTTTCCTTTTTTTTTTAGATGGGAAGGGGTGGTTTAGTGAAGCTGGTGGTGGGGGTTTTGTGGTTGGTAATGGTGGTGGGAGCAGAGTATGTCAAGTACAAGGATCCCAAGCAACCTGTAGCTGTTAGAATTAAGGATCTGATGTCAAGAATGACTTTGGCAGAGAAGATTGGTCAGATGATCCAGATTGATAGAACTGTTTGTACTGAACAGATAGTTAGAGATTACTCCATTGGTAATATTTTCAACAATTTGTTCTTTGTTTTAGTTCTGGCTGCTGCTGGCAATGTTTTTTACCCCTTTTTGGTGGGTTCTGATTATTGTTTGTTGATGGGGCCTTCCACAATTTGGATATAGTTACCTCAAATATATTACTATTAATATTATTATACCACAAAAAGTTAGCCGTTTTCATCATTATATAGTCATAATTTTTTTTGCTAAAATAGCTTTTTTAAAGATATTTTATTAGCATATTGCTTTAAGTTTGGTTTTTTTAATTGTTGGTTCATTCTGGCCAAAATTATATTGGCTCAACAAATTATATAATGCTTTAATTGTTGGTTTAGTATGGTATTTTATATTGGTTCATTGTGTAATGCTAGAAGCCATTTATAGTAGCAATCTTTGGGACTGGCCTGTTCTGTGTCCTTTTTTTTTTTGGTTTTTTATTTCCTTTTTACTAAAGTTTCTAGCTGTTAACAGTTATTAATGGACATCATCTTTTTTTGCACAGGCAGTGTGTTAAGTGGTGGGGGGAGTGCACCACTTCCAGACGCTAGTGCTGAGGATTGGATCAATATGGTTAATGCTTTTCAGAATGGATCTCTGTCTAGTCGTCTAGGAATTCCTATGATTTATGGCATTGATGCTGTTCATGGACACAACAATGTTTATAATGCTACAATATTTCCACATAATGTGGGGCTTGGAGCGACCAGGCAAGCATTGCTCTTAATTTCGGTGTATGCTGATATTTGTCATAGAATCATCAAATTATTGTGCTTTTGTCCTTGTATAACTTTCTATTCTTTAATTGAGAGCTCAAAGTCTATGTTTTCCATAAAAATAAAATAAGAAGGAAAACATAAGTAACAGTTTCAATTCAATTAAATGATGTAAGGTTTATATCTGCATTCTAGAAACTCCACTGTCTTTCTGCTGAAGGAAAGAAAGAGTGAAGCTAACATTGCTCCTCAATTAAACAGCAATCTCCTTTGTAATGCACTGCTTGTCTGCATCTTATATTAACCATTGACATGCAGAGATCCTGAGCTGGTGAAGAAAATTGGTGCTGCAACTGCTCTTGAAGTGAGAGCTACCGGGATTCCTTACATCTTTGCTCCATGCGTTGCGGTAATTTACATACTATATATAAGTTTAAACAGTTGCTTCCAATAATTTCTTCAACTTGTCAAATGGTTGTGCATTTGTATTCACCATGCCATTATGCAACATTCTTTTTTTCTTTTTACTTTGTCTTTATAGGTTTGTAGAGATCCAAGGTGGGGTCGGTGTTATGAAAGCTACAGTGAGGACCATAAAGTTGTGGAAGAGATGACAGATATCATACTTGGGTTGCAAGGAGATATTCCGTCTGGTTCTCGGAAGGGGGTTCCTTATGTTGGTGGAAAGTATGAAAATTATCCAAGTTTAACACAAACTTCATATTGCTGTTGTTAATGGTTCTAACATCTAGGTCTAGAAGTAAAAAACTATGCTTAGTATTAATGCCATGGGTTTTCTCATACTCTCTAACATTCCTCATGATGCTATAACAATTCAAATTAAGTTACCTATACAAATACGTAGATTCTGTCTTGCATTACAGCCTAAAGTATACTATTGCCCTTTTTATTTGTCTTGGATGCACCGTGAATAACTGGTTGATCTCGTCTTCTCGTTATTATAGATTGTAGAATTTATAGCTTATATTTGGTATGGCATAACCAATGATGCCCCAATACTATATACCATCTCTATCATACTGTTTGTCCACTTATTCAATCATGTTTATAAAACTTGTTTTCTCCCTTCATTCTATTCTTAAATTCTTCTAGGGACAAGGTTGCTGCTTGTGCAAAGCACTTCATAGGTGATGGTGGGACAACCAGGGGAATCAATGAAAACAACACTGTGATTGACATGCATGGGTTGCTTAGCATGTACATGCCTGCCTATTCTGATTCAATTATCAAGGGTGTTTCAACAATTATGGTTTCCTACTCCAGCTGGAATGGAGGAAAGATGCATGCAAACCATGAGCTAATTACTGGTTTCCTCAAGCACACTCTTAAGTTTAAGGTGGAGCGTGGTTTGTAATTTCAGTATTGTTTACATCATTTTATCAGTACCAAAAGATTTGCAAATTTATAACAGGATTTAAATTCTTTGATTAATAAAAAGATTGAACCAAAATATTCTGTTCTCTCGCTCAATCCCCGGATTTATCTATAAATACACAACTACTATCAAATTGCTGACATGGTCGTTTATAATGTTTTTAAAGGAGTTTCTAACAGCTTATGGGATTGCAAGTTCATTTTCGTGGGCTCAAAATACACATTCATTCCTCATGTGCATGCACATATAATCTTACACAAAGAAATGCTAATGCTGAACCACGATTGCTTTTGATTCTGTCTAAAGTACCCATATCCACAGAATATTTGAACTTTTCATGTTAATGCAAATTGTTATTTTGATGATTTTTCAGGGTTTTGTAATATCAGATTGGCAAGGAATAGACAGGATCACCTCACCACCACATTTGAACTATACATACTCTGTTCAAGCAGCAATTCAAGCTGGCATTGACATGGTTAGTAGCTTCTGTATGGACATATGTTAAAATAAATTGAAGAGCACTGATTTCTTGTAGTAGTATAATCAATGGAAAACTCAAATCTTGACAGTATTGATGCATTCTAAGACTTGGAGTCTTGATCTGTATTCTGCAGGTCATGGTCCCCTTCAACCATACTGAGTTTGTTGATGATCTAACATACCTAGTTAATAGCAAAGTTATTCCCATGAATCGTATTGATGATGCTGTGGAAAGAATTTTGCTAGTCAAATTCACAATGGGTCTCTTTGAGAACCCTTTGGCTGATCTTAGTCTAGTTCACGAGCTTGGAAGCCAGGTTAGTTAGCATCATAACATGCTTGATTATCTTCATTTCTGAATCCAGCTTTCTTTGGATTTATAGATGTGAAAATCAATATCCAGGACCATGTTTTCTGTAATTATTTTTTTTTCGTCTTTCTAATTTTCATGTTTTCTGCATCTCATGGTCCAAGTTCTCTTTTTAAAAATTCTATAAATAATTTGATATCACATTACTTACTAAGGCACATAGAGACTTGGCAAGGGAAGCTGTGAGAAAATCACTTGTATTGCTGAAGAATGGGAAAGATGGAACTACTCCGCTACTGCCGCTTCCAAAGAAAGCTTCAAAGATCCTAGTTGCAGGCACCCATGCTGATAATTTGGGTTATCAATGTGGTGGGTGGACAATTAATTGGCAAGGATTTAGTGGCAATAACTATACAAGGGGTATGCTTTACTTTATTTATCTATCTTTCAAGACATCTCCTGCTTGTAGCTTGCAAGAATTCTTTCTTAAGAGATTAGCAGAATTGTAATCCATGTTTACCCCCTTGAATGGAAAAAAAGGGAAAGAATAATCAATAACAGACATTAATTGCAATAAAGTTAATAATATTTCTTTTCATGACTAGGAACAACAATCCTTGATGCCATAAACTCTACCATTGATCCAAGCACAGAAATTATCTACCGTGATAACCCTGATGGCGACTTTGTGAAATCTAACAAATTTGATTATGCAATTGTTGCTGTTGGTGAGCCCCCTTATGCTGAGACTGCAGGGGATAGCACAATCCTTACAATGGAAGATCCTGGCCCAAACGTCATAAACAATGTTTGTGGAACTGTCAAGTGCGTGGTTGTTATCATTTCAGGCAGACCCATTGTCATTGAACCGTATGTTTCTGCCATTGATGCCCTAGTGGCAGCATGGTTACCTGGAACTGAAGGCCATGGAATAACTGATGTCCTTTACGGGGACTATGGATTCAGTGGAAAACTTCCAAGAACATGGTTCAAAACTGTAGACCAACTACCTATGAATGTTGGGGATTCACATTATGATCCACTCTTCCCCTTTGGATTTGGACTTAAAACTGATTCTGTTGCGAGCATTGTTTCAAGGTATTGACCAGTTTTTTATTTTGGTAATAATGATGGTATGTGTATAATCTTCTGCCATGGTAAGCTTTGCTTTACACATGCAGATGAGAAACAATCTTGTGTTTGTCCATTTTTTTTCTCCTTTCTCTCCCCAGCCCCTTCCTCATGCATGTTTAGCCAAAAGTAGATGCTTCAAAATTTGCTGATGCTGGAGAATGCTACAGGCAGCGGTTTCCATTCAACTGTGCTGGCAGCCAGCTCTAACAAAAAAAAAAAAAAAAAAAAAAAAAACAAAACAAAAAGTGCAGCCAGCTTATAACATGTCATGGCTGGACCTATGTCCGCTGCAGTAGTATGTCCTGTATTAGCATGCAAGGTCCAATAATGTGTAAAACTTCCAGTCCTGACAACAAATTATTTTGTTTCTCTGCAAATCTGAGGCATTTGCTTAAACTCAACAAATTATTAAGCACTTGTTTTTATACGGCTTTACTTGTTTGGGATATGAATTTTTGAAAATTTGTTTTGACAAAATTTCAATATTCAATCATTTTATGAAGTGCCTATCTTTTGATGCCGTTAATTAGTGACAGTTTTCAAATGAAGTCTGGTTAACTGCATGTATGTTCCTTTCTTTACACGGTTAATGTTGCTGTCTATAGGTCAACCTCTCCTGCTGCTTCGGGAAGGCCATGCTTGTTTATCCTTATGGTAATCTTAACTTTGAGTTTCTATTTCACAGGTATTCAGTTGATGCTTTTCAACCGATTAACTACTTTTAAAGCTTGAAAAAACTCTTTTTTTTTTTCTCAATGCTTATTGGATGTAATTCTGTTTTCATTTGATCTGATGCTGAATGTGTTCAATAAATTTGGCAGGCAGATGTCTAGATTACTGAAACTCGTATTTAACGGCCGCAGGGGAGGTGGTACGGTACATTTCGAGACCGGCCGGTTAGGCATTGCTCAACATATTCGGCTCTCAAAGTAATGCCAACTGAGTTGCTAGTGTGTTACAAGAGTAGCAGCATTCTCAATTGCGGAAATGTCATTTAAATTGGTTTTAGTGCTAGACACTGGTTGCAGCGACATGTAGCTTAGAAACCATTGATGTTTTCAACTTATTTTTGGCCTTAATATTTATTTTGGCCATTTCTAAGGGAGGCCATTCACTTTTTATTTTAACAGTAATAATTCCGTCTCTCTTAGAACTTAGAGCTGGTAAAATTAATTTGAACTTGAAAAACTTGGTGAACTCAAATATACCCTAATCGACTGGCTCATATTTGATCACTAAAAGGTAATAAAAGGAACAAATCGAATACAACTCAAATCAATCTCCACTCAAAAGAATTTGAATTATTCTAAAAAGTTGATTAGAAAAAATAAAATTAAAAATTTTAATTTAGTACTATAATTTTTTTACTATTACTTTGATTAAAAGTAATCAATATAACATATATTATTATTAGTAACTTTTTTTTTTATTTGATTTGAAGAAAAGAAGATTAGAACTTAATTTGTTTAACATGAAAATCAACCATTTAGTCAAGCATTTGGGCATAGTTACTCTAAAAGATACTCATAAAATCATTGTTGTTAGTTTCAATTCAATCAATCCAATCAATCGCTTCGACTAAATGGTGATATTATGTTAAAAAAATTATTTTGATGTTAAAAATCCAATTTTGATAAAGAAAAGACTATCATTTTATATATTGTCGATTAAGTTTTTAAATTTCATAATTAAACTGATTAGAAGATTGTTATGTCATTATTTTATTATATTTATACTTTTTAAAATATATTTTAAAAGGATAGTGTAAACTCTTTATTTCTCTGATGAATTTTTAAATATTTTGGAATGGAAAATTTTCTAGATTTTTATAGATTAATAGAAAAATTCTTAAAGATTTTCTCGTTAGTGACTCTAACTTTAACTTTCACAAGCCCATGACAACAGCGATGTCGTAGTATAAAGAAAAAATTCTACAAATTTTTAATATTTGTTAAGATTAAAAAATTTAAAAATTTAAAGCTAAAAATACAAGTAATATGTATTTTAAAATTCTTGTATTATTAAGATATAAAAAGTAATTAACATGTTATACATATCGATTTAATTCAATCCTATAAAAAAGTTATCAAAACTTAATTTTAGTATTCATGTTGACATAAAAGGGTTAAATATTTATTTGATCTTTCTATCCTATGCTTTTTATTAGTTTGATACCCAAAAAATAAAAAAAATCACAATTACATACTTGTATTTCGTGAGCATTTTAGCACATAGCACTATTAGTTAAATTGTTAACACGATATTAACATTCAATAAAATCTAAGTATGTGTAAAAAATATTCAATTATCGTCACATCATATATTGCTACATTAGCATTAAAAGAATTTATAAGAAATTAAAAAATTCAAAAAATTAATAAAAATATATAAAATCTAAAAAAAATTGGAAAAAATTGAAAATTTAAAAATATGAAAAATTAAAAAATCTTAAAATATTAAAAAAATATTAAAAAATGAAAAAAAAATCTGAAACAATTTTAAATTGGCTAAAGTATCTAAAAATTCTTTAAATTATTTCATTTTTCTTATATAAGCCCCTATCCTTTTAATTGTACCCAAACAAGTTATTTTTCTTTGATTTGTTTCCAAATAAGTAAAGTGATAAATTTCAATATCTTTTGTTTTCTTGTCTTAGTTGTTTAAAAAATGCTAAAAATTCAAAAAAATTGAAAAATAGTAAGATTAAAAAATTCTTGAAATTTTAAACTTGAAAAAAATGTGAAAAATTAAAACAATAAGAAAAAATGAAGATGCAAAAAAAAAATGAAAAATTTTAAAAAATCCTCAAAATTAAAAAAATAAGATAATAAAAAACTCCCATAAAAATGAAAAAAAAAAATTTAAAAAATCCAAAAATAATTTTAGAAAAGAAAAAATAAAAGAATTATAAAAGGAAAAAATATTTAAAAAGGAAAAAATTCTGGATAAAAAAATAAAAAAGGGAAATTTGGGTATTTTTTAACAATTTATTTTTAATTTTTTATGTATTGATTTTTTATTTTTTAGATTTAATTATCTTTCTCATTTTTTAAATCATTTTTTAATTTCTTACATGTTTTTTAGATGTTTTGAATTTTTTGGAAATTTTTTTTAATTTTTCAATTTTTTAAATATAAGGATTTGTTTTAATTAATTAATTATTTTAATTTTTAGAAAATTTTTTAATTTTCAATAAAATTTTATGATTTTTTAAATTTGCCTCACTTTAATAAATATATTAATTAATAGTTAAAATCATGTGAATAAAAAAATTATGGTTTTTTTATATTAAGGTTAAATATTTATTTGGCTCTTGTATTATATATATTTTTGTTAGTTTGATACTTAAAAAATAAAAGTTACAATTAAATATCCAAATTTTTATTCTGTCATACAGTTGTTGATGTGATATGAATATTCAATAAAATATCACATCATTGATGGGTCCATTACCACATCAACATTAAAGCAAATTTGCAAAAAATTTAAAAAATCAAAATTTTAATTAAAAAATCCAAAAAATTCAAAAACTTTGAAAATTTCTTTAAAAAGTGAATATATATAATTAAAAATCCAAAAATTTTATTACCCCATCATTATAGTTATTAATTAATAATTTAATAAATTGCATAATAAATTTTAATTGATGATAATTCTATAAAATAAAGTTCTTTTTAGTGTTTAATTATATGAATTTAGCATTGTTCTTAAAAAAAAGTAAATTTCATTTTCACCCCTAATGTACTGATGTTGTCAATGTGTAGGAAAAGTTAAAGAAAAATTGAATCTTGATGAATTCTTGGTGATTTAGATGAGGAAATGTAAGATTGACTCTAATATAGCTCTCCTACAACTAATGGATCAAGAAATTGATCATTTCTCATACAAGCAATGAAATGTTCAAGGTATAATTTTGGTTACAGATTGTAAATTCTAGAATTTTGAGATGCAAGTCCATGGTATCCTTTGTAGTTGTACGTAAAAAGGATCAAATCAATAAATCCTTATAAAAAAATTCCCTAAGGGATCTGGGAGTGCCACATGTTCTTTTTTGTTTTAGTTTTTTTATAGTTTTTTGTTATCTCATTGGGACCAAGTTATGGTTTTGCTAGTTAGAAAGTTCTTTAAGAGGATACATGTGTCTTCGTCTTTGACACCTATGTTTTTAACTGTAATTTTGAAGTTTTTTTGGGTTTTTTTTTTATTACTAGTTTAGAGAGTGGAGTTTTTGGTGTGAAAGAAAGGTTTCTCTAGTTTTTTCATTTTTTTTTAAGCTGTTTTTGGGTAAAATCTGTAGTTATTTTTTATTGTTTAATTGAATGTGGATTTTATTTTTTGGGTTTCCTTGGAATGATTTTGTTGTTACATTTTCATTTTGTTTAATGGAGTTGGATTGTAAAATGTGTTTGGGTTTTGTGGTTATGAGGTTTGCATGTTGTTGTGAATGTATCTTTTTTTGGAAGAATTTCTCTTCGCATGTTGTGATGGTGGATGAAAATAAAATTGTTATTTATAGAAACATAGTTTTGCAATACATAATTTATGTCTTCTTTTGTTGTTTTGTCTTTGACACCTATGTTTTAACTGCAATTTTAAAGGTTTTTTTAAAAGTTTTTATTGCTGCTTTAGAGAGTAGAGTTTTTGGTGTGAAAGTGAGGTTTCTCATTTTTTTTTCTATTTTTTTTTTGCAACTATTTTTGGGTAAAATTTGTGGCTATTTTTCATTGTTTATTGAATCTGCATTTTTTTTTTTTGGGTTTATTTAGGATGATTTTGCTATTGGGGTTTGGATTTTGTGGTTTTTAGGTTTGCATGTTGTTGCAACTGTATGTCTTTTAGAATAATTTCTCTTTGCATGTTCTAATGTTGGATGAAAATCGGATTGTTGTTTATAGAAACATAGATTTGCAATGCATAATTTGTGTTTTTTTAAGGAGTATTTTGTTTTGCATGCTATTTGAATGAAGTTGTCATTTTGTTTTTGATTGATTTTTTGTCTTAAGTTTTTTTAAGTATATACACCACAAAGATCAATTACATTTATTTGTCTCCTACAGCTTTCAGTTACTATGCATTAAGTGAAGCATTCATTCAATAACCAAAGATTTGAGGTTAGATTTTGTTCTTCTGAGAGTAGTCAATAGGAGGTTGCATGGCAATGTTTATGAGTTGATAGGCTTTCAATTATGATAACTTTTGTAGCTGTTTCTAATCTTTTTTTTTTTTTGTATTTTTCTTATAAAGATTTTTAACTCAATCAAAATTTAACTTTCAATCAAATTTACATTATTTTCGTGCCCAAAATAATATCTTCTTACTTATTTATGTTGTAAACTCTATCATTTTGTAGGTTTTCAAGTTAGGGTTTGACTGTATGGCATTTACAGGAATACATAGTGATCCTATCTTTAAAGATGTTGGTTTATCAATCATTAAGCATGCATTCGACAAATAAATCATTTTTTTTTATATATATCAAACATTTATGGACCCAAAACTAATGAAATAATGGTTAGAAAAATAACATGCTTGCAAATAAAGTTTTGTTGTAAACTTTCAAGATGAATTCCAAGTTTCCATGGCTTCTTGGTTTTGCTTTTAAATGAGTTTAAACAAATGGCTTTTTGTAAAAGCAAAACATGATTCGAAAAACCAATATTTTTAGGCATTAAAGTAGTTAGCATGAGAGAAAGTACACTTAGCCACAAATTTTGGTATTACAAAAATAGATTATACTAGTTTAGTAATAAATGGTACACTTGAATATGTTTGTGCCTCTGTGGAGGCTAGCTTGAAGCGTCTTGATGTCGAATACATTGATATCTACTATCGACACTAGGGGTGTAATCGAGCCGAGTCGAGTCGATACAGTGAGAAGCTCGAGCTCAGTTTCCAACTCGAAGCTCGATACTCGGTTCGAACTCGATCGAATTTTATTTTTCTAGTTCGAGCTCGATTCATGATCAAAATCGACCTACTTGAACTCGTTTGATTAAGCTCGATTAATATGTTAAAATAAGCTTGATTCTTATACTCGACAAGAGCTCGATTATTTATGCTTGAGCTTAAACTCAAATTCGAGATATTTTATTAATTAAAATAATAAAAAAATTTAAATATAAAAGCTTGATTAGGCTCACGAGTTACTCGAGCCGGGTATAAGAATACTCGAGCTACTTGAGCTCAAGCTCGACTCGATAATAATCAAATCGAATTCGAGTTTTATTCGAATCGAACTCGAGTAACTTACGAGTACTAATATATCATTTACACCCCTAATCAACACAAGGTCGACACCATAATACCAATATAAGATATTGTAAGTGTTATAGTAAAAAGTATCCTACATTTTCTTGGTTTAAATGCTCATTGTGGTATTATGATGTTTAGTTGCTTGAACCTAGAATTAAGCTATATGTGTTTATTCTTTTTATCTTAGATGAGAGAACTTAAGAAGTTGGTGGAAGAAGGGAAAATAATGTACATTGGTTTATCTGAAGCTAGCCCTGAAACTATAAGAAAGGCACATGCCGTTCATCCCATCATTGTTGTAAAAATGAAGTGGTTGCTATGGTTCGCGATATTGAGGAAGAAATAATCCCCTTTGCAGGTTTCTTTAAAACCTTACAATGATTTTGGTGAAAAATAGTATATTGAATCATTAAAAGTAAAGATTACGTAGCATTTGAAAATTTTTTTTGATGGCATTTTTTTTTTATTATAATGAAGGTGAGGTATCCTATGCTACCTCAAACCTATTGTTCCAGCAATTTTGCTTTTACTTCTTGAGACTAAGAAATGAGAAATGCTTAATTAAATGTATTCCAATAATGTAAGAAACTTCGGATTGGGATTGTGTTAGCTTTAAATTGATCTTTGTTTTCAAATGACAAAACATTAAGCTAAATAAGCTTGATCAAGATTTTAAAAAAGATTTATTTAGTTCATATTCTTAAGTTTTGTATTTTGGTACTAAATAAATAATATGATTTTCAAAGTTTAAACAAACCTTTCTTGGTTTCATAATTCTCAAACCAAATCTATCTTTAAAGATTATATTTGAGCTTAAATGAAAGCCTTATTGTTGCTTTTAAAGTGAATTTATTCATTTTGGACTTAATACAATTTTAATAATATTAGTTTTGCGAAATATATTAACTTAAGAAAGTTGTTTTACAAAAACAAATTTCCAAATATTGAACTTGTTTTATTTTTTTGTATTAATTCACAAAGTTTTAATATTTGAATTTTATATGGTTGGAAAGCTCTTTAAGTCTACTTTCTAATGGATCAAACAAAATAAAAATCCAAATTTTCTAAGAAAAGATTTTGAATTTTTACTAGACACTTTGCAGTTATCTAAAAACTGCATAAGGGGTAGTTTTGAAAATTCACTAATTCGTACACAATGAATTAGGTGATGAATTTTATATGGATAGAAAGCCTTTTAAGTCTAGTTTCTAAATCTTCAAACAGTTTGTGATTTGGATTTGTATAACTCAAGATATGATCAAATTAATAAGTAGAGTACAAAATGGGAGACTACTACCCAACATGGTTAGGATCGATCCCCTCTAGAAGGGATCGATTGATTTTTTTATATAGAAAGCTCCTTGGGTCAAAAACATGAAGAAGGAATCAATCACCTCCTTAACCAATTGATCCCCTACATAAAGGGATCGATCGGGTAGGCTATTTTCAAATATGAATTGGTTTAAAACATGAACCAATCGATCCCCTCATGGAAGGGATCGATTGGGTCTAGGCAAAAACTCTCCAATAGCTAGTTTTTCATGCTTCCAACAGCTATTTCTTCTTCCAAACCTACCCCAACAACTAGTTATTTAATTTCTCTATATATTGGCCACTCTAAAACACTAAAAAGGTTGATGAATCAAGAAAACAAGATCAAACAAGTCATATATTCATTCTCTCAAGAGTTTTAGAGCTTTAAAGTCTATACCTTTGTATTTATTGTGTCCAAAATCATATTTGTTGTTCATTCATCATTTTCTTGTGCTTAAACTTAGCAAACACTTAGCCTTAAAGAGATTGTTTAATTGTTTGCAAAATTACCTTTGATATATAAGGGTAAAAGAGAACAAAATGTGAGGTATTCTCTTGAGAGCTTTGTAGTGAGATTAGGTAAAATACTACAAAGGGTAAAGGTTTCTATCTTAAACCTTAAAAAGAAAAAGATAGATTGTATTTTCAATTCAAGAATAGTGAATTGAAGCCTTGGTGTGGATAATCAAAAAGAGAGAATGTAAGTGCCTTGTGGAGAAGGACTGAACCTCTATAAATCGTTATGTTTGATTTCCCTATCCCTATCTCCTTACAATTTATTGTTGTTTATATTTGATTTTAGGTTTATTAATTGTTATTGTTTGCATTAAATTTTCAATAAAAGTGCTTATTGTTTTAATTTTCATTCAATTTTATTGAAATAATTTGTTTGAGAAGAATTTGGAGAGATCCAATTCACCCCCTCTTGGATCACCATCTCACCTAAAAAGCTAACAATTGGTATCAAAGCTTTGGTCTTTTTTTTGTAGGTTTAACCACTTTGAGTAAAGATCCTATGGCTTAATTTGCTTCAAAGATGGTGAAGAAGTCCTCAAAGCTCCTATGGTTGATAAATTTGAATTTTGTGAATGAAAAATAATGATAAAAGTGTTCATTATGACTCAAGATTTTGGAGTATGGAATATGATGAAAAAATGGCTTAATATTATTCCAAAGATGCAAAATATATGAAGCAAATAATAGATTATGCAAAGGCCAAGTGCATTCTCTATGGAGCTTTAGACGATTACAACTTCAATTTGGTCTCAAAATACTCAACCTCAAATGAGATATGAAGAAAGTTGGATGAACTACATAAAAGATAAATTTTCAACCAACATCCATCATATCTCATGGCTATTGAGGAACCAAAGGTAACCTCTAACTCTTGTAATTCAAACTCTTATATTTTTGATGAGTTACAAGATGCTTACAATGATTTAGTAATTGAGTTTGAAAATATGTATTTGAAACATAAGAAAATGATTTCAAAATTGAATGTTGAAAATGATCTTTTGATGAATGCAAAAAATGTTTTAGAAAAAGAAAATGAAAAGTTGAAAATAGATTTAAAAACCATTCAAAGTAGAAATAAATTTTTAGAAAAAGAAAATTTTGATTTGAAAAAGAAATTTGATGAATTGATGAGTGAGAAAAAAAAGCTTTTAAAGAGTTCATTAAGTATAAAATGATTAAATACAATTTTTGTAAATTTCATGGTCATACTATACATACTTGTCTTATTAGAACAAAAGTCCTACTTAAAATTAGGCAAGTATAAGTTCCAAAAGGAACAAGAGACTTAGTAGCCAACTCTCAAGGACCCAAAGTAATTTGGGTACTAAAAATAAATGAAATTGTCTCTTGTAGATGTGCTAGAGCAAAGAGCTACAATGTAAGATTGAAGATTGAATACTCTAGATACACAATGGAGATGGGTAACCTCTAAACTTTTATTTGAAGAGGATTTGAATTTGGTTATTTATTCTTGATGAAATTTTAATGCTTGATTGATTATGCAAAATTTGGTTGCCTATTCTTGTTAGACATAGAATGCTTAATGGATATTGGTATATGCTTTGTTGATATATCTTAAATATATCAATTTTATTTTATATATGTGAGCTTGAATTGAGTATGCATTTTTTTTCTCTTAAATGTATGATTTTAATATATTCCTCATGCTTGTTAATATTGTGTTTAATATTTATTTGCTTGAGATGCGTTTTTAAAAGAATTCATGAATGCTCTAATGAATTTGTGGGATTACATGTGCTTTTGATATTTTAATATTATTTTTGAAATTGACATTATTGAGAACTTGTGCTTGTAAATGATTGTGTACGTGAATTTTGGTTATTGATGATATCATACATGCTTTGTGAAATTGTTATTGATGCTTTATGTGATTAATTGTGTGCTAAATTATTTTTATATTTATGCACAAACTTAGGGGGAGCATTCAAAGCTTAATGATTTTGAGACTTTATGTTTGCTATGAAAATGATTTTTGTTAAAGTCAAGCCTTAAAATATGAAATTTTGTTTTAGCAAGCTTTTTATTGTAAAATGAATTTGAATATCTTGAATTCAATGATTTAAACTTGCTCAAACAAAGAAAACTTGAGAACTTGCATTGGTTTTAATTTTTCATAAGTGCTACATGCAAGTTTAAAGGATTTTAGAGCTTAAAAGATCAAATCTTGTTTTTGAACATTTATAGGCATAAAAACCATTTGAACTTTTTTAATGTGTGATATAAAACATTTCTAAATGGTTTGAAGAGCTTAAATGTGTGTCTAAACATATTTGCCCATCTTAATAGCCTTTTTAAAGAAAATATGGAATTAAAAGTGGACTTTTTGATTTCCTTGTTTCTAATGCCAAATGATAACTTGAACAACTTTGTTTTGTCATATGAAATTTGTTGGAATGGTTCAAGTTGGTTAAAAATGAGCATGACTAGTTTTGAGATTTATTAAGGTATTTTTCAAGCAAAAATGAGTTTTAAAGTGCAAAAATCAAAATCCTAGACCTATTAAGCTTTGAATGATTTATCCTATGGTATTTTGCATAAATATACTTATTTGAATGATTTTAGCATGATGAAAATGATTTTTGTGATTTTTATACATATTGATTTGTAATTATTGAACATCTTTATATGACGATGTTGATTAAAGTTACTCAATTTGTTCTCAATACTTGGATAGTGTGAATTTTTTTTTAAACTTAATTGTTATATTCTAAATTTTTATAACTCTTGATTTGTGAATTGATGAACATCTTGTGCTTAAGTGATATATATGTTGATTCTTTGTTCATTTATGTTTTTGGTCAAGGTATGTGCTCACATGATGATTGGTTCAACTTGACCTTAATACTTATGATTTGAAAGTGCTTAAATTATCTTTTTTTTGTAATTTTTGAAATACTTTTGTGAAATATACTTATTTTTGTGCTTAAATGTTTTATTATTTTTTGTGAAATATTTTGAATCTTGTGCTTAATTGATATATCTCTTTATTTGTGATTTTAAATATGATGAACTACTTGCTTGTAAATGATATGTGTTATTGGTTCATCGATTGTTCTTGTTAAGTGTGTGTATATATGATAAATGTTATTTTTCTTGACTTGACATGGTTGCAACATGACTTAAATAAATGAATTTCTTATGATGCTTATTTTTAGTTCAAGTTATTATTGATTATGGCCTATAATTTGTGTAGACATATTTATGCTTTTGTGCTAAAATTTTCTTGAATATGTTTTTGATGATAAATATATTTTCTTGGAGTTTTTAGTTTTCATATGACCTAAAATTCATTTTGACGTATTCCTTGGTGATTTATTAAATATATATGACTATTGAATATGTCTATTATGTGTTCATGAATGATAAAAAATGTTTGATTTTTGCACATTATATGAGAATTTTTGCTTTAGTGCCATTCTTGTGCTATTTGATGTTTAAATTAATATATGATCTCTAGCTTAAGTATATATTTCCTTTGCAATTAACAATTTGTGTTTAGTGAATAAATTTTCTTTTGCCTATAATGACTTAGAATTTGGAATTATTTTCTAATAATTGGTATAATTTTTATTAATTGATTTTCTTAATGCTTCTAATGAAAATACTTTATCAAGAAATTTTTCTAAGTCTATACTAAGAGAATTTGAAATGAGCATGAATGAACCTACATTTTTGAAATTTCAAGTATAACAAGCAAAGCATGTCATTTTCATTAATCAAACCCAAATACATAAAAGACTAGCTCAAATGATGTAGAATGAAGGATTCAATGCCTCACTCAACTACAGTGAGTACAACAACATAGCTTGATAAGGATAGAGGTAATTGTATTAAATATATGCTATGTGCCTATGATTTATAATATTTAATGCATGGTTTCATAAATGCTTGCTTTGATATGTGCAAAAATGAGATATTACGTTTGAATTTGTGAACACTTTACACAAATTAATCATCAAGCTACTTGATAGAATTTGTCTGAACTTTTTGGTTCATCAAACAACTTTCCAATTTGGGAACTCAATTGCTCTGCAAAGTCCAAATCCTTGCCAAGTGCTTCCTCAATAACAATCTGAGTCTATCCGTCAAGATCAATTGAAAAAAAAAATCATATATCTTGTTATGCTATCCATAAAAACATTATGTGAAATAGGTGAACTCAAACGCCTACTAATCATGAAGTAACAGTTCCAGAAAAGTAACACCACTATATAAAATATTGCACCTCACCCAAAAATGCATTTCAAAACCATTTATAACTTGTGTTCAAGAGAAGACAGAATGGCAACTTTACTTAGATTTGGTGAATCATGAAATGAAAATTAAGAAAGTACAGAGAACATGAAATTATTTCTTCACGAAGTCCCTATAAATCATTTAAAATGATATTCCAACACTTTTGGTGTTGGGACTAAAGTACCTATATTTGTTCATGCAAAATTTCCTTATCATCCTACAAATAAGTGGATTTGTTGGAAGTGGAAGTGTAAGATAAAAGAGTAGGTAATTAAGGATTTTGTTCCTTTTCATTATTTAATTTACAAATATCATCACTTATTTTTATGTGATACATACAACACTCTCTTGTAAGGCACAACAAAGATTTAATCCAAACATCATAGTAGTACACATTTATTAATGTATACTACAATATAGATTAATTATCAATTAGGACATAATCAATTAGAATATTTTTAAGTTAACAATTTAGCAAACAGATAGGTGAGTATTATAAAAGGAAAAACAAATTTCAAGATATAAGTATTTTTTAAAGTGACTGATGTATACAAAGTCTAATCACAAATCAAGATTCAATAGAGTTCAATTATTAATTTGTAAATGCAAAAAACATTAGCAAGGGTTACATATCAAGAATGAATAGAGCTCACACTATTAATTTGTAAATGTAAGAAATCAGTCCATCATTTCTTTTGTTTACTAAATTCAACCAAACCACCTTATTTTTTATGATAAATTCTCATGAAATAAAGATAAATAATATATAGATTGTCCAAACCATGTAAGATCAAGATAGTTAAAATACAAAACAAAGTAATTAAAAACCAAAGCACAATATTTCAGCAAGGCATAACTTTAGTATGGTTAACAAATAAATAAAGAAGAAAACCAAAATAAAAGCTATTAACTAACCATGCTGTGTAATACTATTTCTACATAAAGCTCAAATTTTACTAAAATCACTTGGAATGTTTTTAATTTAATCAAAATGATATTGGAACCAAAAGTTTACCTAATTAACAATAAAGACAAAGCCAAATAATAATAAAAAAAGAATAAACACAACATTAACAATTTAATACAACAAAGTCAAAACCAGAATAATATGGACTTAAAAGCTAAGATAAATTCAAACAACGAATGATTGAACCTTAACTTCAATGTTCACCTTAAGAATTTCAAAATGACTTCAAGATCAACAAATTCTTACAAACCACAAGAAAACATGAATAAAATCAAAACAAAATTGTAATTACAAACTCAAATACCAAATATGTGGCATCATATAAAAAGCCCAAAACCCTAAAAACAACATGCACAAACAAAAAACAATCAAATAACTATTACAATGTTAACAACCACAAGAATATCAATTCAAAACACACAAAATAACATGCAAGAAAAAAAATAGTTAAACATAAAACTAATAGCTTCCATTAATACACAATCCATAATTACTAACCCAAAACAAATAAACCTAACTTGAAAAAAAAAAACCATGCATAAAAAAAAATTCAAATACAAAACACATACCCAAAAAACCTATAACCACATAAAAAGAACAATTTACATAATGTAAAAGAAATAGAAACAATTAATCAAACAACAAGCAGGCATAGAAACAACAACATCAAAACACCAACATAAACACATTGACAAAAAAAAAAACCACCCACATGAAAAAACAAAAAAAAAATCAAAAAACTAAACATGAGAAGAAGAGAAGAAACTTACCTAAATAAAAAAAACAAACAAAGTTAAAAAACATTGAAAATCATTAAAAAAAAAAGCGAGAAGAATAGAAGAAACAAAAACCAAAGCTTAAAAGTAATTTCATTGCTAAGCTATGAAGAAAAAAAGCAACTCACCTGGACAAACAAAACAAACAAAATAGGAAAAAAAAGAGGATACGGAAGCCAATTTGTTTGGATTACCATTATTGGTATAATAGTCCTTTAGATACTGTTAAGATATAAGCAACATATGAATTTACTATGTAAGAGATCGTATTGCTTGAAAAGTTTAAGCTTCTTAGAATAAAAGAGAAAAGGTAGCCCAGCTTCCCACTTTTATATATATACCAATTATTTCCATCATTAAGCCCTATAAACCATTTTTATTTTCTCATGCTCTTTAATTCTTTCTAGAAATAAAACCAAATAGGCAACACATAAATCAAAAGCATTAGTCATTATCATGATCTAAAAGATTTAATCATTTTTCAAAATATTAATGTCTTTCTTTGCAAAAAAGAGAACACTTTATCTTGATGTCCAAACAATGGAGCATTGTTATTCGATAGAATGACGGCAAAAAAAAAGAAAAAGAAAATAAAGTGGTCCTATCATTAAAAGAAAGCAAAAGAAACAATAATCTTGATCACAAACTTTTCTAACAACCAAATAAAATAAACATTAACGATAATAAATAGAATGTGAGAACATCACAGACATTCATATGCATAAAAAAAATTAAAGTAGTGTCATATAACTTTCCTCTACTAAAGAAAAAAAATGAGAAGTAGCAAATTATTACCAAAATATAATTGTCAAAATTATCAAAAATAATCTTTACAAATGTAAATAAAACTTGGTGTCTTACACCTTCTTGTTTGATTATGACATATATTAAAATTAAAGAATAAAAGATCCACATCAAAATAGTTTAAAAGAAATGTATTATGAAATATACTTGTAATAGTGCATGCCTATTTTCACTACACAGATTCTGAAAGAGGTCACTCAAAACAAAATGAATAGTTACAATAAAAATTGAAAAAAAGTTTAATGTCACTTGTTTTCAAGAAACACTAGTCAATAAATAGAAAAAAAGTACCATAATTAAAGTACAATTACCATGAAAAAGGTTTGACTTGCCAGATTCATTAGCAGCAACTGCAAAAGCCATTATTTAAATAAATACCAAATGTTAGATTTAAAATCACCTAATTTCAATAGAAGATTGTCATAATTGATAACAGATTATAACTCAACTAAAATAATATTAGCAACTAAAGTGAAAATGAATGATAAAATACAATGAGAAATAACAAACCCACATAAAAACCAAGACTAAAAGAGAGAAAAAAATTCAAGCAAGTGGAGAAAACCAAACCAAAACCAAAACTATCTCACTACAATGTCCGATATTTTTGCCATTGCCATTGTCGATGCAAGCTCCACTTCTTTCTTCTTTTTTGTCAAAAGAATTTTGAAAATGAAAAAAAAAATCAAATCTAATATAATTGCACATTTTGGTCCTCACAAATGTAGCCCTCTTTCTAGGTTTCAAATGAAGAAACTCTTCAAAGAGCCAAAATTTCACAGAAAGAAAAGTCAAAATTTCACATTAGAAAGACTAAATACAAACAAATAACCAAAACAATCAACCACATTTCATACATTGATAGATAGTGGGTAATTTCTAACTACGTCCAAAATTAACAATCACTAAAATTTGTGATGACCTTTATCTAAAAACTAAAGTCTTTATATAAGCCTATAAAATGTAAAAAAACAAATAAATAGGAAGCCATTAATAAAACTGATGGCAGATTCAAGCTTGGTAGTATGAAGCAAATAATACAAATTGATAGTATTTGAATTAAAGTTTTACCTCATTTGAAGTAAAAAAAGTGTAACATCATGAAGATGGAGCATCTCGGAAGGATTGGCCTATTAGTTACACTAATAATAAAAAAAAAAGGAAAAAAATTATTTAAATAGTAGAAAATATATTGAAAATGAGAAAAAATAATAATTGAATAAACAAAGTAGTTAAAACTAAAATAATTCTTAAATTGACATTTTATTTCCTCTAATCATCTTAATGATCTCTTATCAAATTAGAAGTCAAGACTATTAATATTGCAGCTATAGTATTATTGTCTTAAGGCTTTGAAAGGTTCACCATTTTAGCTTTGCAATGAAATATTGCTTTTTTATTTTCAATCAAAAAAATTAATTAATCAACTTTGAAAAGGTAAGTGTTGATAACTAGTAAGGAAAAAAAGAAAAGAAGGTTACCTTGATAATAAAGGATTCATAATATAGCTTGACCTTTTCAACATCAACCAAAACTTTGCTCTTATTGTAGAGGTCATATTTGCTGTCAAGATTTTATGAAAAGCAAGTCTATGAGTTAATTTTTTTTAAAACAATTGTAAAAAAAAAAGCCATTTCAAATTGAATAGGGAAGATGACACTTGAATACTTTAAGCCATTTCATGTTCTCCTTACCCTTCTCATTCATCAACCGAGTATATGCTCCACATTTATGCAATGTTGTAAGTGACATGGGAAAGAAATCGACATCATTAGTTAAATTGATTAGAAAATACTTATGAGTTGTTAATAGCATGATCAAAAACTTAAATTTCATCGACAATACTTATGATGGAAGGAATTAAAAAAAAAATCTAAATAGAATTTTTATTTGTCCCCATCAATCAAGTTTTAGCATGCAATGAAAATTTCAAAAACATTTGCAATTAGTATTTTGGACATAATAAAATTTAAATATCTAAATGGTCTTACATCAACCTGATTAAACTAATAATATGGTTACGGGTACATATTTATGTAGGTAGATTTTAAAATTTTCATTGACATTAAAATTTTCAGTGACAACCTTTATTTTTTTTTACCCATTCAAACAAATATTCCCATTCTAAAAAAAAAGAAAGTTGGAAATCACAAAATCTAATTATCTTTTTCAACACTCAAAGAAGAAATTATTTTTAAATAATTCTTTCTGTTCTAGTTTTAGGGTTTCTTTATCAAAATCTTCCTAAAAAAAAGGAATTTTTTTTTTAAATTGACACCATTGCTTTATGATTTCATCTTTTCCACTCCATAATTTTATCAAGATTTTGATTCGTTTCCAAATTTGTTCACTTTTCTTCAACAAAGCATCTTTCTTCTTGTTATTAATCTTGTTCCAAGCATTGTCTATTGTTTTCACTTGTTCAGAATTCACCTTAAAAACATCAAATCTTTGCAATAAAAACAAAAAACCCAAATCCCAAATACCAAAAAACATCATGAGAATCCACCCAATGCCCAAGAAAAGAACATCACCATCCAATATGAGATGAATTCAAGAACCACAAAGTCCCATACTAAGACCTTGTTGACTGGTGGGTCACATAAAAAGCTCCAAAGGCTACCCCACATCTTTAACCATGTCCTAAAATTGCCTTTTTGGTCAGATGTTGATGTGGTACTGGTGGAAAGCCCTGTCTAAAGAGAACAAAATAAAAAAAAAAATCAATCAATTTCTTAAAAAATGAACACAATGCAGTAGCCAACAAAAACAAAAAAAATAAATGATAATTGCAAACATAAATAGAAAATGTACCCAAAACTTGCCAAAAAGCTCCATTAACTTCAAAGTTTGTATCCACTTTGATATCTTTGCTAGACAAAGCATAAATTCTTGCAACCAAATAAAAAAATTATTATAGAAATGGGTATTTTAAAATAAACAAAAAATGAAGTAGCAAAATGAAAAAAGTACTGAGAATTTTGGGAGGAAATGATGTTTTTAGAGAAAAACACATTGATAGAAGCAACAACTTTGAAGAAAACTTAAGTGAAGATGAAGTGTGGAAGATGAAGTGTGGAAGATGAAAGCAGCTGATGAGACATTAAAAGTGAAGAAGATTCTGGAGAACCTTTAACTTTTTTTTTCCCAAATTTATCATCCAATTTGTTTTAATTACATTGCATAATTCTACAGTAAATCAAAATTTATAGACTATCTTTATATATAGTTATAGATGTTATGAAATTATTTTAGGATTTATTTGATTGTTTTAGAAATATTTTGTTTTAACTTCACTTAATTATTGTTTTATACCCAAATAAATACTACTACATAAAATGTTATGTGAAATTTAAAAGAAATAATTAACTAACATAAATATTTAAGTTTATTTTATAGTTATTTTAGGTGAGTTCCTTGTGGATAATTTTTATTGTCAACAATGAGGTTGCTAAAACTTGAGTCAGACTCGGTGTTTGATAATTTTGTCTTTATGAAAGAATCTTGTGTAAAATTTTTAATAAAAGTTGTTTTGTTTGATCAGAGACAGAACATATTACTGGATAAAATTATGGCAATTTTAACATTTTAACAAGTGTGGAATGCATACTATTAATTTTACTCATTTCAATCTTCCTTTGATCAGACCTTACCCTATCCGTGTTATCTTTGCTTTTATCATTTTTCTACCAAATCCATCATTGACCATTTTTCAGCTGAGCTTACCTTACCCATCTACTCTCTTTCTGTTTTACATTTTCTCTGCCATTTTCATCGTTTCCATAGGCCTTTGTTTTCTCTATCTTTCACTTCATGTTTTTTTTATATCTTTTATCTTTTCCTTCACATTTTCTTTGTCATTTTCTATTTTTTGATTACCTTTCTTAATTCAATTTTTGCCCTTTTTCCATCATCTTTTTTTCGGATCTAGTTATGAATACGTAATAATAATAATAATAATAATAATAACAATAATAATAATAATAATAATAAAGATGTGTGTAAGCAATATGAGACATGGCCATGATGCCTTTTTTAACGAGATAAGGTAAAGTAGTTTTTTGTGTTTGCAACTTAATGCGTTTCTGTCATTTTTTTTTTCTTACTTATTTTTTTAGGCTTTGTAGATTAATGCTTAAACATATGAAACATGATTTTTGATTGAAGAAAAACCATTAAAATTTAAAATATTTAAGAAAAAATAAGAAAAAGATCCAAACGGGTCAACAAGTTCCATTCATGTTGCTTTCTCATTTGATTTACCATTTTATTATAAAATTTGTCTTAAAATAATATTTAGGCTTTGTGTACCCAACTTCATTTAGGGTATTTTTGGAATTTAATTGTAGCAAAATGATAACTCTATGAAAAGGTTTTTAGGAAAATCTAACAAAATCCAAACAGGTCACAAATTTCCATTTAGGTCCCAACAAAGGAGAAAATGAAATATGCCTAGAATATTCCTTTGAAAAAATAATTTTAATTATTTTTAAATTTATCTCAAATTAATTGCATTTTGACATTAAATGTTTTACGGTTATGATCTGATCACAATGCTTCAAGACTTAGACAATTATAACATAATGATTTCATCAATTTTTGTTAACTTAATACAACATCACTCAATCATACGCTTCAATAATATCGTGCTATATGTGACAAGGCTATCCCAAGGACCTTTCACATCTAGCTATGAAGCTAATTCATTTTCTCTAAGAACAACTGAAATATAGCATGATATTGTTGAAGCATGAAGTTTATCCAATTTTTACATATAGCTATACTAAACTAAACCAATTTTCACATATATCTATGAAGCTAATCTAGTTGAAATATTTAAATAAAATTATATCATTTATTTTAAAAATAAACAAATAAAAAAATTCATTATCTTTCCTGCGGCAAAGCTCCTGCAAATTCTAGTTTTATATAAATAATACTCATATGCCTTTTTATCTTTTCATGTAGGACAGCTTACCGCGTAATACGAGGTTGGTGGCCTATTGCCTCTATCCACGCTCAAAGAATGGGTCCTACAGACCCTCACCCTGTGTTTGAATTCAGGGGAAGAAAAGGAAAATAAAAGAAGAAAAAAAAAAGGTCATGGAAATCGAAACAATTTTTTTATTTGGATAAACTTTTAATTTAAAAAAAAGTGTAAATTCAATAATTTTTTATTTTTTTTGTAATTTTTATTTTTTTAATACTTTAATTTGAGAGAAAAGCTAAAGAAAGTAAAGTTGAAAAATTTTTATTTTTATAAAAAGATTTTTATATTCATATTTTTATAATAACATTAGAGTTAATTATATAATTGACATTTCCTTTAACAATAATTTTTTTATGAGTATTTTATATAATATTATAATTTATAAATATTTAATGATTTTTTAAGTTTTAACAACAAAATAAGTTAAATTATTATCAAAATAAAATTGAAAGGTTGAATTAAACACAAAATTAAAAGTAAATTAATAATTAGTTAATATATCTTACCATATTAAACATGTTCAATTTTGTTTGAAAATATTTGTTTATACGAACTAAATAGTATAAAAATATATTTGTATATTATATGTTATTTTATAAAAAAAATTATAATTGAAAAAAAATATTATAATGAATTATTTCCTTTCTTTTTTACTATTTATCCAAACAATTATTATTAAAATTTTTTTTTCTTTCATTAATTTTAACTATCCAAATAAAAGATACATGTACCTTTTTTTTTCTTTAAAAAACCTTTCTCTTTTCTTTTTTTTTTTCTTTCCATTCCTTTATTTATATATATCCAACATAACGTCATAGGATTGATTTTTTTGCCAAAGACAAAACATATACGCCACTCGTTACAAGCATGATAATTTTAACAAACTTGAAATTCTATATAACTAATATTCACATATCCTAACATCTTAACTTTATTCTCCAACACGACAGAGTGGGTTCAGCCGAACAAAGGTATTTGACTTTCTTCCCTTTTTAATAATTATTTTCTTTTATTAATTTTAATACTTAAAAACTTGTTATTTATATTAACTCTGTTCATATCTATATATATATATGTTCATATATATATATATATTACCTGAGTTTTCATGCAGTATTGCAGGTCAAAATTTTTTTTATTTTATTATTTTTATTTATTGATTTTTTTTTTGAAAAATTTACCTAATTTAAGGGAGCAAAAGGATAAAAAGTAAAAAAAAAAAAAAATTCAAATGGAAATAACACATGGATATATAAATTGATCTCTTATTCTCACAAAATATATTTTATAAAAATAAATTTATTTATTTTTTTTTGTGTGTGAGATCCATTTAATACCGAGCTTTAAAAAAAAAAAAAACCGGGGAATACATGCATATTTATAGAAATATAAAATTAAAGATAACAAAATATATATTTTTATATATAGCATAAAGTGACTTGAGTTAGAGTATCATAAATTCACTTTTGATCCACCTTTGATTTTTATAAAATAATTTTATTCAAATTAATGAGATATCTATTTTTTACAAAATAAAGTTTATATTAAATCGAGACGAATATAAATTTATTGGATAATGATTGTTTTGCTATTCTTATCAACTGAACAAAAAAACAATTAATCACATAGCATACTGTTAGTATCAAGTGAGTTTCACACAAAAAAATCTTTAAAAAATATTAATAAAAATTTTATAAAAATTGAAAATATAAAAAGCCTTATTATAAAGTGAGATTCACCTTAACATTTTAAATCCTTAAAAATAATTATTAAATATTAAAAAAACTATAAAATATAAAATAAATAAATAAATAAATAAAAATGAGGAAGTGGCACGTGGTACCCTTAGAAGGAATCGATCTTTGATCAAAACGATCAAAATTTATATTATAAATAGATATAAATGAAATATTATATTTCAAGTATAATTTTTATCAGATAATAATATACAAAATATAAAATAAACATATAAAATTTTTTATGATACATGCTTTATTTTAGTTTGGCCCTGTAACCCAGCTCCGCCCCTAGATTCTGTTGGGCACCTATACCATAAGGGAAAACAAAACAACCAACCATGTGCATGTAACAATAATGGACTTATAATTTAAAAAAAAAAAAAAAAAAAAACCCAGCAACAAGAATGGACTTGTCAATAATCACTGATGATCAGCAAGAAATAACCAAGTCAAGTCCACTCATCTTTCCCCAACCCTAACCGATAACCCACCTTTCATCCTGAGAGTCAAAGACAACAAGTGCTGAGGACACTTATCCTTACCTTGTACCTCTACCACAAACCTCTCTATCACAGTTGCTGCAATCGATTTCATCTGAATATAAGCCATGTCTTTCCCTAGACACATCCGTGGTCCGGCATGGAATATGGGAAATCGAAATGGATTTTCTTGCTTGCAATTTCCATTTTCATCAAGCCATCTTTCTGGCAAATATTCATTGCAATTTTTGCCCCATATCGCCTCCATCCGCCCCATCGAATACGTATGATAAGTGAAAAACCAACCTTTCCCGATAAATGTTCCGTCTGGAAGAATGTCGTTGTTTAGGCAAACTTTTGTATCGACTGGAACTGGAGGGTACAATCTTAAACTTTCTGAAATTGCTGCGTGAAGATAGTGCATGTCTCGTAGCTCATCGAAAGTATATGCATTGCCAATGTTTTTCCCATTTCTTTGTCGAATTGATTCAAGCTCTTTTAGTATGTTTCGTTCAACGTTGGAATTTAGTGATAGCAGCCAAAAGAACCAAGTCAAAGCTGAAGATGTGGTGTCTCTCCCTGCTAAAATGAAACTTATGATGATATCTCGAAGAAAGTGAGGTGAATTGTCCTCGTTTCTGATGAACCTGGATAGCAAATCTTCGTCTTGAGTATCAGCTTTGGCTTCTAATCTTGTTTTAATGATGTTGTCTGCGAATTCGTGAACAATCTTGATCGAATTCTTCAAGTTTCGTTCTGATCCCATGTTGAAACTCTTCTTTATCTTCCATAAAATTGGGAAGGTATACATGAATCTCCCAGAACTAAGCGTGGCAGCATCTTCAAACGCACGCATGAACTGAGAACCAGATGTTCCATCACCGCCAAGACAACCAGGGTCGACATCGAAAGCCAATTTACATATGTTATCAAAAGCGAATTGCTCCAAAATATCCTGTAAATCCAATACCTGTTGAGTTTTAGAAGCCTGGCTTAAGACCGGAATCAACCTTGTGGAAGTCTCGATCCTGACATTGTCCATAATGAAATTCCGGAGCGATTTGGTGTTGAACTCGTAACTGGCCGTTTTCCTTTGAATTTTCCATAGTTCACCATCAGAGTTGAAGATTCCTTGGCCAAGAAAGTCCTTGAGATGGAGAATGAACCGCTCGCCTTTGGGATAGTTCTCGAAGTTGGTCTTGAGAACATGCTCGACGTTTAAAGGGTTTGCAGTGATGATTCCATGGATTTTACCAGGACGATAAAAGACAGCTGTGTTGGTCGGACATTGGCTTAGACTTTCGGTTGTCCAATCAAGAAATCGATGCCGGTTTCTTAGGAATCCAGGCAAGGCACCGAGGATGGGGTAGATTTTGAACCCTGTATTACTATTTCTTTTTTGGTGTGAAGTGAAGTAGTAGTAAGAATAAAGAAAGATAAGAAACAGGACGATCAAAGATTGAATTGAGAAAATCAGCTCCATGGCTAGAACTTGAGAGAAAAGGTTCAGCAAAGTGATCTGATAAGATTTGTTGTGGGGGGGGGGGGGGGGGGGGGTTTGACTTTTGGATAAAATGTGGAAAAAGATCGTTGGGCTATAGGAGTTATGAATTGATAGGACAACAACTCCCACTTCCAACTAGCCTTAAAAAACCTCCTACTCACAAAAAAAAGTCATTTACTTGTTAACTACTCAACTTAAATCATTTAAAAATTTTTTTTTGTAACAAATACTAACGTTTTAATTATAATTTTTTTACTTTAATCATATAATTATTTAATCATGATACTAAATTATCTAAAGTCTGTCATTTATTCGATTTCATATGATGTTTTTATGAATATTACATAATTTGATATTTATATTTAAGTTTTTCTCAAATAGGCCTCAATTTTCTTACGTCAAATTATGAAATTGGTTTTTATATTTTTATAAAATTTAAAATTTAGTCCTTGTATAATAATTTATAGAAATTATATTCTTATACTAGTTTAATTTAATAATATTGATCCAATTGATAATAGTGTTAATCTCTATTAAATTAGCTGACGTAACATATGACCATACTGATGTGACTTGACTTTAATAATATGATATTGACTTATTAACGTGATAATTAGGATTTATGAAATCAGTTGTTAAATTATGTAAATAATCTCTGTACTCATATAAAATTTGAAATTTAATCCTTATATAATAATTTGTAAAAATTAGATCTTCATATTAATTTAATAATAGTAGTTCAATTAATAATAGTGTTACTTGATTTTCGTTAAATTAGCTAACATGGCTATTAACTTTAATGATGTGGCATTGAGTTTAATGACATGATATTGACTTGTTGACATGGTAATTGAGATTGATAAAATTAGTTGTTAAATTATGCAAATAGTCTTTATACTGATATAAATTTTGAAATTTAGTCCCTGTACTCTCACAAAATTTGAAATTTAATCTCATACTTGCATGAAATTTAAAATTTAGTTTCTCAATATATTATTATAAATAAGTAATATATTAATAATATCATATTAATAATATTATTATAATTTATATTAATCAATTATAATATTAATAATTTAAATTAATATATCAAAGTTAATATTTTTTAATTAGTATAAATATATCATATAACAAAATTTATAATGAACCAAATTAGTGAATAGAGTTGTATTTGTAATGAATTTGAAAAAGACCATGAATGAAATAATCATTTCATCCAACCAAACAAAATAAAATATTCAAAGCTAAATTCCTATGAGGGATAAGTTCTTATCTACTTGAACGACGAACTTTAAATCTTAACAAAACAAAAGGAGAAAATGATTTATTTGATAATCGAAATATCAATATCATGTATTATAATGAGAATTTTTAATTTTTTGGGTCTTCACAAAAAATTATTTAAATAATTATGTTAAATTAAATAATAAGATTAATTTAAAACCAATACACATTAAGTTTAGCAAATTACTTTAATGTATTTAGAATCTTGAACCTATATTCAATTATAAAAAATCATTTAAATACGGTTTAATTTGAAGGAATAGAAATACGGTTTAATGGATAATTTTACCTTTTATGGGATGTAATTATAATTCTAATTCATTAGATAAATTAATAAAAATAATAGTTTTATTAAAATAAGATAGTGACATAATACTGTGACAAAATTAGTAATAGATTTGTATTTTATGACAAAATGTAATAAGAAATAGTAACAAAATTAGTAATAATATTTCACATGTGTAATAAAATATTATGACAGATTTAGTGACAACATAAGAAAATTGTGACTAAATATTGTGATAGATTTTTCAATATTGTGATAGAATATTTTGAGAGAATATTGTAGCAATTTTAAAATTTAACGTTTTAAAACACTACAAAATTTCTAAAAATTCAAAATATTTTTGTATTAAAGGGACTAAATTTCAAATTTCATGAGTACAAAGACTAAATTTTCAATTTCGTATGAGTATAGGGGCCGTTTGTATAATTTAACAATTGATTTCATCAATCTCAATTGTCACATCACAAGTCAATACCAAATCATTAAAATCAATGCAACGTCAATATAGTCAATGATTATGTAAGCTAATTTAATGAAAATAAAGTAACTAGTATAAGGATTAATTTCTACAAATTATTGTATAAGGACTAAATTTCAAACTTTATAAAAGTATAGAAACTAATTTCATAATTTAATCAATTTTATATAAGTAGCAAGAGGGTATGAGTTTTGATCAATACATCCCATTCTCAAGTTGGTTAATATAGGTTTATTTATACGAAATTAACGAATTCGAAAAAATTATTTTATCACAGCAATTCATTAAATTCAAACCAAATAATAAAGAAATGAGCATACTTTTTTTTTTTTTACCACAACAGCTACACACTCAAATACGAATCGAATTCCAAGCTTCTTAAGCTTTTAAATTGATAAAAATGGAATCAAATCTAATCTTAAATTAGTTGAATTATTGTTTTAGCTGAGTTTAAGCTCAGGAAGACAAGTGTGTGAGGAAAGAATGTTTCATTAAGAAGTTAATACAAAGAATATAACTAATACCTAACTAGCTATCATAAAAGATGGAAATTTTGAACCATAAGTTGTTGATTTTATTTATTTAGTTAATGATAATGTTGTGAGAATATTGGTCCATATTAGGTGATAGAGCAGCCACCGACGTGGAAAAATGAGCTCCCACGAGGAGAAGAGGATCAATGGGAAGGGAGGCTGTCAATTCTTGGCTTCATCTCATCATGGACCACTCATGTTATTTTCCAATTAGACTCCAAAGGACTTCTAGAACTTGATCGACTGTATGTATCCAATGGGTACTAACGACTGACAAATTCCAAATTAATAAAGATCAAAATTTTAAGATTGCATAACTGAAAATTTAGTTTATTTGATTTATATAATCATTGTCAAGAAGTTTTTATTTTAAATTATAAGTTTTTTTGCATAAAAAAATTTTAAAATCTCAATTAGCATATTAAATAAGAGAAAAGGAATTTGGGTTTTAAGTTTAGTATAAATTATTAAGACGATATAAAATATGGTTTGTTTTAATAATTATTTTCAAATTTATAAATTTGTTAAATTTTTGTTTAATGATGAACTTGAAATACCCAAAATAAAATTTGGAATTTAAAATTTATCATTCTATAGTACTCTCCCCAATATATGAGTATTAATTTTGATAAATTTTATCGAAATAAAAAGTCATATTTGTTTAACTAATTATTTCAAATAAATTTTGTGTTAAATATATACAAGATTTATATGCACGGTCAAAATTCCGTGATAATTTTCATAAAATCAAGTTTATGTGATAATTATTTTAAATATATATAATTTTTTTCCATTTATAAATGTCTTTACAATTATACAACAAATTAAACCTAAATTAAACATTTCAAATTTATTTCAGATATGTCATAAAAACGTTTGGACAATAAATTCATTGTTTCAAATTTAAAGTAATATTTTATTGGGTAATTTGATCCCAATATTTGATAATATTTTGATAATCGTGTATATAGATAGCATGGAGCTTAAAGTATAGGCCGATGATTTAATTAGATATCTCTACATTTGATATCATTTAGTTTATCTCTGTTGTACTTTTGCATTTTTTGGTATTTGTTTTTATTTTTAGATTATTTTTTATTTTTGTTTTTCATATTCCATTAGAAAAGCAAAAAAAGAAAAAAAAAGTATCAAATTAATAGAACCTTAATAATCGACTACAAAAAATTAGTTTTTTAATGGCTTTCCTTTTTAATTATTTAATGGGGTTTATAAATATCACTCAATGTTGTGGTGTTTCCAAAAAATGTAAGTTATATTGGTGTTAGAAAATTTAACAATGTTTTTTTTTTTTTTTTTTAATGTTGCAAAAATTAATGGAGTTTTTTTACATTTAGCGGCATTTCTTGAATGCCTTGGTATAGAATTTAGGGGATGAAAATTTTCAAACTTAGTGGCATTTTATTGGATAAGCACCGTTAAATTTTGAATATTAATTATATATATAGCTGTAAAAAATAACTTTTGTGACGAGTTTTTTCTTTTTTTTTTCAATTTTTACTACAATTACATTCAACCCTAAAACATATTTAAAAAGCACATAAATTTTAATTCAATTTCAATAATTAAATATTATAGAATATCTGAATATATTAATTGTCTGAGTAATTTCACATGAAATTTCACATGTTTTTGAATTGCTAAAAATAAAAAATAAGAAATTTTTATTTGCCTAAAAGAGTTAAGGACAACCAAAACTCGAAAATTGAAAACCTTCTTTAAGTGTCTTAGCCTATTCCAATGCTTTTTATGCTTCATCTACCATTTACATCTCTTTTAAAAAAAAAAGAAAAAGCTTAGAAAAGTACAATGGATGTGAATTATTGGCTAGGAGAACTTCAATAAAATATGCTAGACTTCCTTTATTGTTAGGAAATTATGAAACAAATAGAAATGCTATCACTTTATGGGAGACAAGTGCATAAATATAGAAAATTTTAAACATGATAAAATACCAAATTTATGGATCTCTATTAATATGACACAGCGAGTTAATGCGTAATGACATCAAGAAATAAAAAAAAAAAATCATGATCATTATTGATAATACGTAATCCAAGTATATGGCCAAAACTTGGGTAGTATGACAACCCATTTTCCTTCTAAAAAAGTACTCATAAGAAAGAATGTATAGCATTTAAGCGTTCTTTTATTCTCTTATAGTTGCCAACTAATCCATTTATATTAGACTTGATAAATGTGTTATGCAATTCAAATCATGGAAAGACATTGAAAAAGCATGTTCACTCTTGTTAGTAATAATAAGCATCCAAAAAATACATTGAAAGTTCGTATCATTGATATGATTTAGATACTTAAAACTTCACTAGAATTAAGAAATCAAAAAGTGAGAATGAAATACAAATGTTTAATGTTTCCATTTTCTAAATGCAACACTATAAGCATTTAGCTATTACAAAATAAAATGAAAGCTTCATTGCTATGATGTGAAATTTATGATATGACAAGGTTCACTTCTTGATTATTTGAAGTGTGTGTGGATAAATTGCAAATACTGACAATTGAATAAGGCCGTAAATAATCATGAAAAATGGTTATCAATGTGAGTTGATTTTTTTTTTTTAGTACTATTGGTGTTAAGTTATCTTCAGGAGGGCAGAAACCTAAAATTACAAGGTAGAAGGTCGATTTATAACAAAAGTTGGATATATCTCTAGCATTTGTACTCCAACACTTAAATTAATGCTTGGACAAAAAGTAAGAATGAAGGAAAAACTTGAAATTAGATACGGAAATTGGATTAGTTAATAGCATCTGATATGGGTTATTTATACCTATGTGGTAAAGATGCAGGGCCTAGGTAGCTTGAGCTCCAAGTGAAAGAGTTAAGGTTATCATTGCTGGCTCGACCTGAGTTGGCAATCAATAACCCAATCAGGAGATGAAAAGTCATTATCTCTATATGCCCTCTGGTGTTCAATTGAGGTGGCTAAGTTGACGTGGATCTCAGATTTTCAAGTTTGCTTGATACGTCAGCTTAGACCAAAAAGATTGAGTTACCTCTGCCTAGATGATAACTCAATCTCTAAAAATAATATCGATATTGCCCCTTGGACCATAAAATGCCCCCAACATGTTATTCCTCTGTCAATTTGTCTAAAGTGTCAGACTAACAAAAAGTAAGGTTAACTGATCTACTATTGCTGGAATTGAGCTGCGTGTTGAGTGTGGATTCCTTTTAAGGTTCCCATTATAACATGGGCTCAATATATAGAGCTAATCTCTATGGCCATATTGACTTGGACGAGGTGCTGTTGGCGTCTTGATTGGAATTGATGTGATGTTACGTGTATAGCTGACATGACAACAGTAGTATATGCACTGCACGTTTGACATGATGTTCATGTACCATGATCGGTCTAGTGTTTATGCATTATGGTTGATGTGGCACTTGTGAATTTTGGATGGGCTTACCGTGAATTCATCTAAATCTATATTTATTAAGGAAAGAGAAATTTTGATAATTCATTAAATTTGGAATGAAAAGTCGAAGGGTCATTCTTGGTAACTGTATGACAACACGGCTTAATTTGGGCATTCGTTTAATTAGAAACTTCACTATATAAGGGCTCTTTGGAGCTTAAATTTCTCACTAGCCAATATTCTTTTGCTCTATAGTCGACTTATTTTCATCAATCTTAGCTTCCCCTGCTTTATTTAGTATGAGCTTTCTTTTGTTTGACCTTTGACTTAAACAACTTTGGTACGTCTCTCTTATCTCATTATGTCATTTGATTCAAGTTTATTTAACTTTAGTGTAGAAATTAAGGGAGGTCAGCTCGACCAAGATTGGGTTCTTTTGGATAATGAAGTTCCCTTTGTTATTGTAGGAAAAGACTATAGCCGAGCCATCTATTGGCTAAACCTTATGTCTGTAGAAGGCTAAAAATAAATTGAAGATAATGCTTGAGATAGGGGTGAGAAAGTTTATCATAATATAGATGAACTTTTAGCGATGATTTATTTTAACCTTCAAAACCTTCTTGTTTTAATAATTATTGTTAGTTCGATCCCTCTGTTTGATCTTTTTTCTTCTTCTTTAACTCCACCACCAATTTTCTAATAGTCTAAGTTTAGAGTTTGGTTTTAGGTCATCATCTAATTTTGCATCATCTTTTTCTTTCTCCAATGTTATGGAGGTATTTACTCTTTCTTAGGCTCAAGGACCTTTTCAAACTTTAGTAGCTAAGTAAATCAATAAAAAAGCTTTTGGATATTGTAGACACCTTATTTTGTCTGAGTTTCTATATCAATCGAGACTATTCTAAGCTCGGTTGTAGGAATTTTTATTCATTTTTATTTTAGATTTTTTTATTTTTGTATTTATCATTTTTATGGTCTATTTATTGTTTAATTTCTTTTTCTCTCTCCATTATTTGATTAATTAAAAAAAAAAAAAAAGAAAAGCTGAAAGAATGAGATTAGGATTAGTGCTAATCTTTTGATTTGGATGCTAATTAGAATTGAATTGAAACTCTATCAACATGGATCTATATATCAATAATGAATATACAAGAATAAAAAAAAACAAAAAAGAAAGCAGTTGAAGTTGCATCTCTGATTCTAGCAGAAGCACATATTTCAGTAAAATCATCCCCACAACACTAGAGAATTCAAAAGCAAAACCCATCAGAGAAAATTGTTCAGGCTCAAAAGTTGGAAAAAGAGAAGTTTTCTGTATCAAAAAAGGTGCTTTTACCCAATATCAGCGGCATCTTCAATTGAAGAAAGAACGAAATTGAGGGTGGATGTCCCTCTTATCTACCTGGTGAGAAGCCTCTGTGACATTACATTTGCCAGATCTTTGTGCATGAACATGCTGTAACTGACTACTGTATAGGACTACTATTAGGATAATTGATGATTTAGCAGTTGAAATGAAATGTTGATGAAGCTTTGGCAGTAAGCAAATTTAGGCTTGAATCTTGATGTAGTGGTCACCCAAAGACTGGCAAAAACAGTAAGCCATTTTGTTTCATAATATCCTTGTAATCAATGAATGCATCCAGGAATCCTCAATAAAAAAAAAAAAGATGAAACCAACCAACAGAAAATAGTGACATGACGACTGGTCAAAAGAGAATGTCTTCGGATTCTAGCTCATCTTCGGCTTCCTGTGATGACCCCACCGATGATCGATTGCAAGTGGAAAATGAGGAAATGTTTGGCGATGAAGGGCCTTTGAGTCCCAGCAGTAGCGGATACGTCGCTGAGAGAGGGAGCAGCAGCACCACGAGCGCGTCCAAGATCGATGAAGCGAGTGAGATTGATGATAGCGAGATTCAGGTAGTGAGAAACGATGGGTCACTCGAAGAAATCATCAATTCTCAGGCTTCCTCTTGGGTGCCCGGTAAATGTCACGTCGATGAGGATGATGCTTCGATATCATGGAGGAAACGGAAGAAGCACTTCTTTATTTTGAGTAATTCTGGCAAACCAATATATTCCAGATATGGTGATAAACACAAGCTAGCTAGTTTTTTAGCAACACTTCAAGCCATTATTTTTTTTCGTGGAGAATTAGGGAGATCGTGTCAAATTGGTGAAAGTTGGGAAACACCAGGTAATCTTTCTTGTGAAGGGACCAATTTATTTAGTTTGCATTAGATGCACAGAGGAGCCCTTTGAATCATTAAAAAGATAATTGAAGCTTCGGTCTGATGATTCAAAGGATGATGATTATAATCCTAATGGTCCAGATTATGATAATGCGATTAAGCAAAAAAGTTCAAGTTTCGATTTTACATCTGATTTTGAGGATCTTGGTGCTATGTTAAAAAATATTTCTTCTTAAAAAGAAGAAGGTGCAGTGTTTATCAATGCTTCCAAAGATTCTTAGAGACAAAAACCTAAACTTGGTGAAAGGTAGTCTTTGAATAATGAGCTGTTATCAATGATAGAATCAACTTTAGAACAAGATGATGCTGCTGCTTCTGAGAAACGAAGCATCGAAAGGTTAGACTACAAAAGGTTTATATGATGGTGTATTCTACAGAAGGATGGAAGGGTCTAAGCCTAGAAAAGTTAAAGCCAGAGAAAGAGCTTTAACGTGCTACATCTGAAATTCTTTGACTCAAATTGAAAATTAGAGATCTATTTCAACGTATTGATTCACTATGTGCTGAAGGAAGGCTCCCTAAATCTTTATTTGATTCTGAGGGACACATTGACAGTGAAGATATATTCTGTGCAAAATGTGGGTCCAAAGACCTATCTTCCAACAATGATATCATTCTATGTGATGGTGCTTATGACTGTGGATTCTATCAATATTGCTTGCAGCCATCTTTGTTAAAGGAAGACATTCATCCGGATGATGAGGGTTGGTTATGCCCCAGATGCGATTGTAAAGTTGATTGCGTTGAATTGGTTAATGAATCTCAAAGAACAAGTTTTTCTCACTGATAGTTGGGAGAAGGTCTTTCCTGAGGCAGCAGTAGCTGCAGGTGGATAAAATCAAGATCCTAACTTTGGACTACCTTCAGATGATTCTGACGGTAATGATTATAATCCTGATAGTTCAGAAACTGATGAGAAAGATTGGGAAGATGAGTCAAGTTCTGATGAATCTGATTTCACTTCTATATTTGAGGAATTGGAAGCCTCAACTAAGGTCAACCCAAATTTGGAGCTTATTTATGGTCAGATGATACTTATCTTAACAAAGTCGATAAATAGGTGCTTTGAAAAGGATCCTAAGTTTGATATGACACCTTTGCTTGGAGGAACAAATGTTGTTTTCTTTTCCCTCATCCACTCATTCAGTTACAGGAGGCTAGAACGGAAGAGCCAAAAAAGCAATGGCAGTGGAGTTCACGACGATGAAGCCACAGCTGATAGTGGAAGCACCAAAGGTAGTTGATGCACTACAATTCTACAGGACCGCCTTTGACACTATCGATAATAGCTGTACTCTTTACCCAAAGTGCAAGGTTGAGCATGAGCTTCTTCATGTCCTCTCAGTTCAGTTTGAGCTAACTGGCTTTACCATTCTTGTATCTGACATCGTTGGTAACTCTGCTATTGTGAAAAGTGAAAAAACTGGATGTGTGCTTTGCATCAAGACTAAGGATGTGGAAGCTGTTATAGCCAAAGTCCTGAGTGCTGGAGTCATTGCAAAAGACGGTGACACGTGTTGTGGTGGACGCGTGGGCAAGGACAAGGCTCTATATGGATACAGTTGGCTCATTTGCTCTCTTGCCAATAATGTTGTTGGGGTCTTTACAGGCTTCTTTAAGTTTTTTAAAAAAATATTTTTGGGAAAAAGTTGAAAGTATCAATTTTTCTTGTACAAAAGTAATCATTTTTTTCCTTTTTATTTTTTTTTAATTTTTTTAATGTTAAATAATCACACGATGGAGCTTCTGTAAGTGAGACAGTAGTTTTCTTGCATACTCTTGTGGTGAGGGAATTTTTTCAATTTTTTGCTAAAAGTTTTATAGTCAATTGAGAATAATTTTCAATAATTAATTACTTGGTAAATTTTTAAGGCATATTGGATAACATAAAATTAAGTTGGTATCATCTTTCGATGGACATCGTGAGGGTGCTATAACCTTCCTCACACGTAACCGAACTCTCGAACCTTGTTCTGGTTAGTAGACTCGAACCTATTCTTTTAGGGACTCTTAAACTTAGGTGTTCTCTGAAAGGATAGATTCTTTAGGTAGCCAATCACACCTAGATAAAAAAGATTGATAGTGACTCCTTCAAGTCAATGTCTAGCGATAGATCCACGGATCTAGATGTTATGACAGCTTGGCGACTCTACTGGGGAAGTTCGAGAGTTAGGCCAGCAAATAAATTTGTGTTATCCAAAAGCCTAATAAAATTGAACCTTTTGTATAGATTTTTTATTCATTCATGTTTATTTACTTTATTAATTATGTCATTCAGATGCATATGCATAACGTGAGCTCTATACTCGAGCTCCGTCCCTCTAGGAGGGAGTAAAGTACCTATTGCTTTCATAAGGTTTAATGCCTCTACAGTGGCTAGCGAAATACTCTCATTCAAATTGAACCTTTTTCGCTTGTAGCCTGTAATGCGTGAGGATTAGGGTGCCTTAATAGTCTATGATGGACAATGATGTAAAGAGCAATTTGGAAACCTTTAGACTTTAACCTTGAACCACATATAGTGAACCTTAGAAGTGCCTAAGCCTAAGATAGAACCCTTTCTACCTAATAATAGGTATACCTTGAAACTAGGACACAAAAAGAATGTTTATCTAATCATTTTGATTGTCTGACTTGTGCATCATTTTCATTATCATATGTAACATTATGCATCAGCATCCCTTTCATTTCATCTATGAAACTAACTATGTTGTTTGCCTGATTTTATGCATCTGTATTATTTTCATGATCATGTTTTAACATAATCATTTGCATCCATTTCATATTATATTTCATCCATAAAAATGTACATTTCATTCGTGCATCAACGTATCATAAATAAAGCATAGCATAGCATTTCTAATCATAATTATGGTGCTAAAGGTTCAAAGATAGCTCCACCAAGCAACCCCATTCACCAATACAATACAAGAGCTCAAGCCAAACTAATGGAACAAGAAAATTTCAATCGTCTCGAGAGAATAGAGAAAGCTCAGGAGAAGTTAGAAAATGAGTTGAATAAGATTTTAGAGGCTTTGAACAAGTTAAACAAGGGGAAAGCAATAGAAAAGAATGCTAGCCAACAAGATCATCCCCTACAAGTGGAGGATGACCTACTGTACCCTCATGGTTTTAAGCCACATCAAGTCCAACTTGCACAAGGTCCACCATCACAACAGTTCACCTATCTTATAGGGTACACATATCCCAGAATGCCATGAGATTCAAATCAAAGACAGTATAAAAGTTATATAAATTTTATCTTTATTGAAAAGGTAGTAGAACCAATATCAGTCCCTAATTTGGATGATCTAAAAGAATAAAAAAATTGAGGCCTAAAGAGAAGAAGCTTGTAAAAGCCTTAAAAGCTGAATAAAAGATAAACTTGTTAGAGGAAAGGCTACGAGTAGTGGAAGGAGTGGGTTTTTATGGTTCTGCCAATGCTGATGGACTCTATTTAGTCCTAGATGTGGTTATCTCTCTGAAGTTTAAAGTACCAGAGTTCAAGAAATACGATGGTACAAGGTGTCTGAAAACTCATATTACTATGTACTGTTGAAAAATGGCTACCCATGCCAATAATAAAAAGCTCTTGATGCACATCTTTCAAGATAACCTAATAGGCTCTACTGCTAGATGGTATGTCCAGTTGGACAGGACTCACATTTGTTCTTAAAGCGATATGGCTTATGCTTTCATTAGTCAATACCGGTATATAATAGACTTGGCCCCTTATCGTCTTTCTTTATAGAATATGGAGAAGAAAGCAACTGAATCATTCAAAGAATATGCCCAGAGGTGGAAGAACATGGCTACTCAGGTGTAACCTCTTTTGACTAAAAAGAGACCACCGTATTGTTTGTCAGCACTTTGAAATCTTCCTATTATGAAAAAATGATAGGGAATGCCATAAAAAATTTCGTTGACATGGTGATCTCAAGTGAAATCATTGAGAATGCCATTAAAAAATGGTAAGCTGAAATGAAGAGAAACCAAGAAGGCACCCGAGAAGAAAGAGATTGAAGTTCAAGTTGTAGGCTTTGATAGACAGTTCATGGGATATCAACCCTATCCATCCCAAGGTTACTCTCCATACTATCTTGCTGTGAACAATGCTTCATCTTAGCCATACCAACCAGCCCCACAACCATCTAATTCATCCACATACCAGCCTATTTTTATCCCTCAAGCCCCCACATACAGTCTTAACATTCAAACTCTTGCAAGACCTTAAATTCGTCCTGTTAGCCTAACAAGTGGTTCACGAGAGCAACAGACTATTTGAGAAAAGCTCGTATTTGATCCAATCTCTATGACTTATACGGAGTTATACCGAAAGCTCTATAATAGCCACTTGATTGCCTCAAAGCCGTGTGGAGCCGCTCAAGTCACCTTATCCTAAGTGATATGATCCTACAGCTCACAGTGACTACCACTATAGAATTGCTGGCCATTTCACTAAAAATTACACTACTCTAAAGCATAAGGCGCAACGGTTAATCAAGGATGGAATGGTAAGTTTTGATCAAGGAAAAACAACAAAACCTAATGTTAGTGGTAATCCATTGCCTAATCACAATGTCAATGCCCTGAATGAGAATCAAGAATATAATTCAAAAAGGCCTAAAAAGTCACAATGAATCAAGGGGGCGAGATAAAAATCCTTCACTTGATTGCATAGGGGCATGATTTTAAAGAAGCATGTTAAAATTGGTTGAATGCTACTTGTCATTCTAAGAGTTTTTTAAGTAATGTTAGGATTTCTTTCTTGCAATATGATTTCGCTTGTTATCATTTTAATAAAGGCAAGTTAACGCATTTCATTACATTTTCTCTTTCGCTCGACCATTATTCCATGCTTTATTACCTTTCATAACTTTACATTCCCATTCTCAAATTTTAGATGATGAATATTTAGACAATGATAACAATAATTATGGAATTTAATTTTGAGAACTCATCCACATTAATATAAGGAGATGATTTGAGCAAAAAAGTAAGTTGTTACTAGAGGTGAAATAGATATGTCTTAAAGATGTACAATCTTTTATACAGGTTCATGAGCTTTGTTCAATAGATGATGTTCAAGAAAAGTGTTCACAATTGAGATGAAAAATGGCCATCTTTCTTTTACCATTCGAAAAACCATTTATTGCTACCCTTTGAGCCTATTATGATTTCTTTTTTTGAAAAACCCCATCCAAAGATCACCCTCTATACTGGGGGGTAATTTTAAAAAAAAAATCACAAAAGGTCTCAAAGATGGAAAGAGAAAGAAAAGCAAAAGACAAAATAAATGTCACACATGATTTGGAGTAAAATAATGAGAATCTTTGTGTGAGGAAAAAAAAGTAGTGAAATGATATGAGGGCAAAATGCCAAGTTGCATCAAATGATCCTTTGGTCTTGAACCTTTTTAATACATGTTTTGAGCCTATTATATCCATTTCTTTTATGACCCTTTTACCTTGACCTACATTACAACTTTGAAAAGTTCATTTGGATCAAGTGTGAATGCTCAACTTGAATGATCATATGTTGGGCAAAGGCATGCTTATGATGAAACAATGGAATCATGCTACATTGCTCTAAAGTTTGATGTGTGGAAAGATATCAACAACGGATGAAAAATGAAAAAAAATAGAGAAGATGATGAAAAAAAATGAAAAAAATAGAGAAAAAAAGAAAAAAAAAAGAAAAAAAATGAGAAAATGAAAACAACAATTCAAATTGAAAACCTTAAAAAGTGATTTGGGTAGAAAAAGATCTAGGTTAAATGGTTCACGTGGATGAAAGATCAAAGATATCTGAAGATCCCTCAAAAACTAGGGCAAAGTTTACCAAGCTTAAAATGATTTCAACAGTAAATGGAATGAGTTTTTGAAAAAGAATCCTAGATTAATGTTGAGAATTGTCTAAATATTCATCGTTTGGACATACTATTCATCCCAATGACATGTATCCAATTTATTTCCTTTCTCATATGTTATGTACCAAAATAGATCTTCATTGATTATCTTTACCATAATTCACCTAGTGTTCTCTTATTGTTACATCTTTAGAATAAATTAAGAAAATGTATGAGTGCATTATATTTGTCAAGAATTGAAATGATGATGAATGAATAACAATGTGCATAAAAAAGGTCTTGCATTCCTTTAAAAAGAATCTAAGATGATGGTGGTAACACAATTGAAGAAATGGTAGAAACCTAAAAGAGATTATTTAGAAAGACATATGATGTGACCAAATGGAGAATATGATGATTGATTGGATAATAAAATGAAGATAGGGCAAATCTTAAAAAGTGGTATAATCAAATGATGAATATGGAGATGTATTGGTCAATATAACCTATGAGTTATGATTAAATGATGAAAATAATATGGGGTAATAGACGAAACTAGTGCTGAGAAGCTTATGAACGATAACCAAGTGACAGATGATGAAATTTATTTTGAAATGGCTAGTATTGAGAAGCTTATGAACGATGACCAAGTGACAGAACATGAAATTTATTTTGAAATGGTTAGTGCTGATAAGCTTGGCATATGAGGTAATAGGTAAAATTTGTTAGTGCTAAGAAACCTCCGAGTGGTGATCAAGTAATGGAAACAATGATGATCAGTTGATGAAGCTTTTTCTAAAATATTGAGAAGCTAAATAAAGGGAGAATGTGAGGACCATATTCCATAATTATTTAAGATTTCATGACATTATTGACACTCGCATTACATACAACATGTTGGCATCATTGCTTGAATAGTACATGCATATAATTTGATGAATTAAACTTTGTTTGGACATGCATGGCACTATGAGAATCTAGGTTGTTGCATTTGCATCATTAAGAAGGTATTTGCATTTCTGATCATAAGATTCATTCATGCAAATTTTTGAGTCATTTGAAAAACAAATTGTGAATATTTTGATGAGAATTTTTGAAAACTCAAATTAGAATCTTTGAGTTTCAAAATGAGAATCTTTGGGGAATGAAAACCTTAAAGTTCATCGAATGTGAATTTTTGAATAAATGAAAAGTTTTGAACTTTTGGATATGAATCTCCAAAATACAAAGCTTCAACTTTTTGGATATGAATTTCTAATGTTTTAAATGAGAACCTTTGAACTTGGATGTGAAACTCTAAGTTTTATTGCATGTGAGCCTTTGAACTCAAATAAGAAGCTTTGAATTTTTGGATGTGAATCTCCAAAATTCAAATGAAAAGCTTTAGACCAAGTTTACCAAATGAGAACCTTTGAAAAGCCTTGAACTTTTGGATGTAAATCTCTAAAATTCAAATAAGGATCTTTAAATGTTAGATGTGAGTCTTGCAAGTTGTAAATGCAAATATCGAGATATTTCAAATTTGAATGAAACTAAAATTTTGAGAATTAAATTTTGGTAAATTCTTACGAAGTTGAAAGATTCTTGCAAATCTGAACCTCTGAATGTTGAACTCAAATTGTGAATCCTTGAGTTCCCATTACAAAATTCCTTTAGTCACGATCTATAACTCTTTTGGACATAATTGTTAAGGAGCAATTTATTTTCCAAAGTTTTGTTGCCTCTGTTTAGAGGAGCAAGTTACTTTTTAAAGTTGTGGTGCCTCTGTTTAGAGGAGCAATTTATTTTCCCAAAATTTTGTTGCCTCTGCTTATAGGAGCCATTTATTTTTCCAAAGTTGTTGAGCCTCTAATTAGAGGAGCCCTGTTTATCTTTCTAAAGTCGTTAAGCCTTTGATTAGAGGAGCCTTGTTTATTTTTCAAACGTTGTTGAGCCTTTGATTAGAGGAGCCTTGTTTATTTTTCAAAAGTTGTTAGGCTTATGATTAGAGGAGCTTTGTTTATGTTTCTTAAAGTCGTTGAGCCTATACTTAGAGGAGCTTTGATCAAAATTTAAAAAAAACAAAAAAATAAAAAAATAAGTTACTTCTGTTTAGAGAAGCTTTGTTTATGTTTCTCAAAGTCGTTGAGCCTCTGCTTAGAGGAGTTTTGATCAAAATTAAAAAAAAAAACAAAAAAATAAAAAAATAAGTTGCCTCTATTTATAGGAACTTTATTTATTTTTCCAAAGTCGTGAGCCTCTGCTTAGAAGAGCTTTTGTTTATTTTTTCAAAGTTGTTGAGCTTCCATTTACAGGAGCTTTATTTATTTTTCCAAAGTCATTGAGTCTCTATTTAAAGGAGCTTTGTTTATTTTTCTGAAGTTGTTGAGCCTTTGCTTAGAGGAGCCTTTGTTTATTTTTCTAATGTTGTTGAGTCTCTATCATTGAGCCTCTACTTAGAGGAGCTTTGATCAAAATTTTAATAAAAAAAAAGAGCAAAAAAAATGCAAAAGCAAAAAAAAAAATGTCAAGTTGAGTCTTAAATGGGTGTCTACGTCTTTGCACAATTTCTGTTTCACAGAAAATGTGCAAAGAGGGGCAGCAGTAGACACCCTATTTTGTCTGGGGTTCTTTGTCAATCGAGACTAATCTAAGCTCAGTTGTAGGGATTTTTATTCATTTTTATTTTAGATTTTTCTATTTTTGTATTTATCATTTTTATGGTCTATCTATTGTTTAATTTCTTTTTCTTTCTCCATTATCTGATTAATTTTAAAAAAAAAAGCTGAAAGAATGAGATTAGGATTAGTGCTAATATTTTGATTTGGATGCTAATTAGAATTGAATTGAATTGAAACTCTATCAGCATGGATCTATATATCAACAATGAGTATACAGGAATAAAAAAAAACAGAGAAGAAAGTAGTTGAAGCTGCATCTCGGATTCTAGCAGAAGCACAGATTTCAGCAGAATCATCCCCACAACACTACAGAATTCAAAAGCAAAACCCATTAGAGAAAATTGTTCAGGCTCAAAAGTTGGAAAAAAAGAAGTCTTTTGTCTCAAAAAATGTGCTTTTACCCAATATTAGCGGCATTTTCAATCGAAGAAAGAACCAAATTGAGGGTAGATCTCCCTCTTATCTACTTGGTGAGAAGCCTATGTGACATTACATTTGCCAAATCTTTGTGCATGAACATGCTGTAACTGACTTCTGTATAGGACTATTGTTAGGATAATTGATGTTTTACCAGTTGAAATGAAATGTTGATGAAGCTTTGGTAGTAAGCAAATTTAGGCTTGAATCTTGATGTAGTGGTCACCCAAAGACTGGCAAAAACAGTAGGCCATTTTGTTTCATAATATCCTTAAAATCAATGAATGCATCTAAGAATTCTCTATGAAAAAAAAAAGGTGAAACCAACCAACAGAAAACAGCAACATGATGACTGGTGAAAAGAGAATGTCGTTGGATTCCAGCTCATCTTTGGCTTCCAGTGATAACCCCACAGATGATCGATTGCGAGTGGAGAATGAGAAAATGTTTGGCGATGAAGGGCCTTTAAGTCCCAGCAGTAGTGGATACGCCACTAAGAGAGGGAGCAGCAGTGCCACGAGCTCGTCTAGAATCGATGAAGCGAGTGAGATTAATGATAGTAAGGTTCAGGTAGTGAGAAACGATGGGTCACTCGAAGAAATCATCGATTCTCAGGCTTCTTCTAGGGTGTCCGGTAAACGCCGCGTCGATGAGCATGATGCTTCGATATCATGGAGGAAGAGGAAGAAGCAATTCTTTATTTTGAGTAATTCTGACAAACCAATATATTCTAGATATGGTGATGAACACAAGCTAGCTGGTTTTTCAACAACACTTCAAGCCATTATTTCTTTCATGGAGAATAGGAGAGATCATGTCAAATTGGTGAAGGTTGGGAAACACCAGGTAATTTTTCTTGTGAAGGGACCAATTTATTTAGTTTGTACTAGATGCACAGATGAGCCCTTTGAATCATTAAAAGGACAATTGGAGCTTCGATCTGATGATTCAGAGGATGATGATTATGATCCTAATGGTCCAGATCATGATAATGCAGTTAAGCCGTAAAAGTTCAAGTTTAGATTTTACATCTGATTCTGAGGATCTTAGTGCTATGTTAGAAGATAATATTTCTTCTCAAAAAGAAGAAGGTGCAGTGTTTATCAATATTTCCAGAGATTTCAAGAGACAAAAACCTAAACTTGGTGAAAGGGAGTCTTTGAATGATAAGCTGTTATCAATAATGGAATCAGTTTCAGAACAAGATGGTTCTGCTGCTTCCAAGAAATGAAGCATCAAAAGGTTGGACTACAAAAGGTTATATGATGGTGTATTCTGCAGAAGGTTGGAAGGGTCTAAGCCTAGAAAAGTTAAAGCCAGAGAAAGAGTTTCAACATGCTACATCTGAAATTCTTTGACTCAAATTGAAAATTAGAGATCTATTTCAATGTATTGATTCACTATGTGCTGAAGAAAGGATCCCAGAATCTTTATTTGATTCTAAGGGACAAATTGACAGTGAAGATATATTCTATGCAAAATGTGGGTCCAAAGACCTATCTTTCAACAATGATATCATTCTATGTGATTGTGCTTGTGACTGTGGATTCCATCAATATTGCTTGCAGTCGCCTTTTTTAAAAAAAGACATTCCTCCAGATGATGAGGGTTGGTTATGCCCCAGATACGATTGCAAAGTTTATTGCATTGAATTGGTTAATGAATTTCAAAGAACAAGTTTTTCTCTCATTGACAGTTGAGAAAAGGTCTTTCCTGAGGCAGCAGTAGCTGCAGGTGGATAAAATCAAGATCCTAACTTTGGACTACCTTCAAATGATTCTAACGATAATGATTATAATCCTGATAGTTCAGAAACCAATGAGAAGGATTGGGGAGATGAGTCAAGTTCTGATGAATCTGATTTCACTTCTACATCCGAGGAATTGAAAGCCCTAGCTAAGGTCAACCCATATTTGGAGCTTATTTAAGGTCAGGTGATACTTATCTTAACAAAGTCAATAAATAGGTGTTTTGAGAAGTATCCTAAGTTTGATATGACACCTTTGCTTGGAGGATCAGATGTTGTTTTCTTTTCCCTCATCCACTCTTTCAGTTGTAGGAGGCCAGAACGGAGGAGCTGAAAAAGCAATGGTAATGGAGTTCATGACGATGAAGCCACAGCAGATGGTGGAAGCACCAAATATAGTTAATGCACTGCAATTCTACAAGATCGCATTTGACACTATCGATAATAGTTATACTCTTTACCCAAAGTGCAAGGCTGAGCAAGAGCTTCCTTATATCCTCTCGGTTTAGTTTGAGCTCACTGGCTCTACCGTTCTTGATCTGACATCGCTGGTAACTCTGCTCTTGTGAAAAGTGAGGAAACTGGATGTGTGCTTTGCATCAAGACTGAGGACGTGCAAGCTGTTATAGCCAAAGTCGTGAGCGTTGGAGCCATTGGAAAGGATGGTGACGCGTGCTATGGTGGACACATGGGCAAGGACAAGGCTCCATATGGATACAGTTGGCTCATTTGCTCTCTTGCCAAGAATGTTGCTAAGGTCTTTACATTTTTGGGATCTGGCTTCCTTAAATATTTTTTAAGAAAAGTTGAAAGTATCAATTTTCCTTGAAGATAAGCTTTCCAAAAAAATATTTTTTGGGAAAAATTGAAAGTATCAATTTTCCTTAAAAATAAGTCTTCAAAAATGGATTTTTTGAGGAAAAGTTGAAAGTATCAATTTTCCCTATACAAAAGTAATCATTTTTTTCCTTTTTATTTTCTTTAATTTTCTTTAATGTTAAATAATCTGATGATGGAGTCTTTGTAAGTGAGACATTAGTTTTCTCGCATACTCTTGAGGTGAGGGAATTTTTTTCAATTTTTTGCTAAAAGTATTAGAGTCAATTGAGAATAATTTTCAATAATTAATTACTTGGTAAATTTTTAAAGCCTATTGGATAACATAAAATTAAGCTGGTACCATCTTTGGATGGGCGTCGTGAGGGTGCTATAACTTTCCTCACATGTAACCAAACTCCCGAACCTTTTTCTGGTTAGTAGACCCGAACCCATTCTTTTAGGGACCCTTAAACTTAGGTGTTCCCTAAAAGGATAGATTCCTTAGGTGGCCAATTGCACTTAGATAAAAAAGATTAGTGGCGATTCCTTCAAGTCAATGTCTAGCGATAGATCCACAGATCTAGACGTTATGATGATATGAATATGCTCAAAATTTGGAGTAGACTCAAAATTTCGGGTAGGCCAAAAGGCCTGACTAAGATGACGAGGAAAATGAAGATAGAGATAGAGTAGAAGGTTCTGACTATGATGACTTCTCTTTCATTCCTTTCTATATTCCTAGTCTCTTAGGCATAACCCCGAAAAACATGTTAAATAACTTAAAAGGCCAAGCTAATCCTAAAAACTGTCTAAACCAATGCTCCATTCATCATGTCTTTGCTGTAAAGTTTAAATTTGATTTTTCTAATGAAGTTTATAAAGTAATAATGCTAACATCCCAAAATAAGATCACCAACTCATTAAAGTCTAACAAAATATAGGTGTATTGGGATTCTATTATGGTCAGCCTTAGTTTTCCTTTGCATTTTTTTACTATTGAGATTATTTTAGCTTACAATTTAATAATCACTCAGCTTACGCCTAATTCTTTTAGATATCTAGAAGGTTTTATAATTCTTTGTAGATAATTAGGTCTTCTTCTTATCGTCCCCCTTTTCAAAAAGTTTTTTGCCATTAAAAAACATCATCATGATAAAAGTTACTTCTACTTTATAGCTTAGCCTTCGAAAAGGATTTTTGTTAACTACTCAAGCTTAATAAAAACATACAAAGTCTTTTTTATTTTTATCAAAAGGGTTAAGAGGGTGAAGGAAATTAACAATGGGCCAAGCTTATTCAAAGAGGCTAAGATTGACCACCCACCCAACAACGGCCTCAAGACACAGGATATAATAAATGGCTTCATGATGAGAAGGAAGTTTGTAATAGATACAAAAGAGCTAACCTCCCTTATTGTTATCAAAGAGGACAATTTTTAAGGTAGCTTCTTTATTAACTTATAATAGTTGATTTTTCTTTACACCAATGTTTTCTAACTTTTAGCTTGGTTTTTGTTTCTATCACAAACATTGCTGGTCAAGAACTACAAGTTTTGATAGACTAGGTTTGTCCAGCCTCTTTGAGGAAAAGAGAGGGGACAAAGCTTTTTTTTCTATTTGATAGACCTTTTCAAGGGGTCAAGATTATTGATCTACCACTTCCTTAGTAAGGCCAAATCAGTGGAAAAAGCCTTGAGGCAATGCAGAAATTAAAAAAAAATGTCGTGTTTCAAAAGCAACAAAAAAGGCGATGATGGAGTCTTATATGCTAAGCTTGCTATCGAGCTCCAACCCTTTTCTATAAGGGTATCCATAATTGAGTTGACTTTTCAGAGAATGCATATGATGATCTCGAGATGATGAAGAAGATCACATGAGCCATTATGTCCAAGAAAAGTTTGTCACACTTTAAACTCGGTTTAAAGGTTAATGTCAAATTTTTTATCTATAAGCTCAACTCTTATACATGTAGTTTTTGATCGGCTCCCATAGTTTGTTTCCTAAAATTTAGGGCAAGGCTTATTGTTCTCCTATTGCACTATTGCTCATTTTTAAAAAATCAAGCAAGATGTAAAGAACTATACCAAAGAGCTTAACTCCTTCAATAAGGCCATAAGGAAACCCAAGGTCTTCAACATAGAATACAAGAAGACCAATAATGAGTTCAATAAAAGGTCATAGGTTTGGCCTCTACTTGACATGCCAAAATGTTGATGTCGAGATGTCTCTTAAAAGGCAAAAACCTAAAATCACAAGGTGGGAGGTCGATTAATAACAAAAGCTAAAGGTTTTTTTGGCGTTTGTGTTTCGATACTCAAGTTAGTGCTCGAGAAGGGAGTAAAAAATAGGGAAAAACTTGAAGATAGATATGGAAATTGAATTAGGTTAATAGTGCTTAAAAGGAGTTATTTATACCTATGTGGTAAAAATGCCGAGCTTAGGTAGCCCGAACTGTGGCATGGTTTGTGTTGACATTATTAGCTTGACCTGAACTGGTAGTCAACAACCTAATCTTGAGGTGACAAGTTAACATCCCCATGCGCCATTTGGTGGTCAATTGAAGTAGCCAACTTGATGTAGATCTTAGATTTTCAAGTCAGCTTGAATTGAAAAGATCAAGTTGCCCCTACTTGGTTATAGGGGTGAGAAATAAAAAATAAAAAAAATTAAAAATCAATTTGAAACCATACTGTTTGGTTTGGTTCTGATCTTTTTTTCTTATTCAATTCGGATTAAGGTTAGATATTAAATGTATAAATTAAGTTCAGATTGGATTTTAGATTGGGATGTGAAAAACAAAAAAAAAAGCCAAACATAATCTAATTATATATTTTATTAGTTTTTATATATTTTTAAATTTTTTATAAAATAAAAATAATTATTTTATAGATAAATCCATTTAAATATATTAAAATTTTTATTAAAATAATATATAAAAAAATTAAAAATCGATGAGCTGAATCGAACAAAATACAATCGAACTAGTTTAGTTTGGTTTAGAACGGATCGATTTTAAAAAAAATTATTGGGATCAAATTTTAAAAATTTATAATATTATACATTATCTAAAAAAATCAAATCAAACTGAATCAATCTGATCTGATTCAACTGTTTTTACCCCTACTTGACTGATGATTCACACTTTAAGATGAAATATCCATATTGCCCCTTGGACCATAAAATATCCCCAAGAATTAACGTGGTATAAAGTAGCACATTGCGGACCAAACTCAATGTCTTTGAGATCCCTGCCTGGGATCTCAAAATGCAGCTTGACTTCCTCGGCTGACTTACCAATAGTATGCCAGCAGCTTGCTTATTAAATTGAAAAGGCGAGTACAAACATAGCCATACATAATTGTTTAATGTGTCAATTAATGGTCTTTCTGCTCAGCTCTCACTTTAGTGCAATTTTAACTACTCTTTCCAATTACATCATAAGTAGTGATAGAATTAAATTATTATTTGAAAGTGTTCACTTATAATATATATACATATATATATATAATTGTTGATGAATTTATTAATTTTGTAAAAAAAAAGATGTCTAGAGAAAAGTGTTGAAGGTGTCAAATTTTCTTATTTTCCCATTTTTAAGAGTGTTCATGGTCACCCTACTTGTACATATGCATCTGCCCCTAACCACCGTAGGAACTAGAAAAAAACAATGCACTTCTATCTTAGATTAGAAAATAAATAGGGTCTTAGGGCCACGTCTTCCAGCTAAATGAAGGCCATCGCTTTTTTTTAATTCATCATAGAATAATTAATCTCATAGTTACAGTTGCTTTTAATTTCACCGAAGCAATCTCACATCCATCCAAATATACTTTTAAAAAATCAAACTATATCAATCAATTGGACCACTTGAATATAAAACCAATGGCCTATCAGTCCGACGTGATTAATTGAGATGGTTTATTAGAAAATCGATCAAACATTCAATTGATCTGGATTGCTATGAATTAGTTTTAGATGTTTGTTTTATTATATAATTTGTTCAATTTTTTGTTAGTAATAAAATTTGAACCCTGGGGAAGTTCTCTTTTCATTAATGATTACACTATCGAGTTAAATACATTTTTTTAAGTATTTACTGCATTTAATATTTTAAATTATACTTTCAATAATTCAACTTTCGATTTAATTGGTTCATCAGAAATCGATTAAACATCGGATTGGTTTGGATTGTGATGAATTGGTTTTAGGTATTTATGTTATTATTTAATTTGTCAGTTTTTGGTAAGCGGTCAAACTTGAACCCTTAAAAAATTCTCTTTTCATTAATGATCACACTATTGAATTAAGTACTTGTTTTTTTTAAAGTATTTACTACATGTAATACTTTCAATGCATACTTTCAACAATAATTCTTTTTAAGCAAATCGATTAATTGAATCGATTGAATCGAGACTCTCATTAATTCAATTTTTAATTTCAAGTTTTGATTTAGTTGATACATGAAAAATCAATTAAATGTTGAATTGATTCGAATCCTGATGAATTGGTTTTAGATATTTATGTTACCATTTAATTTTTCAACTTTTTTTATAAGTGGTCAAATTTGAACCCTTCAAAAGCTATCTTTTTGTTAATGATTACACTAGTGAATTAAATACATGTTTTTGCTAAGTATTTATTTCATTTAATACTAAAACCATACTTTCAACAATAATTCCTTTTAATTGGACTTATGATTGAATCAATTGAATTGAAAATCTCGTTACTTCAACTTTTGATTTAGTTTTAAAATATTAATGTATAATTAGTCCGGATTTCAACCTTTTAAGTTGCAACAAATCAATATAATATACTCAAAAATAAATTCATTGATTTTGGTGCCAACAAATGGATTCATTTACAATAGTCAACTATTTATATAATAATATGTTTCATTTGAAATTTTTAGTATCTATAGATTGAAATTTATTTTGACTTTCAATCATCTTCACCACATCCAAATTCGGATAACACCGATGGCTTTGACAAAAAATAAAAAAGCCAACCTTTGTCAAGCATGAATTTCAATTTTTTTTATTTTTTATTTTTTTAATGATTAAAGATGAAAATTGATTTAAAAGTTAAAAGTAGAATGATAATTTTGGTTTCCTTTTTAAAAAAATCAATATTTTTATTTTTATTTTTATTTCCAAAGTTTAAATAAAGTTAAAGTTAATTAAAAGAAAACAAAAAGAAAATAATAATAAAGATAAGTCTATTTCATCAAAAATTGTACATACTTAAGATCAATGACATAAGCTTTCTAGAAAAAAAATAGTCATATCTTTGCATCTAAGTTTAAGCTTTGATGTTTCTTCCTTGTAAATATTATTCTCTCCATCCTATCATTGCAAGAAAATAGGTTTTTAATGGTGCTTGTTTGCACTTTTAGTGGTGTTTATAAACATTGTTAACCATTTAATTGTATTTGACAAAAATAACGTTAAGAGCATTGGCTATACCTGCGTTAAGGAATTAAATAGAAATATTGCCAAGTTAGTGGCAATTTAAAGACAAACACCTCTAAATTTAGTGACATTTTTTAAACTATTAGAAAAGGCTGCCCAAACTGGTGGACTTCGAAAAATAACTACATATTGTACTTGTAAAAAAAATTGCCTATGGCAGTTAATATTGGATTTTGAATCAAACCAAAAATCGAATGCTTCCCCATTTCCTACTATGAATGGCATTTTGGCCATAATAAGAAAAAAATGGCATTCGGCATTTAAGGACTTATGTTATGGATAATGGATAATTTTTGAATGCGTGATCTTATCCTTAACTAGTGAGTTAAGTCGGCGCCGTTTCCACAACACATCCACAACAATGCTTTCATTGTGCTTTTTCAAGTCAAGTAAGTCTTTCATATTATTTATGATATATGATCTTGTTCATCACATTATTAAATTATCTTTTATTGGTATCAAAGCCAAGTTGGCTAGATTTTTTGTTGTTTTAATGTTTGTTTTGAAATACCGAAATTACAAACATGTTCTTAAGTTCTTATCGGAATGTGTCTGAAAATCTAAAAATGTGTAATTTATTGTAGAAAGTTGTTATGGATGTTTTGAAACAATCATTTACAATTTGCCATTGTCATTTGGATTATTTTGAATAAAGTTTTTAATTTTCAAAACTCAAGCATTAGAATGCTCAATAAGGTATCTAAATGCTCAAAACAAAATGTTAATTTTTAATCTTTTTTTAATTGGCATTCGAATACTTTCTTAGAGAATTTGAATGCCATATGTGATTTTTCAACATATTGAAAAAAAATAAAGAAATTTAGAAAATAAATAAATGTTTTAAATGTTTTAATTTTTTTTATAGTTCTTAGTTAACTTTAGAAGGATGAAAAGCATAAGAATGATTAAAATATATTTTAATCATTATGAGACTTATGTATATTCATGAAATTTCTTGTATATATGTTACAGAAAATCATGACAATGATTGTGAAAACTTCTATTGTTATATGGACTTAGGCATAATTACTTAGAGCCATAAGGCTATTAATTGAATTAGCATAGCAACAAATGGATCAAATGATGATGATATTGTCTGTTGTATTATTAAGGGTTAATGACAAGATTAAAAAGTTGATCTTGTGAGGTGACATGCATATAAAGAATATCTAAATATATACATGATGTTGAATAAATACACTCTTTACATTTAGATAGAAGAATCTTTCCACAGATATTTAGATGTCTAACGAGAGGAAATATCCTAATATTATAACTTTGATAAAGAACTTTGTGATTTTGTAAGAAAGAGACAAGAAGGAATGTGACCTTTTTTATTAGCTCAAGTCTCCATAATGACACACATAAAATTCTTGAATCTCCATAGATGGCTAATAAGAATGTGGAACTATCATACGAATTTATGAATTCCATCCTAGTCACCAAATAAGTGATACATAATGACTGGAAACATAGTTTAATAAACATTGTGTATGTTTAAGATGGAATTTGTCCATGTGTTCAATATGTACATGTTATATGAGACTTGTCTATTTAAATTTCAATCAATGTATGTTATTGATTGAAGGTAACCTTATCGTTAGTAGGAGTTTTAAAATAATTGATTTTTTGATCTTAGAATGGTTGATTTTGCACAATGAAATAAATTAGTGATAATCAAATACATTAAAAAATGAAATTTGATTACAAACATAGTGATTTTTTGGTTTTATTTTTACGTGAATGATTGTCATTGTTTTATTTTTGTGGCAAAATAGATGTGTGTAATGCTTAGAATTAATTAGTGCATGGGTTTCTCAATATTGAATTATCCTTTGAATATGGGTTTTATATTTAATTATATGGTTATTGAATGGGGATAATTGTGAAATCTTAAGTATCAAAATCCAATATGTGTTAGAAGAACAATAGGTTCTTGAAATTCTAAACATTGTCCTAGTTGAATCTGAGTATAAGAATACATCTAAACATAGAAGAGACCGAGGGCTTGTGATGCCTTGATATCATGTGTGAGTTTAGGTTGCATGATATCGCTATAAGATACATGAAGTGCCTTGAGAACAAAATTTGTATAAAAAAAAGGCTAGTCACACTTTAACAAATGAACATGAGATTCAAGCTACAATTTGGTCAAATAATTGAAAGTACATAAAGGTACATCTAACCCATGATGAGACTATAAAGATTTTTAATTATGCTTCTCATTATCTTTAATTAAAGGAATATTATATAAGAAGCATCTGAGCCTAATGCTGATGTGTATATGGCATACACATATTCAAAGGAAGCCATGAGCTTCAAGCACAAGTCACATGGTGGGAACAAGGAAAAGTTCCTAAAAGAAAAAAGAGTGGTAAAAGTGGCAAAGAGAATGGTCCCTAAGCTTAGTCTAAGAAGAACAAACTAATGTCAAGCGCATTAGTTGTGGTAAAGAGAGCCACTTGTAAATGTAATGAGATGAAGAAGAATCATGAGCTACAAACCATATAGCATGAGACATGAGAAAAATGTATTTATGTAGGAAACAATTAAATGATTGAAGTAAAGGGAGTTGACACCTATAAGTTAAGTGTGTAAGGTGGAAAAACTCTCATCCTACATAATGTCTTGCTTGTTCTTGATATTTGATGGAATTTAATTTGTCATTGTTCTTTTTTATCTAAGATTTGTTATGAATTTTAATAACACTAACATGGATTTGTTTTTGAAAACAAATCGTTATGGTTCTAGATGTTTATTAAATGGTTGTGTGTGATACCAATATTAATGTGAATGTTTGGCATGCTAGACTTAGCCATATGGGTCAACAAATAATGGATAGATTAGAAAAAGATGGATTACAATGCTTTATATGATAATGTTAATTAGCCATTATGTGTAAATTGTCTAGCAAAGAAACTGATAAGTAAACCATTTAATAAAGAAATTAGAGTTAAAACTCCATTGTAACTAATACATTCAGATATTTGTGTCTCAATGTATGTAATGACATGTAGTGAAGGTTAATATTTTATTACATTAATTGATGAAAACACATTTCATTTTTATCTATTTAATTCTTTACAAGTTTAAAGCTTTAAAGTGCTTTAGAAAATATTTATACTTTGTGGAAATTAATTAGATAAAAATGTTAGAGCATTGAAAACTTATCATGGATGTGAGTACTTATTTGATTAGTTCATACAGTTATATGATAAAAATGGTACTGATAGGCAGTTAACAATTTCAATGACTCTACAATGAAAATGGTGTTGTAGGGAGGAGAAATAAAACTCTTCTGGAAATGGTTAGGTCAATATTGGCCCAAGTGAGTTTATAAATCTTTTTTGGGGTAAATTATTATTATCAACTATCTATATATTCAAATGAGCATCCTCCAAGTTAGTTACAACCACTCCCTATAAATTGTGGATTTGTAAAAAATCCAATCTCAGTAACTTAAGAACTTAAGTTTGTACTATCTATGTTTTTGAGTTTGCTCATTAACATGGCAAGTTTTAGATCCACAATGCAAAAAAGAGTATATTTGTAAAATACTCTAAACATTCCAAAGGGATATATATTTATAAGTGAATAATCAAGTGTGAATGTAATTGAATTTTGAATCTCAAAATGCCAATTTTCTAGAAAATGTGTTTCCAAAATAAAAGTAAGACGAGTTAGGAAATGTCTTTTTATAAGATTAAGGATGCAAATGATTTGGTAAGTCACAAATCAATTAATGTATAATCCTAATCAATAACTAATAATATCTCATCCAAGTGGGAGCATGACTAAAATTGATGAATTTGTTTCATAAGAATCACAAGTTAGACAAAAGAAAAGTGGGTAAAGGAAATGGAATAAGAAAAAAGGAGTTTAAGATCAAAAAATGTTTGAGAATTGATTAATCTAACCAAAGGACACAATTCTATCCATAGCATATTTAGATTTAGAGTTACATCAAATGGATGGGACAAGTTTCTTTACAAACGAAGAATTGAAAGATAAAATCTATATGGAATGACTTATAGGTTTCATTAACAACGATCAACAACATAAAGTGTGCAAATGATTAAGATCATTTTATGGTTTTAAAGAATCTTTCAGGCAATAATGCATTAGTATTCATCAAGCAATAATTTCATATAATTTTATCATGATTGATGAAGATCACTATGTGTATATCAAAAGAGTAAAGATGAGCTTGTGATCTTATCACTCTATGTGGAAGACATACTATTGGCTAGAAACAATAAGGAGTATTCCACTATGGTGAAAATTGGTTATCCTCAATTTGAAATAAAGGACATGTGCAAAGTAGGTTACATACTTGGTTTAAGAATCAAGAGAGATAGTTTTAAGAAATTGTTCTCTTTCACAAGAGTAATATATTAAGAAAATTTTTAAATGATTAGTATGCAAGATTGTAAGCTAATTGATACTCCTATGACAAAAGGTGAATGCCAAAGCCAAATAATGTGTGTTGGGACTCCATAAGATAAAGGAACAAATGATAAAAGTTATTTACTCTAGTACTATTGGAAACTTTATTTATACTATGATGTGCACAAGGCCAAATATCTACTATGTTGTGAGTTTGGTAAGTAGATATCAATCAAATCTAGGTCAATCCCATTGAAAATCCATGAAAAGGACATTAAGGTATCATAAAAGCACCGTGGATTATTTGTTATGCTATCAAGAAAGTGATATACATTTAATTGGTTATATGGATGCCAATTCAAAAGGAGATCTAAATACTTTTGGCTATGTTTTTTTACTGAATATTGGGCTATATCTTGGATCAATAAGAAAGAGACTTGAATAATGAAAACTAAATTTGTAGCACTTTTAGCGATAATACAAAAGGTTGTTTGGCTTATGAGATTTTTTAGTCTTTTAGGAATTGAGAAAAATGATTCTAACTCAATGTTAGTGAATTGCGATAGTTAAGTAGTAATCACATTCACAAATAGATCCAAGAAACAAAACACAAATATACCAAATATAATTTTGTAAAAAAAAAAATAGTTGCATAAAAAAAAGTTATCAAGTATATTTTTATGCATGAGATAATTGCAGATCCATTAACTAAGTCCATGCTTAGAGATATGTTTCATAACCACATGAAATCTCTAGAGTTGCATAGATAAGGATGTATCAATTAAAATATTCCATGTGAACAATCTATGATTTTTTCCATTTGAGTTTACTTATATTGAATGCGATTAATGCCATTAAAGTTTAGTACTTTGTTTTATGAAGCATGCAGACATGTATATGTATATATATATACAATATGATTTAAAAGGTATGTCGAACAGATGATTGGCTTTCTTACACAAGCAATCACCTTAATAGTTGGCACCACAGAGATAAGATTAGTTTTAAGTTATGGATTGAAAACCCAAGCTTAAAATGGAATCGCTTTGATAAGGAATCAAGTTAACGTCACTTGATATTGAGCTTTTGGACTGAAAGTGAATAATCCTACAATTCATTTTGTCTATCTTAAATGTCAAATAGAAGTTTTATTGATTATGTGAAATCAAGTAGGGTGTGGATTCAAGTTAGATACTAAGAGTATCTGAACTATCATCCATACAGTATTGATATCTAATGGCATAGATATATGCTCTCTGGGAAAATGAGAGTAATACTATAGCATGTGTTTCATACCACATGTGCATTGTTTAACTAGTAAAGATAACAGAAGAATAGTTCTTTATTTCTTATTGTGTGCAACTCTTGAGATTAGAGGATCTCATATTTATTACTCTTAATGACTTTTGACTATTTCTTAAAGTTTCAGTTCAATATTAGCTATCTTGGATTATTGCCAATGGTCATAGATGATTAGATCTAATGGGACATATTTGGATAGCATTTGAATTGAAATGACAAGATTCTAGAAGAAGGGAATATCATTCTGGTGTTACATTTGGTTGTATTCATAGGTTGGCCAATTATGTTTGAGATGTCTAATATAATTATGAATATATAAGTATATCATGTATTATGATAAAAGAAAGATCATGAGGAACTCAAAATGTGACTAAATGGATTTAGTGTATTGCATACTTACTCACTTGTACTTGAGAGTTACTATATATACCTAACGATTATATAAGTGACTAGAGGTATTTTTAAGCTGCTATATGAACCTAATAGTCATATAACAACTAAGCTTTAGAAGTATACTGGTCATACAACTTATTTCCTTCTATGAACCATTTGCAAAGAGTAGAGAAAATGTTTTATCGATCATGAAAGTTTGCCCCCCATTTTATACGAGTGGGAGATGTTGGAAACAGTTGATCAAATTGGTGGACTTTGAAAAAAAACTACATATTGTAGTTATAAAAAATTTGCCTATGGTAGTTAATATTGGGTTATGAATCAAACTAAGCCAAATGCTTCCCCATTTCCTTTTATGAATGGCATTTCGACCATAACAAAAAAAAAAAATTGCATTCAACAATTGCATGAAGATAACAAAAAGGTTTTTGTTAAAGCCTTTTCCTCACTTATAGAAAGTATGGCATTTGGCCATGATGAAATATGATGAAAGAGTATTCATCAAATGTGTAAGATAAGTCTCATTCAAATGTGGGACTATGTGATAAGTCACATAGAGAATAAGAGAGGAAAAAAGAGAGATTGGTAAAATAATAGAATAAGACATTTCTTACGAACTCTTTGAAGAATCTCATACTTCAGTGTTTAAGGACTTACATTGTGGATAGTGAACAATTTTCAAATTTGTGATCTTGTCATCAACTACTGAATTAAGTCAGTGTCGTTTACATAACACTTTTGCACTAATGCTTTCGTTATACTTTCACAAAGCAAGTTAGTATTCCACATTATTTATAATATATGATCTCGTTCATCATATTATTAAATTATCCTTTAAAAACAAATGTTGTTGATTGGTTAGTGATATTTTGAAATCAAATTCCACTAAAACATTATCACACAAACGCCACTAATTATTTAGCAACAATTGCAAAAAAAAAAAAATGTCACTAAATTTAGCAGCTATTTTTTGTGCTTTAGTGGCATTTTATAAACACTAGAAAATTTTCATTTAGTGGCTTTTTTACTATAAATGTTGTTACGTTTTTGTAACTTAGCGATGTTTAATTACCTTAAACTATCCAAATTCTAGAATTTACTATACTTAAATCTTTATTTCTTTTAATATTTGCTACTATAATTATATAAAAAAGTATTGAAACAAATAATGCTTAATCAAAATTCATAATCTAAATATTATAAACATCTAAATATCTAAATACATAATTTATTTCAATAAATTAAAAACTTAAATACAATAAAATTCAACTTATTTTCCAATTACATAAATTAAGTAAAAATTGATGATTACTGAGAATTGGAGCACTGCAAATTGATGAAGGATTTTTTTCATCATGATCACTAGTGTGCTTAAAAACCTACTGAATAAAGTAAAACAAGTTTTTACATTTAATGATATGCTATTTAGATTTAAAAAATATAAATAGTTACTACACAATACCAGATGGTGGACCACTTATATTGGTTCCTAGAAATTGTTATTACATAAAATTCATAAGAGTGCCTTATCATTCATGCAATTGTTGATATCTTGCATGCTCCTCTGCTTTTCTTTTTGCTTTTATTTGCTTGAAACTGTTGATACATAGTTTGTAATCCCTCTTTCAATAAGGAGATGTCTAGTAAAGACTAACTTCCTAAGAATGTAAATTGCTGAGAGCTACGTCTATAATAGCTAGAACGTATTGAACCTAATCCAAGGCTCGGACCGATCTGTGTCTTTCTTTTCTAGCAACTTCTGTGAATATCCAATCTTCTGAGTCTTAAATGTTGATAGAACAATCGAATGATGCTTTAATCTCAATGACTATTTTTTTTTTCTCTTTCTCTTGTAAATTAATGAAATAAAGTTATCAAATTTAATAATTAATTCAAAATATATTTGCAATAGTAAATTTATTATCTGTGTAACATGAATCCAAGAAATTATCACAATTTCTCGCATTTTAGCATTTAGGTAAGATCCATCTCATTTTGTGTGGGTTATGTGTTATCTTTTTAAATTGACAAAAATGATCTTAATTTTGGTATTTAAAAATTAATTTCCTCAATTTTCTTTGAATCCTATTTTTATTTTTTAACAAGCTTGAAAAATAAATAAGAACCTTATATTAAAAATTTTCTAAAAATATTTCAATACTTTAACGATATTAAAAGGAACCATCTCACTTAAACAATTTTTAAGAATTGCTATTCGGAATTCTTAAAAATCCTATATTCGATAGTTCACATTTATTTTCATAAAATATGATATCTATAATTTTAAACATAAATAGTATTTTCTAAAAAAAAACTCATTTTTATGCCATTTATAACAAACAAAAAATCTTTATTTAAAATTAACCTAAATGCTCTAATACATTGGTGGCATTTTAAATAAATTTTTTTACCTAAAGATTCTTAAAGAATCACTGTTCGGATTTCTTTATATCTCATTCTCGGAGATTTTTCATTTGTTTTTTTAATTATTAAAAGTCATGTAATCATATAATTATCTATAAATATATTTATTTCCTAAAAAACATACTTTTATTTATTAAAAAGTTCAAATTAAAGAAAATAATTATAAAATAAAATTTTTCATATTGAAAAGAAACTTTTAAATATTCCAATATTTTAGCAATTTTTAGTAGACTTTTCTCACCTAAGAAATTCTCAGGAATCACTACTTGGATTTTTCGAAGTGCCATCATCAAAAATTTTTATTATTTAATTTTATTATTAATACTATTATCTATAAACAAATTCATTTTCAAAAATGAATATTTTTATATAAAATTATTCAAATTTAGAATAATGATAAAATAAAATTTTTTCGTATTAAAAAGAGACTTCTAAATATTTCAATACTTCGATAATTTTTAAAAGATTTTTTCTCATCCAGGAAATTCTCGGGAATTATTACTTAGACTTTCTAAGGTCTCATTATCAGAAATTTTTATTTGCATTTAAAACTATGTATTGCAGACAATAAAGTAGAATATGCATACAAAAAATATAACACTTTTTATGTTTTAATCTTCTTTAATTATTTTTTGATTATTACTAGCACTTTTGAAAGGAACAAAGTAAATAAAAAATTTTATTGAAAATTTTCTTAGATACACTGATACTTTGGTGGTATTTTAGAAAAAATTTTTCACCTAAAAATTTCTTAGGAATCTCTACTTGGACTTCCATAGAATCCTATCCTTTAAAATTTTTGTTCACTTTATCCTTTCTTACTTAATTAATTATTTTTTTGTTTTAATTTTTAAGCTTTAATTATAACAATTTCATTATTACAATAGTCAAAACACATTATTATTAACATTTATCAAAATTTTAGAAAAATAGACAAATGAAACTTCTTTTGTATTGAATATTTTCCTAAATACTTTATTACTTTGGTAGTATTTTTTAAAAAATATCCTCACCTAGACATTTTAAAGAATCACCACTCGAATTTCTCTAAAACATCATCATCAAAAATTTTATTTGTAAATTTTTTTTAAGTATAAAAACTTAATAAGTAAATTAAGCATGTATAAAGTTTGAACTATAATTAAAAATTTTTGTATAAACATAAATGCTATGAAACTTGCATAAAAATAAAATCTACTAATAAATAAATGTATGGACTCAAGTTTCAAGACCTTGGTCTATTAACTAGAAAGGAAGTACTCCTACTAGACTAACACAACCGTTCCCCATTTTTCTATATTTTTTCCTTACCATTTGATGGTTTATAATGCAAGAAGGAAAAAAGAAATCCAGTCTGTTTGGCCACTTACAAACCATAGACCTTAACCATAACTATTAATGATTACCTATTTCTTAAATCATGATCCACCCTACAATCCTAAGAATATCATAAACTAAAAAAATAACCAGCTGTGAAGTCTCTAACTCATAGACAAATACAAAAAAAATCTAAGGACCAAAGGGGATAACATTTACCAACTAAACCAAAACAAGAAAGGATTGGTTTTCTTCACAAATAGCTACCTCACAAAAGGATTTAGTAAAGCAGTATTAGTTTAAGATAATGGACTGCCAAGGATACTCATAAACATCTAAGATTTCTAGCTTTTTTTCCTTAAGTCACTTACTCCTCATTTGCATGATGAACTAATGAATATAAAAGAAACTTTTCCCATGCACAGATTGTTTGTTGAAACGAAGAATGGTACACTTCTGCAAAAGATGAAGACAATAATATTCTTACAAAAATAAACTAAAAAGGAAATGAAAAACTACTTTTTTGAAAAAGAAAAAAATTCCTTAGAGATATAGCTTTATTTTCTTCCACCAAACTCTCCCTTTCCCTTTAAATTTTCCTTTTCTTTCATCTTCCTTAGTTGCCAAACCTCATTTTATTTCTTCTTTCAGTTGCTTCCTACTCATTTTCGATAGACTGTTCTTTTTTTCTTTTTCTTCTCTTATTTCTTACTCTATTCGACTTCCCTTCTCTTTTTTTTGTAGCCCTTTCTTTTTTTATGTTGGCTCCCTCCTTTCTCTAGCCTTTCTTCTGGCCTTCCCTGTTCTTTGACCAAACCTTTCCAACCCTCTTCAATAGTCAGTTTGCAAAAAAAAATTGATTCTTGATGAATATATACCCTTAGATGAGATTTCCTCCAAGGGTCAAACCTTGTCTTTTTATTCTGCTCAAGGAACCACCTTTGGCCATTAGATCAAGATTAATAAAAGATCTAATGGTCCGTATTATTCATTACAAATGTTAGATTTTTATGCCCTCTAAACCCATGAAAAGACCATTTTACCCCTAATGCAATGTTTACGATATTTAAACCATTTTCTTAGAAATCAATGTTCCCATGCTCATTTTTGAGATTTTAAAATACCAAAAATCATGAAATATTATAGAATTGAGATATGAAAGTTTCATGAAAATCTGAGCTTAAAAAGGTCAAATTATGATAATACCCTCACAGGGGTATTTTGGTAATTTTACACTTCTCAGGGTACTACTTTGATTTCAAATGTGCCAAAAATAATGAAATATTATGAAATTAAGATCTGAAAAGTTTCATAAAAATTTGAGCTCGAGAAGGTTAAATTACGAAAATACTTTTATAGGAGTGTTTTTATAATTTCACACTATTCGGGGTACAGCAATGATTTCAAATGCACAAAAAATCATGAAATATTATGAAATTAAGATCTGAAAAGTTTCATAAAAATCCAAACTTGGGAAGACCAAATTACAAAAATATCCCTTATAGGGTTATTTTGGTAATTTTGTACTTTCCCAGTCCAATAAAAATTTTAGTGTTTTAAATATCACCAAATTTAATTTTAAACCACATTGATTTCAATTACGCTTTGAACTTTGAAGATTAACCCCAATTCTATTTATTTTGATCAAGTTTTGTGCAATTTTAACTTGAGTTGACTTTGGGGTTTACTTGTTCCCTTTATTCTTTACTTCTCTTGCATTCATGTGAAAAGTATCATCCATATAAATCCCATGCAAAAGAATTTGACATTAATCATATAGGCCTCCTTTTTATTAGGCCTAAATATTGATGCATTTTATGGACTCTTAAAGGGTTGTAAATGGGGCTAGGTTAAACATGCTAAAATATTTCAGACAAAATTTAGTGTCTACACATGGAATGCAATGCATGTGTTATGTTGGCCTAATGAGGTTGACACTACTTTAAAATATGTTATGAGATAGAATGAATGCACTACCTATTAAGATGTGCATAGGATGCAAGTATCGTTTATCAATGCGTGCATGATATGGAATACATATACTATCTATTGATGTGGATGAGATGGAATGCATGTATTATCTTATTATGATGTGTATGAGATAGGATGCATTTACTACCTATTAAGATGCCTAAAATGTGATGAATGATTATTTTTATATTTTTTTAAAACATGATAAAAATGTATGTAAAAGATCAAATGAAAATGCAAAAGATAAAACATTATTCAAACTTAAAATTCTTTTTTTTTTTTTTTGAGAAAAAGGAAAAATTTAAGAACACACACTAGGATTTGAAGGTTTTTTTCCTTTATTAATTTATATTTGGCCAATAAACAAAAAATTTAAGAAAAACATTTATTTTTGAAAAATTTTGTTTGTTTTGTTTTTTTTTTAATGTTTGTTAGATAATGCTAAAAAAAATTCTTTGTTTTATTTTAAAACATTGTTAAAGATGCAAATTTTGGATAACCATCAAATGAATGAATTAAAAGTCAAAAGAAAATGTTTTTCCTTTTTTTTCAAGAAAATAGTTTTTTTTTTATTATCTATTTAATATTTTTCAAAATTTTAATTTTACCTATACCATTATTGTCCCTAAGTGTATATTATATTAGAGTTTCCTAATTTGGGGTAATTTTTTCAAAAAATGTCAGCAAAGCTCTACCTAAGGCTAGTCCCCTAAGGTTCATGATATGTTAAGTGAGGATTTATACCTTTAAAGTTTTGCAAATTGTTCCTCATTGGTGTCCACATAGGACTAGTAAGAAACTGTGATCTTCACTCGTTATATGTTACAAACGGAAAGGATTCAATTTTAGTAAGAGTATTTTGTTTCCCATTATGGATGTTATTAACTTACAAGAGCATAGACACTTTACTCTCTCCTAAAATGGATGGATCCTGGGTATAAAGCTCATGCATGATATGCATGTGCTGTGTGTGAATGAGGGAATATAACATTGAAAACTTAATCTTAAATGCCTTACAATCTATTAAGAATAATATAAAAACATAAAATAATAAATGAATAAATGACATAATTAAATTGAAATGCATGTAAATTTTTATTACTATCGTTATTTAAAAAAATAAAATCAAAATCAAGAAAATTAAAGTTAAATACTAATTAAGACCACTAAATCAAAATTGAGGATAACACCTAATTAATTTTTTAGTTTGACTCTCTAAAAAATGATGTCCCTAGTAGAGTCTCCAAACAATCATAACGGTTTTAAGGGACTACTAGATGAATTTGAAAAATAAAAAAGAGTTACAATCAATTTTTTTGAATAGGTGTGATTGGCCACTTATTAAAACTTACACTTTTAATAAAATTTTCAAATTAATTAAAATTTATTAAAAAGATAATTTTTAGGTCTACGAAATAATTTGTGTTCGAGAGTTGAATAGGTGTGGGAAATGATTGGCACACCCATAGCACCCGTTAAAATGGTACCAATTAATATTATGTTATCTTTCAATTTTAACAAAAAGGTCTTAATTTTAGTATATAAAAATAATTTTCTTAAAATTTTTATTATAGTAAAAAAGCATATTTTGATTTTTTGTTTCTTGGTTTGAAAAAAAAAAATAAGAGCCTTGTTTGTTGAAAATTTTCTAAAAGTATTCCAATACTTGGCAAAATTGAAAGGAACTTTCTCACCTAAGGATCTTTTAAGAATCACTATTCAGAATTCTAAAAAATCCTATCATTGGTGATTCATATTTATCTTCAAAATCAATATTTACAATGCATAGAATAATATATGATAACTATAATTTGAAATCAAATAATATTTTTTAAAAATTCATTTCCCGTACTAAAATAAGAAATCATATTGAAAATTATTCTAAATGCTCTAGTATATCGACAACATTTTAGGTAAATTTTCTTCCCTAGAGATTCCTAAAAGATCACTACTAGGATTTTTTTAGGATTTTATCCTTGGAGATTCATTTCTAATTATTAGTATTTCATGCTAAAAGTTTCACGGTAGTACAATTATCCATAAATAAATTTATTTCTTTAAAACATTTTCATAAATATATTTTTTATTTTTACTTCTCTATTTTTAAAAAAATTATTCAAATTAGATAAATAAAAAAATGAAAATATTTGTATTGAAAAGAGTTTCTAAATATTCCAATACTTTGGTAATTTTTAGAAATATTTTTTTACCTAGAGAATTCTCAAGAATTGCTACTTGGACTTTCCGAAATCCCATCATAAGAAATTTTCATTTAATTTTAATTTCATTATATTTATGTAGTGAAATTAATATAATTATACCATATTAAATTAAAATTATAATCTTAACCATTTAATATATAAAAAATTATCACCAACAATTTAAAATAATTAAATATATATTAAAAAATACATGTGAAAAAAATAACTAACTAAATTAAAATAAATTTATCACAATTTGGGTCCAAACCTAGTTCAATAGAAAAGCCCAGCAGTTGAGTTGAAGCTTAGGCCTTATGTGTGGCCTAGTCTGACAGGTGTGAGCTTGGGTAGCGATTTTGATTTTAGATCTGGTTGAATGACTAGGTCAAGCTTGACTCGCTCAATTCCTTCCCTTTTTTTCTAAAGCTAGAAAACTTTAAGTTTTATTTTTTTCATTTCATTTCATCTTATTTATTTTTTAAAAAAAATTGTATCTTTATTCCAAAAGAAATCACAAGCCAGATGCCCCCATACCAGTCGTGCCCAGTTTTCGGTATTAGCCTACCACATCGTCACATTTCTTGTTGTTAGTTACCGATCTTCCTTATAGCATTCCCCTTTTTTCAGTCTTTGTTTCCCTTTCTCCCTTCTCTGCTTCTTTTTCCTTTCTTTCCACTTTTTTTTCTTTTTTTTTTGTTGGTAAGTTGAGACTAATTTTTATTTATTTTTTGCTTTTGTTTTTGTAGGAAGGCTTGCGACTGAGGTTCTTCCCTATGGGAAAGCATGTGATTTTGATTTTTTTTTTGGATGTGATAGAGGAAGGTGGGATTTTTAGTGATTTTGAGGATTTTGTTTTTAGGTGTATTATGTGGGTGGTGGTGGACGTCGACTAAGGGTCGCAAAGGCTGGAGTAGGTGGCTTTTGTAGTTTTTTTTTTTTTTATGCGAAAAGGTGGTGTGCGGCTGTTTAAGGTGATTTTTCATTATAGCAAAGGATATTTTGCATGAAAAGAGACTGTTTTGTGGTGAGTGAGGTTGATGTTGGTGTTTGGCTTAGTGCTGGTGGTTGGTTTCATGTTGAGGTTTGGGTAATGCTAGGGTTATTTTAAGAAAGAAAGATTTGGCCGATGGGTTTTGGTAGGTATCTGAAGGTGCGGTGTTGGGATCCTACAAAAAAAGGCTAAAGTTTTGGTTGAAGGTGGTAAAAAGGCTTAAGGATCTTGGGTTTTTTGGCTATGGGTTTTTTGGGTGGGATTTTTTTTTTGGTGCTGTGTTTAATAAGAGAGGGCTGTGATTTTTGGTTGAGGGTGGATGGGCTATTTAAGGGTGGTTTTTGGTTGAGCTTAGCTGGGTAGTTGATGATATTGGGGTCAATCGGGTCTAATGCTGGGCATGGTGTAAAGGGAGTTGGTCAAGTGGAATGTGGGGTTGGCTTAGATAGTAAAGGTTGATCTTTAGTTGTGGTTTGTGGTTTTTTTGGTTGATTATGCAGAGGTTCTTTGGTGGTTTCAATTAAGGTAGTAGGCAAAAAAAAATGGGGTGCTAGGTCCGATCGTAGAGGCATGAGGCTCGTTTTTGGTAAAGACACGGCTAGCAAGGGTTACGTGTGGTGTTTGGTTGAGTAAGGGCTAGTGCTTGGAAGGTTTGTGGTTGCTAGGAGTGGTGCTTGCAAGGGGTGGTGCTAATGGCTAAGTGTTTGGGATAGTGCTGGAAAGGGAATGGGCTATTTAGGTGCAAGCCTTATGTCACGGTCCGCACATTTCTTATTCTGACACCACGCATCCGTGTGGCACCAAGACTACTCGTAGTCGAGGTCAGCCTTCCCCAAGTCTTTTTTTCTTTGGAAAGCTAAATTTTGATCCTTCAAGCCGCATACTCAAGAGCCTTTTCTAGTTTTGACCTCGTAGGGTTGCTCATTCCTAAACTCTATAAGGAGGAATCCAACTCTCATCACTCATCAGCCTACGATTCTCAAAATGGCCCCGAGTACCCATCTCTGCCCATAGGGCTTAAGGTCTTGGGCACCGGTCCTCGAATACCCATAGGGGCACGCAACCCTGGTGCTCATGATATCATTGCTTCTTGTCGTGGTGAGAACTCAACACCATGCTCGTCCGTATCGTACATAAGCTCTTGTATCAAGTTTATGCAAGCGCAATACTTATGCTGGTTAGCAGCCAACTTAGAACGTCTAGGTTCATCTCATCCCACAGGACTTAGTTCTTAGGGCTTAGGCCCTTATCTTCAACGTAGGCTGCCCACACACATGATTGACACCTAACATCATGCTAGTCCTGCAATAGGGACTTAGGTGGGCTGCTCTAACTGTAGCACACCTCTACCGATTGGCCACAAGGGTCTAGCAGCGTGCTTGCCTGCTAGCCCGCACATCCCTCAAGCTCGATGGTGCCCCTCCTATACAAACACCATTTCATGATCTTTTTGGCTTAAAGAAGGGAAACCGAGGGGCATAGCAAACTCTATCGCGTAATCCCATGGCTCAACGCAAAGGCGCGATACTAAGCTCGTCGGCCCCAACTGTCCCCGAGTTTACCCTGACCCGAGGTAACATCATGACACACTCGTGACCCTACGATGCCCGCCCACCTAGACACCACTAGTGCTTAGGAGTAGCTCATTTTAGACTAGCCAGGCCCCTGCCTACCCGCTAGCCAAGGGGGTGGTGGAGAGTTGACACCAATCATTCCCCTATAAAGAGCATAAGAGATTTTCCTAGTCTCCTACTAGGAGACGTAAGACTATTTGAAATGAAGACACTTTTCTCTCCAACCATCTTGGGGCCTTTCTCCTGCTAACTTAGGGCCCCGTAACCTTCCTCTTGGTCACCATAATTCTTTGATTTTACTCGTTACTCCACTAACCCACTCGAAGGTGCCCGCACATGGCTTCGACCGATAGCACCTGACTGGCTAGTTGGCCCCAGGGCACTAATGCACTGCCTCACACTTACCTGCGTATCTTGGGTTTTAGGGCTCACACCGTCTATCCATAATATCCCCAACATATTCCCATGCTCAAAATGCCTGCACACGACTTCAACTGATGGCACCCGCCTGACTACTTGGCTCGAGGGTGCTCATCCACTATCCCGAACTTGCCCGCATGTCTTGCGGCCCAAAGCTCCCACTACCCATACAACATCTTGGTAACACGTTCCCATGCGTAAAATGCTGGCACACATGCTCCAGGACCACCATCCCGCTAACTCGGCTTCGACAGTTGCTCAGCTCAGGGTTCAATCAGGGTAGGACCAAGGCATACCAAGGCCTGACCCTGACACTTTTCTCCACTTACTATGTCGATGCCCTTATCGACATCGAGACACACCCAACTCTCTTGTTGCACACAATTAACATTTACTTATATGTCTCTCATTTGTGCCCTCAAGGATTGGGTCGAGGTCCCGTCACATGGAGCACCGCCCACAGTACTCGTCCATTGCTGATGTAGATTGGTCATATCCTAGTACCAATGCACCTCTGTGCTGTTCTTACTTGAACCGTCTAACCTTATCTTGGTTGCTCTATATATGCCACAACATTGCTTCACCCTTGATTAATTATGTTGCGACCTTGAGGCACCCTTGTTGATCATGACCCTTAGTAAAGTGAATGACTACCCGCTTTGTCACATATTGGTGTATCCTACTGGACGTAACCCCTCACACCAACCGTACACTTGCAGCACTAACACTTCGATGCACCCTTCTAGATGTGGTGCTTACGTCAACCGCACTTGCACAACACCACACACGATAGACCCTAGCATGGTGGCACTCAAACACTTCGGTCATCTTACAACTTGGGTCCCTTTCGACCCCTCAAAGGTTACCTCTCTAGGTGTGGCCCTCTAGCTAGCCGCCTTCGTGAAGGGACCTTAACGCGTGCAATCTCATTCTTTGTCTCAGATTCCACCATAGTTCTCAACTAACTCATAGGCTTCCTTACTTTGGCCTAATTTCTTGGGGAACACCTTTCTCCCCCACTTTTACTTGAACTCTGTTCAGCTCTGCATGTGACCATGCCTTCTCGATAGTTCACAACTTGATTTCCTTTACTTTGGCAGAGAGCATAGGGTATTTTAAAGCCCACTCAATACTTATGGCCCACTGACCTACTCAAACTCAATGCCATCCCTTAGGTCGACTTTTTGCTCCATCTCAATTGGCTTATCCTTTGCCATGCTCAAACTTGATCAATCTGCTGACCTAATGCATAACTCAAATGCTTATACTCATGGCATACTCACTCAATGATCCTCTGATCCACACATTCATAAGGCTTTGTCAACTGGCCAATTCCCACTTGCTTGTTCCATTAAACTATACTCTGTTGTCGCCCACTGACCACCACCACTTGTAAGGCCTTCCCTCACGGCCAACATAAAATTGTCCACCGACTTGCACATTCTCGTGATCCTCTGACCCCTAGAACTCGTGGTCTACTGACCATCATAACTCATGGTCCACTGACCATCACAACTCATGGCTTCACTCCTTAGCCAATTTAAACTCTTTAGCCTCTGTAGAATGGCTCCATACTTGGACCCAAATACTCAGTTTATACCCCCATTAGGGCACCTGCACCATACAAAAAGTGCACACATTAGTAACTAATCATAATATACATGCCTCGTGTCCTTCAGGATAAAGCTCAGTCAGCTCACATGACTTTACTCAACACTATTTCATGGTGCTTGCCCTTTTCACATTTCGGTCCTACCACGATTGCTTCCACCGTAAAGGCATCACATACCAAAAGATGCCAACACCTTTTTTTAGGTGAGGCTAGACTCCCATGCCCTTTTTCTTGGTATCAAGAGCCTACTTGAGAGCCTTTTACATAGGTTAAAATTTCCCATAGTATACCATATTGGCTCATTTCCGAGCCCTCATAGCCATAGAACCACATTTGCATTTTAATAGCTCTCTTTGAGCTTTGCACTACCTCAATTTCATATCATTAGGCCTACATATGGGGTCACATTAATCTCACCACTGAGCCAAACCTAGGCTCTGATACCATAATGTCACGGTCTGTGAGTTTCTTATTTTGACACCACGCGTTTGTGCGATACCAAGACTACTCGTAGTCAAGGTCAACCTTCCCCAAGTCTTTTTTTTCCTTAGACAACTCAATTTCGATCCTTCAAGCCACATACTCAGGTGCCTTTTCTAGTTTTGACCTCATAGGGTTGCTCATTTTGAACTCTATACAGAGGAACCTAACTCCCATCACTCATCAGCCCATGATTCTCAAAGTGGCCTTGAGTACCCATCTTTGCCCGCAGGGCTTAAGGCCTCGAGCATCAGTCTTCGAATACCCATAAGGGCACACAGCCCTGGTTCTCATGATATTATTGCTTCTTGTCATGGTAAGAACCCAACACCATGCCCGTCTATATCGTACGTAAGCTTTTGTATCAAGTTTACGCAAGCACAACACTTATGCTAGTCAGTAGCCAGCTCAGAGCCTCTAGGCTCATCTCATCCCACATGACTTAGTTCTTAGGGCTTAGGCCCTTATCTTCAATGTAGGCTGCCCACACGCATGATTGACACCTAACATCATGCTAGACCCGCAAGGGGGACTTGGGTGGGCTGCCCCAACTACAACACACCTCTACTGATTGGCCACAAAGGTCTAGTAGCGTGCCTGCCTGCTAGCCCACACATATCTTAGGCTCGATGGTGTACTTCCTACACAAACACTATCTCATAATCCATCTAGCTCAAGGAGGGGAAATTGAGGGGCATAGTGAACTCTATCACGTAACCCTATGGCTCAATGCAAAGGTGCAATACGAGGAAACATCATGCCACGCTCGTGACGATGCCCGTCGACCCCAATCATCTTTACCATGACTCGAGGAAACATCATGCCATGCTCGTGACCCTATGATGCCCGCCCACCTAGACACCACTAGTGCCTAAGAATAGCTCACTTCAGACTAGCTAGGCCCTACCTGCTAGCTAGCCAAGAGGGTGGTGGAGAGCTGACACCAGTCATCCCTATATAAAGAGTATAAGAGATTTTTCCAGTCTCCTACCAAGAGACGTAAGACTATCTGAAATGGGGACACTTTTCTCCCCAACCATCTTGGGACCTTTCTCCAACTAACTTAGGGCCCCGTAACCTTTCTCTTGATCACCATAATTCTCTGATTCTACTCGTTACTCCACCAACCCACTCAAAGGTGCCCGTACATGGCTTTGACTGACAGCACCCAACTGGCTAGCTAGTCCTAGGGCACCGGTACACTACCTCACACTACCTACATATCTTGGGGTTTAAGGCTCACACCGTCCACCCATAATATCCTCGACATATTTCCATGCTCAGAATGCCTGCACACGACTTCAATTAATGACACCCGCCTGACTACTTGGCTCAAGGGTGCTCGCCCACTGTCTCGAACTTGCCCGCATGTCTTGTGACCCAGGGCTCCCACTGCCCGCACAACATCTTGGTAATACGTTCTCATGCATAAAATGCCCGTACACATACTCCAGGACCATCATCCTACCAACTTAGCTTCGACCGTTACTCAACTCAGGGTCCAGTCAGGGTAGGACCGAGGCACACCAAGGCCTAACCCTGACAACCTAGTTGGTACCATGCTTGGGGGGGGTTTGGTAAGTGGCTTGTCCAGGTTTGGTGGTTTTTGGACTTATGAGCTTTTTTTCATTTTTTTTATAAATTGCCTCCCTGTGTGTGATGGCCGAGTCCCCTTTTTATCTAAGAATTTTTTTTGTTGTGATCTACAATCTGTTTTGTAGATTAATGGTTTGCAGGGCTATGGTTTGTAAGGTAGTGGAGGTTGCTACTTTTCTAAGAATTTTTAGCTTATTGTGGTAGCTTGCTCCCCTCCCCCAATGGTATAGTGGCTGCCAACCACTTCTTCATGTCTTGTATTTTTGTTTTCTTGCAATTTTTTTTCATTTTTTAATTAATTCAGTAAATAAAGAAGATAAGACCAATAACCAAAAAATAATAATAATAATAAAACAATGAAAATAAAATTGGGCTTTGAAATTTAATTTGGACTTAAAATTGTAGTTTGAGCCTTTATCGAACCTTCAAGTCCAAATGATTGAATTTTGACTCGAGAGTGAATCAAATTAGACTTTAGAATTTCAACTTTAAATTGGACTATGATTAAAAAGCAATTAATCCAAGCTAAGCCGAACACACGTTAATTCAATTAAAATGCTCAAATTAATTCAAATCAAATTATTTGAATCAAGCATCAAAATCAAACAAAAGTTGAGTTTATCTAAATAAAATTAGATGTATTGGCTCAACCAAAAAATTGTTTGGTGCATTGATTCTGAAAATTCAATAAGATCATAAAATATGAGTACATTCAATAGATTCTTAAACAATCAACTCAGTAAAACGCTTCTATTTAAAAATTAACAAATTTGAAGGGAACTAATAATAGAATGACCTTGTCTAAAATTTGAAGTAAGCATATTCATTACAAAAAATACTTTCACCTTAAACTCGCATTTAAAACACACATTCATAGATAGGTTATGGAAAAGAAGAAAAAAAATAAACATTGATGCTTCCTTCAATGCCACATAAATATAATTGAAAAATAAACATTAATGCTCCCCTCAATGCCACATAAATGTAATTGAACAATAACAACTCTTGTTTATTTTCTTGTAATCTTCTTTCTTAAATTTCATCCACTTATTTTCATATAATTAGGAGATCTAAATCTGTTTTACATTTTAACATGTATAAAAAGGTTTGTACATTTTATGTGTAAAAATAAAATAATTGTGAAATATCAAATTTAATTTATTTAAATTAAGTTTGATCAATCATTCATATTGAGAGTTATACTTAAAACATTCAAATGAAATAGTATAATGTTTATTGAAGGTTTTTTTATCGAACCATTATGATTTAAAAACTTGTTATCCAAATTATTGCACTTTTAAACTTATTTCTCAATCTCTTATACTTTCTGCCAAGTCATTGCCATGTCATACTTAAATTCTATAATCACTCCCAAATTAAGCCTAACTCCTGTATCTTGATTTCATCCTGCCCATCTATATGTTGCTTCTTTCCAAAGCCCCACCCCTGTATGTCCTGATATCATTCTTCCCTCCCATATGTTTCTTCTTTTTCATTGTTATGGTATACAGCTTTTTTATTTTTTTTTGTCAAACTTCTTCAAAAACCATCATATATCATTCAAAAACTATCACATAAATGTGTTTGGAACAAATGCATATAGTATATTAATTATTTATATACAAATATAGAATATTAAATTTACTTTGAGAAATGACCAAAAAATTTTACTTTGAGAAACAATTAATGGATGTTTTGTAACAATGGAGCAGAGATTAGGGTTCTCTAAGAAATCTTGTTAAATTACACAAAAATATACTAAAAATGTTTTATTTTATGTTAAGATGAAATCTGCAATTATAAATTTTTATTTTACTATTATAGGTGAAATTTGCAAACTCGCCATCTTCTGCAAATTTGCCTTCAATTTTTTTTTATTTATTTTTTTCAATGAGAGATTATTTGGCAATTCTTCCAAGCTTAACTTAATTCATCAGCCTTATTCATAGCAATTGAGAAAAACCCTCAATGAATTCTCCATGTAAATTGAATATCTTTCAAAGAGTTTGAATTGAATCTCATTATCATTGAACAAAAAAAATCGATGTCAATTTACTTTATATTTTTTACCTTATCTATTTTAATTTGCTAAGAAAAACCATTTGGAGGATGGATTTTTAATTCAATAGATATGTAATTTAATTTAAGTGCAAAATTGCACATGTAGAATTATTTGAGCTGCCGACTTGAAAAACTTTCTTAAACACTTACCATTTTCCTAACCTTTTAAATAGAAAATGCGAAAAAAATTATAATAAAATTTCTATTATATTTTCTTTAAGAAACCTTTCCTCACCATTTTAAATTTTATTATCTTTTCTTTCCAAATTTGCATGCACTAAACCAAACAGTATTAATAATTACAAACTCCATTTGTGGGGATTATTTTTTATATAATTCAAAGACAATCATGAGTGAGAAAATTTTATTCGCATAATGAATAACAAAATATTATAAAGATATTAAATTTAAAATTTAATTCAATTAATTTATACAATTAATTTTAAGAAGTAAATCAAATAAATTTGACTTTAAATTTAAACATTTGTAATTTTTTATTATTAAACTACGATTTTTTTATGTAAAAAAATATATTATAAAAGACATTGATAAAGAAGCCAATGTGATTGTTCTCTTTTTGTTTATATATACGACCAAAAATTAAACAAATAACATCATTGCATGTGGTATAACTATGTTTGTTGTAAAGTAATTTATCCATGCATTGATTGAGTTGATTGCCTTGCAGGTTTTCTTGATTTGAGCTATTTTGGTTAGGGATTTTTAAATTATTGAATTAGTAAAAAAAATATTTTTATTTAATTTCAATTTAAAATATTAATATTTTAATAATATTTTTAATAATAATGACAAATCTAAACGAATAAATTGAGGCTTAAAAATGAATTTTAAAAGTGTCAAAGAGTCCAATCGAACCAGTGAAAGAGTCGAGGTGCAGCATTAGGTGACCAAGCGCCCCTAGGATTTTTTGAAACCCATTACTTATATATCTTATATAAATATATAAACGATAAAATCTTTGGTAAAAAACAAAATTCAATATTAATGGTTTATTTTGTTGACATGTGGATCGCTTATCTTAATGCTATATGTCTATTAATTAATGTAAATTAACTATTAGTTTTAAAATTCTTACTAAGTAACAAAATCAATTAAATTTCTTTATAAAATTGGCTAGCAAAATTTTTGGAATCGTATTTTACTATTTCTCTAAGAATGAGATTTTATTTAAATTTGTATTATTTTTATAATTTAATTTCAAGCTTGAATATTTTTTTATTTTTGGCAATATTAATGAAAAATATATGATAATTTAATTACAAATTTCAAAACCTAAAGGAGTAAATAATATATATATTACCGTCCAAAAATTAATGTAAATCATATAAACTTGATTTTATAAAGATTACCATGTCACAAATTTTTTAAAAAAAAACCCTTAAATAGTATTTGCTATTTGCCTTATATAAATAAGTTTAAATCAATTTGTAATTAAATTTATTCTCTTATTATTATTTATCTTAAATCACTCTCAATTAAATTAAATTTTTAATTTTTTAAAATCCAATTTCATTATAAATAGAAATAACTTTAGTGTGTTAGAGTGTTGGTTTGTAAATATGTTTCAATACCTTTATTTTGTTTTGCTTCTCTTTTTATCTTTTTATTTGTTCCATTTGTTTTTTAAATTTGTTTTTATATTTAATTTCTTTTAATAAATTAGTTTTCAATTTTTATACAGAGATGTTAGTTTTGTGCTATTGTCCAATACAACCTTAATTACAAGTAGAATTCCCACATTGTTTTATATTTAAAATTGAGATTGGTACCAATGAAACCCAACTGGTGAAGAATTATTGTTAAAATGACCATATCTATTGTCAGAACCATATCTAGTTTTCAAAAAGCAATTAATTCTTTACTTTCTTTATATCTTCTACTCTTCGAAGGATTGCATCTATAATAATAAGTGAGAGGAAAGACATTGTTTTTTTGGAGGCAAAGATGTAAACAATCAATGAATTAATTAGTTTTAGATTTTATGAATAGAAGTAAGTATACTTTTGGATGAATATTTCCTACAAAAGTTTTTCGTCCTTTCAATTGTTGTTTAATTGCTTTTGTTCAATATGTATATCTATTTTACACTTTTTCTTGTATATTAAGATATGAAAGGAAAATATAGAGATGGATGAAATCTATCATTTTTTTTTTTTTGACAAATACCTCTAAAGTTAATAAAAAGTTTTGAAGAAAGATAATAATGCAAAATCATGAAAAATGAATTTTTTTTTATAAAAATAGTTGCAGTAGAGTTTCAAAGGCATCTTAAACTGTCTCATAAATAAATTCTATTATATCTTTTCTTTTATAACTATGTTATTCTATCAATATTATTTCTTCTCTTTTAATTGTAAATACATTACTTTTATTTTTTTTTTTATACATTCATAGTTAGAAAGTATTATTTCTGTTTGATGTGCAATAATATTTTTTTCATTAATTTGTCACTTATAAATTGATTTGGTCCAATAATTTAAATTTTTGCATTTCTTTATCATTTATAAATTGATTTAGTCTAACAATTAAAATTTCTTGCTAAATTCATTGAAAGAAAGGGACATAATATTATATACAACATATTAATAATAACATTTAAAGTTTTATTATTTTTTATATGAATTTGGTTGAGTGTGATTTAAGATAAATAAAAATAAATAAAGCATTTAATTAATTTAATTATTTTGTATTATTTTTTTAAATTTTTTTTTTTATGAATTTAATTAAAAGTAATTTAAGGTAAAAAAATAAATAAATGTAATTAATTTAGTTGTTTGGTATTATTTTTTAAATCTTTGTCCTCACAACTACTTATGGAAGAATCTCTAAAGAAAAAATTTTGTACAGGAGATTGAATTTCATAGTACGAAATTTTAAATTTTTTGAAATTAAGTTATTGATTGACTTTTGATTAAAGACTACTTAGATTTAATAAATTATAATTTGAATTTTCAAAATTTTTGATAATTGCATAACTATATTCAATGTATAATTTATTTATTTTACTATATTGAAATATAAATAATCCAAATAAAAAAAAATAAGGGTGCATTTCACCAACATTTCATCTACAATTATTGTACTACAATTAACTAATCACAATTTAGACTTGTGTGAAATCTATTAAAATTTTATATGGAGTTTACACTTATAAATTATGGACCTCTACATAATTTTGAATTGTGATTGTACAATTGTAAAATTATAGTAAAATTAATTGTAGATGAAATGTTTCATAAAGATATAAAATTTGAGTTGTTTATAAACTTAAAACTTATATTATAATTTTAGAAAAAAAACTTATATATGAACTTCTTGATCTATGATATTCGCACTGCATCACCTGAGTTTAAAATCATATAATCCTACAAATCTTGTTGCTAGTGATTATGAAGAGATAGATTTATTACAAGTGATTCGTGAAGAAGAAAAAGAAGAAGAAGAAGAAGATGATCATGATCATGATCATGATCATGATCATGATGAAACACATGAGCTTGCTTATTCTAGCAGTGATTGATATATATATTTAGTGTGACTTTTAATGCTATATATAATGTTTATTCGATGTGGTCAATATATGTAATGTTAAATATAATAATTAATTTGTCTTATTTTAATTATAATGTTTCTATGCTTATTTTTGTATATTTTGCTCATTTTATCTAATGATGTAATACTAAAGTAAAATTATATATGTTTTTTTTTCCTTTGTACTTTTGGAATACTTATGGAATGGTTTTGTTCTATTTAACAATTATAATGGGTCATTGTACAAAAAGCTCTATTCATCTAGGTGGATATACAGTAGGTTCGATAAGATGTGATACACGTAGTGGGTCATCTTCAGCACTGATAATAAATGATCCTCTATATGGGTCATCTTCAACACTGATGATAGATGATCCATCAATGAAGCATGATGTCAATCCATCATTCCCTAATGAACCACCACTTGGAGAAAAAGAAGGGACAATAACAAGGCAAAGGACTATGGGGCAAACAAAGGCTTACCAACTCTTACAAATCCAAACAAGTGGGTAAGGATTACTTCACTACAAGATAGGTATGACATAATTTTTACTATTAATTTTTTCTTATTATTATTTGTTTTTTTAAATGATTTGTATACTTTAACTAATCTTAATAACAAATGGATGTTGACAGTTATTTTAAGCAATCATCGATTAGCTTAACAACTTCATGCATAATTTAAGGAAATTTTACTAGTCTTGGTTGACATGGGGTAAAGTTCCAACATTAGTGAAGAATTTGATGTTTGTTTTATTTAAGGTAGTAATTACATATTTATTTTTTGTATAAAATTATATTATTTGAATGAAAAGTTCATATTCATGTCAACAACTTATTGTATTCCTATCTATTATGTTAGGAAAAATGTCAGTGAGCTGAGTTAAATGATGCTCTTATTCAACGAGCATAGAACAATATTTCCAAGAATTGATTGAAAGACTTGTTGTTAGACACGAGGCAATTGCTGATGAAAGATCATGGAATTGATACCATACATACAGAGAATGGAACAGAGGTGGATCATAGCTTTGATTTAGGATGGTTTTATTGAGAATTTGTGGGGCACTTCGAAATGGCAAAACATCTCTACCAAAGTAATTGATGATTTCTGCAAGCACATAAATCATTCAAGTAATAATAGAGACCTAAGTCAAGATATCATTCATTGGAAGATTAGTTAAAAAGCCTAGACTAAGTACCTATTATCTTCACACCCAATCTAAAGTTAATTTAATCAAGTAAACAATATGAAACTAGTATCAACAAGAATATAAAACCAAAAGCAAGAAACACTAATAACCGAAAACATATCTATAACATATGAAGCAAGCATACTTGACAAACTTAACAAAGTAGTAACTAAAGTGCTGTGAATTAAATCTAACATGCTTTGAAAGTAAATTTGGTCTAAGAAACTGGAATTATAAAGCTCAAGTGATAACCAAATAGCAACTAAAAAGTAGAAACCGAAAATAACTAACTTTTAACTGAAAATAACTAACTACTAACTTTCAAATGAAATGTGGTCTAGAAACTTCCTAACCCTAATACAAACAACTTCTAAATTGAGAAAACAATAAGTAAACATGAAAAACACAATTGAAATGCAATCAATGAAGAAAAATGGCAAGATCAACAAGAAAAGCACAAACTGAAACTGAAATTGCAAATTTGGAATTTAATTGATTGAATAAAAAAAACTTATATCTATAATCTTACAAAGCAATTGAACTAAAATTGAGCGAAAGCAACTTAGATCTACAAGTTTGCTATAAGATTCTAGAAAGAAATCAAAGGAAACAATGCAAGAACATGCTCAATGAACTTCAACAAGAATCAAATGCAATAAAAAGAAAAACAAAGTATTCAAGAAAAAATCATCCAAACAAAATTAAAAACCATGGAATTAGAAGCAAGAAATTGAATCTAAGCAAGTAAACACATGAATTAACAAGATGAAAATGAGAAAAAAATTGGATTGATCTCCAAGCAAGGAGAGATGAATCCTCAAGTTTTTCACCACTTGATCTCTTACTTTATTGCTAGATCTCCAATTGAAATTTTCTCGATTTTCATGAAATTTTGTGAAATGAATTTGAACATGAAATTTTCCATTTTTAAACAAATGTGAATTCAAAGTTCATTGAAAAAAAGTTGGATCAAAACTTGCAAGATTTGATGTGAAAATTACAACTACCTTAGAAGAAAATTTTACCAAATAGATTTGAGTAACCAACAAAATTACATGAAATTGAATAAGAAAACTTAAAGGAATTAAACTTTTATTGACTGAATCTTAAATTACGTGTAAAATAAAAGCAAGAAAAGTAAATTTTGCTAGAAAATTAAAAGAAATTTTACCCAAACAACCTTCTAAAAGAACAAGGAGTAAACTGCTAAAAAAATTAATAAAAAAGGAAAAATGAAAGAAATGAAAAAAAAATCTAAAAATGCCAAAAACTCTCTTAATTGGCCGATCATCTTTCTTATTTATAGGCCAAGGGTGATATCTTTCAACCAATCAAATTATAAAAAAAATGCCATTTAATATGCCAAATATACAAGATATTTCCATGTCATTTAATTTTGCATCATAAGCTTTCTAGTTTGCTTTTCTTCACTTCACTTCAAGCTCTTTTCCTTTAATCTTTTAAGCTCCAAAAAGTTAGAATTATAACCAATGAGAAGCCCAAATCGCCAACTAAGCAACTGCCCATTGGCCTTTCATTTGAAACTAAAAAGTGGTGCTATCTTCATTTGATCATCTCCAAATGCATCAAACAGTTCTCCTTTATTCCTTTCTCAAATTTTAGGTGCCAATTGTAACTCCCTTTCTTCTTCAAATTAACCTTGTAAAATTTTGAAAATTTCCAACTCTACTTATGGCTTCTAGAATGCACCTAAGAAAGTGACACTATAAAGATAACAGAGCACTAATGAGCTAAAAAAGATATTTTCACAAGGAAAATATGAAAATTAAAGCTTGAATTAAAATTCAAGTAAACTCAATTAAGCAAAGAAAGTCATGAAGGAAAAAGTAGAGAAAATATCCCAAGTACGGCATTAAAGCAAGTCTACACTAATTTCAACCTAATGAAGCTTTTTGCATCAAAATACATCCAAAATGAATCCAAAAGCTTCATGTTTCCTCTTTTCTCATATTTTAACTTACACATTGAATATTTAAGCAATTAGGAGTATTTTTGCAAAATTTATCAAGAAATAAGCAAATATTCAATAGAAATTGCACAAAAAAGATTTGATAAAATGTTAAAATTTAAGTGCAATCACAAAGCCAAACAAAATCATCAGACACAAAAAAAAGGAAGTATTACAAAACACAATGGTAGTTCGATTGCTTTTCTTATTCATATAAAAAAAATGGTATGATTTTTTTTACAAGTTATTTTTATCATGACATTTCAATTTTATATAAATTATATTGTTACATATTTCCTTCAATATGTCCCTAAATGAATATAGTAACTTGAGATGAAACAAGAACCCACATTTATAGAAGTTTTCAATTGCACTTATAAATGTTTAGAAAGATGTGGTGATTTCATTAACAACAAGTCCAAAGTTATTAGTGTATGTGACTTTCCAATGACTTTGTGAAACTTCAAATTGCTGCCTTACTTTATTGAAATAGATAATATCTTATGTGTTTTGATATGTAAAGACTTTGTGAAAGGTGAAAGCTATTATGTATTTTGCTTTGTGATTCTTGTTGTCTACTGTGCTTATTGATGAACTACTTTTATTGTTGCGTATTGAGGTCTTTGTGATTTTGTTTGTGTATTGTGATTGTTGATTAACTACTTTTATAGTAATTGAAAGCATTATATTTTTAGAAAAATTTTTATTGAACTAGATAGTATATTGTGTGTATTATGCTATAATGACTTTGTGAAAGCTAAAAACTACTGCGTACTTTGCTATGTGATTCTAGTTGTGTATGTGACTGTTGATGAACTATCTTTGTAGTAATTTAAAGCCTAAAAATTATAAGAAATTCAATATTGAACTAGAGAGTGTTTTGTGTATATGGAGATGCAATGACTTTGTGAAAGGTGAAAACTATTGCGTATTTTACTTTGTAATTCTGTTATGTACTATGATTATTGATGAACTACTTTTATAGGAACTGAAAGCCTAAAATTTAAAGGAAATTCTTTATTGAACTAGATAGTATAATGTGTACATTATGATATAATGATTTTGTGAAAGGTGAAAACTATTGCATATTTTGCTTTGTGATTCTAGTTGTCTATTGTAATTGTTGATGAACTATCATTACAGTAATTCAAAGGCTAAAAATTAAAGGAAATTCAATACTAAACTAGATAATGTTTTGTGCATATTGATATGCGATGACTTTGTGAAAGGTGAAAACTATTGCATGTTCTTGTAAAATGGAATGATAATTGTTTTAAACTTTTTATAGGATAATTATGTTGTTGCATGATCTTAAAAATATAATGAAGACTCTTCCAATCATCTAGACTTGATCCATAGGCATGGACTGAAGCTTTTGGAGGGGTTGAAACTACGCACATTCATTTATATGGCTTTGGATCTACAAATAGATCTAAGGAGTTACTTTACTCAAATCAGTCCAATGTTGCTGTAGCAACATGTCATTCAATTTATGGTTTGTCATCTATGCATTTTAAACCTCAAATACAATAACAAATTGATGAGTTGAGGACTGAGCTAAGGGTTTAGCTTAGATCTTTCGTAGATTAGATGTTGGAATTAATGGGTTCTAAACAATTTTTGTGAATACAATCTTCTAGACCTAATAATTGTAATGTAGATTCTAGATCAAGAGATGTAGTAGCACAATGACATGCTTTTCAAGACTTGTATTATAGACTTTATGGATGGATTTTATGGATTTTAGTACTCTATTTTATAGATTAACTTTATAATTTAGATTGTTTTAGAATTTGTGTGGATATAAATTTTATGATGTAGATTTGATATTTTAATGAATAATAGATTGATAATAGAGTTTTAAAATAATTAAAAATGTTTTATTTTTAAGTTAAAGGTTTCTTAAATAATTATAGATGAAATTAAACAAATTATCGATGAAATTTGGATTTTACATAAGGATTTCATCGATGAAATTCTCACTTGTGATGACAAAATCATAAATTACTGACAAAATACTAACAGAATACCGACATTTTTACTAACAAAAATAAGCCTTTAATGATTGATTATCAACCAATTAGCGATAAATTATAGATGGATTAACGGCTCATTGCCTATGTAATTATTGACAAAATTTAAATTTATCGACAAAATACTATTATTGACGTGCTTATTACCAAAAAAAAATTTTTGTTAATAAATTCCGTCAATAAATATATTAACAACAAAATTTAAGCTATTACCGACAAAAACAATTATGTCAGTAAAACTCATTTTTCTAGTAGCGATTGGTTTAACTAATGAGTAAAACAATACTTTCCATCCTTTTATTAATGATGGCACATTTGTGAAAAGTTTCCTAGTAGGTCGTGCAGTTACATGATATCTGCTCCGATCACTAGCGTGGAACTTTATTGTAAGGAATTTATTGAAAAAGTTTAGGCTTGGGGCAAATCCTAACTGTTCACAGACAATAAAAAAGCTAACGATGTAATGCCAGGCGTTTGGTACGATCTTGGACATAGTTACTTTATAGATATTTAATTGTTGAACAATAAAAGAATGCAAGGGAAACCTAAGTCTGGCAAACATAGACTCTCTATACACCTAAAGTTTGGTAGAACCTCAGTTTGAGTGACCATAGCAGTAGGGATGAAGGTTTCTATTTAAAAGGACTATGACAAACCGAACTAAAATTTGAATTAAAAAAGGTGATAGAATGTACAAAGGTTGGGATGGTTATGAGGGATTGCTCGCCCTTTTAGAGTTCTCATGACTTCGGCTGGGGTGGAACCGAATTTAGAAACGGTAAAAATAGGCTCGTAAAAGGCCTCACGAGGGTCAAGCTGAATGAGGCTCCCCGCAACAAGCTCAATGGGGTTCTCAAGATTCTCAGGGTTTAAGTATTTTATCGTAAGGTCGACTGGTTGTTCAGACTCAAGGTCGGACTCAAAACCGACTAAATAAAAAAGATCAATAGAAGTGGTGGAGGCACTATATTTAACTGTAGAGGGCCTTACTTGGTTTCCTTGGTAAATTAGATATCAAAGGAGGAAAGAACGAGTCTAGCTTGAAAAGAACGGTACGAAGGCCGTAAGTCATTCTCTCTCAGCGGCCCTACATGCTTTCATTTAATTCTTGTATGACCTTGTCGATCATATCGTTTAGCCGAAAGGCTATTTTGGAGTAGTCTTGACCATTAATTATGGCAAGGACAACATCACTCTCAGCTTCTTCTACCCTGACCGATCGACTGACCTCCCCCTTCTATTCTAAGGTCGGCCGGAGCCTTACTTGGTTAACTGGCCTTTATTTTAAGGTTGGTGGGGGTATGGATAGGATAAGATGACACAAAACTACCGGAGCTAGACATTTTTATATAAAAAATAACAAGATGTATCTAGGAGACAAGTTAAACTAAAAAAAGAAAAAATGATATGACAATAGCTCAGATGAAAAGCGAAAAGCGAAGAATGCAAAGAAATCTCTAAGGTGTGTTTGGATAAGATATTCGGAGGAAGAATTTCGTTTTAGTTAAAGGTTTTCAAATTTTTAAAAATAAATTTACTTATTTTGATATAAATAAGAGAATTTTAAAATTTAAGTGTAATTTCAAGAGTTAATTTGAGATGCTAAAATTCCCACTCGAGAGTTTATCTAAATAGGTGCAAAGCTCCTCCAAGTTCTCTTTTTACTGCAGATGATCCATTATAAAATATAAAATTTAACAATTAAATATTCTTTTATATTATTAATAATATCTATATATTTTTACAAATATAATAATACACCTATTGCATATTTTATTTATACATAAATATTTGTCTTTAATATCGTTATTTTTTTTTAATTATTTTTATCTTATTAAATACTAATAGACTAATTTTTTTTTTAAAAAAATATTTATCCAAACTAAATAATTACAAATATTGATATTTTGAAATAATACATTTTACAATACTTTTATTTTGATTTATTTTTAAATTTCAAAATTCTTCATTTAAAGGCACTCTAAAAGCTGAAAATGGTAAAGCATTTGAAAGAATAACGTACTTAGCTATTTGTAGGCAAAGATTGGGATCGACGGGTAGCCTGAATGAGGCCACATCATCATTACAAAGTTTGAGGACGAGCTTTCATCTTTCTTTTTCATAAATGTTGTCTTCCAACCCAAAAAAAAATGTATTAATTAAAAATTACTGGTAATTCTCTTTCCTTGTTCAATGATTATTTTGTCTAAATCATGCAAGTCTCACTTGGGATCCAATGGGAACAACTGACCTCAACAGGAAGTAAGCAAAACCATGTGTACTGCCTCAAGCCCGAATGGATTACCATCATATAGGCTTGGGTGCCTTGATCGAGCTCATCTGGTGACCTAATAGATCGGCCTACTAGGAACAAAATATAAAACAAAATCATCGCTCCACACATAATGCCCTAATCAGATTAGTTTGACACGATAGATCATTTGATGGAGATAGAATAAAGGCATTTTGACTATCCAAAAGACAAATTTGTCTTTTTTTCTCTGGAGAGTGAGTTAACAAGATTGCAATGGTAGTTCTAACAATTAAGTCAAGTTGATGTTATGGATCGATTTTATTTATCCAAAGTTAACCTTAACAATGTGAGATTGAGTGATAATGATTTGGATCAAATTCGATGTAGCTTAATTTTTTAAATAATATATAATATTATAAAATTTTAATATTTACTTTGAATCCAATTTAATTTTTTTTAACTTTTTATATATTAATTTAATATATTTTAATTAATTTAAATATATTTAATTGTAAAATAATTATTTTTATTTTATAAAAATTTAAAATATATATAAACTAAAAATGTATGTATAATTCAATTCATTTCGAATTTTTTTTTTTTTAGTTTTCACTTTTTGATTGAAACCAAATGTATATATATATATATATGTATATATGTTTAATATTCAAATTTAATTTAAATCAATTAAAAAAAATTGATTTGAATTGAACATTATGAATTTAAATCGATTTTTTATTTTCTCTTTTTTTTTTTTGCACCCTATCTGATGTGTGGACATTGCCACGCTGATGTGTCTCCCAAACATTGAAAGATGACTCATCGTGTCAACATGGTTCAGGCCAAGTCAGCCCAACGCTTAATTCCTCATGATGGGTCATTCCAACCCAATCACATCTTTTAATAGGTATAAATATCTCTATTCCATTCCAGATAAAAAGCCATGATTGTTTCAATCTCTCTTTTCCCTATTTCCTTGTTTCCTTGTCCCTTTTCTATTACGAGGACTGACTTAAGTGTTAGAACACAAAAATTGAAAACACCTTTGGCCTTTGCTTTTAACCAACCTCTGATCTAGTAATTTCAATTTTTTGTTCTCCAAACCAAAATTAGGACAAATAACAAATAAAGTAAAAACAAATCTCTATTGATTTAATATATTAAAAGAAATTATTTGATTTGATTTTATTATAGAAGTTTGTCACTTGAAATTACTTTATATATGTTAGTGATTTAAACTTTATTCATTATATATACTAGGTTTCAAGCTCACATTTAACCGCGAGAATAAAATAAAGTTATTTATTTATAATTTAATTGTAAAAGTGAAATAAAATTATGTATTAATAATTTAAATATTGAATAATATATACAAAAGAAGATTGCAAACTCAATGAACTAAACAATATACAATTAAAAAGTTCATATTCTAATTTGCGTATTTTTCAGATATTAATTTATATATATTTTAAAGTTTTAGTATCAAAATTATAATTATGTTCTACCTAGCTTGAACCCTTTATAAGAAGCAACCTACAGATTTCTTTTCAAGGCTATAGTGGAAGGGCTGAACACCATTCCTAGTTTATATAACTTGTGTCCCAACAAGCCTATAAGACATATTCTAACCTAATCAACAGTGTAGTACCTTCCTCATAGCACTTTGTAATTTTTAAACATCCACAAAAGAAGAATCCTCACATGTACATTATCAATGTTGTCACAATTCCAAAGGGGCTAGAAGAAGCAATTAGCGAAATGAAGTACCAATTGCAAGTGCTCTGGGTAGAACTATTAAAGAAATTAAGAAATACAATGCATCTATTTACAAACTCATTACCAGGTTCTCGACCAATTCTTTTCTCAAATAGTGATTAATAAGGTAGATTTGCAGTTCATCAAATAACTTTCCAATCTAGGAACTCAGTTGCTCTACAAAGTCCAAATCCTTGCCAAGTGTTTTCTCAATAACAATCCAAGTCCATCCACCAAGATCAATTGAAAAAAAAAATCATATATCTTGTTATCCCATCCATAAAAACATTATGTGAAATAGGTGAACTCAAAATCCTACTAATCATGAAGCAACAATTCCAGGAAAGTAACACCACTATATAAAATATTGCATCTCACCCAAATTTGCATGCCAAAACCTAACTTGTGTTCAAGAGAAGATAGAATGGCAACTTTACTTAGATTTGGTGAATCATGAAACAAAAATTAAGAAAATACAGAGAACAGGAAATTATTTCTTCACAAAAGCCTTATAAATATTTAAAATGATATTCCAGCACTTTTGGTGTTGGGACTAAAGTGCCTATATTTATTCTTGCAAATTTTCCTTATCATCCTACAAACAGGTGGATTTGCTGAAAGTGGAAGTGTAAGATAAAAAGAGTAAGTAATTAAGGATTTTGTTCATTTTCATTATTTAATTTACAAATATCATCACTTATTTTTATGTGATATATACAACACTCTCTTGTAAGGCACAACAAAGATTTAATCCAAACATCATAATATTATACATTTATTAATGTGCACTACAATATATAGGACATAATCAATTAGAATATTTTTAAGTTAACAATCTAGCAAACAGATAAATGTGTATTAGAAAAGGAAAACAAATTTCAAGATATAAGTACTTTTTAAAATGGCTGATGTATGCAAGGTCCAATCACAAATCAAGCTTCAATAGAGTTCGGATTACTAATTTGTAAATGCAAAAAACATTAACAAGGGTTATATATCAAGAATAAACTGAGTTCACACTATTAATATGTAAATGCAAGAAATCAGTCCATCATTTCTTTTGTCTACTAAATTCAACCAAACCACCTTATTTTTTTTATGATAAATTCTCATGAAATAAAGAAAGACAATCTATAGATTGTCCAAAGCATGTAAGATCAAGATAGTTAAAATACAAAACAAAGTGATTAAAAACCAAAGCACAATATTTCAGCAAGACATAACTTTAGTATAGTTAACAAATAAATAAAGAAGAAAACCAAAATAAAAGCTATTAACTAACCATATTGTATAATACTATTTCTACATAAAGCTCAAATTTTAGCAAAATCACTTTGAAAGTTTTAAATTTAATCAAAATGACATTTTAACCAAAAGCTTACCTAATTAATACAATAAAGACAAAGCCAAATAAAAAAAAAAGAATAAACACAGCATCAATAGTTTAATACAATAAAGACAAAGCTAGAATAATATGCACTTAAAAGCTAAGACAAATTCAAACAAAAAATGATCGAACCTTAACTTCAACATTCACCCCAAGAATTTTAAAATGACTTCAAGATCAACAAATTCCTACAAATCACAAAAAGACATGAATAAAATCAGAACAAAATTGTAATTACAAACTCAAATACCAAATACATGGCATCATATAAAAAGCCCAAAACCCACAAAATAACATGCAGGAAAAAAACAAATAAACATAAAACTAATAGCTTCCACTAATACACAACCCACAATTACTAACCCAAAACAAATAAACCTAACTTAAAAAAAAAAAAAACCATGCACCAAAAAAAAAATTCAAACACAAAACACATACCCAAAAACCTATAACCATATCAAAAGAACAATCTTCATAATCTAAGAGAAACAAAAACAATTAATCAAACAATAAGCATGCATAGAAACACCAACATCAAAACACCAACATAAACTCATTAACAAAAAAAACCACCGACAAAAAAGAAAAAAAAAATCAAGAAACCAAACATGAGAAGAAGAGAAAAAACTTACTTAAATGAAAAGAAAAACAAACAAAGTTACAAAAACATTAAAAATCATAAAAAAAAAGCGAGAAGAATAGAGCAAATAGAAAACCAAAGCTTAAAAACAACTTTCATTGCTAAGCTATAAAGAAAAAAAGCAACTCACCTAGATGAACAAAATAAACAAAATAGAAAAAACAAAAAGGATATGGAAGCTAGTTTGTTGGGATTGTTGTTATCGGTATAATAGTCCTTCAAATACTGTTAAGATATAAGCAACATACGAATTTACAATGTAAGAGATCTTAAAAGAAAAGTGAAAGTTTCAATAAAAAGAAATTAGAAAACAAAACTTTACTCATCCATTATTGAATTTGGAAAATTGGATTGTATTGCTTAAAAGGTTTGTGCTTCCTGGAATAGAAGAGAAAAGGTAGCCTAGCTTCCCATTTTTATATATACTCGTGATTCATTTAAGAATTTTGTAGAAAGTGCCTATGGCTATCAAAGGATATCTAAAAGAGGACCTAAGTAATCACAGTTTATTCGGATATCGAAAAGCATCAGAAAGATAAAAAAATAAAATAGAACATATCAAATATTTCCATCATTAAGCCCCATAGACCACTTTTATTTTCTCATGCTCTCCAATTTTTTCTAGAAATAAAACCAAATAGTCAATATGTAAATCAAAAGCATTAGTCACTATCATGACCTAAAAAATTTAATCATTTGTCAAAACATTAACGTCTTTCTCTACTGAAAAGAGAACACTTTATCTTGATGTACAAACAATGGAGCATTGTTATTCAAAATAATTATGGCCAAAAAAAAAAATAAAGTGGTCCTATCATTAAGAGAATAAAGCAAAAGAAACAATCATCTTGATCACAAACTTTGCTAACAACCAAATAAAATAAACATTAGCGGTAATAAATAGAATGTGAGAACATCATATACATTCATTTACAAAAGAAAAATAGAAGTAGTGCCATATAACTTTCCTCTACTAAAGAAAAGAAAAAATGAGAAGTAGCAAATTATTACTAAGATATAATTGTCAGAATTATGAAAAACAATCTCCATAAATGTAAATAAAACCTGGTGTCTTGCACCTTTTTGTTTAATTATGACATATATTAAAATTAAAGAACAAAATATCCACATCAAAATAGTTTAAAGAAATGTATTATAAAATATACATGTAATAGTGCATGCCTATTTTCATTATGCAGATTTTGAAAAAGGTCACTCAAAACAAAATGAATAGCTAAAATAAAAATTGAAAGAAATTTCAATTTCACTTGCTTTCAAGAAACACAAATCAACAAATAGAAAAGAAATACCATAATTAAAGTATAATTACCGTGAAAAAAGTTTGTCTTGCCAGATTTATTAGCACCAATTGTAAAAGTCATCATTTAAATAAATACCAAATGTTAGACATAAAATCACCTAATTTCAATAGAGGATTGTCATAATTGATAATAGATTATAACCCACCTAAAATAATATTAGCAACTAAAATGAAAATGAATGATAAAATATAATGAGAAATAACAAACCCACATAAAAACCAAGACTAAAAACTCAAGCAAGTGGAGAAAATCAAACCAAAACCAAAACTGTCTCACTATAATGGTTGATACTTTTGCCTCTACCATCGTCGAGCAAGCTCCACTTCCTTCTCTTTTTTTGTCAAAAATATTTTGAAAATGAAAAAAAAAAATCAAATCCAATATAATTGCACATTTTGGTCCTCACAAATGCAACCCTTTTTCTAGGTTTTATATGAAAAAACTCTTCAAAAAGCCAAAATTTCACATTGAAAAGAAAAGCCAAAATTTCATATTAAAAAGACTAACAAACAATAACCAAAACAATCAACCACATTTCCTACATTGCTAGATAGTGGGTAATTTCCAATTACGTCTAGAATTAACAATCCCTAAAATTTATGATGACTTTTTTTTGGAAACTAAAGTCTTTATATAGGCATATAAAATATAAACAAACAAATAAATAGAAAAGCCATTAATGGAACTGATGGCAGATTCAAGCTTGGTAATATGAAGCAAATTATACAAATTGATAGTATTTGAATTAAAGCTTTACCTCATTTGAAGTAGAAAAAGTGTAACATCATGATGATGGAGCTTCTTGGAAATATTGGCTTATTAGCTAGGCCAACAATAAAAAAAAAAAATGGAACAAAATTTTAATTAAATAGTAGAAAATATATAAAAAATGAGAAAAAATAATAATTGAATAAAGAATGTAGTTAAAACTAAAACAATTCTTAAATTGACATTTTATTTCCTCTAATCGTCCTAATGATCTCTCATCAGGTCAGAAGGCTTTTGAAAGTTCACCATATCAACTTTGCAATGACATATTACTTTTTTGTTTTCAATCAAAAAAATTAATTAATCAAATTTGAAAAGGTAAGTGCTGATAGCTTGTAAGGAAAAAAGGAAATGAAGGTTACTTTGGCAATAAAGGATTCATAATATAGCTTGACATTTTCAACATCAACCAAAACTTTGCTCTTGTTGTAGAGGTCATATTTGCTGTCAAGATTTTATAAAAAGTAAGTCCATAAGTTAATTTTTCTCAAAACAATTGTAAAAAAAAAAAAAAAAAAGCCATTTCAAATTGAATAGGGAAGAAGACACTTACTTGAATACTTGAAGCCATTTCATGTTCTCTTTATCCTTTTTATTCATCAATTGGGTATATGCTTCACACTTATGCAATGCTGTAAGTGAGATGGGAAAGAAATCGACATCATTAGTTAAATTGATAAAAAAAATACTTATGAGTAGTTAATAGCATGATCAGAAAATTAAATTTCATCGAAAATGCTTATGATAAAGGAATTTTTAGAAAAGAAGTTTGCAATTAAATTTCATCAATCAAATTTTAGCATCCAATGAAAATTCAAAAAACATTTGCAATTAATATTTTAGGCACAATAAAATTTAAATATCTAAATGGTCTTACATCAACCTGATTAAACTACTAAAATGTTTATGGCTACATATTTATCTAGGCATATTTTAAAATTTTCATTGATAGCTTTTAGTTTTTTTTAACCCCTTTAAATAAATATTCCCATTCTAAAAAACAAAGTTAGAAATCACAAATCTAATTACCTTTTTCAACACTCAAAGAAGAAATTATTTTCACAATCATTCTTTCTACTCCAGTTTTAGGGTTTCTTTATCAAAATCTTCCCAAAAATAAAATTTTTTTTAAATTGACACCATTGCTTTATGATTTCATCTTTTTCACTTCATAACCCTATCAATATTTTGATTCGTTTCAACATTTGTTTGCTTTTTTATAACAAAGCATCTTTTTTCTTATTATTAATCTTGTTCCAAGCATTCTCCATTGTTTTCACTTAGTCAGAATTCACCTCAAAAACATCAAATCTTTGCAATAACAACAAAAAACCCAAATCCCAAATACCAAAAAACATCATGAGAATCCACCCAATGCCCAAGAAAGAACATCACCATCTAATATGAGATGAATTCAAGAATCATAAGGTTTCATGTTGAGACCTTGTTAACTGGTGGGTCACATAAGAAGCTTCGGAGGTTGCCTCACATCTTCAACTATGTCCCAAAACTACTTTTTAGGTCAAATGTTGATGTGACGGTGGTGGAAAGCCTAAGCCCTGACTAAAGAAACAAAATTAAAAAAAAAATCAATCAATTTCTTCAAAAATAAACACAGTACATTAGCCAACAAAAAGAAAAGAATAAATGATAATTGCAAAAATTAATAGGAAATGAACCCAAAACTTGCCAAAGAGCTCCATTAACTTCAAGGTTTCTATCCACTTTAATATTTTTGCTAGACAAAGCATAAATTCCTACAACCAAATAAAAAAAAAATTATTATAGAAATGGGTATTTTAAAATAGACAAAAAATGAAGTAGGAAGTGAAAAAATACTGAGAATTTTGGGAGGAAAGGATGTTTTTGGAGAAAAACACATTGATAGAAGCAACGGCTTTGAAGAAAACTAAGTGACGATGAAGTGTGGAAGATGAAATAGCTAATGAGACATTAAAAGTGAAGAAGCTCCTAGAAAAGCTTTAGCTTTTTTCTTCCTAAATTTATCCTTCAATTTCTTTTTATTACATTGCATAAATGTACAATAAATCAAGATTTGTGGACTATTTTTATATATAGTTATAGATGTTATGAAATTATTTTAGAAGTATTTTGTTTTAACTTCACTTAATTATTGTTTTATACCCAAATAAATACTACTACATAAAATGTTACGTGAAGCTTAAAAGAATAATTAACTAATATAATTTAAGTTTATTTTATAGTCATTTTAGGTGAGTTCCTCGTGGATAATTTTTATTATCAACATTGAGGTTGCTAAAACTTTTAAGTTAGACTCAGTGTTTGATAATTTTGTCTTTATGAAAGAATCTTGCGTAAAAGTTTTAATAAAAGTTGTTTTGTTTGATTAGTGTAGGCACCCATTTGTGTCCGAGCTCAATTGGATCGATTTCTTTTGTTATTAGTACTTTTGTTATTATTATAGTTTATATTATAATATAATATTATGGTATACTAATATTATTTGTATCATTATTATTATTATTTTTTATTTTCATTTTATTTTTTTTATTTTTTTCTTTCCTTTTTGCTCCAATCCACACGTGAAAGATGGAATCAAAATCAGAATCCCACATGGTCAAAGCTTTTAATGCAAAATCATATCAATATGATTGTTGAAATTTTGGACCAAAAATCACGTTGGTCAAAACTCAATCCCAGGATTCAAGCCTAGGATTGATTCTATCAGTTTCTTAAAACTAGTTCTAGGATTGCATATAAATTGAATTAGCTTTACAAAGGATGAACAAGTGAAGAGAGTTTTAGAGAATTGGTGTTCTGGAGAATTTTTGGGCAGTAAGCGTTTCTAAGACTTTGATTTTGGGAATTTTGGGTTCGTTGAAAATTTGGGTTAGATTAGGGTTTTGGGAATTAGATTTAGTTTTTTAGGGTTTTTTTGAAAAGATTTGGGCAAAATTTGCTTAATTTGGGAAAATTTGGGAAAATTTGGGTTTTTTGGGATGAACATGAGTTTTTCGATGAATTTTTCGATGATCGATTGAATTTTTCAGCCATATTCCAGCCAATTTTCCAAAAGTCGATCGGTTTTTTTGTTTTCGAGTGAATTTTTTGATAATTTTTTCAGAAATTGATGGAATTTTCAATTTTTGTTTGAAGTTTTTCAGTGGGTTTCTTGGGGAATTCTAGAAAAAAAATAGAGAAAATTAGGGTAGAGAGAGAAGGAGCAGAAGGCATCTAAGGAAAAAAATTGGAAAGTGCCTTTTATACCGACCTATAATGATGTCATTTTGGACAACTCAAGATCCACATGTTGACCCGGTGACTTGTGCACCAACACATGTTTCAACCTGACTTGATTGCAAGGTTTCCTTTTTCCTTTTTCCATTTTATTTTTATTTTTTGATTTTATTTTATTTTTAGTTTCTTTAAAAATTATTTTTGTTATTTTATTTTATTTTTAAATAAATAAAAAATAATTATAAAAAAAATTTCAAATAAGTCAAAAAAGTATTTTCAAATAAGTTTTCAAAATAATAATAAAAAAATATTTTTAAGTTTAAAAAAATATTTATAAAAACAAAAAAAAATCCTTTCAAAAATAAATCCTTTTCAAATAAAAATCCTTACAAAATAAACTCAAGAATTTCACCAAACTATTAGAAAATTTTCATGGGTTTAAATTTTTTAAATGGAATCCACCAAACTATTGGAAAGTTCCAAAAATCTATTTTCAAAAAAAATAATTTTTATCCTCTAAACCATTGGAGGATTATTTTTCAAAGTAAGTTCTACCAAACTACTAGAAGACTTTACTTTTTTTAGAAAAAGATATGTTAATAAATCCAACAACGGAGCCTTTTAAGAATGGGATACTAGTATTTATGAATACTCCAAAGGTGAGAAAATTACCTTAAATTGCTACCAAACTATTGGGACAATTTTAAGACTAATTTTTAATATTGAATTAATTCGATAAATTACAAATATGATCAAGGCTTGGAAGATCTAAAATCAAACTAGTATTATCCTTTGGATAGGCATCATGAGGGTGCTATAACATTCCCCATGCGTAACCAACTCCTAAACTTAACATCTAATTTTGTGGATCAGAATATACTTCAGGTGGTCAATCACATCTAAACAAAAAAGATTGGTGGCGACTTTTCTAATCTATGTCCAATGGTAGGTCAACAGATTTATATATTATGATAGTTTGACGAATCCATTAAGGACATCGAGAGTCAAGCTAGTAAATTATTTCTTATTATCCAAGCCTCGCTTAATAAATTTGAAATTTTTTTTTCCTTTCATTGCTTATATTTGCTTTATTATTTACTTTCCTTTTCATTGTCTATACTTGTTTAATTATTCATTTGTCTTTTTTTTTTATTCATTGCTTATATTTGCTTAATTATCTATTTATTATATATATATCTGTCATTCATTTGTATATACATAATATAAGCTTTCCACTCAGGCTTTACCTTTAGGATGGAGTGACATACCTATGCCTTCATGAGATTTCATGTCTCTGTATGGGCCTGTAAAATACTCACTCAGATTGAACCTTTTCTGCTTGTAGCCTATGATAGGCGAGGATTGGGGTGCCTTACTAGTTTGTAACGAACTATGGTGTAAGAAACAATTTGGGAACCTTTTAGAATTTACCCAAACCGCATATAGTCAACCTTAAGAGCCCAACCATAGATAGAGCCTTATCCTTCCACCTTTTGTAGTTAATCCAAAATTTAAGGCCATGTTGTTATCTTGCTATATAGTGTTTATTCTATGTTTTATTAAAGTGACTAACTAATTTCTTTGTCTTTTTTTATTTTTTTCCTTTTGTGCATATTCATAAACATGTTTTTAGATTGCATAGTGTTCTTACCCTAAAAGCTATTTCAACAAACAAAAGCTCTCATGGACTCCATAGAGCGTCAAGTTTACACTTCATCTATATTGTTCAAATATGACTCTCCCATGATGTAAAGATAGAATTAGAGAAGAAGCAACAAGAAAAAGAGATTGTTTACCACTTGGTCATATTTCTACATTGCTAAAGAAAGTTCACTTGCTCTTTAAACAGAATGATTTGAAAAGCTTTTCAGATATATGGAACAGCATGACTCCTTCAAGGTAGGAAGCTTTCTGTTAGAAGTTTGGGCATATTATGTATCTTTTGTCGGTGGATGTTGATAACTCACTCATTAGGATGATGATACAGTTCTGGGATCCTTCTTACCATTTCTTCATCTTTAGTGAGGTTGATTTGGTGCCAACTATAAAGGAGTACTTGACTTTAGTGGGCATGCATCTATTATATCTAGACATAATATACATGAAAAAGCATAAATATGGGAATTGTAGGAAATTAAGCTAGATACTAAGAGTGGGAAAAGAGATCATAGATTCCTACATTCAAGAAAAAAAAAAGCATAAGGGTATCCCCTGAAAGGTTCTCCGAGATTTCATTATCAAGCATCCATATGATAATCAGGGGATGAATGTATTTGCTCTAGCCATATATGGGTTGGTCATTTTCCCCAAGGTGTTAGGCCATATTGAGATAGAAGTGGTTAATCTTTTTAAACAAATTGAAAAACGATGTAATCTTTTTCTAGCTATCTTGGCAAAAATTATCAGATCTTTGAACTTTTGTTTACAAAATGACAAGGCAAGATTCATGGGTTGCATACCATTACTATATTTGTGGATGAAAAGCCATTTCGAATGCAAAAAGAGTACCTTCTTTAAGCTTTATTTCTACACTCAAAACCCAATTAGGGAGTTCTGGCAGAGCATTTAGCTAAAAGCAAAGACTAAAAAGGAGTGAAAATATCTATTGCAAGAGCTCACAGCTGATCAAGTGAAATGGTTAGGTCCATGGATGAATAAGGAACCTATGTTATATCAATGTGGAGATGAGACAGGTGTTCCACTTTTAGGTCTATAGGGGTCAATGAGTTATGCACCATTGATGGTAATAAGACAACATGGAGTTAAACAGTTTACTCATAGGATTTATAAGCTTAGCTAGTTTGATTGTTTATATGAGGAGCTTGGAATTTTTTAAAAAATTGATAGCATGATCAAGGCCTGAAAAAAGCTCAAAAAAGTAAGCCTTGAACCATTTACTGATAAGCCTATCAAAAGTATCTGAATTGGAAGACCAAAAGGGGGCAAGATGTGTTACCTACACCTATAAACTAGTGCCAGTTAAGCTTTAGGGAGAAAAAGACTAGTGGCAAAACAAAGCAAAAAAACTAGAAATCCAAGTCCATAGAATTTTTAAGAAATATAGTAAGGCCCAAAAAGTGTCAGAGAACAGGATGATGCCCTTAAGGATTGAAAGAGTTACGACAAAAGCACAAGAGGTTACGCATACAGGTGTAGGCCAAAGAAATAAATAACATAGGTTTGACTTGTAAGAATGAAGAGTTGAAAAAAGAATGTGCACAAATAAAATATGATTGTGAAGAAATTTAGTAAGAGAATGAAATGCTTTCAGACTATATTCTGACCCTGACACTAAAGATGAATGAATAAAAAGATCATGTTAAAACCCTTATAGAGAAGCACAGAGAATTATCCTATCAAGTATGGTGCAACAAGAGAGAAGGGTTGGGAAGACAAAGATACATAAAGCACCTCACAACTCAAATAGGCAAGCAGTGATCAAGGTAGGCGAGATGGCAGAAGAGTTTAAGGCATTGAGAACTTTAATTACACCAAAAAAAGAGCATGGGCAGAGTTGTTGAACTTCATTAAGGAGGTTAGAAACCAGTATGAGTAATTTAAGCATTTTTATAGAGGGACAGTATTAGATTTGATGTAAAACAAACTCATGTGGAATAAATGAAAGTTCACTTTCGTTGAATTTTTAAGGGGCAAATAATTTATTTTATTTTCTTTATTTCTTTTTTTCGTGCATTGCATCACATTCATTCATTCATTATCATAACATCATCATTGATTTTTAATTGTGGTACCAAGGTGCAAGAATAGCTACACACTCATATAATACTTGAGTTAAAGCTAAGAATATGGAGCAAGATAATGCAAATCATCTTGAGAGGATATAAAGGCTCGATAGGTATTGAAAGAAAGTTGAGCATAATTTTGGAAGCCCTGGAAAAGACAAACGGAGGAAAGGAAGTAGAGGAAGATCCCTTATTAGAAGCTACTGAATCAACATATCTTTTGGGTTTTAGTCCACCACAAACACAAACTACCCTAATATTCCAACCTTAACAGGCAACTTTTCCAAAGTATAATTATCTGGGAATGACTTATATACCCATTCATGAGAACATCTAGAGTTATAAAAATCTTATTTTCATAAAAAGACAGCTGAGCACATTCGACTTCCTACTTTAAATGAAGTAAAAGAGAAAAAAAAGCCATAGGTAGCTGCACTTTTAAAAAATTCTAAGACTGATCAGGCAATGAACAGATTCGAAAAAAGATTACGGGCTATATAAGGGATTGATTTCTATGGATCCATGGATGCAATAGGGGTTTGTTTAGTACCAGAAGTGGTAAAGCACCCAAATTCAAGGTACTAGAATTTAAAATGTATAATGGTACTAAATGCCCCATCACACATATTACAATGTATTATCACAACATGGCAGGACATGCTAGTAATGAAAAGCTACCCATGCATGTCTTTCAAGATAGTTTAACTAGGTTTGCAGTAAGACAGTATGTCCAATTAGATGAGACCCACATAAAGACATGGAAAGATTTGACCAGTCCTTCATCAATCAATACCACCACATCATTGACATAGCTCTTGACTACCTTTATTTACAAGGAATGAAAAAGAAAGCATCCGAATCTTTCAAGCAATATGCTCAGAGGTAGTAAGATGTAACTGTTTAGGTACAATCTCTCTTGACAAAAAAAAACTACAATGCTATTTGTGAGCACTTTAAAGTCGTCTTACTATAAAAAAAATGATAGGAAATGTGACTAAAAACTTCGTTGATATGGTGATTTTGGGAGAGATCATCGAAAATACCATAAAAAATGGTAAGCTTGAAAGAAGAAAGCCTTATAAAAGAGCAAATAAAAAGAAAAAAAGTGAGGCTCAAGTTGGGAATCTTGAAGGGCATCAATTCAAAAGCTACTCTCGACTAACCTATTCTATATACCATCACATAGTAAGTCATGCCTCTACCTATCAACTAACTAAATGAACTTCTTATCCATCTTTACCATGATCACCCGCTCATCTAGTCAATGTAGTAAATAGTGCCCGAAAACCATGAACTAGGAAAAAACCTACATTCGACCTTATCCCCATAAATTACACTGAACTATACCAAGAACTTTACAAAAACCACTTAATTATTCTCATCTTGGATAAATGGCTTGAACCTCCTTACCTTAAATGGTATAATTACAATGCCTACTGTGATTACCATTTTGGAGTAACGGACACTCTACCGAGAATTACGTGCCTTTCAAGCATAGGGTGCAAAGTTTAATTAAAAAAAGGCTGATAAGCTTTGTTACTAATGGGAATTTAGTACCCAATGTCAGTGAGAATCCCTTACCTGATCATATAGTTAATGCTTTGGATGAGGGTAGAAAACATGTGAGAAGAAAGGTAGAGAAGCTTAAAATGTCATTTAACTAGCTGTATGAAGCTCTATATAAAACTGGAATGATACAACCAGTAGCTCTATGGACCTATGTGAGAAGATGCATCCCAAACTAAAAAAGTAACACAGTGAAGCTTTAGGACACTCAATTGACATCTACAAGCAATTTCATGATATAATACAAAAGCTAATGGACTTTTACCATATAGAGTTATATGAGTCAGGAGCCTCGAAAGGCATCGAGGTGGCTATGACAGAGAGGTGGGTGCCAAAACCTATCACCATACACCGTAAAGAAAAGCCATAATTAGTTGAAAGTAAGTTTGTTCCCAAACCAGTAGCCTTCAAAGTTCGACACCCATTTCCCTACTAAGATGAAAAAATAGTGCTTTGGAGATATGAGTGTAAAGTAATGACTTAGAGGTAACAAAAAAATATTTCAAAATCTGAAACTGCCAATATAATAAGTGTAGGAGGCATAACTAGAAGTGAAAGGTGTTATACTCCAAAAGCTTTAAAAAAAATAAGAAAAGAAAAGAAGAAGTAGATTGAACTAAAGATTTCAGCGAAAGATGCCTCAAAGTTTATGCTTGAAAAATAGGCTTGTGAGTTTTTGAAATTAGTCAAACATAGCGAATATTCTATGGTAGAGCAACTAAATAAGATGCCAACTAGAGTTTCTCTACTATTGCTTCTCCTAAACTTTGAACCATATCGTAATGCCTTACTAAATGTATTAAATTAAGCTTATATAGCCCATAATGTGTTCGTAGAGTATGTAAATCACTTAGCAGGAAACCTAATGGTACCACATTACATTTTTTTCAGCGATGATAAAATTTTGCTTGAAGGTAGAAGGAGCACCAAAGTGTTGCACATCACTATTAAATGTAAAGGCCATATAGTAACTAAGGTCCTTATTGATAGTAGATTAGCTATTAATGTCATGCTTATGTCTACTTTAGCTAAGCTACCCTTTGATATGTCCCATATCCAAAACAGTCAAATGATGGTTTGAGCATTTGATGGGACTAGATGAAAAGTCTTGGAGATGTTGAGTTGCCCATACAAATTAGGCTATGTGTTTTCAACATAAAATTTCAGGTCATAGATATCTCCTCATCATATAGTTACTTATCGAGAAGGCCATGGATCCACAAGGCGAACGTCATCCCCTCTTCATTGCATCAAAAGATCAAATTCAATGTAGAAGAATAATTATGATTGTGGCTGGGGAAAAAGATCTATTGGTGACCCAACCTATAAATGCCTCATATGTGGAAGCAACAGAAGAATCATTGGAATGTTCTTGCCAATCTTTTGAACCTCTTAATGCAATAGGTGAAGGATTCAAATTCAGTCAGATTGTGATCAATCAGATGATTAACGAGGGTAGCTTAGGTAAAAGCCTTCAAGGGATAAGAGAACTTCCTAAGATTAAAAATTATAGTTGTAGATCAAAATTCAATTATGAGACAAAAGAAATGCAAAATAACTGTAAGAGAGTAAAAAATAGACCGATGGTTGTTCTCTATTTAAATGAAACTTTTATTCTTTGAGGATACATGCACTTAGGAGCTGAGGCAATTACAAGAAAGGAACTACGATAGGAGGAAGCTTTCGCTAAGTTATCCATTCATATGGTGGATAATGAAAGTCAAAGTGAGAAAGTTTTGGTTTACCCATGCCCACCTGGCTGTAAATTGAAGAATTAGAGGGTCATCCAAATGGCTGTTGTTTTTTATATTTCTTTAATGTACTCACATCTCCTAATTACTTACACCTAAAAGCATTAGGATGAACTTTTATGTTTGGGCCTTTTATTTTTCATTATTTCAATAAAAGTAGGAGCATACATTTTGTCCATTTCTTCTATTCTATTCATTATCCCATCAAATTTTTTTGCCAATATTTCCCACTTCATTAACTTTCAGGACCCCAAATAAATGTGAAGGTAATTATGACAATGATCCAGGGTTTAATTTTAAAATTTTGATTAATACCGGTGAACTTGATACTGAAGAAGACTCTAATGAATACACTTTGTCTCCAGATTTAATGAGGCTAATTAAGTAAGAAGATAAGTCCATTGAGGCTCATCAAGAAGTTGTTGAACTGATCAATTTGGGTGATGTTGAAAACAAAAAAAAAGTCAAGATTGGTACTTCACTTTTAGCGATTGATCGATAATAGTTAGAGAATTTACTTTGGGAGTTTATAGATGTATTTGCCTGGTCCTACCAAGATATGTCCGGACTTAACACTAAAATAGTAGAGCATAGGCTACCTGTGAAATCAGAATGCAAGCTGATACAATAAAAGTTAAAAAGAATGAAGCCAGAGATGTTGCTGAAATTAAAAAAAAAATAAAGAAGTAATTTGATACAAGCTTTTTGCAAGTAGCCAAATATCCTAAATGGGTGGCTAATATAGTACATGTCCCTAAAAAAGATGGAAAGGTTCAAATGTGTATAACTATTAAAATCTAAATAGAGCTAGTTCGAAGGATAATTATCCTTTACCTCACATAGATATACTAGTTGACAATACAGCTCGACATGCAGTGTTCTCTTTTATGGATGGATTCTCGTATTATAATCAAATAAAGATGGCTTAAGATAATATAGAAAAGATCATATTTATCACTACGTAAGGAATTTTTTGTTATAAGGTCATGCCCTTTAGATTGAAAAATGCTGGGGTAACCTATCAAAGGGCCATGGTAACACTTTTCCATGATATGATGCATAAAAAGATTGAAGTATATATAGATAATATGATTACCAAATCTCGAAAGGAGAAGATCATGTAGTCAATCTCAAAAAATTGTTTGAGAGGTTGAGGAAGTTTCAACTCAAACTAAATCTAGTTAAATATACATTCGGAGCCAGGTCAGAGAAGCTACTGGGATTTATAGTCAATGAAAGAAGAATAAAAGTTAACCCGGACAAAATTTGGGCCATTCAAAATTTATCTCCTCCAAGCACACAAAAAGAGGTTTGAGATTTTTTAGGTAGATTGAACTATATTTCCTAGCTCATTTCTCAACTGACTTTTAAATATAACCTCATTTTCAAACTGCTTCGAAAGAATAATCTCGATAAGTGGAATGAAGAATGTTAAGAAGATTTTAATAAGGTTAAATAGTACTTATCAAACCCTCCAATATTAGCACTACCTGTTATGGGAAAACTACTGATTTTATATATAGTGGTACATGAGAAATCAATGGGATGTGTGCTCGATCAACAAGATAAATACAGCAAGAAAAAGAGAACTATTTATTATTTGAGCAAGAAATTCATAGAGTATGAGTCTAAGTATTCATCACTAGAGAAAATATGTTATGCTTTGGCTTGGACAACTAAGAGACTCAAGTAGTACATGCTTTACCATACAACTTGGCTCATAACTAAACTAGATCCCATCAAATACATTTTTGAAAAGCCATCACTATTAGGAAGAATCACAAGATGGCAAGTGATGCTCTCAAAATATGACATAGTGCATGTGAGCTAAAAAGCAATCAAAAGAAGTGTCATTGTTGAATTTCTAGCAGATAGGGCCATTGATGATTATGAACCTATAAAGGTTGATTTTTTAGATGAAGAATTAATCACCATCGTAGAGTTAGAAGAAGATAATATCAAGGAAGAGATATGAAGAATATGCTTCGATAGGGCTGCTAATGCCATGGGGCACGGGATTGAAGTAGGTTTAATATCTCTAACGGAATATTATTATCCTATTACAATAAAATTGAACTTCAATTGAAATGTTAAAGGTGTTTAGGGATTCAACTTTAGTCATTTATCAGCTAAAAGTTGAATGAAAGATAAGGGATTCAAAACTCATCCATTATCACAAATACATCTTAAAGTTGTGCAAACATTTCAAGGTAATTCAGTTTGAACACTTGCCTCGTAAAGAAAATTATATTGCAGATGTCTTAGCTACCTTGGCGTAATGGTACAAATTGATGATACAACTAAAATTAAGCCTATCAAACTAGATATCAAGGACATGCTAGTGCATTGTGCCAACTTAGACAAGGAAAAAGATGGCAGTCCTCGGTATTATGACATTATGAAATATCTCTAGAATCCGCAGCACTCAGATCAAGCAACAGAAAATGATAAAAGAGTCTTGAGAAAGTTGGCTATGGGATTCCTTTTGGATGGGGAAATTTTGTACAAAAGAGGCAAAGACCAAGTATTATTACATTGCATAAGTGCCTATGAGGCCAAAACGATTATTGTGAAAGTTAGGTAGAGCACATACAAATGGGCATATGATGGCAAGACATGTTATACGAGCTAGATATTATTGGTTGACAATGAAAAAAGATTGCATCAATTATGCTCAAAAGTATCACAAATGCCAGATTTATGCTGATAAAATTCACTCTCCACCTAGTGTTTTACATGTTATAGCGACACCTTAGCCATTTTTTATGTAAAGAATAGATGTCATTGGTCCCATCACCCCAAAGGCCTCAAATGTGAATAGATTCATTTTTGTGATGATTGATTACTTCACTAAATGGGTCGAAGCCATTTTTTTCACAATTGTGACTAGATCAGTGGTCTGTAAAGTCATCAAAAGAGAGATAATCTACAGATATGGCCTCTCAAAAAGAATAATCTCAAACAATGCAAAAAATTTGAATAGCAAGATGATGCAAAAAGTATGTATTCAATTCAAAATCAAACATCATAATTAAGCTCCATATCACCCAAAAATGAATGGGGCAGTGGAAGCTGTAAATAAAAACATTAAAAGGATTCTGGATAAAATGACTGAAACATACAAGGACTAGCACGAGAAATTACCTTTTGCCCTACATACGTATCAAACCTCCGTGCACACTTTTACTAGGGTAACTTTTTTTTCTTTGGTTTATGGATGAAAGCTGTATTACCAATAAAAGTAGAGGTCCCATTTCTAAGTGTCCTAAGGGAAGTGGGATTAGAAGAAGCTGAATGGGTTTGAAAATATTATGAACAATTAAACTTCATTGAAGAAAAAAGATTAACGGTATTTTGTCACAGCCAATTGTACCAAAAAAATAATAAGAGCTCATGACAAAAAGGTCCAACCTCATCAATTACGAGAAGGAGAGTTGGTATTGAAAATAATTCTTCCAAGTCAGCATGATGATAGGGGAAAATGGACTCTGAATTGAGAAAGATCATATATGGTAAAAAGAGTTTTTTTTAGAAAAACCTTAATCTTGTCAAAAATGAATGGAGATGAACTTCCTCATCTTATTAATTTTGATGCCATGAATAAGTACTTTGCTTGACCTAAAAAAAACCAAAAAAAAAAAAAAACAAAGAAAAGGAAAGGAAAGTTGAAAACCCAAAAAAGGTGGCTTGAACCTAAAAGAAAAAATTCAAGTTAAAAACCAAAAAGGGTGGCTTGAACTGAAAATGAAAAGTTCAGAAGGGTTTGAATTGAATGAAGGCAAATTTGGATGAATAGAATATGGCATCACTTGAAAGGCATATCAAAGATAGTGAATTTCAAAGAACTCTGAGGTGTCTGGGAAATGTATTTTGGTTGAATTTTTAAAAAAACCCAAGATTTGTTTTCATGATTATCTGATCATTTATCTTGGGGTATTGCTACCCCAAATAGCCATCCTTGTACACTTTTTTTTTTGTTTCTATACCATCATTTGTAATTTATTGCTTATCCGAATAAATGAAAACCATCTTATTATTCTCTCTTAATGTTATACATTGCCAATATATATTTATCCTTTCTCTTTATACCTTTTTATGAATATAAGAAGTGCCTAACTTGCATCTCACACTTTCAAATTGGGATAATGATTGATAATTGAACAAAGTCATAAGAAGTTGTGTGTTGCCTTGAAAATTAAAGGAGACAAGGACAAAAGATGAATGCCTCCAAATAAAAGAAATCACTTTCATAATTTTTCTTAAGATACAGATAAATATTTAGGGTAATGAAAGAAGTTTTCTTTGCCAAAGGTGTGCAAAAATGAGAATACAGAAGCCTTAGTACCACGATTAATGTTTCATTTACATTCAGGATAAGGTAAACATTCATATCATTACATAATCATTCATACCAAGTTCTGATCTTGGCTCAACCCAAATCATTTCTTATGATTCATGGTTTCATCTTGGTCATTTATTTTTTACCTCGACTCAGTCTTGGTTACTCTATTTGGATTCATGATTTCATCCCGGTCATTTATTTTTGACCTTGACTCGCTCTTGGTTGCCTCATTTTTTGACTCCTGGTTTCATCCAGGTCATCCAATCTTGGCTCAGTCTAAATCATTTCTTATGACTCATGATTTCGTCTCGATCATTTATTTTTTACCTTAACTTGATCTAGGTTGCTTCATTTTGACTCATGATTTAATCCCAATCACTTGATCTTGGCTCAGTTTAGATCATTTCATATGATTTATGGTTTCATCCTGGTCAGTTATTTTTTACCTCAACTTGGTCTTGGTTGCTTCATTTTGACTCGTGGTTTCATCTTGGTCACTTGATCTTAGCTCAGTCCAAATCACCTCATGATTTGTGGTTTCATCCTATTCATTTACTTTTAACCTCGATCACTCTTGGTCATCTTATTTTCTGACTCATGGTTTCGTCCCGATCACTTGATCTTAGCTCAGTCCAAATCATTTCTTTTGACTTGTGGTTTTATCTCGATCATTTATTTTTAACCTCAACTTGGTCTTGGTCATTTCATTTTGACTAGTAGTTTCATCCAAGTCGCTTGATCTTGGCTCAGTCTAAATCATTTCATATGATTCGTGGTTCCATCTCGATCAATTATTTTTGACCTCGACTTAATCTTGGTCGTTTCATTTTGACTCATGATTTCATCTCGATCACCTGATCTTGGCTCAGTCCAGATCATTTCTTGACTTGTGGTTTCATCCTAGTCATTTATCTCTGACCTCGACTCGATCTTGGTTGCTTCACTTTCTAACCTATGGTTTCATCTCGATCACCCTATTTTAGCTAAGCCTAGATCAATATATTTAGATTCATGGATCACTCGATGATTTGACTTGAACAGACTGGGTGTCTAGGTCTTTACACCATTCTTGTATAATAGTGATATGCAAAGAGAGATAGCTGTATACACTCATTTATGTTCGGGCCCAATTGGATCGATTTTTTTTGTTAGTCATACTTTTGTTATTATTATAGTATATATTATATTATAATATTATGGTATACTATTATTATTAGTATCATTGTTATTATCAATATTATTATATTATTATTATATTATTATTATTATTATTATTTTATTTTTATCTTTATTTTCATTTTTTCTTTTCTTTCTTTTCTTCTTTCTTTTTTGCTCCAATCTGTATGTGAAGGATGGAATTAGAATCAGAATCCCACATGGTCAAAATTTTTAATGCAAAATATTATCAATACAATCGCTAAAATCTTAGACTAAAAATCACGTTGGACAAAACTCAATCTTAGGATTCAAGTCGTGATTGATTCTGTCTATTTCCTAAAACTAGTTCTAGGATTGCCTATAAATTGAATTAGCTCTATAGAGGATGAACAGGTGGAGAGATTTTTAGAGAATTGGTGTTCTAGAGAATTTTTAGGCAATAAGGCTTTCTGGGACTTTGATTTTGGGAATTCTAGGTTCATTGAAAATCTTTGGGTTAGATTAGGGTTTCAAGGATCATATTTAGTTTTCTAGGGTTTTTCTGAAGATATTTGAACAAAATTTGTGTAATCTGGGAAAATTTGGGGAAATCTAGGTTTTTTCTGAAATTTTTTTGGTTTTTTGGGTTTTTTAGGATGAACATGAGTTTTTCAATGAATTTTTTGGTGACTGATTGAATTTTTCGGCCATATTCTGACCAATTTTTAAGAAACCAATGGGTTTTCTAGTTTTTAGTTGAATTTTCCAACAAATTTTTTAAAAATCGGTGGAATTTTCAGTTTTAATTTGAAGTTTTCGATGGGTTTCTTGGGAAATTCTAAAAAGAAAGCAAAAAAAATTGGGGTAGAAAGAGAGGGAGTAGAGGGCGTATAAGGAAAAAACACTAGAAAATATCTTTTATACTAACCCAAAATGATGTCATTTTGGACAACCCAGGATCCACGCGTTGACTTGGTGACCTGCGCACCGACCCACGTTTCGACCTGACTTGATCGTAGCATTTTCTTTTTTCATTTTATTTTTATTTTTTGATTTTTTTTTTTAGCTTCTTTAAAAGTTATTTCTATTATTTTTTTATATTTTTTAAAATAAATAAAAAAATTATAAAAAAATGTTTCAAATAAGAAAAAAATTTCTTTTGAAATAAGTTTTCAAAATAATAATAAAAGAATCTTTTTAAGTTTAAAAAATATTTATAAAAACAAAAACAAAAAAATCCTTTCAAAAAAATTTTTTTTCAAATAAAAATCATTATAAAATAAATTCATGAATTTTACCAAACTATTAAAGAATTTTCATGGGTTTAAATTTTTTAAATGGAATCCACTAAACTATTGGGAAGTTTCAAAAATTGATTTTCAAAAAAAGTAATAATAAAAAAAATAATTTTTATCCACTAAACTATTTGAGGATTATTTTTCAAAGTAAGTCCTACCAAATTATTGGGAGACTTTATTTTTTTTTTAAAAAAAATATATTAATAAATCCGATGACGGAACCTTTTCAGAATGAAACACTAGTTTTTATGAATACTTATAAGGGGAAAAAATTACTTTAAATTGCAAACAAACAATTGAAACAATTTTAAGACTAATTTTCAATATTGAATTAATTCGGTAAATTATAAATATGATCAAGGCTTGGATGATCTAAAATCAAACTAGTACCATCATTTAGATAGACATTTGAAGATGTTATAACCTTCCCCATATATAATCGACTCCCAAACTTAGATAGATATATTCATGGATCAGAATCTACTTCATGTGACCAATCACACTTAAATAAAAAAGATTTGTAACGACTTCTCTAATTTATATCTAGAGATAAATTCATGGATTTATATGTTATGACAATTAGAGAACATATTACTAGATAAAATTATGGCAGTTTTAACATTTTAACAAGTGTGGAATGCATACTATTAATTTTACTCATTTGAATCTTACTTTGACCACACCTTAGCCTATCCACGCTTTATCTTTTCTTTTATCATTTTTCTACCAAATCCATCATCGACCATTTTTCAGCTGAGCTTACCTTACCTATCTACTCTCTTTCTGTTTTACATTTTGTCTGCCATTTTCGTCATTTCCACAGGCCTTTGTTTTCTCTATCTTTCGCTTCATATTTTTTCTGTATCTTTTGTCTTTTCCTTCACATTTTTTATGTCATTTTTTATTTTTCACTTACCTTTCTTAATTCAATTTTTGCCCTTTTTCCATCATAATTTTTTCGGATCCAATCATGCATATATAATAATAATAATAATAATAATAATAATAATAATAAGGAGCTAAAAGGAGAAATAATAATACGAGACTTGGCCATGATGCTTTTTTTAATGAGATAAGGTAATATAGTTTTTTGTGTTTGCAACTTATTGCGTTTCTGTCATTTTTTTTTCTTGCTTTTTTTTTAGGCTTTGTAGATTAATGCTTAAACATATGAAACAGGATTTTTTATCGAAGAAAAACCATTAAAATTTAAAAGATTTAAGAGAAAATAAGAAAAAGATCCAAACAGGCCAACAATTTCCATTCATGTTGCTTTCTCCTTCGATTTACCATTTTATTATAAAATTTGTCTTAAAATAATATTTAGGCTTTGTATATCCACCTTCATATAGGGTATTTCTGGAATTTAATTGTAGCAAAATGATAACACTATGAAAAGGTTTTCAGGAAAATCCAACAAAATCCAAACAGGTCACAAAATTCCATTTAGGTCCCAACAAATGAGAAAATGGAATATGCCTAAAATATTCCTTTCAAAAAATAATTTTAATAATTTTTAAATTTGTCCCAAATTTTGCAATTTAACTTCAAAAGTTTTACAATTATGATCTGATCACAATGCTTCAAGACTTATACAATTATAACATAATGATTTCATCAATTTTTGTAACTTAATACAACATCACTTAATCATAGGCTTCAATAATATTGTGCTATATGTGACAAGGCTATCCCAAGGACCTTTCACATATAACTATGAAGCTAATTCAATTTTCTAAGAACAATTGAAATATAGCATGATATTGTTGAAGCATGAAGTTAATCCAATTTTTACATATATCTATGAAGCTAATCCAGTTGAAATATTTAAATAAAATTATATATAATTTATTTTAAAAATAAACAAATAAAAAAAATTCGTCATCTTTCCCGCAACAAAACGTCGTCAAATTCTAGTTTTATATAAATATTATTCGTATACCTTCTTGTCTTTTTCATGTAGGATAGCTAACTGCACAATACGAGGTAGGCGGCCTTAAGTCTCTATTCGCGCTCAAAGAACAGGTCCTACGGACACTGACCCTATGTTTGGATTAAGGAAAAGGAAAGAAAGTTAAGGAAAATTAAAAAAATAATAAAAAAAAATATTTTGATAAATTTTTAATTTAAATGAAAGAAAAGATATATAAATTAATAATTTTTAGTTTTTCTTATAATTTTCACTTTTTTAATATCTCAATTTGAGAGAAAAACTAAATAAAGAAAAGTTGAAAAAATTTTATTTTTATAAAAAGATTTTTATATCTATATTTTTATTATAATATTAAATTTGATTATATAATCAACACTTCCTATAAAAATATTTTTTTATGAGTATTTTATATAACATCATAATTTATAAATATTTTATGATTTTTCAAGTCTTAACAACAAAACAAGTTAAATTATTATCAAAATAAATTAAAAAACTAAATTAAACATAAAATTAAGAGTAAATTAATAACTAGTTAATATATCTTACTATATTAAACATATTCAATTTTGTTTAAAAAAATTTGTTTATACAAATTAAGTAGTATAAAGATATATTTGTATATTATATGTTATTTTATTAAAAAAAAGTTATAATTGAAAAAATATTATAATAAATTATTTCATTTTCTTTTAACTATTTATCCAAACAATTATTATTAAAATTCTTTTCTTTTCATTTGTTAATTTTAACTATTTAAACAAGAGATACATGCATTTTTTTTCTTTATTTTATTTTATTTTTTTATTTATATATATCCAAACATAACGTCATAGGATTGATTTTTTTGCCAAAAACAAAACATATACGCCACTCTTTACAAGCATGATAATTTCAACAAACTTGAAATTCTTTATAACTAATATTCACATATTCTAACATCTTAACTTTATAACTTGGAATTCCTTTTCTTTTTTTTTTTTGTCCTTTTGCAACTAGTTTTTTTTTTTTTATTTTAAATTCAATTAGAAAAGAATCAATCCTATGTTCACGAGCAAAGAGATAAATCTGGTGAGCATTTAACTAAGATTGACATTTCCGCTAAAAGATACATGAAAGATGATTTGCAAATTGCAAACCAATCAATCAATTTTAGTAATCAAAGGTAAACTTCAGTTTCAAAATTCAATCGATTAAATAATGAGCAACATCCATAACACACAGTTCAAACCTTTTTAGAGAGGTTATTTATGATCAAAGACCATTATCCCACAACTCTGTCTGTAGATGTAGGCTTTAATGCTCGAAGATCAATTTACCTAAATTTTTGTGCAATCATCAATCTGTGAAGTTCCAATTATAAAAAATCTTAATGCTTTTATCAATTTTCAAATTACTCAATTAAAAAAAAGTTTTTGAGAGTTGTATCAACTTAAAAGAGAGATAAGTGTGAGCTATAGAAAGTCTCGAATCTAGAAAAAAAATTTAAATCATTCCAAAAATTTACAAAGAATACATTTTAAATGATAACATTTTCTTTATCATTCTTCACAAAAATCAAAAATTTTGATTTTAGTAGAAGACATGAGATGAAAAAAATTCCGCCAACTATTGTGAGAAGAAAAGTGTCATTTTAAGTGGAAATTGGTAGAAATTATATAACTAATTTCTTTATTCATCATGAATTAGATTTTTGATATTTTAAGAATGAATTTTTCAAGAAAAAAAAAAAAAAAGAAGATATTGCAAGGAGAAAGAGAAGGGATAGTTGCTGGAAAAAAGAGGAGAAAAGTTTGAAGGATACGATGACGTGGTTTAGAGTACCTTATTTAAGTAAATAAGTTTGAAAGTACTCCTATTAAAGAATAAAGATTTTAAAATATATTATTGATGGAAAGAGCTCTCCATTTAATACAAAGCTTTAAAAAAAACCGATGAATACATGCATATTTATAGAAATATAAAATTAAAGATAATAAAATATATATTTTTATATATAGCATAAAGTGACTTGAGTTAGAGTATTATAAATTCACTTTTCATCCACCTCTGATTTTTATAAAATAATTTGATTCAAATTAATTAGATATCTATTTTTTACAAAAAAAAAAAAATGCTCATATCGAATCCAGATGAATATAAATATATTGGATAATTATTGTTTTGCTATTCTTATCAACTAAACAAAAAAAAAAAAAACATTAATCACATAGCATACTATAGTATCAAGTGAGTACCACAAAAAAATAAATCTTCAAAAAGTATTAATAAAAATTTTATAAAAACTGAAAAAAATAAAAAGCCTTATTATAAAGTGAGATTCACCTTAACATTTTAAATCCCTAAAATAGTTATTAAATATTAAAAACAACTATAAAATATTAAATAAATAAATAAACCAAAAAAAAAATGAGGAAGTGGACGTGGTACCCTTAAGAGGGAATCGATCTTTGATCAAAACGATCAAAATTTATATTATAAATAGATATAAATGAAATATTATATTTCAAGTATAATTTTTATCAGATAATAATATACAAAATATAAAATAAACGTATAAAATTTTTTATGATACATACTTTATTTTAGTTTAGCCCCCTAGCCCAGCTCCGCCCGTAGATTCTGTTGGACACCTATACTATAAGGGAAAACAAAACAACCAACCATGTGCATGTAACAATAATGGACTTATAATTAAAAAAAAAAAAAAATAACAACAGCAATAATGGACTTATACAATAATCACTAAAGATCAACAAGAAATAACCAAGTTAAGTCCACTCATCTTTCCCTAACCCTAACAGATAACCCACCTTTCATCCTGAGAGTTAAAGACAACAAGTGCCGAGGACACTTATCCTTACCTTGTACCTCTACCACAAACCTCTCTATCACTGTTGCTGCAATCGACTTCATCTGAATATAAGCCATATCTTTCCCTAGACACATCCTTGGTCCGGCATGGAATATGGGAAATCGAAATGGATTTTCTTGCTTGCAATTTCCATTTTCATCAAGCCATCTTTCTGGCAAATATTCATTGCAATTTTTGCCCCATATCGCCTCCATCCGCCCCATCGCATACGTATGATAAGTGAAAAACCAGCCTTTCCCGATAAATGTTCCGTCTGGAAGAATGTCGTTGTTTAGGCAAACTTTTGTATCGACTGGAACTGGAGGGTACAATCTTAAACTTTCTGAAATTGCTGCGTGAAGATAGTGCATTTGTCGTAGCTCATCGAAAGTATATGCATCGCCAATGTTTTTCCCATTTCTTAGTCGAATTGATTCAAGCTCTTTTAGTATGCTTCGTTCAACGTTGGAATTTAGTGATAGCAGCCAAAAGAACCAAGTCAAAGCTGAAGATGTGGTGTCTCTCCCTGCTAAAATGAAACTTATGATGATATCTCGGAGAAAGTGAGGTGAATTCTCCTCGTTTCTGATGAACCTGGATAGTAAATCTTCGTCTTGAGTTTCAGCTTTGGCTTCTAATCTTGTTTTAATCATGTTATCTGCGAATTCGTGAACAATCTCGATCGAATTCTTCAAGTTTCGTTCTGATCCCATGTTGAAAATCCTCTTTATCTTCCATAAAAATGGGAAGGCATACATGAATCTTCCAGAACTAAGCGTGGCAGCATCTTCAAACGCACGCATGAACTTAGAACCAGACGTTCCATCGCCGCCAAGACAACCAGGGTCGACATTGAAAGCCAATTTACATATGTTATCAAAAGCGAATTGCTCCAAAATATCCTGTAAATCCAATACCTGTTGAGTTTTAGAAGCCTGGCTTAAGACCGGAATCAACCTTGTGGAAGCCTCGATCCTGACATTGTCCACAATGAAATTCCGGAGCGATTTGGTGTTGAACTCGTAGCTGGCCGTTTTCCTTTGAATTTTCCATAGTTCACCATCAGAGTTGAAGATTCCTTGGCCAAGAAAGTCCTTGAGAAGGAGAATGAACCGCTCGCCTTTGGGATAGTTCTCGAAGTTGGTCTTGAGAGCATGCTCGACGTTTAAAGCGTTTGCAGTGATGATTCCATGGATTTTACCAGGACGATAAAAGACAGCTGTGTTGGTCGGACATCGGCTTAGAATTTCGGTTGTCCAATCAAGAAATCGGTGCCGGTTTCTTAGGAATTCAGGCAAGGCACCGAGGATGGGGTAGATTTTGAACCCTGTATTACTATTTCTTTTTTGGTGTGAAGAGAAGTAGTAGTAAGAATAAAGAAAGATAAGAAACAGGACAATCAAAGATTGAATTGAGAAAATCAGCTCCATGGCTAGAACTTGAGAGAAAAGGTTCAGCAAAGTAATCTGATAAGATTTGTTGGCTTGTGGGGGAAGGGGGGTCGACTGTTGGATAAAATGTGGAAAAAGATCGTTGGGCTATAAGAGTTATGAATTGATAGGACAACAACTCCCACTTACAGCTAGCCTTAAAAAACCTCCTACTCTCACAAGTAAGTCGAAAGTAAGTCATTTACTTGTTAACTACTCAACTTAAATCATTTAAAAATTTTTTTTGTAGCAAATACTAACGTTTTAATTATAATTTTTTTACTTTAATCATATAATTATTCGATCATGATAATAAATTATCTTAAGTCTATCATTTATTCGATTTCATATGATATTTTTATGAATATTACATAATTTGAAATTTGTATTTAAGTTTTTCTTGAATAGGCCTCAATTTTTTTAGGTCAAATTATGAAATTAGTTTCTATATTTCTATAAAATTTAAAATTTAGTCCTTATATAATAATTTATAGAAATTAGATTCTTATACTAGTTTAATTTAACAATAGTAATCTATTTGATAATAGTGTTACTTAATCTCCATTAAATTAGCTAACATAATAGTTGACCATACTGACATGACATTAACTTTAATGACATGAAATTGATTCGGTGATGTGGTAATTGAAATTTATGAAATCAGTTGTTAAATTATGTAAATGGTCACTATACTCATGCGAAATTTGAAATTTAATCCATATACAATAATTTGCAAAAATGAGATTTTCATACTAGTTTAATTTAACAATATTGGTTCAATTAATAACAATGTTACTTGATTTCCATTAAATTAGTTAACGTGGCCGTTAACTTTAATGATGTGGCTTTGAGTTCAATGATATAGCATTGACTTGTTGACATGATTATTGGGATTGATAAAATTAGTTATTAAATTATGCAAATAATCTCTATACTGGTATAAAATTTAAAATTTAGTTCTTGTACTCTTACAAATTTTGAAATTTAGTCTCATATTCATACGAAATGTGAAATTTAGTTCCTCTAATATATTATTATATATAATTAATTTATTAATAATATCATATTAATAATATTATTATTGTCATATATATTAATCAATTATAATATTAATAATTTAAATTAATATATCAAAGCTAATATTTTTTAATTAGTATAAATATATCATATAACAAAATTTATAATGAACCAAATTAGTGAATAGAGTTGTATTTGTAATGAATCTAAAATAGACCATGAATGAAATGATCATTTCATCCAACCAAACAAAATAAAATATTCAAATCTAAATTCTTACAATGGATGGGCTCCTATCTACTTAAATGACGAACTTTAAATCTTAACCAAAAAAAAAGGAGAAAATGATTTATTTTATAAATCAAAATATCAATATCATGTATCATAATGAGAATTTTCAATTTTTTGGGTCTTCACAAAAAATTATTTAAATAATTATGTCCAATTAAATAATAAGATTAATTTAAAACCAACACACATTAAGTTTAGCAAATTACTTTAATGTATTTAGAATCTTGAACCTATATTTGATTATAAAAAATAATTTAAATAAGGTTTAATTTAAAGGAATAGAAATACTGTTTTATGGATAATTTTACCTTTTATGGGATGTAATTATAATTCTAATTCATTAGATAAATTAATAAAAAATAATAGTTTTATTAAAATTAGATAATGACAGAAATTTGTGACAAAATTAGTAATAGATTTATATTTAATGACAAAATGTAACAAGAAATAGCAACGGAATTAGTAATAATATTTCACATGGGTAATAAAAAATTACGATAGATTTAGTGAAAACATATGAAAATTGTGACTAAATATTGATAGATTTTTTAATATTGTGATAGAATATTATGAGAGAATATTGTAGCAATTTAAAATTTAACATTTTAAAACACTAAAAAATTTTTAAAAATTCAAAATATTTTTGTATTAAAGGGACTAAGTTTCAAATTTTGTGTGAGTATAGAGGTTAAATTTCAAATTTCGTGGGAGTACAAAGACTAAATTTTTAATTTTGTATGAGTATATGGATCATTTGTATAATTTAACAATTGATTTTATCAATCTTAATTGTCACATTGGCAGGTTAATACCACATCATTAAAATCAATGCTATGTCAATATAGTGAGCGATTATGTCAACAATTTAATGGAAATCAAGTAACACTTTTATTAATTGGACCAATATTGTTAAATAAAACTAGTTTAAGGATTTAATTTCTACAAATTATTGTATAAGGACTAAATTTTAAATTTTATAAAAATATAAAAACTAATTTCATAATTTAATCATTTTTATATAAGTGGCAAGAGGATATGAGTTTTGATCAATACATCCCATTCTCAGGTTGGTTAATATAGGTTTATTTATACGAAATTTAACAAATTCGTAAAAAATTATTTTATCACAGCAGTTCATCAAATTCAAACCAAATAATAAAGAAATGAGCAAACTTTTTTTTTACTACTACAGCTACACACTCAAATACAAATCGAATTCCAAGCTTCTTAAGTATTTAAATTTATAAAAATGGAACTTAATCAAATCTAATCTTAAATTAGTTGAATTATTGTTTTAGCTGAGTTTAAGCTCAGGGAGACAAGTGTGTAAGAAAAGAATGTTTCATTAAGAAGTTAATACAATGAATATAACTAATACCTAACTAGCTATCATAAAAGATGGAAATTTTGAACCATAAATTGTTGATTTTATTTATTTATTTATTTAGTTAATGATAATGTTGTGAGAATATTGGTCCATAGTAGGTCATAGACCAGCCACCGAGGTGGAAAGATGAGCTCCCACGAGGAGAAGATAATTAATGGGATGGAAGGCTGTCATTTCTTGGCTTCATCTCAGCATGGACCACTCATGTTATTTTCCAATTAGACTCCAAATGACTTCTAGAACTTGATCGGCTGTATGTATCCAATGGGTACTAACAACTGACAAATTCCAAATTAATAAAGATCAAAATTTTAAGATTGAATAAGTGAAAATTTAGTTCATTTGATTTATATAATTATTATCGAGAAATTTTTATTTTAAATTATAAGTTTTTTTGTATAAAAAAAATTAAAATCTTAATTAGCATATTAAATAAGAGAAAAGGAATTTGGGTTTTAAGTTTAGTATAAATTATCAAGATGATATAAAATATAGTTCTTTTATAATTATTTTCAAATTTATAAATTTGTTAAATTTTTGTTTAATGATGAACTTGAAATACCCAAAATAAAATTGGGAATTTCAAATTTATCATTCTATAGTACTCTCCCAAATATATGAGTAATAATTTGGATAAATTTTATCAAAATAAAAAGTCATATTTGTTTAACTAATTATTTTCAATAAAATTTTGGGTTAAATATATACAAGATTTATATACACGGTCAAAATTCCATGATAATTTTCATAAAATCAAGTTTGTCTGATAATTATTTTAAATATATATATTTTTGCATTTATATATATTTTTGCAATTTATACAACAAATTAAACCTAAATTAAACGTTTCAAATTTATTTCAGATATGTCATAAAAACGCTTTAACAATAAATTCATTGTTTCAAATTTAAAATAATATTTTATTGGGGTAATTTGATCCCAATATTTGATAATATTTTGATAATTGTGTATATAGATAGCATGGAGCTTAAAGTATAGGCCGATGATTTAATTAGATATCTTTATATTTGATATCATTTAGTTTATCTCTGTTGTACTTTTGCATTTTTTGGTATTTTTTTTTATTTTTAGATTATTTTGATTTTTTTTTTTCATATTCCATTAGAAAAGAAAAAAAAGAAAAAAAAATATCAAATTAACAGAACCTTAATAATCGACTACAAAAAAATAGTTTTTTAATGGCTTTCCTTTTTAATTATTTAACGGGGTTTATAAATACCACTAAAATTTAGTGGTGTTTCCAAAAAATGTAAGTTATATTGGTGTCAGAAAATTTAACAATGTTTTTTTTTTTTTTTAATGTTGCAAAAATTAATGGAGTTTTTTACATTTAGCGGCATTTCTTGAATGCCATGGGATAGAATTTAGGGGATGAGAATTTGCAAACTTAGCAGCATTTTATTGGATAAGCATCGTTAAATTTTGAATATTAATTATATATATAGCTATAAAAAATAACATTTGGGATGAGTTTTTCTTTTTTCAATTTTTACTACAATTACATTCAATCCTAAAATATATTATAAAAACATGTAAATTTTAATTCAATTTCAATAATTAAATATTATAGAATATCTGAATATATTAATTGTCTAAGTAATTTCACATGAAATTTCACATGTTTTTGAATTGCTAAAAATAAAAAATAAGAAATTTTTTATTTGCCTAAAAGGGTTAAAGACAACCAAAACTCGAAAATTGAAAACCTTCTTAAGTGTCTCAATCTCTTCCAATGCTTTTTATGCTTCATCTACCAGTCACATCTCTCCTAAACAAAAAGAAAAAGCTTAGAAAAGTACAATGGATGTGAATTATTGGGGCTAGGAGAACTTCAACAAAATATGCTATACTTTCTTTATTGTTAGTAAAATTATAAAACAAATAGAAATGCTATCACTTAATGGGAGACAAGTGCATAAATATAGAAATTTTTGAACATGATAGAAAACCAAATTTATGGATCATTATTAATATGACATAGAGAGTTAATGAGTAATGACATCAAGAAATCAAAAAAATCATGATCACTATTGATAATACGTAATCCAAGCATATGGCTAAAACTTGGGTAGTATGACAACACATTTTCCTTCTAAAAAAATACTCATAAGAAAGAATGTATAGCATTTAAGCATTCTTTTCTTCTCCTACAGTTGCTAATTAATCCATTTATATTAGACTTGATAAATGTATTATGCAATTCAAATCATTCAAGGACATTGAAAAAGCATGTTCACTCTTGTTAGTAATAATGAGCATCCAAAAAATACATTGAAAGTTTGTATCATTGATATGATTTAGATACTTACAGCTTCACTAGAATTGAGCAATTGAAAAGTGAGAGTGAAATACAAATGTTTAATGTTTCCATTTTCTAAATGCAACACTATAAGCATTCAACTATTACAAAATAGAATGAAAGTTGCATTGTTATGGTGTGAAATTTATGATATGACAACGTTCATTTCTTGATTATTTGAAGTGTTTGTGGATAACTTGCTAATATTGACAATTGAATAGGGTCATAAATAATCATCAAAAGTGGTTATCAATGTGAGTTCAGTGTTTTTTTTTTTTTTTGGTTTAGTACTATTGGTTTAAGTTGTCTTCTAGAGGGCAGAAACCTAAAATTACAAGGTGAGAGGTCAATTTTTAACAAAAGTTGGATGTTTCTTTAGCGTTTGTACTCCAACACTCAAATCAATGCTTAGGAAGAAAGTAAGAAGGATGGAAAACCTTGAAAGTAGATATAGAAATCGAATTAGGTTAATAGCACCTAAGATGGGTTATTTATACTTGTGTGGTAAAGATACAAGGCCTAGGTAGCCTAAGCTCCAAGTGATAGGGTTAGGGCTAACATTGTTGGCTCAACCTGAGTTGGCAGTCAACAACCCAATCGCGAGATGAAAAGCCATTATCTCCATATGCCATATAGTGGTCAACAAGGTGTCTAAGTTATAATGGATCTCAAACTTTCAAGTTAACTTGACACGTCAGCTCAGACCAAAAAGATCGAAGTGCCTCTGCCTGGATGATAACTCAATCTCTAAAGGAAAATGTCGATATTGCCCCTTGGACCATAAAATACCCCCAACATGTTGTCCCTCAATCAAGTCATCTAAAGTGTTAGACTAATAAAAAGTAAAGTTGATTGATCTACTGTTGCTGGAATCGAGCTGCATATTGAGCGTGGATTCCTTTTAAGGTTCCCATTATATCAATGGGAGGATTACTTTTGTAATTATCATGGGCTCAATATACCAAGCTAATCTCTATAGCCATACTAACTTAGACGAGGTGCTATTGGTGTCCTGATTGGAATTGATGTGATGTTACGTGTATAGCTAACATAACAACAGTAGCATATGCACTGCACGTCTGACATGATGTTCATGTACCATGACCAGTCTAGTGTTTATGCATTATGGTCGACATGGCACTTGTGAATTTTGGATGGACTTACCACAGATTCATCTAAATCTACATTTATTAATGAGAGAGAAATTTTGACGGTTCATTGAATTTGGAATGAAAGCCAAAGGGTTATCCTCGGTATCTGTATGATGACATGGCTTAATATGAGCATTCATTTGATCTGATACTTGGCTATATAAGGGCCCTTTGGAGCTCAAGTTCCTTACTACCCAACATTTTTTTGCTCTATAGTTGACCTATTTTCATCGATCTTAGCTTTCTTGTTTTTTTGAGTTTGAGCTTTCCCTTGTTTGACCTTTTACTTAAACAACTTGGGTACATCTCTCTTATTTCATTATGTCGTTTAATTCAAGTTTGTTTAACTTTAGTGTAGAAATTAAGGGAGGTCAACTCAACCAAGATTGAGTTCCTTTGGATAATGAAGTTTTTTTTGTTATTGTAGGAAAAGAATATTATCGAGCCACCTATTGGCTAATCCCTTTGTCTACAGAAGGCCAAAAATAAATTAAAGATAATGCCTGAGCTAGAGGTGAAAGGGTTTATCATGGTATAGATTGTTAGCTTTATAAGTGAGATGGTGATCTAAAAGGAGGGTGAATTGGATTTCTCCAGATTCTTCCTAAATAATGATTTCTAAGTAATTGAATGAAAATTAAAAAAAAAACACTTTTGATGAAAATAAAATGGAAACAATAACAATTAATTAACCTAAAATTAAATATAAACAATAATAATTGTAAGGACATAGAGATAGAGAAATCAAATACAATGATTTATAGATGTCAACAATAAGATGGGTTATTTATACTTGTGTGGTAAAGATACAGGGCCTAGGTAGCCTAAGCTCCAAGTGATAGGGTTAGGGCTACCATTGCTGGCTCAACCTGAGTTGGCAGTCAACAACCCAATCGTAAGATGAAAAGTCATTATCTCCATATGCCATATAGTGGTCAACAAGGTGTCTAAGTTATAATGGATCTCAAACTTTCAAGTTAACTTGACACGTCAGCTCAGACCAAAAAGATTGAATTGCCCCTACCTGGATGATAACTCAATCTCTAAAGAAAAATGTCGATATTACCCCTTGGACCATAAAATACCCCCAACATGTTGTCTCTCAATCAAGTCATCTAAAGTGTTAGACTAATAAAAAGTAAGGTTGATTGATCTACTGTTGCTGGAATCGAGCTGCGTATTGAGCGTGGATTCCTTTTAAGGTTCCCATTATATCAATGGGAGGATTGCTTTTGTAATTATCATGGGCTCAATATACCAAGCTAATCTCTATGGCCATACTAACTTAGACGAGGTGCTATTAGTGTCCTGATTAGAATTGATGTGATGTTACATGTATAGCTAACATAACAACAATAGCATATGCACTGCATGTCTGACATGATATTCATGTACCATGACCAGTCTAGTGTTTATGCATTATGGTCGACATGGCACTTGTGAATTTTGGATGGACTAACCACATATTCATTTAAATCTACATTTATTAATGAGAGAGAAATTTTGACGGTTCATTGAATTTGGAATGAATGCGAAAGGGTTATCCTCGGTATCTGTATGATGACATGGCTCAATATGAGCATTCATTTGATCTGATACTTGGCTATATAAGGGCCCTTTGGAGCTCAAGTTCCTTACTACCCAACATTTTTTTGCTCTATAGTTGACCTATTTTCATCGATCTTAGCTTTCTTGTTTTTTTGAGTTTGAGCTTTCCCTTGTTTGACCTTTTACTTAAACAACTTTGGTACATCTCTCTTATCTCATTATGTCATTTAATTCAAGTTTGTTTAACTTTAGTGTAGAAATTAAGGGAGGTCAACTCAACCAAGATTGAGTTCCTTTGGATAATGAAGTTCCTTTTGTTATTGTAGGAAAAGAATATTACCGAGCCACCTGTTGGCTAATTCCTATGTTTACAGAAGGCCAAAAATAAATTAAAGATAATGCCTGAATTAGAGGTGAAAAGGTTTATCAGGGTATAGATTGTTAGCTTTATAAGTGAGATGGTGATCTAAAAGGATGGTGAATTGGATTTCTCCAGATTCTTCCTAAATAATGATTTCTAAGTAATTGAATGAAAATAAAAAAAAATAAACACTTTTGATGAAAATATAATGGAAACAATAACAATTAATTAACCTAAAATTAAATATAAACAACAATAATTGTAAAGAGATAGAGATAGAGAAATCAAATACAATGATTTACAGAGGTTCGATCCTTCTCCACAAGGCACCTACGTCCTCTCTCTTGGTTGTCCACACCAAGACTTCAATCCATTAATTGAAGAAAAACTCTTACAAGATACAAACCTATCTTGTACTAAATCTCTATTTTTTCTCAAGGCTTAGATAACAACCTCTACCTTTACAATATCAAGAGGATACCTTACCTTTTGCTTACAAGATAACCTAAATAACTTTTGCAAACTAAAATACCTCTCAAGGTTAAGTGTTTGCCTAATGAAGTAAAAACAAAATGATGAATGATACACAACAATATTTTGGATACAAGAAATACAAAGGATATTGAATTTAAGCTCTAAAACTCTTGATTTCTTTGAGAAAACGAAAGTATGACTTGTTTGATCTTGCTATCTTGATTCATCAACCTTCTTGGTGTGTTGGGATGGCCAATATATAGAGAAATTGAAGAACTAGCCATAGGGGAAGGCTTGGAAGAAGAAATGCCTACTGGAAGCATGAAAAACTAGTCGTTGGAGAGTTTATGCCCAGACCCGATCGATCTCTTCCATGAGGGGATCAATTGGTTCAAGTTTTGTGCCATTTTTCACTTGAAAAATATGACCCAATCAATCAATTGGTTCAGCTAAGGGATCAATCTTGCAACCCGGGGGATAAATCTTATCAAGCTATTCTGTTGTATCCTATTTTGCACTCTACTCACTAATTTGATCATATCTTGAGTTAGACAAATCCAAATCACAATTTGTTTGAAGATTTAGAAACTAGACTTAAAGAACTTTCTATCTAAATTCACCACCTAATTCATCGTATATGAATTATAGTGAATTTTAAAATCTACCCCTTCATAGTTTCTAGACAACTGCAGAGTGTCTAGTAAAAATTCAAAATCTTTTCTTAGAAAATTTGGATTTTAATTTTGTTTGATCCATTAGAAAGTAGACTCAAAGAGCTTTCAAAACATATAAAATTCAAATATTAAAACTTTGTAAATTAATACAGAAAAATAAAACAAGTTCAACGTTGGAAAATTTTGTTTTCGTAAAACAACTTTCTTAAGTTAATCTGTTTCTTAAAACCAATATTATCAAATTTGTATTAAGTCCAAAATAAATAAGTTCACTTTAAAAACAACAATTGGACTTTCATTTAAGCTCAAATAAATATTCTTTAAAAATAGATATGGTTATGAAAACAAAGAAAGGTTTGTTTATACTTTGAAAAACATATTATTTATTTAGTACCAAAATATAAAACTTAAGAACATGTACTAAATAAATCTTTTTCAAAATCTTAATCAAGCTTATTTAGCTTAATGTTTCATCATTTCAAAATAAAGATCAATTCAAGGCTAACAATCTCTCCCTTTTTGATATGACAAAACTTAAAAATAAATTTGCTTAATGAAAAACTTTCTTTGAAACATTTAAAATTTAGAAAAAAACATTTTGAAAAACTTTCCCTTAAACAATACATCGCAAAACTCCCCCTCAATTTATGCATCTTAATCCACCACAATTCAACAAACATATGTTAGTCAAATATATGAAATAAGCACAATCAAACATATGCATGTCAAGCACAAGTAAATTTGTCCAAATGATATTTTTCCCCCTTTTTGTCATAGCAAAAAAGTATGAGCAAATAAACACAAAGTGGCATTATTAACAAATATGTTCATGAAACATTTCTCCTCTTTTTTGTCTATGCTCGTTATACCAAACGCTTAAGCTTTTATATCAATTACTATAAGCATACAAGAAGAAATATCTCTAAACTCTCTCTCCCTTTTTGTCATTTCAAAAGAAAAAGAGATCAATTCAAGTCATGGGACATAGTGCTTGATACCTATAATATCAAGACTATTTTGAATGTATGTAATCAAGAGTAATATGCACAATGAAATTCACATACATGTATTTAAGCACAAAAGTATAAGTGTATCCAATTTTTGCATTTTAACACAAGTCATCAAATTTACTACATGAAATTTATGAGAAAAGGATAATGAATGATATGCAATCTACTCATAAATCATGTTGGGATAAGATATGCTTAGAACCTAAAACATCAATAGCAATTAAGCATAAATTCAAGCACATGCATACAAGCTCATACCAATTATTAAGAATACCAATTGTTAAAGATATGTTATCACAAAGCATACCAATTCTTATCATAAAACAAATCAAACAAAATTATATTCTAAGATTTCTCCTCCTTTCCAAAATAAGGATTGATCAATTTAAGGCACAAACAATTTTGCATGAAAGGTATAAGCTATATCAAGGATAGGCACATAAATAAGTGTCTATGAAAGTTAAAAAAATTCTTTAGCAATTTTGATACCAATTGTTAGCAATTTTATTCAACAACTTTCATAGAGCACACATACTTCAAGCATATGAAAGATTCATTCAATACATGCATAAATGATAATAGTAATCTTTCATAAGCTATCCTATCTAAACAAAAACCAAAAGCTCATATGTATTTAATAAAGCATGAATACTAATGAGCAATAAGGTTCAATTATCATCATGTCATAACAAAGATTAGTCAAGTATTTTCCAAACATGATGAGCACATATGCTATAGCAAAAAAATAATAAAAGTATAATTATTTAAATATATTTCAAATTATTTCAATGCATAGCAATGAACTTAATCTAAACATATGCAAGTATTTACCTATATATTTCAATCAAAATTATACAAGCATATGCAAAAGCATTTCAAATCACATATAGCAATATACCAATAAAAATACAAACATTTAGACATAATGTGGTATAAGCTGTTTTAATATTCTTAATCAATGAACATGTTCAAAGATTCAAACGAATATTCATGCAATAAAAACTATTAATCAAAGCAATCAAGAACTAGGCATGCATATCAATGAAGGTGAGTTAACCAATCTAAGCTTTCGAACATATTAGAACAATATCTAGCATATGGCTTGGTGATTAATTTGTGCAATGTGTTCATATGTTCTAGCACAACATCTCTTTTCTGCACACAATCAAACAATAATTTATCACATCATGCATTAAACATTATAAATCATAGGCACATAGCATAGATTCAATACAATTACCTCTGTCCTTATCAAGCTATGTTGTTGTGCTCATTGTAGTTGAGTGAGGCTTTGAATCATCCATTTCGCATCATTTGAGCTAGTCTTTGATGTATTTGGGTTTGATTGATGAAAATGACTTGCTTTGCTTGCTCCACTTGAAATTTAAAAAATGTAGGCTCATTCATGCTCATTTCAAGTTCTCCTAGCATAGATTTAGAGAATATTCTTGTAAAAAAAATGTTCATTAATAACATCAAGAAAATCAATTGATAAAAATTATACCAATTGTTAGAAAATAATTCCATATTCTAAGTCATTATAAGCAAAAAAAAAAATTTATTCACTAAGCATAAGTCGCCAATTGCAAAGGAGATATATACTTGAGCTAGAGGCCATATATCAATTTAAACATCAAATAGCACAAGAATGGCACTAAAGCAAAAGTTCTCATGTAATATGCAAAAATTAAACCTTTTAGATCATTCATGAACACAAAATAGACATATTCAATATTCATGTATATTCAAGAAATCACCAAAGAATATGTCAAAATAAATTTTAGGCCATATAAAAACTAAAGACTCAAGGAATATATATTTATCATCAAAAACATATTTAAGAAAATTTTAGCACAAAAGCATAAATATGTCTACACAAATTATAAGCCATAATCAATAATGACTTAAGCTAAAAATAAGCATCATAATAAAATCATTTACTTAAGTCATATTGTAACCATGTCAAGTCAAAAAAAATCATATTTATCATATATGTACATACTTGATAAGAACAATAGATGAACTAACAACACATATCATTAAACACAATTAGTTCATCAATATTTAATTCCAAACCAAAAGATAAGTCAATTACGCTTAAGTTCCAATATTTTTCACAAAATTAATGAATCAATTTAGCACAAGAGCAAGTATATTTAAGAACATTTTAAAAGTCAAGAGATAACAAATTTAAGCATTTTCAAATTACAAGTATTAAGGTCAAGTTGAACCAATCATCATTGAGCGTATATCTTGACCAAAAATATAGATGAACAAAGAATCATAAATCAATTCACAAATCAAGGGTTATAACAATTTAGAATATAACAATCAAGTTTAAAAAATATTTCACACTATCCAAACATTGAGAAAAAATTGAGTAATTTTAATCAACATGGTCATATAAGCATGTTTAACAATCACAAATCAATACGTATAAAAATCACAAAATCATTTCAAATAAATATATTTATGCAAAATACAATAGGATAAATCATTCAAAGCTTAATATTTCTAAGATTTTTATTTTTGATATTGTGAAGCTCATTTTTGCTTGAAAAAGACCTCAATAAACTCATAACTAGTCAAGCTCATTTTTAACCATCTTGAACAAGTTTCAAATGACAAAAGAAAGTTATTCAAGTGGTCATTTGGCATTAGAAACAAAGAAATCAAAAAGTCAACTCTTAATCCCATATTTCCTTGAAAAAGGCTATTAAGATGGGCAAATATGTTTAAACTTACATTTAAGCTCTTCAAACCATTTAGACAAGTTTTATATCACACTTTGAGAAAGTCCAAATGGTTTTTATGCCTATAAATATTCAAAAAAAAAAAAAGAAGATTTGATCTTTTAAGCTCTAAAATTCTTTAAAACTTACATATAACAATATGAAAAATGAAAACCATTGCAAGTTAATCAAGTTTTATTGTTTAAGTAGGTTTAAATCATTGAATTCAAGATATTCAAATTCAATTTGTAATTAAAAACGTGTTAAAACAAAATTTCATATTTTAAAGCTTGACTCTAGTAAAAATCATTTTCAAAGCAAAACATAAAGTCTCAAAATCATTGAGCTTTGAGTGCTCCCCCTAAAATTATGCATAAATATAAAAAAAATTTAGCACACAATTTATCACATCAAGCACTAATAACAATTTCACAAAGCATGCATGATATCATCAATAGCCAATATTCATATACACAATCATGCATAAGCCCAAGTTCTCAAGAATGTCAATTTCTCAAATAATATCAAAATATCAAGATCATTCGTGCAATTTCAATATCAAGAGCATTCACATGTAATCCCATAAATTCATTAGAGCATTCATGAATTCTCATAAAGATGTATGTTAATCAAATAGATATTAAACACAACATTAACAAGCATGACGAATATATTAAAATCATACAAAAAAATGCATACTCAATTCAAGCTTACATATATCAAATAAAATTGGTGTATTCAAGATATATCAACAAAGCATATACCAATATCCATTAAGCGCTTTATGTCCAACAAGAATAAGCAACCAATTTCATATTCACTTAAAATAAAAGTTTAAAGGTTACCCATCTCCATTGTGTGTCTAGAGTATTCAATCTTCAATCTCACATTGTAGCTTCTTGCTCTAGCACACCTATAAGAGACATTTTTCATTTGATTTTTGGTACTCATATTGCTTTGGGTCCTTGAAAGTTAGTTACCAAGTCTCTAGTTCCTTTTGGAAACCACATTTGTTTAATTCTAAATGGAACTTTTCTTTTTATAGGAACAGTATAGATAGTATGACCATGAAAATTACAAAAAATACATTTAATCATTTTAGCACTTAAACTCTTATCTAAAAACTCTTGTTTTTCATTCATCAAAACATCAAATTTCTTTTTCAAATCAAAATTTTCTTTTTTTTTTTAAAATTTCATACCTAATTTAAGAGGTTTTTAAATCTATTTTCAACTTTTCATTTTGTTTTTCCAAATCATTCTTTGCATTCATTAAAAATTCATTTTTAACATTTTATTTTGAAATCATTTTCTTATGTTTCAAATGCATATTTTCAAACTCAATTACTAAATCATTTTAAGCATCTTGTAACTCATCAAAAATATTGTTAGCCTTGAATTGATCCTTATTTTGAAATGAAAAAACATTAAAGCTAAATAAACTTGATCAAGATTTTAAAAAATGATTTACTGAGTACATGTTCTTCAGTTTTATATTTTGGTACTAAATAAAAAATACGATTTTCAATGCTTAAACAAACCTTTCTTTGTTTTCATATTTCTCAAACCAAATCTATCTTTAAAGATTATTTATTTAAGCTTAAATGAAAGTCCAATTGTTGTTTTTAAAGTGAACTTATTCATTTTGGACTTAATACAATTTTGATAATATTGGTTTTGAGATTAGATTAACTTAAGAAAGCTGTTTTACAAGAACAAAGTTTTCCAACATTGAACTTACTTTATTTTTTTGTATTAATTCACAAAGTTTTAATATTTGAACTTTATATGGTTGGAAAGCTCTTTGAGTCTAATTTCTAATGGATTAAACAAAATTAAAATCCAAATTTTCTAAGAAAAGATTTTGAATTTTTACTAGACATTCTACAGTTGTCAGAAAAACTGCACAAGGGGTAATTTTGAAAATTTACTATAATTTGTACTCAATGAATTAGGTGATAAATTTTACATGGATAGAAAGCCCTTTAAGTCTAGTTTCTAAATCTTTAAACAGTTTGTGATTTGGATTTATATAACTCAATATATGATCAAATTAGTGATTAGAGTGCAAATCCGGAGATAACCACCTAGCCACTGACAAGATCGATCCCCTTATGGAAGGGATCAATTCGATTGTGATTTTCAAGTGAAAAATGTTCAAAACATGAACCAATCAATCCTCTCAAGCAAAGGATCGATCGATTCTGGGCAAAAACACTCCAACTGCTATTTTTTGGTGCTTTCAATGGCTATTTTCTTTTCCTCAAACACTTCCAACGGCTACCTCTTCAATTTCTCTATAAATTGGGTGCACTCCAACACCCAAGAAGATCGATGAATTAAGAGAGCAAGAGTCAACAAGTAATATTTTCATTCTCTTAAATAATCAAGAGTTCTTAGAGCTTCAAAGTCTATATCTTTGTATTTATTGTATCCAAATTATTTCTTATTGTTCATTCATCATTTTCTTATCTATACCATTGTGTACTTCAAATTACCAAACACCCAACCTATGAAAGGTTCTTAGAGTTTGCAAAACACTTCAAAATTTTGTATTGTGTGCTTGTAAGGTTAAGGGGAAGGATAACCCTTAAGAGTGTGTAGCGTTGAGTTTGTAAAGCTTTGAGAAGCTTGTTTGTAATCTTCAACACATAGTGGATTTAAGCCTTGGTGTGGACAACCAAGAGAGAAAACGTAGGTACCTTGTGGAGAAGGACAAAACATCTATAAATTATTGTGTTTGATTTTTCTATCCCTATCTCCTTATAATTTATTGTTGTCCATATTTGATTTTAAGTTCATTAATTATTATTGTTTGCATTATATTTTCATCAAAAGTGCTTATTGTCTTAATTTTCATTCAACTATATTGAAATCATTGTTTGGGAAGAATTTGGAGAGATCCAATTCACCCTCCTCTTGGATCACCATCTAACCTATAAAGCTAACAATTGGTATCAGAGCTTTGGTCTCTTTTTGTAGATTTAACCACCTTGAGTAAAAATCCTATGGCTCAATTTTGGTTCCAAGATGATGAGGAAATCCTCAAAGCTCCTATGGTTAATAAATTTGAATTTTATGAATGGAGAAGGAGGATGAAGATGTTCACAATGACCCAAGATTTTGAAGCTTGGTTAACGATAGAAAGAGGGCTTGAAACTCCTTTAAATAATGCAAACTATATGAGGCAAATGATGGATGATGCAAAGGCCAAGTACATTCTCTATGAAAGCTTTAGATGATTGCAACTTCAACTTGGTCTCAAAATGCTCAACCTCAAATGAGATATGGAAAAAGTTGGATGAGCTACGTGAAAGACAAATTTCCAACTAACATCCAACATGTCTCATGGCTATTGAGGAACCAAAGGTAATCTCTAACTCTTGTGATTCAAACTCTTATACTTTTGATGAGTTACAAGATGCTTACAATGATTTAGTAATTGATTTTGAAAATATACATTTGAAACATAAGAAAATGATTTCAAAATTGAAAGTTGAAAATGATCTTTTGTTGAATGCAAAAAATGTTTTAGAAAAAGAAAATGAAAAGTTGAAAATAGATTTAAAAACCTCTCTAAGTAGAAATGAATTTTTACAAAAAGAAAATTTTGAATTGAAAAAGAAATTTGATGATTTGATGAATGAAAAACAAAATCTTTTAAAGAATTCATTTAGTACTAAAATGATTAAATGCAATTTTTGTAATTTTCATGGTCATACTACACATACTTGTCCTACTAGAAGAAAAGTTCGATTTAGAATTGGGCAAGTATAGGTTCCAAAAGGAACAAGAGACTTGATGACTAACTCTCAATGACCCAAAACAATTTAGGTACCAAAAATCAAATGAGATTGTCTCTTGTAGGTATGCTAGAGCAAAGAGCCACAATGTGAGAATGAAGATTGAATACTCTAGACACAGAATGGAGATTGGTAACCTTTAAACTTTTATTTGAAGAGAATTTAAATTTGGTTACCTATTTTTGATGAAATTTGAATGCTTGATTGATTATGTAAAATTTGGTTAACATTGATTACTAGACATATGTTGCATAATCTTGAGAAAATGTGAGCTTGCATTCAATATGCATTTATTTTGCTCTTAAGTATCTTTGAGATGCTTGTTGAAATTGTTTGTGGTGTTACATTGCTTGAGCATACTTTTGTTGATAAATTTTTTATTGATTTGTGATTGTTAAACATGCTTATGTGACCATGATGTTTAAAATTGCCTAACTTGTTTATAATGCTTGAATCTTGTGAAATATTGTTAAAACTTGATTATTTTATTTTTAAATTGTTATAACTCTTGATTTGTGAATTGATGAACACCTTGTGCTTAAGTGTTATATATTGATTCTTTGTTCATCTATGTTTTTGGTCAAGATATGTGCTCATATGATGATTGGTTTAACTTGACCTTAATGCTTATGATTTGAAAATATTTAAATTTTTTATCTCTTGATTTTTAAAATATTTTTAAATATACTTGCTCTTGTGCTCAGTTGATATATTTGTGATTTTAAATATGATGAACTACTTGCTTGTAAATGATATGTGTTATTGGTTCATCTATTGTTCTTGTGGAGTGTGAGCATATATGATAAATGTGATTTCTCTTGACTTGACATGGTTGCAACATGACTCAAGTAATGAATTTCTTATGATGCTTATTTTTAGCTTAAGTCATTGTTAATTATGGCCTATAATTTGTGTAGACATATTTGTGCTTTTGTGCTAAAATTTTCTTGAATATGTTTTGGATGATAAATATGTCTTTTTTGAGTTTTTAGTTTTTGTATGGCCTAAAATTTATTTTGGCATATTCTTTGGTGATTTATTAAATATATATGAATATTGAATGTCTTTTTTGTGTTCAATATTTCTAAATGATCTAGAAAGGATTCATGTTTTGCATATTACATGAAGACTTTAGCTTTAGTGCCAATATTATGATATTTGATGCTTAACTTGATATATGGCCTCTAGCTTAAGTATATATCTCCCTTGCAATTGGCAACTTGTGCTTAGTGAATAAATTTTCCTTTGCCTATAATGACTTAGAATATGGAATTGTTTTCTAACAATTGGTATAATTTTTATCAATTGATTTTCTTGGTGCTTCTAATGAAAATCCTTTGTCAATAAATTTTTCTAAGTCTATGCTAGGAGAACTTGAAATGAGCATGAATGAGCCTACATTTTTTGAATTTCAAGTATAGCAAGCAAAGCATGTCATCCTCATCAATCAAGCCTAGTTTTGCTCAAATGAAGTGGATTGGAGAATTCAAAGCCAAATGAGCACAACAACAAAGCTTGACATGGATGGAGGTAAATGTATCAACTTTATGATATGATGTATGAGTTTGAATACATATACATGCTTACTTTTATATGTGCAAATATATGATTTTGTGGTTGAATATATGAACACATTGCACAAATTAATCACCAAGCCACTTGGTAGATATTGTTCTAATTTTTTTTTTAAAGCTTGGATTGATTAACTCACCTTCATTGATATTCATGCCTAGTTCTTAATTACTTTGATGAGATTGATGGTTTTAATACATGAATATTTGGTCAATGCATGAATCCTTCAACATGGATATGAGTTAAATTGATTGATTTCTTTATACATATTCATTGATTGAGTCTATTGAAATAGCATATACCACATTATGTCTAAATGTTTGTATTTTTTTTTTTTTGGTATATTGCTATACATGTTTTGAAATGTTCTCGCATATGCTTGTGTGATTTTGTTTGAAATAAATATATGTTTGATTACTTGAATATGCTTAGATTAAGTACATTGTTATGCATTGAAATAATTTGGATTATAATTGAACAATTATGTTTTCATTATTTCTTTGCTATAGCATATGTGCTCATCATGTTTGGAAAATCATGCTTATATAATTTTTGTTATGACATGATGATAATTGAACCTCATTGCTCATTAGTACTTATGATTTATTATATACATATGAGCTTTTGGTTCTTGTTTGGATAGATAGCTTATGAAAGATTACTATTATCATTTATGCATGTATTGAATGAATCTTTCATATGGCTAAAGTATGTTTGTTCTATGAAAGTTCAATAAAATTGCTAACAATTGGTAACAATTGGTATCAAAATTACTAAAGATTTTTTAACTTTCATATATATTTATTTATGTGCCTATCCTTGATATAGCTTGTACCTTTCGTGCAAAATTGTGTGTGCCTTATATTAATCCTTATTTTGAAAATGAGGAGAAATCTTATAATACAATTTTGATTGATTTGTTTTGTGATAACAATTGGTATGCTTCTTGATGATATATCTTTAATAATTAGTATCCATAACAATTGGTATGAGCTTGTATGCATGTGCTTGAATTTATGCTTAATTGCTATTGATGTTTTAGATTATAAGCACATCTTATGATAGCATGATTTATGAGTAGATTGCATATCATTCATTATCCTTTGCTCATAAATTTCATGTAGTAAATTTGATGACTTGTGCTAAAATGCCAAATTTGGATACACTTATACTTTTGTGCTTGAATACATGTATATGAACTTCATTGTGCATATTACACTTGATTACATGCATTCAAAATTCTCTTAATATTATTGGTATCAAGCATTTTATCTTATGCCTTGAATTGATCTCTCTTTCTTTTGAAATGACAAAAAGGGGGAGAGAGTTAAGATATATTTCTTCTTGTATGCTTATTGCAATTGATATAAGAGTTTAAAAATTTGGTATAAAGAGCATAAACAAAAAAGAGAAGAAATGTTTTATGAATATATTTATTAATGATGCCTCTTTGTGTTTATTTACTCATTAATTTGCTCATGCCTTTTTGTTATGACAAAAAGGGGGAGAAATATCATATAGACAAATTTGCTTGTGCTTGATATATATATATATGTTTATGTGTGCATAATTGCTATATATGCTCTAACATATGTTTGTTGAGTTGTGTTGGATTAGAATGCATAAATTGAGGGAGAGTTTTGCCATGTTGGATTAGGATGCACAAATTAAGGGGGAGTTTTGCCATGCATTGATGGGGAGTTTTCCAAAATGTCTTTCAAAATCTTAAAAGTTTTAGAGAAAGTTTTTCATCAAGCAAATTTATCTCTAAGTTTTGTCATATCAAAAAGGGGGAGATTGTTAGCCTTGAATTGATCCTTATTTTGAAATGAAAAAACATTAAAGCTAAATAAACTTGATCAAGATTTTGAAAAATGATTTATTTAGTACATGTTCTTAAGTTTTATATTTTGGTACTAAATAAATAATATGATTTTCAAAGCTTAAACAAACCTTTCTTTGTTTTCATATTTCTCAAACCAAATCTATCTTTAAAGATTATTTATTTAAGCTTAAATGAAAGTCCAATTGTTGTGTTTAAAGTGAACTTATTCATTTTAGACTTAATACAATTTTGATAATATTAGTTTTGAGAAATAGATTAACTTAAGAAAGCTATTTTACAAGAACAAAGTTTTCCAACATTGAACTTACTTTATTTTTCTGTATTAATTCACAAAGTTTTAATATTTGAATTTTATATGGCTGGAAAGCTCTTTGAGTTTACTTTGTAATGGATCAAACAAGAGGTAACTTTGAAAATTCACTATAATTCATACTCAATGAATTAGATGATAAATTTTATATGGATAGAAATCTCTTTAAGTCTAGTTTCTAAATCTTTAAACGGTTTGTGATTTGGATTTATATAACTTAAGATATAATTAAATTAGCTAGTAGAGTGCAAAACAGGAGATAACCACCCAGCCGCTGACAGGATCGATCCCTTCATGGAAGGGATCGATCTAGTCATGATTTTCAAGTGAAAAATGATTCAAAACATGAACCAATCGATCCCCTCAAGCAAGGGATCGATCGGTTTTGGGAAGAAACACTCAAATGGCTACTTTTTGGTGCTTCCAATGGCTATTTTCTTCTTCCAAACACTTCTAATGGCTACCTCTTCAATTTCTCTATAAATTGGGCACTCCAACACACTAAGAAGATCAATGATTCAAGAGAGCAAGAGCCAACAAGCAATATTTTCATTCTCTCAAATAATTAAGAGTTCTTAGAGCTTCAAAGTCTATATCTTTTTATTTATTGTATCCAAATTATTTTTTGTTGTTCATTCATCATTTTCTTGTCTATACCATTGTGTACTTCAAATTAGTAAACACCCAACCTTTGAGAGGTTCTTAGAGTTTGCAAAACACTTCAAAATTTTGTATTATGTGCTTGTAAGCTTAAGAGGGAGGACAACCCTTAAGAGTGTGTAGTGTTGAGTTTGTAAAGCTTTGAGAAGCTTGTTTGTAATCTTCAACACATAGTGGATTTGAGCCTTGGTGTGGACAACCAAGAGAGAGGACGTAGGTGCCTTGTGGAGAAGGACCAAACATCTATAAATTATCGTGTTTGATTTCTCTATCCCTATCTCCTTATAATTTATTGTTGCCCATATTTGATTTTAAGTTCATTAATTATTATTGTTTGCATTATATTTTCATCAAAAGTGCTTATTGTCTTAATTTTCATTCAACTATATTGAAATCATTATTTGGGAAGAATTTGGAGAGATCCAATTCACCCCTCTCTTGGATCACCATCTAACCTATAAAGCTAACAAGTATAATAGTTTAAATCACAAGAGTTAGAGGTTACATTTGATTCCATAATAGCCATGAGACATGATGCATATTGGTTAAAAATTTATTTTTCATCTAGCTTATCCAACATTCTCCATATCTCATTTGAGGTTGAGCATTCTAAGACTAAGTTAAAGTTGTAATCATATAAAGCTCTATAGAGAATGCACTTGGCCTTTGCATCATCTATTATTTGCCTCATGTAATTTGCATCATTTAAAGGAATTTAAGCCCCTTTTTCAACCACAGTCCAAGCTCTAAAATTTTAGGCCATTATGAACATCTTCATCCTCCTTCTCTATTCACAAAATTCAAATTTATCAACCATATGAGCTTTGAAGACTTTCTCACTATCTTGGAACCAAAATTGAGCCATAGGATCTTTACTCAAGGTGTTTAAACCTGCAAAAAAAGATCAAAGCTCTAATACCAATTGTTAGCTTTATAGGTGAAATGGTGATTTAAGAGGGGGATGAATTAGATTTCTCCAAGTTCTTCCCAAACAATGATTTCTAAGTAATTGAATGAAAATTAAAACAACAAGCACTTTTAATGAAAATATAATACAAACAATAATAATTAATTAACCTAAAATCAATATAAACAACAATAAATTGTAAGGAGATAGGGATAGAGAAATCAAACACAATGATTTATAAAGGTTTGATCCTTCTCTACAAGGCACCTATATCCTCTCTCTTGATCGTCCACACCAAGGCTTCAAACCACTAATTGAAGAAAAACTCATACAAGATACAAACCTATCTTGTACTAAATCTCTATCTTTTTTCTCAAAACTTAGATAGCAACCTCTACCCTTATAATATCAAGAGGATACCTCACCTCTTGTTTACAAGATAACCTAAACAATTTTTGCAAACTAAAATAGCTCTCAAGGTTGAGTGTTTGCCTAATAAAATACAAAAAAAATGATGAATGATGCACAATAATATTTTGGATACAAGAAATACAATGATATTGAATTTAAGCTTTAAAACTCTTGATTTTTTTGAAAGAATGAAAGTATGACATGTTTGATCTTACTCTCTTGATTCATCATCCTCTTTGGTGTGTTGAAGTGGCCAATACATTGAGAAATTGAAGGCTTGGAAGAAGAAATGCCAGTTGGAAGCATGAAAAATTAGCCGTTAAAGAGTTTATTTAGGTAAGGGACCCGATCGATTGGTTCAGCTAGGGGATCGATCCTGTAACCCAGGGTATCAATCCAGTGGAGCTACTTTGTTGTATCCTATTTTGCACTCTACTCACTAGTTTGATCATATCTTGAGTTATACAAATCCAAATCAAAAAATCGTTTGAAGATTTAGAAACTAGACTTAAAGGGCTTTCTATCCAAATTCATCACTAATTCATCGTATATGAATTATAATGAATTTTCAAATCTATCCCTTGTGTAGTTTTTAGACAACTGCAGAATGTCTAGTTAAAATTCAAAATCTTTTCTTAGAAAATTAGGGTTTTGATTTTGTTTGATCCATTAGAAAGTAGACTCAGAGCTTTTCAATCATATAAAATTCAGATATTAAAACTTTGTGAATTAATCCAGAGAAATGTAACATGTTCAATGTTGGAAAACTTTGTTCTTGTAAAATAACTTTCTTAAGTTAATCTATTTCTCAAAACCAATATTATCAAATTTGTATTAAGTCCAAAATAAATAAGTTCACTTTAAAAACAACAATTGAACTTTCATTTAAGCTCAAATAAATAATCTTTAAAGATAGATTTTGTTTGAGAAATATGAAAACAAAGAAAGGTTTGTTTATACTTTGAAAAACATATTATTTATTTAGTACCAAAATATAAAACTTACGAACATGTACTAAATAAATCTTTTTCAAAATCTTGATCAAGCTCCTTTAGCTTAATGTTTTATCATTTCAAAATAAGGATCAATTCAAAGCTAACATAGATAAACTTTTAGCGATGATTTATTTTGACCTCCAAAACCCTTTTGTTCCAATAACTATGGTTAGTTCAATCCTTATGTTTAACCTTTTTTCTTCTTCTTCAACTCCACCACCAACTTTCAAATAACCTAAGTTTACAGTCTAGTTTTAAGTTGTCATTTGATTCTGCATCATCTTTTTCTTTCTTTAATATTATAGAGGTCTTTACTCCTTTTTGGGCTTAGGGACCTTTACAAACTTTAGCAGTTAAGTAAATCAATAAGAAGGCTTTTGGATATGAATATGCTCAAAATTCTAAATAGGTTTAAAATTTTGAGCAGGCCAAAAAGTCCAACCAAAATAATAAGGAAAATGAATATGGAGATAGAGTAGAAGGTTCTGAAGATGATAACTACTCCTTCATTCCTTTCTACACTCATAATCTCTTAGGCATAACCCTAAAAGATGTGTTAAAGAACTTAAAAGGCCAAGCTAATCCTGAAGACTATCGTAACCTATCATCCATTCATCATTTCTTTGCTATAAAGTTTAAGTTTGATTTTTCTGACAAGGGTATAGAGTAATAATGCCGACATCCCAAGATAAGATCACCAACTCATTAAAGTCTAACAAAACATAGGTGTGGGATTCTATTATGGTCAGCCTTAGTTTTCTTTTGCATTTTTTTATTGTTGAGTAAATATATGGCAGTAAATATTGGATTTTGAATCAAACTAAAAATTGAATGCTTCCCCATTTCCTCCTATGAATGGCATATCAGCCATAACAAGAAAAAAAATGGCATTCGACCATTGTATCAAGATGACGAAAAGGTTTTTGTTGAAGTCTCTTCCTCTTTCAAACAAAGTATGGCTTTTGAACATGATGAAATATGATGAAAGAGTATTCATCCAATGTGTGAGATAAGTCTCATTCATATGTGGGACTATATGATAAGTCACATAGAGAATAAGAGAGGAAAAGAAAGAGATTGGCAAAGCAAAGGAATAAGACATTCTTTGCAAACTCTCTGAGGAATCTCGTACTTCGATGTTTTAGGACGTATGTTATGGATAATGGATAATTTTTGAATGCATGATCTTATCCTTAACTAGTGAATTAAGTTGGTATCATTTCCACAACATTTCCACAACAATGCTTTCATTGTGCTTTTGCAAGTCAAGTAAGTCTTCTGCATTAGTTATGATATATGATCTTGTTCATCATATTACTAAATGATCCTTTATTGGTATCAAAGCTAGGCTGGCTAGATTTCTGGATATTTTAATGTTTATTTTGAAACATCAAAATTACAGACATGTTCTTGAGTTCTTATCGGAATGTGTTTGAAAATATAAAAGTATGTAATTTGTTGCAGAAAGTTGTTATGGATATGTTGAAACAATCAATTACAAGTTTCCATTGTCATTTGGATTATTTTGGACCGACTTTTTAATTTTCAAAACTCGAGCATTAGAATGCTCAACAGGGTATCTGAATGCTCTAAGCAAAATATCAATTTTTAGCCATTTTTTAATAGGCATTCGAATACTTTCTTAGAGAAGTCAAATGCCATATGTGATTTTTCAATAGATTGAAAAAAATAAAGAAATTTAAAAAATAAATAAATGTTTTAAATTTTTTTTTTTATAGTTCTTAGTTAACTTTAGAATGATGAAAAGCATAAGAATGATTAAAATATGTTTTAATCATTATGAAACTTGTGTATATTCATGAAATTTCTTGCATATATGTTACAAAAAAATCATGACAATAATTGTGAAAACTCCTATTGTTATAAGGACTTAGGCACAATTGCTTAAAGCCATAAAGGCTATTAATTGAATTAGTGTGGCAACGAATGGATCCAAATGATGATGATATTGTGTGTTATATTATTAAGGGTTAATGATAAGATTAAAAAGTTGATCTTGTGAGGCAACACGCATATAAAGAACATCTAAATATATACATAATGTTGAATAGATACACTCTTTACACTTAGACAGAAGAATCTTTCCAAAGATATTTAGATGTCTAACGAGAGAAAATATCCTAATGTTACAACTTTGGTAAATAACTTTGTGACATCGTGAAAAAGAGACAAGAAGGAATGTGACCTTCTTTATTGGCCCAAGTCTCCATAATGACACACAAAATTCTTGAATCTCCATAGATGGCTAATAAGAATGTGGAACTATCATAGGAATTTATGGATTCCATCCTAGTCACTAGACAAGTTTGATTGGGAACATAGTTTAATAAATATTGGGTATGTTTAAGATGAAATTTGTCCATGTGTTCAATATGTACATAAGACTTGTCTATTTGAATTTCAATCAATGTATATTATTGATTAAAGGTAACCTTATGGTTAGTGGGAGTTTTAAGATAATTGATTTGTTCTATTTTAGAATGGTTGATTTTGTACAATGAAATAAATTAGTGATAATCAAATACATTAAAAATAGAATTTGATTGCGAATGTAGTGGCCTTTTGGTTTCATTTTTATGTGAATGATTGTCATTGTTTTATTTTTGTGGCAAAATAGATGTGTGTAATGCTTGGAATTAATTAGTGTATGGGTCTCTCAATATTGAATTATCCTTTGAATATGATTTTTATATTTAAGTATATGGTTATTGAATAGGGATAATTATGAAATCTTAAGTATCAAAACTCAGTATGTGTTAAAAGAACAATAGATTCTTGAAATTTCAAACATTGTCCTAGTTGAATCTGAGTATAGGAATACATCCAAACATAGAAAGGACCAAAGGCTTGTGAAGCCTGGATATTATGTGTGAGTTCAGGTTGCATGATATTGCTAAAAGAGATGTGGAGTGCCTTGAGAACAAAATTTGTATAAAAAAGAGGCCGATCACACTCTAACAAATGAACATGAGATTCAAGCAACAATTTGGTCAAATAATTGAGAGTACATGAAGGTGCATTTTACCCATGATGAGAGTATAAAGATTTTTAATGATGCTTCTCATCATCTTCAATTAAAGGAATATCATATAAGAAACATTTGAGCCTAATGCTATTGTACATATGGCATACACATATTCAAAGAAAGCCATGATCTTCAAGCACAAGTCACATGGTGAGAACAAGGAAAAGTTCCTAAAAGACCAAAGAGTGGTCAAAGTGGCAAAGAGAATGGTCCCTAAGCTCAGTTTAAAAAGAATAAAGCTAAAGTGAAGCACATTAGTTATGGAAAAGAGAGCCAATTTGCTTGTAAATGTAATAAGATGAAGAAGACTCATGAACTACAAAACATATAGCACGAAACATGAGAAAAATGTATTTATGTAGGAAACAATTAAAGGATTGAAGTAAAGCGAGTTGATACCTATAAGTTAAGTGTGTAAAGTGGAAAAACTCTTGTCCTGCATAATGTCTTGCTTGTTCTTGATATTTGATGGAATTTAATTTTTATCATTGTTCTTCTTTATCTAGGATTTGTTATGAATTTTAATAACACTAATATGGATTTGTTTTTTAAAACAAATCATTATGATTCTAGATGTTTATTAAATGGTTTTGTGATGCTAATATTAATTTAAATGTTTGGCATGCTAGACTTGGCCATATAGGTCAATAAATAATGGATAGAATAGCAAAAGAGGGATTACAATACTCAATATGATAAAGTTAATTAGCCTTTATGTGTAAACTATCTAGCAAAAAAACTAACAAGTAAACCATTTAATAAAGAAATTAGAGTTAAAATTCCATTGTAACTGATATATTCAAATATTTGTGTTCAATTCATGTAATGACACATAGTGGAGGTTAATATTTTATCACATTAATTGATGATAACATATATTTCAATTGTCTATTTGATTCTTCACAAGTTTAAAGCTTTAAAGTGCTTTAAAAATATGCGTTCTTTGTGAAAAATCAATTAGATAAAAGTGTTAAAGCATTAAGAACTTATCATGGATATGAGAACTTATTTGATTAGTTCAAACAGTGATATGATGAAAATGGTACTGATAGGCAGTTAACAATTTCAATGACTCTACAACAAAATGATGTTGTAAGAAGGAGAAATAAAACTCTTCTGGAAATGGTTAGGTCAATATTAGCCCAAATGAGTTTGCAAATCTTTTTTGGGGTAAAGTATTGTTATCAACTATCTATATATTCAATTGAGTATCTTCCAAGTCAGTTACAACCACTCCTTATGAATTGTAGATTCGTAGAAAACTCAATCTCAATAACTTAAGAACTTAAGGTTGTACTATCTATATTTTTGAGTTTGCTCATTAACATGGCAAGTTTTAGATCCACAATGCAAAAAAGGTATATTTCTAAGATACTCTAAACATTCCAAAGGGATATGTGTTTATAAGTGAACAATCAAGTATGAGTGTAAATGAATTTTGAATCTTGGAATGCCAATTTTCTAGAAAATAAGTTTCCAAAATAAAAGTGAGATAAGTTAGGAAATGTCTCCTTATAAGATGAAGATGCAAATGATTTGCTAAGTCACAAATCAATTAATGCATAATCCTGATCAATAACTAACAATATCTATTCCAAGTGAGAGCATGACTAAAGTTGATGAATTTGTTAAATTCGTTTCACAAAAATCACAAGTCTAGTAAAAAAAAATGGATAAAGGTAATGGAATAAGAAAGAAGGAGTTTAAGATCAGATAATGTTTAAGAATTGATTGATCTAACCAAAAGACACGATTCTAGCCATGGCATGTTTAGATGTGGAGTTACATCAAATGGATGTGACAAGTGCCTTTATAAACGGAGAATTGAAAGATAAAATCTATATGGAATGACCTATAGGTTTCATTGACAAAGGTCAATAGCATAAAGTGTGCAAATGATTAAGATCATTTTATGATTTTAAAAAATCTTTCAGGCAATGGTACATTAGTATTCATCAAGCGATAATTTCATATGATTTTATCATGATTGAGGAAGATCACGATGTGTATGTCAAAAGAGTAATAAACAAGCTTGTGATCTTGTCACTCTATGTGGAAGACATACTATTAGCTAGAAACGATAAGGAGTATTCCACTACGATGAAAATTGGTTGCCCTTAATTTGAAATAAAGGACATGTGCGAAGTAGCTTACATACTTGGTTTAAGAATCAAGAGAGATAGTTTCAAGAAATTGTTCTCTTTCACAAGAGTAATATATTAAGAAAATTCTTAAATCATTTAGTATGTAAGACTGTAAGCCAATTGATACTCCTATGACAAAAGGTGAAAGCCTGAGGCAAATAATGTGTGTTAGGACCCCACAAGATAAAGGAACAAATGACAAAAGTTCTTTACTTTAGTGCTATTGGAAGCTTTATGTATACTATGATGTGCACAAGGTCGAACATCTACTATGTTGTGAGTTTGATAAGCAGATATCAATCAAATCTAGGTTAATCCCATTGAAAATCCATGAAAAGGACATTAAGGTATCATAAAGGCACCGTGGATTATTTGTTATACTATAAAGAAAGTGATCTATATTTAATTGGTTATATGGATGCCAATTCAAAAAGAGATTTAAATGAAAGAAAAATTTACCTTTGGCTATGTTTTCTTACTAAATATTGGGCTATATCTTGGATCAATAAGAAAGAGACTTGAATAGCACTATCCATAATGAAAGCTAAATTTGAAGCACTTTCAGTGGTAATGCAAAAGGTTGTTTGGCTTATGAGATTTTTTAATCTTTTGAGAATTGAGAAAGATGATTCTAACTTGATGTTACTAAATGTGATAGTTAAGCAGTAATCGCATTTGCAAATAGATCCCAAAAACCAAACACTAATATACCAAATATAATTTTGTAAAAGAAATGGTTGCATAAAAAAAAGTCAACAAGTATATTTCTATGCATGAGATAATTATAGATCCATTAACTAAGCCTATGCTTAGAGCTATGTTTCATAGCCACATGAAATCTTTAGAGTTGCATAGATAAAGATGTATAAATTAAAATGTTACATGTGAACAATATATGATTTTTCCAATTTAAGTTGACTTATATTGAATGCAATTAATGACGTTAAAGTTTAGTACTTTGTATTGTGAAACATGTACACATGTATATGTTTATGTACATATATGATATAATTTGAAAGGTATGCCAAACAGATGATTGACCTTCTTACACAAGCAATTGCCTTAATAGTTTGGCACATAGAGATGAGATTAGTTTAAGTTATGGATCAAAAACCCAAGCTTAAAACAGAATCGCTTCGATAAGGGATCAATATAACGCCACTTCATATTAAGCTTTTGGACCGAAAGTGAATAATCCCACTGTTCATTTTCTCTATCTTAAATGCCAAGAAGAAGTCTTATTGATTATGTGAAATCAAGTAGGGTGTAGACTCAAGTTAGATACTGAAAGTATCAAAACATCATCTATATTGTATTGATATCTAATGGTATAGATATAGGCTCCCTGGAAAAATGAGAATAACACTATAACATGTGTTCCATGCCACATGTGCATTGTTTAATCAGTAAAAGTAACAGAAGAATAGGTTTCTATTTCTTGTTGTGTGAAACTCTTGAGATTAGAAGATCTCATATTTATTACACTTAATGACTTTCGACTGTTTCTTAAAGTTTCAGTTCAATATTAGCTATCTTAGATTGTTGCCTATGGTCATAAATGATTAGATCTAATGTGACGTATTTGGATAGCAATTGAATTGAAATAAAAAGATTCTAGAAGAAGGAAAGATCATTCTGGTGTTACATTTGATTGTATTTATAGGCTGACCAATTATGTTTGAAATGTCAAATATAATTGTGAATACATAAGTATATCATGTATTATGATAAAAGAAAGATCATGAGGAACTTAAAATGTGACTAAATGGATCTAGGGTGTTGAATATTTACTCTACTTGTACTTGAGAGTTACTATATATACCTAATGGTTATATAAGTGACTAGATGTATTTTTGAGCTACTATATGCACCTATTAGTCGTATAGCAATTACGCTTTCGAAGTATTTTGGTCGTACAACTTATGTCCTTCTATGAACGCATTGTAAATTGTAAAGAAAATATTCTCTTGATCATGAAAGTTTGTCACCCATTTTGTGTGAGTGGGAGATGTTGGAAATAGTCACTCAAATTGGTGGACTTTGAAAAATAACTACATATTGTAGTTATAAAAAAATTGCCTATGGTAGTTAATATTGGGTTTTGAATCAAACTAAGCCAAATGCTTTTCTATTTCCTCCTATGAATGGCATTTCGACCATAACAATAAAAAATGGCATTCAACAATCTCATGAAGATAACGAAAAGGTTTTTGTTAAAGCCTCTTCCTCTCTTAAATAAAGTATGGCATTTGGCCATGATGAAAGAGTATTCATCCAATGTGTGAGATAACTCTCATTCATATGTGGGACTATGTGATAAGTCACATAGAGAATAAGAAAGGAAAAGAAAAAGACTGGTAAAGCAAAGGAATAAGACATTTCTTGTAAACTCTTTGAAAAATCTCATGCTTTGGTGTTTAAAGACTTATGCTGTGGATAATGGATAATTTTTAAATCCGTGATCTTGTCATCAACTAGTGAATTAAGTTAGTGCCGTTTCTATAACACTTTTGCAACAATGCTTTCGTTATACTTTCGCAAATCAAGTTACTCTTCACATTATTTATGATATATGATACTGTTTGTCATATTATTAAATTATCCTTTAGAAACAAATGCTGTTGATTGGTTAGCGATATTTTGAAATCAAACGCCACTAAAACATTTATAACACAAACACCACTAATTATTTAGTAGCAATTACAAAAAAAAAATATCACTAAATTTAGTAGTTATTTTTTGTGCTTTAATGGCAATTCATAAAAACTAAAAAATTTTCATTAAGTAGCTTTGTTTATGTTTCTATAGTTTAGCAAAGTTTTGTTACCATAAACGCTGCTAAATTCTAGAATTTACTATAATTAAATCTTTATTTCTTTCAATTTTTACTGCTATAATTATATAAAAAAGTATTGAAACAAATAAAGCTTAATCAGAATTCATAATCTAAATATCAAAATACGTAATTTTTTTCAGTACATTAAAAACTTAAATACAATAAAATTCAACTTATTTTTCAATTACATAAATTAAGTAGAAATTCAAAAAGTATGAAATTGATGACTGCCGACAGTTGGAGCACTGCAAATTGATGAAGGATTTTTTTTACCATGATCACTAGTGTGCTTAAAAACTTACTGAATAAAGTAAAACATGTTTTTACATTTAATGATATGCTATTTAGATTTAAAAAATATAAATAGTTACTAAATAATACCAGAGTTGGCAGACCACCTATATTGGTTCCTAGAAATTATTGTTACATAAAATTCATAAGAGTGTCTTATCATTCATGTAATTGTTGATATCTTGCACGCTCCTGATCCATTCTAGCACGTTCTTCGTCAATTATAGGATGCACCTCTTCTAATCTAGCATGCTCTGCTCTCTTTTTGCTACTATTTGCTTAAAACATTGTTACATAGTTTGTAATCCCTTTTTCAATATGGAGATATCTTGTGAAGACTAGCTTGCTGAGAATGTAAATTGCTAAGAGCTATGTCTATAGTAGCTAGAAGGTGTTAGACCCAAACTAAGGCTTGAACCAATCCGTGTCTTTCTTTTCTAGCAACTTCTGTGAATATCTGATCTTTCGAGTCTTAAATGTTGACAGAACAATCGAATGATGCTTTAATCTTAGTTACTATTTTCTCTTTCGCTTTCTCTTGTAAATTAATCAAATAAAGTTATCAAGTTTAATAATTATTCAAAATATATTTGCAATAGTAAATTTATTGTCTGTGTAACATAAATCCAAGAAATTACCACAATTTTTTTGCATTTCGACATTCAGGTAAGATTCGTCTTTTCTTCTGAGGGTTTTTTGAAAAAAGTTCCACACGTCTAATTTTTTTAATCATACTCAATCTCCTATATAAAAGCACATATGAAAAATAACAAAAATATCAAATGTCCAAAAAAAAATGTAGCAACAAATTTGCACATATCAAGCATAGCAGCTAAGTTCAACCATTTGGACAAGTTTAATACATTTATTATAACTATCTAAGTTGCTAAAACAGAAATATAGCAACAGATTTAAAATTTTGCCATTTTACGGCATAAAAGTCCTAAAAACACATAAACTATTATATATTGATAACATATTAAGCATGGTAACCAAGTTCAACCATTCAAATAAGTTTAATATCATGTATTCAAAATATCTAAGTTGTTAAAATATAAATATAGTAGAAAATGTATATTTTTGCCTTTTTATGACACAAAAGTCCTAAATACACATAAATCATAATATTTTCACACATATAAAGCGTGGTAGCCAAGTTCAGTTGTCATAACAATTTTTCGTCTTGGAACTCAATCATTAGACGTAAAATTAGGGAGTCACCACCAATCTTTTTTTAGTATGGTGAGATTGGCCACAAAAAAATTTATTTTTAAATAAACCCTAAAATTAATTAAGATTTATTTAAAAATATTTTGGTCTATGAATCAGTGCTGCATTCTGTAGTATAGTTATGTATAAGAAAGGTTATAGTATCCCATAACGCCAATCCAAAAATAGTAGCAATTGATTCCGTGCTATCCATTAAGCTTGAGTAAAATTTAAAAAAAAAATCTTCAAAAGGATTTAATATTGAAAATTATTATTAAATTACTTTAACATTTTAGTAAAAATTTAAAAATATTTTCTCACTTCAGGAGTATTTAAGATATCTATTGACACTTTTGAAGAGGCTCCAATTGTCGGGTTCAAAAATAATTTTTATCTATTATTTTCTTATTTGATGCGAGGCAATGAAATGCATTTTTCATGGATCGCTATGTCACATGTAGAACATACATAAGAAACATAATTTGCTTCAGTACCACATGCGTCACTAACAAATTTGTCACCAAGATCTCTTAATGATAAAGTAAATGAGTGCTCATGATGATTTTTGTCTTCAGCCATGGAACATGGCCCTTGACAGAACACATTCAATGTCAATGTCCAACTTGTAAGGAAGACAATGGTAAAACAAACTCCAATGATCCCTTTGGCATCAAATTCGGTTTCTTCTCAAAATTCATAGAGTTTTACTCTCAAATTTATGGAGATGTAGCTAACTAATATAAGTACATGCAGTAGAAAGCATAAAGCAAAATAAAACCAAATTGACCTTTAAAATTAACAAAAACCAAAGCTTAACAAAATCTGAAAACAGAGTTGGAAAATTTTCAAATTGCAAGCTCAAATCAACGAATTTAAACTCCAAATTTCTTGTGGAATTAGCTGATTAGTAAATGAGCAAGTAACTAAAAGCTTGAAGCAAAGGTGAAAATCAATCAAACAATAAATGAAATGATGGAAATTCTGGAAACATGATTGAATAACAGAAAATTGCAAGCTTAAGTTGAAAGAATTTGATCAAAGGGAATCAATGTAAATCAAGCTAACAAGTAAAAGAACATATAAAAAGCTAATGATGAAATGGAACGAAAATCAACTTGAAAAAAAATTTAAACAACAGCTAACATGAAAGCAGGAAACAAAATTGCTAAGAGAACACAATTAAAAACAAAGTGTTTTTGATTGCACATTAAATGAAAATTTTACTATAAAGTAGAGATTAGTAAAGGACTAAAATATCTAAATATAAAAAAAAATACACTACTAGAAAACTCCATGAAAAACTAAGCAAATAGCATTCAAAACTGAGTAGCTATAGAGCTATTAGCTTGAGGTGTTGCAATAGGGGCAGAAAAGAAAATTTCCTAAAGTGGTTAGAGCTCTCTCTTCTTAGCCCTAAAGGTTTCTATTTATAGAGGATTCCTAAGTTTATTATAGCCAATCATCTTGCTCAAAAAAGCCAACTCAGCAACTCTAAAATCAGCTCTCAAAATTGTGTTATTTCTTACACGATTAAGAGGCAATAGTTGTCCTCTTTGCTTAGTCATAAGTGGACCAATTGCATCATCTTTCAACTGCCAAGATAAATAACAATTGAACTCTAAATTTGTAACCTCAATACCCCTTCAAAATTGTGAATTCCAGTAGCAAGTGCATGGAGACAGCAATTTATGGTCTTATTTTTTCTTCTAGTACATTAGTCTCTCTTCTTGTGTCCATGAAAATAAGATGTGAGACAACAACACTATTTTATAGAATTATTATAATATTAAATTGATAAACACTATTTCACTTGATTGTTGTTTGATTCCTAATGATGAAGTTCAATTTCCCCTAATTTTTTTATATTGTTTTTTTAAGGTAGATTGAAAATTCAAGATCAAAGGGAATTGTGCTTTGCTAGTGGATGCCATGTAGGATTACGTGAGTGGACCTTATGGATTACATGAAAAATGCTTGAGGAGTCAACAAAGCTACCTATGCAAACTTGCACGATTACTTTAATTAAGAGCTAAATTAAAAAATCCATGGTTGCCAAGCTTGTTAGGAGAAACAAGAGTTGAATGGAGCTAAATTTTATTAGTTGAAAAAGCCATGTGGAGCTTAGGAAACAGTTAATATTGAGGCAAAGCCAAGCCACTCCAATTGAAGAGTCCAAGCCGTGATGACCCTCGTTGATGCATATTTGAACCACCTTCTTGTATGAACTAAGTTGCAAGAAGATTTGAGCTAAATTAAAAAGCTTCTAGGTAGATAAAAGAGCTGCCCAATTTAGCCATGAAGCCATATTTGAGTGCACATACAAGAGAAAGAAGATGACCCAAGAAGGGGGGATCAATGCACTAGAGGACAAAATGGAACCACAAGCTGTTGTCTCCATACAATTGCTACTAGAATTCAAAGTTTTTAAAGGGTATTGAGGCTATAAAGTCAAAGCTGAGCTAGCCCTTATCTTGGCACTTGAAGAGATGCAATTGGTCCAAGTAAGATTCTTCACATAGGCTACAAAAGCTAACTAAGCAAAAAGTACAATTGCTACCTCCTGATCATGCAAGAAATGATGCCATTTTAAGAGCTAATTTTTGAGATACTTAGTTGGCTTTTTAGAGCAAGATGATTAGTCATAATAAACCTATAAACCATTTATAAATAGAAACTTTTAGAGTTAAGAAAAAAAAGTGCCAGTTGCCTTAGGAATTTTTTCTTTCCTCCCCTTTTACAATGCCTCAAGCTAGCACCTCTATAGCTACTCAATTTTGAAGGTTGTTCACTTAGTTTTTCATAAAGTTTTCCTATAGTTTTTTTTAGTTATTTTAATACTTTACTAATATACTTTACAGTAAAATTTTCATTTTTGTAATCCAAAACACATTATTTTTCAATAAGAATCCTTTTTCACCAATTATGTTTCTAATTTTAAGGAAAAAGCTACTATAACAACACACTAAGCCTTATATCCCATATTTTGAGGGTCAATTGTATGAAAAACTAAAAAAGAGAATCAAATTAGGTTGTAGTTTGAATCCTCTTGAGCCACTCATTTCTATCAATAACCACTTTTTCATCTAATTCCTTAACCATCATATCATTTTTATTACTTGCGTCCATATCTTTCGTGATCTACCTATAGATGTTTTGATCTCTCATAGATTTAGAGACTAAATTCTCCTAACCGATGCACAGCTAGGCCTACATTTCACATGTCCAAAGCATTGCAAACAATCCTCTCTTGTCTTCTCTTCAATTCAAACTACCCCACATTTTTTTTAAATCTCTTCATTTCTAATTTTGTCTCTTTTAGTCTTAACACACATCAATCTAAGCATCATTATCTCCACTATGTTCATTTTCTTGTCATGTTGTTTCTTAACAGCCCAACACTCATTTCTATATATTAATGTAGGCCTTACAATTATTTTACACAATTTCACTTTTAACTTTAAAGGCATATTGCGATTACACAACACACCCGACGCACATCCTGCTTGAATCCTATGTATAATATTTGCTTCTATCTCAGTATCACTCTGAATAATTGATCTTAAATATCGAAATTGGCTACCCTTTGGTACTCTCTCACCATCCAACTTAACCACATTAGTACTCACTTTCTTGTGATTATTAAACTTGCATTCCATATATTCAATTTTAGATCTACTCAATTTAAAACTTTAAGACTCCAATGTATTTCTCCATAATTCTAATTTTGCATTAAGGGCATAACTAATGCCCCCAACCTTGGATATGTCCAGTGAGCTCATCCATAACTAATGTAAAAAGGAAAGGACTTAGTGTTGAGCCTTAATGTAATCTTGAGGTAATAGGGAAGCTCTCTATCAGGCCCTCAGCCATCCTCACATTCGTTATCACTCCTTCATACATATCTTTAACTTTGTTGATGTACTTTAAAGAGACTTATTTCTTCATTAAGGCCCACCAAAGTACTTTTCAAAGAACTTTATTGTATACTTTCTCCAAGTCGATAAATGTCATATGTAGATCTTTTTTTCTCACCTGAAAACCATTCACTAAAAGCCTCAAAAGGAGGATCGCTTCTATTATGGAGCGTCCTGGCATAAATCCAAATTGGTTTTCAAAAATAGTGACCTCACGTCGCAACCTACATTTAATTACTCTTTCCTAAAGTTTCATAGTATAACTCATAAGTTTTATTCTTCAATAGTTTGAACAATTTTATATATCACCTTTATTCATGTATAAAGGCATAAGAATGCTCTTCCTCTATTCTTTTGGTATCTTTTAGGTACACCAAATTTTGTTAAAAAGATTAGTCAACCATCTTATCCTTATTTGACCCAAGCATTATCAGACTTCAATCAATATTCCATCTGGTCCTACAGCTTTCTTTAATCTCATCTTTCTCAAAGCCTTTTTAACCTCATAGCTTTTAATACTACGTTTAAACACACAATTTACATCTTGATAAGGTGTGTTTAACCCACCTATATCATGTTCAAAATTGCTATTAAAAAGATTATCAAAATAATCTCTCTATCTCTTTTTAATCTCCTAATCCTTCACTAAAGCTTTTTCATCATTACCTTTGATGCATCTAACACCATTAAGATCTTTACTCTTCTTATCCCTTATCTTACCAATTTTAAAATGTTCTTTTTCTCTTACTTTTGTCTCTAGTTTTCTATACAACTCTTCATGGATCCTACCTATTCTTTGAGTCTTGAATAGTCTTTTTGGTTTCTTTTTTTTGCTATCTTATACTTCTGATAACTCTTCTCATCCTTATTGTTTAATAAATTTTTATAACACTCTTGCTTAACTTTGATTGCCTTTTTCACATCTTCGTTCCACCACCAAGATTCTTTTTTTAATGGTGCCTTACCCCTAGATTCCCCAAGTATCTCCTTAGCAACCTTTTGAATTCCAATAGTAATATTTTCCCATATTACTTCTACATCCTCATCAGGTTTCCAATTAACTACTTATACTACTCTATCACTAAATGCTACCATTTTGTCCTCCTTCAAGTTCCACCATTTAATACATGGTTCATTACTCTAATGTCTCTTCTTTGACCTCCTGAGGTAGAATAGATCAAGTACTAATAGTCTATGTTGTGTGACCACACTCTCACACGGTATAACCTTGTAATCTTTACAACTACTTCTATTATCTTTCCTCGTAAAAAAAAATCAATTTGACTAGTATTTGATCCACTCCTAAATGTCAACAAGTGTGATTCCCTTTTCATAAAACACGTGTTTAATATCATTAGGTCAAATGTAATAACAAACTCTATGATAGTCTCTTCGATTTCCTTTTTTTTTTTTCTCTAAAGCCATATCCCCCATATACCCTTTCAAAGTCATCACCATCCTTGCCTACGTAACCATTTATGTCTCCTCCAATAAAAACTTTTTTCCATATGGTATAGCTCGCGCTATCTCGTCTAAATCTTCCTAAACTTTTTGCTTACTCTCTTTATCCAAACCTATTTGCGGGGTATAGGCACTAATGACGTTAATAATTTTCTCTCATAAAATAAGTTTAACAAGTAAAATTTTATCTCCCTTTCTTTTAACATTAACCACATCATCCCTCAAATTCTTATTTACAATTATCCCAACTCCATCTTAGTTTTTTGGAGACATATAATATTAATTCCTCTTCCAACCATTACATCTCCTATCTCTACAAGCATACCAGTTAATGATCTTATATTCCAAGTACCTAAGCATAACTTACTCTTATGGACTAGCTTCTTTACTCATATTCATCCACTAAAACACGAGAACCCTTGCCTCTTTGACACTACACCATAGCAGTGACGTGACGTGTCACTTTCGCACGATGACCTAGCAACCCTTGTATATTTAACACTATATCTGAGCTTCTATGTAACACATCGCTAGGAGGTGACAACCCAATGAGAATTCTTATTTTGGTATTTCATTATGGTTTGACTATATTTTACACTAGCTATCAACCTATCATAACCCTTTTCTTTTATCTAGGCTTAGGACCAACAGTGTGACAACACATAGGCGGAGTTAAAGCTACTATTTCATTAAATTTCAAGTTGATTTTGATTTTATTTCATCATAAGCTACTTATATATTGTTCATTTACTTGTTAGCATCATCTACTAAAAGTTTGGAGTGAAAATACAAAGAAAAAATGAGTGATTAGAGAGAAAATCAAAACCTACTCTATTATTCTATTTCTGTTTGCTATTTCAAAAGCTTAAAGTTTGGACTTTTTTTACTTTACTTTTTAAGGTTTTGATTGTAAAAAGCGATCTTCCTTTGAAAAAAACCTAAAAGCTTTCAAAATATGAGTTGGCATGGGGAGAGCAAAAAGAGATGCTATTTTCTATTTTTAAGAGTCTTTAGGGTAGTCACGGTTTTAAGTTGTTTTCTCTTTATTTTTTTATACACTTAGGGAGATAAAGATATAGGTTGATGCATGTATGTGGAGATATGACATAAGAAGCATCATTCCTCTTGAACTTACCATGTTTTATTTTATTTTTATTTTAGAACTCTTGATTAAAAATATATTTCCAAATTCTATTTAGCTAGTTTTTGTTATTTTATTTTATTTTTCATGTGTTTTGGGGTAAGTTTGGATAATAAATTAAACCATTATATTGAGGCATCACCAAGGAGGCTTCATCACACCTGAGTCTTTTATTTTCCATTTATTTTGCATTTTATTTCAAGTTTTAGCTCTTTAAAAATTTTGCACTTTAGTTTATAGGTCTTTTAACTTTCAAGCCATCTACTTTATATGCCCTTTAAGTTTCTTTGCTATTTAAATTTCAAGAATTTTAAGTTGAATGCTTTTTTTAAGTTTATGCACTTTTAATTTCATTCCATTTACTTTCCTTATTTTTTGTTTATATGCCATGATTTACTTAAGTTTTTTATAATATTTACTTCCATCATGTTATCATATGCAAATGCTAACAACCACAAGCATAGGATTTGTACAAGTAATACAATGTAAGAAACCCAAGATATTGTTGCCTAAGGACTGCGATGGTATCTAGTACTAACTACAAAAATTAGGCATCTTAATTATATTCGGCTCTATTGAAAAAGTGGTGAAAGCAATTAAACTAGACTACCAACTTTAAACCTAAATTAAGTTAAGTGATGAACTTGAAGTTAAATTTACCTAAGTAATTATCCTAAGTGATGAACTTGAAATTAAATTTACCTAAGTAATTGTTCTAACTTACTAACCAAATTAACAACTTAACCTAACTTTAACCAAACCAATTATGAAGATTAACATAAGGACTAATTTTAACATGGTTAGTTGGTGAACATCCAATTTTATTATATTTATGGTAATGTTAAAATAATCAAATTAGTTCACTTTTAATAATGTTTACTAACTCTGCCTGTGTGTTACCACACTACTGCTCCCAAGTTTGGATAAAGTGATAAGGGTTGCAATAAGATGAAGGCCACATAAAACATAATGAAACCATGATGAGAAATTAAAATAAGAACTTTTGTTGGGTCGTCGCCTCCCAAGGATTGTTAGGGTGTCACCTGGAAGTGATGTGCCACATCATCACACAAGTGAGGTGTAAAATAGGCAAGGGTTCTTATGTTTTAATGGACAAATACAAGTAAAGATGTTAGTTCATGGAGGTAAGTTATGCTTAACTATTTGGAATATAGGATCGTTAACCAGTAAGCTAGAATAGATAAGAGATGGTCTTGACTAGAAGAGGAATTAATATTATGTGTCTCCAAGAAACTAATTGGGTAGGAAAAAAGGCTAGAAAGATAGAAACATAAAGCTTTAAACTTTGGTACACAAGTAAATATAGGAGTAGAAATGGAATGAGGATAATTGTAGATAAGAATTTGAAGAATGATATTGTTGAGGTTAAAATAAAGAGAGATAGAACTTTACACGTTAAAACTTATATTAGGAGAGGAAATTGTTAATGTCATTAGTGCTTATGCCCTATAAATAAATTTAGATTAAGCAAGCAAGCAAAAATTTTGGAAAGATTCAGACAAGGTAGTATGAGTCATACCAAACAAAGAAAAGTTGTTTATTGTAGGAGACATGAATGGTCATGTACGCAAGATGGAGTTTTGTCATAATTCTATTTTTATAAAATTGATCATTGGAGGTTGACGTTGAATCTAGCATATTTTTATTTTTGCTTGAGGTAAATCAAAAAGTCAAGTTTGGAAATGTGATAATTCTATTTTTATAGAATTATCATAGTACTAAATTGATTAATTTAAACACTATTTCACTTGATTTTTGATTGATTTATAACAATAAATTTCAATTTCTCCTTAATTCTTTTATATTATCTTTTTTGTAGGTAAATTGAAAATTTTAAAATCAAGGTGAATTGCCTTTTGCAAGTGGATGTCATGTAGGAAAATGAAGCTATGCATGATGAATCCCAAGTGCCTAAATGAAAACTACCAAGTAGAATGCAAGAATGGACCTTGTGGATTACATGGAAAATGTTTGAGGAGTCAACAATGCTATCTAGGCCAAGACTTGTAATAATTACTTCAATTGGGAACTAAATTGAAATATCCATGGTTACTGAGCTTGCTAGCCGAACATGAGTTGAATGGAGCTTAATTTTATTAGTTTAAGAAGCCATCTAGAGCTTAGGAAGCAGCCAAGATTGAGCCAAAGCCAAGCCATTCCCTTTGAAGACTCCAAGCTATGATCACCTTCCTTGATGCATGTTTAAGCCACCTTTTTATATGAGCTAAGTTGCAAGAAGATTTGAGCTAAATTAAAGAGTTTCTAGCTAGATTTAAGAGCTGCCAAAATTAGCCATTTAGCCACATTTAAGTGCACATGCAAGAGAAAGAAGATGACATAAGAAAGGATACCAATGCATTAGAGAACAAAATGGGACCACAAGTTACTATGTCATGCAATTGTTGCTGGAATTCATAATTTTGGAGAGGTATTAAGGCTACAAATTCAGAGTTGAGTTGGCACTTATATTAGCACTTGAAGGGATGCAATTGGTCCACCTAAGATTAGAGGTATCAAATGAGTCATGTTGGGCCAACACAGTCCATTTAAATATTAGCCTATGTGTTAATGGATCATGCCAGCCGAGCACTATTTTTTAACATGCCATGTTAGCATAATCTATGAAGGCTAAGAGTAAAGCCTAGCACGGCACATGCCCGTAACCTTCGTGAGTTATGCCATGTCAAGCATAGCACTTTTTTTCTTGCCAAAATAGGCCAAGTATAACCCATTAATAGTATTTCAAAAATTTAATTATCTTTTTAAAAAAAATTTCTATTATTAAAAATAACATACGAAGATACATAAAAGTAAAATTAAATAAAAATGACATATATTTTACGTGGCCCGGCAAAATGCCTACATCTACGAAAAGCATAAAAGAATCCACTAAATAAAAATATTAAAATTACAATCCTAATATTTTAAAAAACACATACACATACGCATACATATTAAAAATATTATAAAACATAAGATTATTATTTTATTATTCATTATCTGATGATTCACTTATATAATGTGTTGCCTTATGTATTTATTTTATACTTTTCATCCCATAGTAATTCACTTTGTCACTAGAATTTGTACTTAACTTGAAGTCTTAATTTATTTTTATCATTTTTTTTACTAATCACTAGTTAAATATAATTTATCTATCAATAATTTAAATATTTAATAAGTAATGTTAATAATTTTATTTTATAAATTACCAACAAAATATCAATAGTATAATTTTATTGTAATATAAAAAATAATATAAATACACTCAAAGGTTAGAAGATCACTTATAACAATTATGAGCCAACATAGTACAAATGGGTTGGTACGTGGCACTTGCTAGCATTGGCCCTTAACGAGTTGTACCATGTCGATCCATGGGCCTAAAATCTTTTAGTCCAAAACAACACACATATATGTATTGTGCTTGGCACAGCCCAATTATTTAATAGCGAGTTGTGCCAATCATAGCTCATATCATGCTGACTCGTGTCATGTAATAGGCTACCCAACCCATTTGACACCTAGCTAGGATGTTTCACATGGGCCAAAAACGCTAACTAAGCAAAGAGGACAGTTGTTGCCTCTTGATAATGTAAGAAATAACGCCATTTTAAAATTTGGTGTGGTGGCTACTAAGTTGGGTTTTTGAAACAAGATGATTGACTATAATAATTTAATAACTCTCTATAAATAGAAACTTTTGGCTGAGAAAAGAAAGCTTTAGTCGCTTTAAGAATCTTTTTCTTTTTCCCCTTGCAATGTCTTAAGCTGGTAGCTCTATAGTTGCTTAATTTTAATGGTTGTTTGCTTAGGCTTTCATGAAGTTTTCTTGTAGCCTTTTATAATTATTTTAGTCGTTTACTAATCTACTTTATAGTAAAATTTTCATTTAATTTTGCAATCCAAAAGACTTTTTTTTCAATGTTAATCCTCTTTTAGCAATTTTGTTTCAATTTTTAAGTTGAACTATTGTTTCATTAAATTTCAAGTTGATTTTGATTTTATTTAATCATGAGCTCTTTATATATTGTTCAATTACTTGTTAGCATAATCTACTAAAAGTTTGTAGTAAAAATACAAATGAAAGATGAGTGATCAGAGAAACCTACTATGCTATTCTGTTTCTGTTTGCTCTTTTGATTGGCTTGAGTTCTTGTTGATCCATGCCATTTTGACCTTGATGATAATGGTTAAGAGTTTCCATTAGGTTGAATTATCACCTGAGGCATCCCTGAACTTGAATCTAACTTTTACATTTTTGTTGAATTTATGTTCTTTAATATGTTGCCAATTCAATTTCTCTTTCATCTTTAAATTTCATTTCATTGAACTTGTTTATTTAGTTTCTTTATTTGCTATTTACTTTATTTTGATGTTATATTCTTACATTTGGTGTTCCTTTACATGTTCCATCAATTTCCCAAGCATCTTAATCCATGTATTCATGTTACTAACCTTGTTTCCTTATGATGTTTGATGGCTACATGGTTTCTATTTAAGTTTGTTTTCAGCTTTTAATATAGCATTTTAAGTGTTAATTGCTCCTTGTTAGTGTTAGTTTAAAGTCAAGTAAGTATGCTTAATGTTCATGTTAATTCTCATCTAGTTTCCTAAGTGTTCCTGCCTTTGCTTCCATGTTATATACCTAGGTTGCATGCTGATTTCATTTGCTGTTTTCAGGTTTGATTTTAGCTAAATTTCTAGTTCCATGTCTTTACTTTTCCTGCCATTTAATTACATTGCAAGTCAAACTTTTTGGTTCTATCAATTTCCTTGCCTTTTTTCCTTATTGTCTTTTAAATTCATGTTGTTTAATGTTCATATGTTTATCCGCATCTATTCGATTCCGCTTATGATGCTACACTTTTATTCGGTTCAAGCTAGTTTAGGATCATTCTAGTTTAGTTCTCTTGCATTTGTTGTCCTGCCCATGCATGTTAAGTTCATTTTAAACTTTATTTAGGTTGCTAATTCATATAGTTTAATTTGATTTTAATTCAAGTTTATTTAGCCTCACATTTTCATTTAATAGTTTATGTTGTCATGCACTTTAATATGCATGATATTTTAGGGCCGAAAGGCAATTTAGTTCCATCTAGGTTAGTTTTCATGCTTCTTTCATATTGCTTGTGTCTATGCATCTTCACTTATTACTCTTTAGTCTTTAGTTTTCATTTCATTTGGGTTGGTTTGCATTATTAATTCCATGCTTACTTGATTTATATTTCATATATGTTAATATCTTCTCTTTTAATTTCATGTTGTTAGATTTAATTTTAAAGCCTCGCCTTAGGTTTATTATAACTTTCCATTTTTAGTAAGTTATGTTTAATTTTTTAATTTTCAAAATTTGTAGTAACTTATGTTTAATCAGTTGATAATTTGTGGTTAATTTAGTACTTTTAGTTAAAAACAAATATTTTTCTCAAACCGAATATAGTTTAGAAGCCTAATTTTGATACTTAGCCCTAGGTTAACTCAATTCAATCTCTATGAAGACTATAACCCAATACTTAATTCTCTATATTATTTGAGTGGCCTATACACTTGTTGTTATTGGCATCATATGCCTTGTGTCATTTTTTTTTTTTGGTTTATTTGTTTCATTTATGTCATCCATCATTTGCTTATTCATGGTTATTATTGCTCGTATATGAACTCATATTCATTTGCATCTTGAAATGTTTCTTAAGAAGATTAATAAAAATGGAAATTTTAAAGAAATAATGGGAACTATTAGAAAAAAGTTTGCCTCGAAATTTCGTCTAGGTGTTTGAGAATTTAGCTAAAACTACTAGAATCATTGGTTTCCATTTTTTTTTCTTGATATAAACCCTAAATGAAATCTTAAGTCAAACATTAAACCTAATCATAGGCCAAACCTTAAACCAAGTAGTAAATCCAAACCCTAAATGAAACCGTAGGTGAAACCTTAAACCAAACCATAAATAAAACCTTAAACCCTCAACCAAACCCTAGATGAAACCCTATACCTAACCCTACGCCAAACCTTAAAGTAAACCCTAAATGAAACCTCTTTCAAATAGTCTCCTTTTTACAGAGCTTTTTCTGATAGTTCCTCTAACTTCCAAATATATTCTACACACAAACCTCACTACTGATGACTCCAACAATGACATCTGTGTGTACGATGTATTTGGAAGTTAACAATCAATCACCAAAAAAAAAAAAAAAACTCAACAAAAAGAAGGAGACTAGTTGAAGGAATGGCATAATTCAACTCTTCCCAAATTAGTTTACATGTATCTAAGTCAAAATGACATATCAAAGTTAAAGTTTACTTGGAGACCATAGGGATAAGAGAAAAAGAAAGGTTTCTTAAAGAAGAATAGAAATGTAGCATTGCTCATTTCAGCAAAGATAGATGAACTCTTAATTAGAGCCATGACGTAGTTCTGGAACACACCATACCAATGTTTCATGTTCAATAAAAAAGATATGACTTCTACCACCAAAGAACATTTAGTTTTGCTCTAAATATAGTCATTAAATCAAGATAAGATTTATAGGAAGGAAAAAAAAAATCGAGTACAAAAAACAAAAGAAAGAAAGTTGTCAAAGATAATGAGGATAGGGGTTGATGAAATTGATAAACATGTAAAAAAGAAAAATGGGAATGATTGTATCCCCTAGACATTCCTCTATAATCAGATGATGAAGTCAAAGATTTAAATAGCGGTGGGATAGTGGTATAACGGCCGCTATTTCACGGTTGCGTCACCATCTGCCAACAATACTGAAGAAAAAATAGAGGAGAATTTGAATATCATCTATAACGGATGTATTACGATTGCAAATTGCAACGTAATGATGAATAGCGACAATAATGGTTCGCTATTGCCCTCTACTTTGGTTTTCATTCAAAAATTCAAATAAAAAATTTATTTGATTTTGTTTAAAAACTTAAAATAAAAACAACAAGAAAGAAAATAAACATCAATTTACAAATTTAGGAAAAAAAACAAAACTTAAACTTTCAAAAATATCAATTCTCTCAAATTCAACTTCAATCAAGATCAAGTATATGCATTTTAAAGTAAGCAATTAATTCAGCACTCAAATTTTTTTTCTTTAATTTCCAAATTTGTCGTGATTTTATGTGTTTGGGATTGGATTGGGTTATGATGCATTGGTAGAACGGGGCAAGAGTTGCTGGGATTTAAAATGAGAGACAAAAGATGAGAATGAGACTTGAGGTTGACGAAGACGAGCAGATAGCACACACCAGAAAAAAAGAGAATTGAAAGATGAAGATGAGGATAAAGGTTTAGAGGAAAATATTATTGAATGCAAGGTGAGAGGATGAGAAGTTGTGTGGGTTTGTACAATTTAGTCAAGAGGTAGAGTAAGTAGATTTGAGGCTATTGTTGTTGAAGATTGCCCACAATATGAAGGCTGCCAAGTTTGATTACTGTAAGCCCATAAAAAGCAATTCTCTTGGTCCATAAATAGTAATGCTCTTAATTTATGGATTTCTAATCACTTATTATTTGATTTATGCATAATATAGTTTGATAATAATTTGATGAGTATAGTAATTAAATAATTAAATATATCATTCATTATGATTATTTATTTTTCACATGTTTATTTATCTCTTGTTATTTTCTAATTATCATATAAATAATTTTTTAAATATGAATATTTTACTATAAATATTTTTTCTTAAATAAATAAAACACATGATATGATATAAATTACTTTAAAAATCATAAAATAAGAGGTTTTATGATTAATAATTAAAATTATTATATTTTATAGCAAGTTGAGCAAACTTTAAAAAAATTTACAACCGCGATAATCGTAATGACCGCAAAAGTCTCCGTTATATCCGTAACCGTAATAAACATGACGCGACTAAAAACGTGATTGTTACCGTAATTTAAATCTTTGGATGAAGTATCCCAATGGTGAACGTGTGCAAGATATGTTTGCTTTGGCGATTTATAGATTGATAGTTTTTCAAAATGTATTAGGTATATAAAAGCAATCATGGTTGATTTTTTCGAGCAATTAGATAAATGTTATAAATCCTTCTCCGAATATTATAGCAAAAATCATTAGGTACTTAGACTATTGCAAAGAAAACTAAAGTACCATTTTACCCTTGATTTTAAATATGAATTTTTAAAATCAAGGAAAAAATTATAGTTTCATTTACTTCTAAAAGATTTAATAAATTTTATTTCCTTTCTAATAAATAAACTTTAGTATAGTTATAAAAAATAATAATTTTAAATTTATTGCCCCTATTTGTAATTCCTTCTTATTTTTATGTAAAGGAACCGCATTGATATTCTTTTAAAAAGGTTTAGGACTATTATGAAATAATTTAAAGATTAGAGCTCAAAATGAAGCCCAAATGAAATGTTTGGACTATAATAACTCTTTACCCTTAATAATTATCATTACGCTTTTTTTAAATATTACGACACTTCTAATTTATCTTACACCAAATTATATGAGTTTTCAGGTTATTCTCAAATATCTACTTAACATGTTTTTTATTTAATTTTTTGTTTTAAAATGCCAATTCTTTTACATTGTTAACTATTAATGTTACAATAATATATTTTGACATTTGCTCTTACCTTACATTATATTTAGAATTATCATTATTCTTTCTTATATAAAATTATACTAATTTTATATTATTCTCATAGGTTTACATTAACATTTTTTTTATTTAGAATTTTTTAAAATATTTTTTATCTTGACATTTTTTTTGGTATTTTTAAAATATTAGACTTATCTATTAAAGATAATTAATTAAAACAAAGTTAACAAGTAATTAATTATTTTTATAATAAAAAATCAATGGTTTATATTAATTTTTTAAAATTTAATTGTTATTATTCAATGAAATTAAAGTAAAGAACTTACTATGAAAGTTCTCATAAGTTTACACCATAAATGTGCATCTCGGCTCTCACCTAACCTAGTATGCATCTTGGTTCTCACCTAACCCAGTAAGAAAAGCCTTTGTTAAGCTCAATACAGTGCTCATCCAAAAAAGGACGGGTGTATTTTCTGCATTCCCTCTAATACAACCTATGACATTTACGTAAATAGATACTTAAGCATCAATGGTGTTTACAGATTAGTGACAATGAACACCTATAACTTATGAGAAGAAAAAGTGTTATTAGAATGGGTTAATGCGTGATTTAACCCCTGAAGTATATAATTTTTCATGATTTCGTACTTACAGAAAAAAATTCATGATTAAATACTGAACATTGTTTTTGTCAAGTATATTGCCCCCTTTACTAATTCTGTTAACAGAAAGATGATGTGACTAAAAAAAAAAAAAGTCAATTTCATGATATGTGATACATTATTATTAGTCAGAATTTGCCATGTGAGCATTTTGACTATCAACATTAGTCAATGGTGCAAATTACTTGATGAAACAAAATTGAATACTTAATTGTAAATTTTTTTTATAAGTACGAAATCATTACAAGTAGTATAGTTCAAAAACCAAATTACATATTAACCCTATCAAAAAATACTGATGGGTACAAGAAACATACCCTGACTAGAAATACCAAGTAGTTTGGTCCTTTGCTTCCAAACCATTCAACCATGTCTGATGTATGTGCATCCATGTGAAGGCATCTTCAGCTTGCTGAAACTCCACAATACAAAAACATTGGCAACACGGTTATCAAACCTGTAGCTATAAAATCGTACAAGGATAACTAAAAAGGACAGCGTTTCTGAAAGGGAGAGGAGAAGAAAATATGCCAATTTGCAGGATACCTTTGTAGTAAGCAAGACTGTGGTAAGACAGGACTGTCTCTTTTCACCTGGAAGAATGATTCAGAAAATATTTCATAAGAAACTACAATGTCTCAAAATTAAAAAATAAATAGTTATAGTGTTTATAAAGAAAGGGTGCACATAATGAATTGATAACAGGTCATAAAATTTAAATATTCATAATTAGATGAATATTATTTCGTGTGACTGAAGAATGATCCAGAGATAAAAGGAAGCAGAAATTCACATAATAATGCACAGAAGCATAATAGCTCCAGAATCTAATGTTCAGCCACTTTCTTGTTTTGTAGGTTAAGAATCATCACAAACATAAAAACAAGGGCACTATCTTACTAGAGCAAGGAAAATGCTAACATAAACTAAAAAGGGTTAAATGCATATGTGGTATATCTGATCTATAGTGAAACTGTCAATTCGATGTCTAAACAAAAAAATCAAAATTAGATACTCGAACTATACTTCCATCAGTTTGCACATTTGACTAATAGAGTTACTAAAATGTGTGACATGGCCAAATATAACCAACAGACACATTCAATATATGTTTAGAAAAGCCATGTCATTTTTTAATTTAATTTTTATTTTCGAAATTTGAAAAAAAATTTTCTAAAATATTAAAAATTAAAAAAAAAAAAAGAAATTTTATCTGAAAATTCATAAAGAAATTAATTGAGTTGAGAGAAAAAGGAATCGAGGAGAGAGGGAAGGGGACTGGGATGGGAAAGGGCCAACCGATGCTGATTTGGCTTTGCACCAGCCACCCCTCTCCCTCCCACTTCCCTTCTCCTTTATGTTCCCTTCCCTCTTTTTTCCCTCTCTCGATATCCCTCTCTTTTGTTTATTTTTTAATTTTAGTTTTTTCTTTTTTGGAATATTTTAATTCAAAAAATTTTAACATTAGAAAATAGTCCATATAATAAAGAAAAAATGATGTGACTATTTTAGACACATGGCATATTTTGATTGGATATTTTTTGTAAATATCATTAACGAAGTTAGTGAGGGTGAAACCTGCTAAAATGAATGAAAGTTGAAGGACCTAATCACAAATTTTTTTCAATTAGTAAATGACAATTTCACTATAATTCCAGTATCAAATATGTAATTCACCCAACTAAAATAGTAGGTAAACATATCAAAAACCTTCCTTAAAGGAAAAATCAATGATATTCATTCAAACACAGCTTTCATAAGTGCCTACAGGCTAAAATCTCATAATAGACCCCAATTGGCATTAACTTCAATCAAGTACATAAAACAAGATGTAAATATTTTCTTTCGTGACCAAAGATTGACATCCTTCTTGTTTGAATTGACATCTTTCTTGTTTGACTTCTCGAGGCAGCATTTGCTGTTGAGATATGAGATTCAGGATTCGAGTTGAATTTTTTAATTGGAATTTTAGATTGTTTCTTAAGTTTTTAGTTTGACATTATTAGTGCTACAACAAAAAAAAAAAAAAAAAACTGCCTACACCACTCTATTTGAGAGTAAAGAAACACAAGCTTGCAATCAACCTAAATTTTGTCAACCAAGTTTTTTTTTATCAGATTCAAATCATCATAAGAAGAAATCATTCATTCTTCAGTCTAAGAACCACTCTTTCCTCACAAATGTATAAAACTAAGATGATAGTGCACAGTCGAACAAGCTTTTTAACAACCTAATGGCACACCCACAACTTTTCCCAATGACAAAAGTAAAAGAGAACCATTGTTGCCATTAATTGTTCCTAAAACATAAGAAGAAAATAAAATGGACAATCACTTCTACAAAATTTTCTAAGAACTATTTAGAATTAAAAAGCTAATGAAATAGAAGAAAAAAAACTTTTTTTTCTGTTTAAAAAAAGGTGCAATACCACAACATTCAGGCTACTACTTACATTACCTCAATTGAATTTTATGTAAATGACTACATTTTAATTCTTGTTTTCAGCAAATTTGGGCTGTTGATATTATACCAAATTAAGTGCTAACTTCCGTTTTACTTCGACAGAGACATTCTTTCTATCACCTAGCTTAAGAAATAAGAAAACCAGCCTTGTGGCAGTATTTTTTATTTCTAGTACTCTCCATCTTCGAATTCTCTAACTCTCTTATACAATTAAATCCTCCAGGTTCATTTTACTATGTGCATTAGCTAAAATTGGCACAAACAGGTTTGCGCTTACCCCGAATGTCCTAGGTCAAAATTATGGAGCATAATTTAGTTAACTGACAACTAGAAAGAACTGAGTTTTACAATAGAAGGAAAAGACAAGAACAGATAAATCCAAGTTCAAAGCAGCCTAAAAGGAAAGCAATAAGATTTTGATAAAACAGAGATTATAAAGAGAAAGTAGACATAACCAAATAAGATCAAACAAATCTCACCAGTTGACTCCCATTTATCAAACTTCACCAGCCATGCATCTGAGCCAATCTGTGCTGCTGAAACCCGATCCAGCCAAACACAATATTGCTTTCCTTGTTTATCCCCATATGACCTTTGCATCATATCTATGCAGTTGATCATCAGTTGCTCAGTTCCAGAGGGATGGACAAAAGTACCTAATGGATACTGAAGAAAAAAGATTTCAGAATTTCAAAATACAATTTCAGAATTTGCAGAACAAATGGAGCTCTTATAAAATCAAGGCACATTGAATTATTGGCTGTGTAGAATGGAATGACTACATCCTGCTATAAGGCAAAGGCTGTAGTAAATGCAAAGCATCAACATTGGTATAGCCATCTTCTACCTATGCAGTTCCATTCCTGATTCAAAATTAATATATAATTATTGCAGCTCACCTTTGCTAGAAAAGACCCACAAATTAAAACATGATCTCTCCAGATTGAGATTTCCAGAGCAATGTCATTCATAACAAAAAGAAATTTTAGAACGCTAAAAGGGAAGAGGAGCTCTTATAAAATCAAAGGCACATGGAGTTGAAGGCTTAATACAATGGGATGACCACATCCTGCTATAAGGCAAAGGCTGCAATACATGCCAAGCATCAACATTGGCATAGCCATCTTCTCCCTATGCAGTGCCATTTACAAAACAAAATTAATGTTTGATTGTTGCAACTCATCCTTACTAGACAATACCAAGGAAATAAAACATGTTCTCTCCAGGTTGAGATTTCCAGGGTAATGCCACTCGTATCAAAAAAGAAACTTTAAAACACTAAAAGGGTAGAGAAAACTGACATACAAAGCTTGATTTTAGATTTTGCATAAGCTGATCAGACTTCTCAAGTTCTGCACGTCGCCATCTCTCATAAAATAAATAGAACTTCACCACTTCATGACCAGGACTGAAATTATTTACTCTGCATTTTCTTAAGTCTCTAATATCTCTGGGAGACACATTTGGACCTAAAGTAAATTTACTGATGGCTTGTATTATTCCAGATGCACATCTCTCACTAGCATGGATTATGTTAGGATTGTTTTTTGCATTTTTTGCATGCCATTGTAATAACTCTTCCTGTGCATTGCTAACCTGCAAATTGAACTTCAAGTTACACAAAATGTAATTTAAGTGTAAAAAGAAACAATAAAAGGTTGAAGCTGCATACCATCACACCATATACTTCAGGAATGGTGAATAGTTCAGCATCATTTCCAGAGTCACCACAAACAAGTGAATTAAGTGGCATTCTTCCATCAGCTTTAAACTTTCTCAGCAAATATGCAAGAGCTTGTCCTTTACCAGCACCTTTTGGTAATACATCTAAAGCTGTCCCATTGCTATATATTATTTTAACATCTAACTGAAAGAGAAGAAAATTAAGATCCAAAACCATTTAAGAGAAATCATTAAATATAGTAACTATTTCCTGAACATTCCTTCTAATGCAAAATTGCTTATCTTATGGTAAAGAATCTTTCTTTAGAAAAAAAAAAAAAAAGAATAAAAAAAAAACACACACACAATCTCACCCAGCGTTTGTCTAAACGTTCTGCAAGTGCCTTGATTACTTCTAATGACTTAGGTTTCTCCAGGAAAAAGCTAACCTTGTGAGGTCGTTGCTCTGTATCTGACTGCAAAGTAAACGTAAAATTCTTAGCCTCTGTATGATTGTTATTTTTCCTACTTGCTTTTTGCATTTTGTTTTTCACTTCTAAAAATTAATAAGTAAAGAGTCAAAAAGAAGAACTATAGTTGATTAAAAATAACCAAATCTCTACAATGTGCATTCAAATATATTTACTGTTTATAAACCACAATCCTACATTTTGTTAGCTCAAAAAAGTCAAAAATCTGTCCATTTGGCTTTTTCACTTTTTTCTTTCAGAAGCAAAAGAGCAAGTAGTAAAAGTAACAAGAAATTGGATTCTATTGTTAAGACTAAAATGAAATCATTCCATTATTGAAACAACTTTAAAAATTTACCAAAAGGGAAAACTAAAGAGAGAAGCAAAATCATATTTGATTGAAACAGCAAATGAAATTGGACTAAAATGCAACACACCATCAATTATAAAAGTAAAATCCTTTCATTTTAATTATTCAAAAAAACCAGTCACTTTTGTATCTAAATCCACTTTTTTCTTTTCACTTGTGAAAGCAAAAGAACAACTAATTTGTTTTTCGAAAGGCAAAATGAATTTTATAAGAAAACCCAAAAACATGGAGTCCCAAAAAAGGGAGAATCTAAGCTGATACAAATAAAACTAACTCAAAGACAACCCAGCCAATAATAAAATGCCCAAACTGAGAAAAGCAGTTCAAATCTCCTGTAATAGGCGAACTAATTTGCAAAAGAAGATATAGTGAAAGTAACGACCAAAGTAAGCTTAAAACTAGAATTGCACATTATTTCAAAAAGTTACTGAAACAACTGGTGATTTTTAACGGATCAAGAAAAAGAAAGTGGCAAATCGAATAGGGTTTAGCTCAATTGGTTATGTAGTCAACTAATGAGATGACACCTAGCACGTCTGGGTTCAAAACCATTAGCTGCAAACCCATCCCCATGCTTTGCCTTCTTGGTACCACAAAAAAAAAAAAATAGTGTCAAATTGTCTCTTTTTTTTTCTATAAAGTAATAAAACATGCCTGCGGAATAAGCTGAGGAAACTTTGCTGTTTCCTGAATAACAATGTCACGGTCCCAGTTGAGGTTCAAACATTGTACCCAACCATAATCAGGTACCATTGATTCACCATAAGCAATCTCAGTTCCCACAGACATGATAGTTATATCTGGGGTCAACAGGGGCTTCTCATTCCTCAGCTGTTTATAAATTGTAGGTGACCTTCCAGTGGAAAACACCAGCAAAGAATCCTGGCGATAATAGGCCTCCCAAAGGGCATTGAACCGAAGAAGAGAAAGGTTTTCTGGGTCTTCATGATCAACCTGGAAATTAATACAGAATGATTAAATCACTTGGAATTCAATGGCTGGTTTAATTTATATTTTTCTTTATTTCTTTTTTTTTTTTGGTTTAAAAAAATAGCACCGTAAAATCAAGATCTGAAACTATACCATTGTAAAATCGAGATCTGAAACTATCATGAGACGGGCAGGACCATTGAGACGTTCCATGGCTGCTGGTTTTAGTTACTTGATCTTCTGCAAATTCACCATGGTTAGTGATAAATGTTGGTTTAAATAGGAAACGGTAGAGGGAGAGTTTGGAGGACAATTGCCACGTTATTTAAAAGGGAAACACAGCAAGTGTAAAGGATTTGGAATCTGTGGATTGAGGAAAGTAACTTTTTTTTTTTTTGGCCAATGAAGAAAGAAAATTCACATGCAGATGAAAGCGAAGAAGTGAGCAGTAGGTGACAGAGACCGAGCATGTTCCATGGTAATACTGTAAAGAAGAGCCAAGGGTTCTATTCCGCTATAATTTGCAAGCGGAGCATCTCATCTGACGCTTTGCTTTATTCGTTTTCTGAGATGTGTTATAATTTAAAATTCGGGGATGGGGATATCAATTTTTAATTGCTCTTTCAGCCCACGGAGTGCATAGTAATTTTGGTCAAGTTAACCTAACAGTCTTTTTACTTTATCAAAATTTAAAGCTTTGTTCCTGCAACGTAATTGATATAAAAATAGTTTTTATATTATTTTGAGTACATAATTTTTATTTAATTATTTATTTAATTAAATTTTTATTATTAAAATTGTTAATATTTTCATTATTCGATGATATGATGTTAATTTTGATTATATAACATTTATTAAGAATGTAAGTGATGATAAAGTAAATTAAATGAGATGACACGTAATCATATAATTTAATCCTTGTTAAATTATAATATCTTGTTTAACTTTTTTCAAAAATTATTAAAATTATTTTATTTCAAAAACTAGCAAGAATATCTCAAACTTTATCCATAAGAAAACAAGTTGACAAATCTTTGAAACTAAAATTCACCCAAACAATTTAATGCGAAAATTTCATTCATTGCACACCGAAAGATTAATAATTGCTAAAACTGTTGCATACAAATTCAACAAAGAATAGAAAGGAAATTTCTAATATTTCTATGACGGGAATATGTAATCCTCAAGGATTCAATCCCTAATATTATTAGGGATCACAACAGTTTGAAATTACTTGTTATATCAAATAGCTCTAATCCAATCATATTAGTGTAAACATAATCAAATAATTAATTAATCACACAAGATATAATAATTTAATGTGATTCGACCTAATCAACCTATATCTATGAATAAAAAACAAAATCTACTAATTGTAAAGAATTACATTAAAACATCAAAACAACCATTCACAATTACTACCTATAAACCCTCTTAATTTCTTTTTATCCCATAAAATATTTTCAACCCAAATAAACATATACACATATGCACCCATTCACCATTCCTATGTAAATCTTTTTAATCTCCTTTAGTCAACTCACAAATACTTAAACATACAAACTTATAAGATGTAAATCTCTAGTAGTTCTATAGGGTATCTATCTCATAAAATCCTACAATTCTCTTATATTTTTTTTCATGCCTAATCCTATAGAGACTTCACTTATTTATAAGCATACAAATTTACCTATCAAGAATCCTTTTCCTTTTAGAATTTTTTTTCTGTAAATTTTCTTACCTATCAAGCAATATGTAACCCATCCCAAATAAATTTCTTATAGGATTTGAGTCACTATTCATAACAATCTCGATATTAACTCAAATTTTATCAAATCATCAATCTTCATGTTAGACATGTTTGGCTTAACCTATAATGAAAGTATCGTAACAATCTTCTTTGTGTATCTTCACGCTTTTCATGCAAACCAATTCTTTCAAAACATAAACTCAAACTCTTACCTTGAATCGAGCTCCTGTGAGTTTGCCTCTTTTTATTTCTCAAACTTTCAATTCTGATATCACTTGTAGGGATCACAATGACTCTGATAACACTTGTTAGGGATCACAACAGCTTTGATATTACTTGTTAGGCATAAAAACCTCTATCCAATCAAGTCAATGGAAGTATAATCAAATAATTAATCAATCACGCAAGAGACAACAATTTAACGTGATTCGACCTAACAAACTTACATCAACGGATGAGAAACAATATCCACTAATTGTAGAGAATTACATCAAAACAACCACTCACAATTAATATCCATAAACTTTCTCAATCTCCTCTAGTCTTATAAAGTATTCTCAACCCAAACAAACATATACCCATGTACACCTATTCACCATACCTATATGGACCCTCTTAATCTCATCTAGTTAACTCATAAACATTCAAATATACAAACCCAAAAGACATAAATCCCCAGTAGTTCTATGGCGTGTCTATCCCATAAAACTCTACAATTCTTTTACATCTTTTTCTCATGCCTAACCCTATAGAGACTTCATTTATTTATAAGCATACAAACTTACCTATCAAGAATTTTTTTTTCTTAGAATTCTTCTTCTGTAAGTCATTTTTCTATCAAGTAATATCTAACCAATTTCAAATAAATCTCTTATGGGATTTGAGTCACTATTCCCAACAATCTCCACCTTGACTCAAATTCCATGAAATCATCAGTCTTCATACTAGACATACTTGGCTCAACCTGCAATGAAAGTATTGTAACAATCTTTTTCGTGTGTCTTCATGCTTTCATGCAAACCGATTCCTTCAAAACATGAACTTGAACTCCTCTCTTGAATCGAGCTCATCTGAATTTGCTTCTTCTCATGTTTAGAACTTTCAGTTCTAATATTACTTGTAGAGATCACGACAACTCTAATAGTACTTGTTAGAGATCACAATAACTCTGATACCACTTGTTAGGCAAAAAAGTCTCTATTCAATCAAGCTAGTAAAAGCATAATTAAATAATTAATCAATCACACAATAGATAAAATTTAATGTGATTCGGCATAACCAACTTGCATCTACAGATAAAAAACAAGATCTATTAATTACAGAGAATTATATCAAAACATCAAAACAATCATTCACAATTAATACCTATAGACCCTCTCAATCTTTTTCTAATCCTATGAAGTATTCTCAATCCAAATAAACATGTATCATGTGCACCTATTCACCATACCTATGTGGACACTCTCAATATCTTTTAGTCCATTTACAAATATTCAAACATACACACCTATAAGATGTAAATCTCTAATAGTCCTATAGGGTGTCTATTCCATAAAATTTTATAACTCTTTTACTTCTTTTTCTCATACCTAACCCTATAAAGACTTCACTTATTTACAAGCATACAAACTTGCCGATCAAAAATCTTTTTTCACTTAAAATTTTTCTTCTGCAAATCTTTTTATCCATCAAGCAATATCTAACTAACCCCAAACAAATTTCTAATAGGATTTAAGTCACTATTCCCAACAATCTCCACCTTGACTCAAATTTTATTAAATCATTAGTCTTCGTGCTAGATATGCTTGGCTTTACCTGCAATGAAAGTCTCATAATAATATTTTATGTGTGTTTTCATGATTTCATGCAAATCGATTTTTTCAAAATATAAACTCGAACTCCTTTTTTGAATCAAGTTCCTCTGGGTTTGTCTCTTTTTACATCTTGAACCTTTAGTTCTAATATCACTTATAAGGATCATGATGGCTCTTATACCACTTGTTAGAGATCACAACAGCTTTGGTACCACTTGTTAGACTAAATAGCCCAAATCTAATCACACTAGCAAAAACAGAATCAAGTAATCAATCAATCACATAAGAGACAATAATTTTATGTGGTTCAACTTAACTGACCTACATCTACAAATGAGAAACAAAATTTACTAGTTGTAGAGAATTATAAAAATACAATCCAATCATATAAACCACTCAAAAATTAATACCCATGACCCTCTCAATCTCATCTATTTTTATGGAGTATTTTTAACCCAAACATACACAAACCCATGTATATCCATTCATCATACTTATGTGGACCATCTCAGTCTCCTTTAGTCCACTCAAATATACATACCACCATATTTATGTAGATCATCTCATTCTCCTCTAGTCTACTTAAACATACATACCTATAAGAACGTTAATCTCCTGTAATCTTATAGGGTGTTTATCTTATAAAATCCTATAATTTTCTTACATTTTTTCTTATACATAACCCTATAGAGACTTTACCTATTTATAAGTATACAAACTTATCTATTAAGAATTCACTTTAAATTAGAATTCTTTTTCTGCAAGTCAAATTTGCTTATTAAGAATCAATTTTCTCTTAAAATTTTTCTTTTGCAATTCTTTTTATTCATTAAGTAATATCTAGTAAATCTCAAATAAATTTATTATAGGATTTGAGTCATTATTTTCAACAAATATTTGATAAAACACGTGAAGAAAACCAAGCTGGATCTTTAGACCCGAAGGTTCTTATGTGTTGCGCAATCATTGCTCTAAGCGAAAACAAAATTCCCCAACTCACAACATTCAGTAGCCTATGAATCTGTCATCAACAAAATTTGTCACATTTAAATTTAATAAATTCACAAAAACTCAAATTAGAAAATAAAGAATTTGATTTTTTGTTTCTTTTTCTTTTCTAATTTTAACAATCAACTCCCCAAGTCAACAATTCTAAAAAGACATTTTCTCTTTTAAAAAATCTCCAAAAAAAAATTATATTGTTAAAAGGAAAGCTCACATTTTTCTTCCTAAACAAAACTACTACTCTGTCCACTGTTCAAATCAAGGTTTCTTTTGACTGCAAATTAGCAGTAGCAAAGTTGTGTTTTAACAAGCTAAGACCTTGTAGGGACCCCCTTGTCACACTTGATTAATCATATCATCGCTAAATTCACCGAAACCTTTATTTTAGCAAAATTTGCCAAACTACCGTCGATTCTACTCTTCGTCGTTTTATCACAAACCTCAAACGACAAATTCTTAGGCACAATTGAACCATAATAGTTGACGTCATAAATATGCATGATAGAGATGCTGGTGGTGTAGTTTTCGGGATTTATGATTTGGGGATTTAGGGGACTTAATTCTTTTTTTTTTTCTTGATTTCTTTTTCAGTTCTAATTATGAATAAATTAGATTTTAGTTATTAATGATTTTTTTTAAAGATGAAATAAATGTTATAATCTCACTAGATTAAATTATATCATTTAATTCATATCATCATTGATTATAATTTTAATAAATTAAAATGTGATATAAGTAAAATCAATAACTACGTCAACATTTTTAACAATAAAAATTTAAAAAAGTTTATGATTGAATTAAATTTATCAAATAAAAATAGTACGAGCATTATATATAAATGAATTACATTATAAGGATTAAATCTCAAATTTTGATGGAATACAAGAACTGATAGCATAATTTAACCAAAAATTTTCATTCAATTAAAACCAGTAGTTAAAGAATATTTGCTCATATGTACGATAGATTAAGAACTTAAGTAACATCTTTTTAGTAAACTCCATATACACCCCCACGTGGTTTTGACTTTCTCATTTGCATCTTTTATGTAATTTTTTTTTTTTCAATTATAACTTTGGGGTTGGCTTAGCAAAAGGGGTAATGATGTCAAATTTTTATGAAATCTTAAAAATACCCTCAACCCTTTGTTATTTATGCGCATTCAAGTTGAAAACATTGATAAGAATCAAAATTTTCCTTTGAATGCAAAAATTCAAAGCAAAATTGTGAAAATGGCATTTTCCTCGTCATCGTCTTCGTCATTTATGGAATCTAGATTTGTAATTGTGGAATTCATTGTCCTCGTCAAACAACCTAGAGTTTAGAGAATCCTAAAAGGAGGTTTTTTGGTTGTGCTCATTATGCGATATGTGGTGAAAAATAATTCAGTTTCTGGTTTTTTAGTTATTCCTTTCCCATATTCCAAATTTTTGTTCTACCTTAGAGTGGAGGAAAGTGTCAATTTAAAGAGTAACATGACTTGCCAACTTGTCAAAATTGAAAACAAGTTAGATCCATTGATGAAAACGATAGGAATCGAAGTTGAATTAATTGGAAAAAAAAAATCAATAGGAGCTAAGAGAATAATTGAGAAAATGCAATTTGAAATAGAAAGAAGTGAAAAATGAGCTGGATTATTCAAGGATGATGGAAAGGAAGCTGAATGGTGAAGTTAAGAATTTATGTGATAAAGAGAAGTTTTATAAGTATATGGCAGTTATGTTAGGGTTTATTGTTTTTAGATTTTACGCAATGTTTGGGATTGTTTTGTCATCAATGAAAGCAACAGAATTGTTGATGTTAAATTGAAGAGAATCTTATCTCTATGGGTTTAGGACAATTGTTTATAGGATTAAGAATGTGCTTTATATATGTCTTCAATGTTTTATGCAGTTTGCCTCAACAGTTGAAGTTGTCATCTGAATTTGTAAATGTTTGCGAAAATGCTCGAATGAAAACCAGTGACCTTTTTGTAATGCAAAATTGGTGCTTTTATGTCATTTGCTTTTATGCTTTGTAATGCTTGAAAAATTGATACCTTATATTATATTAGGAACATATGTAACAACTTATATAAAAAGCCATATATTACAAGCATCTTAAATGCAAAGTTTTGCAAGGGGCATGGCAACCTAAGTTCCCGGCCATAGAATTCTAGCCATCACAAAGAAAACTTAGTTCCTGTAGTTCGAGAGGAATGTAGGTAATAGTAAATCCCTGTATGATGTAAAGAAAGTTACATAATATAAATGTATCAAACGTACTTAACCAAGAGATTAATGTTTGATAATTGTACAAATCATGACAAGTAATAAAGTGATAAATAAAATCCGTTGTCATAAAGATTGTAAATAGAGCAAAACTAAATACCAAAATCGAACACTTTATTTTGTATTCAGAAAATAAAAAATCAAACGATACCTTGCCTATTTATGCAAACCAAATTAAACTACTTAAATAGCACTAAAACCAAATGTAATTATGCCAAAAAAAAAAAAAAACAAAAAACAAAATAAAATTAATAACCATAAGCTGCAATTAAACTACCAACAAAAACTGAAATTAACATGCAAAACAACAAAGAATAACAATGAAGAAAATAAAAAACAGCTTGAAACTAAATGCAGTATTTTAATTAAAATGCAAAACACTGAAAATTAATTAAACCCTAAATGCAACAACAAAAACAGTAATTTAGTAGCTATTTAACACCCTAAAGTAGCAATTAAAAATCAAAACATAATACAAAATAGAATTAAAATAGAATGCAACAATAGAAAATTGCAAACTGGCTAAAACAATCTACTACAGGTCTATACTAGTGCAGAAATTGAAACAGAAAACAATAGAGTATGCAAAATTTATTTAAGTTATGCAGTAACCTAAATCTAATGAAGAATTGTTAACTTAACTAAGTGCAGACACTATAAATTAGGTGCAAAATAATTTTAAAGATGTACAAACAAAAATTTGAACTAACTAAATGCAGAAACTAAAAACAGTAAAGAAAAATTAAAAGCAGCAGTTAAAAACAATAAATAAAGTTACCTAGAATGCAAGCTATCAAGTTAAACAACTCTAAATTAATTTTAAAATATGCAGTAGCAAAAACTGTGAATTTAAAAGAAATATGCAGTAGAATTGAAAGCTGGAAATTGATAACTTGCAAAAGAACTAAGAAAAGGGGAAATTGAGTAAAGAAACTTAAAGATTGCAACAAACTAAATTTAAATCAAATTGTAAAGGACTTGAACAGAATTTAAAATTAATAAACTAAATTAAAATTTGCAAGGAATTAAAGCTGAAATTTAAATTGCAAAATTTTTAAATTAAAATTGTCTAAAGATGCTTAAAGAACTAGAAAGAAACTAGAAGAATAAGGAAAACTAAAAAGCTATCTAGGTTAGTCTGCCACTACAACCATGCCTTCTCATAAAACTCAATCTAATTATTTACAGATGAATAAGACTAGGCTGTTGTGGATGTGTTGAATTTCTAAGGAGCTAGAATTCTTCTTGGGGTCTTGGTTTTAGGAGAATTCCTCTCTTCAAAGCAGATTTTTTTAGCTTCCTCAATTTGAATGAGACTGTGCTACTTTCTTAAAGCTTCAATTTGGAAAAGATTTGGTGTGGTTTAACCTTTCCCAAGCAGTCCCTAGAAATTCTGAGTTTTTGCAACTTTCTTTTACCCTTCTTTACCTCGCTGTTTGGACTTCCTGGGTGAAAACAGAATTTAAATAAAACTTGTTTAGCCGACCTAGCCTTCCTTCTCCTGCAACCACATGATGCGTCCCATGCAACCAATTAAAACCCCATGCAGCCACCTTTCAATTCCAAATTGAACTCTTTCATGCAGCCTTTAAAGCTTACGTAAACTTCGACCTATAATAGGATTCCAATTCCAATTTTTAATTCTCCCTAGCCAAAACAACAAAATTAGCTCATTTAGTCTTGGATTTCACATGAACTTCAAAAGAAAAAGAGGAATCAAATTTTGTTTTGACGTCATTGAAAGAGAGTAGAATTTCATGCCAATTCACTACAAGAAAATTGCCATATATTAACATCAAAAAATCATTGGTAAAACCTAAAAATCCGTTGGTATAGCACAATAAACCCTATATTGACAATCAAAATGTGTATTCTGACTAATTTTTAGCTTTCAATATATCTCTTGTCAGATAGACCTATACTAATGGTTTTTAGGCTATTGGAATAGGTAGTAGAGATATACCAATGACTTGGATCTATTAGTATATGTATAGCGATTGGCAAAATATTATTGTGTTTTCTATTGTTATACCTTTTTATCAATGGTTATTACCCATCAATATAGACCCATATGTTTTAATTTTTCTAATTATATCGATGGGTTGCCTGATAGTCCATCTTTTACATATTGTTAGTGTCTATCAGTATAGCTATTTGTGTTTTTATTTGTACCGACAGTATGCTCAATGTTATAGTTTTTTATCGATGGTTAATGCCCATCAATATAGACTCATGGATTTTTATGTATACCAATAGTCGATCAAATGCTGTATTTTACTAACGATTGATGATCGTCAGTATAGCCTAGAATCTTCCAACAATAAAGTGTGTTGGTATAGATGTTAAGGCTTTGAGAAAAACTTTCCTTTCAATTTATATTTTCAATTATGGTTTCATATAAAATAAAAATACACAACCGAGTACAAGATTTTTAATAACATTGGAAATAAAACTACAAGCAAATTATTTTATAATCCATAAACTAAGAATAAGTCAAGAACTAAAGTCATTGTACCAAGTCTAGATAAAAATAAACATTATTGAAGGTTCATAAACATGGTGCTTAAAGCAAATAAACAACTATTGAAAGTAAATGATCGAATCTATGGAAAAATATCTGCATAAAAAAAAAACACAATTAGATAATTTTAGAAATGATTTGTATGAAATGCTAAATACCAAAATGATTAGTATTTTGCTTATATAATCCATATGATCATCCTTTCCTATGATAACATCCCTTTCTAATTTTATATTTAATTTGTTTTTTTCTTGATTTCATGCAAGTATGAGCCATGAATTCTAAATCTAAGGAGAAATAAAAGGAAAAGTAATACATTTTCTCTTAACTTTTGATCTTCTTCAAATTTTCATTGTTAGAAACTAGGGAATGAATCAAAGGCACTCCCACTTACTTATCCAAAGATTTCCACACTATAGGTAGGATAAACATAATCATTCACCAACTAATTACCTGCATAACAACAAAATCACTCACTTGAAAAATAACCATTCACCAACCATAATTATAAAAGATGGTTAAAATGAATAAATATTCATATATTGAGATACAGAGTATAGACTATGACCACTAGGTGATAACTCTATAAAATATAGTTATTTAGACTTGTTTTTTGTGCTTAAATGAGTGATTTTGCTTAGTTTTTAGCTAAATAAACTTTTTTTTTTACTCCTGATGTGCTTAATTTGCTATTTTGTAGGAAATCTTGAAGAAAAGATTGAATCTTGGTAAATCTTGAAGAATCTTGGAGTTTCTTGATCAATTTTGGATGATTCTTAATACATTTAGAGTAATTTTTTACTGTTCTTAATGTGTTCTTGTTGATTCTTATAAATCTTGAAGTTAGATTGATGACTTTCTGCAAGATTTGCTTTGTCAAACCTATTAGAGTTAGAATTGATGAATCTTGTTGAAAATTTAAGAAAATTTATGCAAGAATTATGTAAGGGATGTTTGGCTATGATTAGGGATAGATGTGTAATTTCAAGTTAAATGTAAGTCTATGGTGTTTATGTAGGCACGCATGCATGGGATTATTATAGATGACATCATAGTAATTCTTTTCTTATTGGCCAAAACAGATGATTTGAAAGCTTATGTAGCATGTTGACTTGTAAATTCTATTCAAACTTGTAAAGTCTAAATCGCCTTTAGTTTTCCTATTTCAAGAAGGTTTTCCTACTTTGACTTGAAAACTTACTTTGACTTTGAATTCCTATCTTGACTAAAAAAGCACTTAGTTATCCTATTTAGGGTTAGTTTTCCTAAGTTCACTATAAAATCCTAATTTGAATTGTATTTCTACAAAAGATAGAATTTGCTTGAAAATAAAAGAGCACTATAAAAAATGGGTTGCACATGAGGAGAACACAATTAAGAATTTTGCTTCTCCCTTCTCTAAAAACTTTTCAACTAAAAGCATAAGTCTAAAATCTAAGAATCTAATCTAAAACCAATTGATTTCAAGATTTAAGCCCAATGAAAGAAGTTGTCCAAGAAGAGCCTAAAACATTTCAAGATTCTAGGCTACCAAGAGGATAGATCAATTGTCCATTCTATTATTCAAGAAGACTTAGCCCAATTTAAGAAAGGTCCAAAAGTGCTAAAGCCTAGTCCAAGTTAGAATTCTTATTCAAGAAGCGTAATAAGGGGTTTAAAAGTAATTACAAAGCATTCTTTTCTTTTGAAAAAAGCCTTAGCCACCTCCCACCTATCCCTCGAACTTTAGGATTCTTGTTTTACAGATTGCTATCCTTTGTTTAGGGAAAAACAGAAATAGGGTTTAGGGTGATAGCCCAACTTAAAATAGTTAGCATCTTTAAGTTTTCTTGTTCTTTTCTTTTTATGTTTTTAAGCTTTCTTTAAGTTATTTTAAGCATATGCAAAGTTCAATTTTAGTTTTCTTTTAAATTCAAATTCTATTTTGTTTTCACTTTAATTCAAGCTTTTTTATATTTTTATTCTTGTTTTCAATTCAATTCAAACTATGTTTTCTCTCTTTAAGTGCTTTTAATTCTGGCAATTTGTGCATTTTAAGTTCTATTCTGGATATAATTAGTGGTGAACAATTTCAATACTTAGTTTTTTATCATATATTTCAATATTTTTATTTTTTTTTCATATATTTCAATCTCTGTTGAAATGATACTCTACTCATTCTATATTACTTTTTTCCAATTTTGTGCACTTGTAGATTCTCAATCATTAAGCTTTTTTATTCTTGTACTTGTTCTACTACTTACACATGCACAATGTAATATACAACAAACAAATGGAAATAAAGGATAGCATAGGTAGTATATTCTCTTATGATAACATGTTTAATAACAATAATGAGAATGTTTAAAACAAGAAAATTTTTATATTTTACAAAACATAGATCTTACCCTATCTGAAAGAGACTACATAGAATTGCATAAAAAATCTAAAACTAAAACTTGTCATACTTTAATTGAAACTACCTTGAACAAATCTACATGGACTGTATAATAAATTGCATAATTTTTTGCATGAATTGCATAAAACTACATTGCATAAATAAATCTAAACAACACTAAACGAAACTCTACATAAATTTTACTCTAAAATTTTGCAAAAATTTTGCACTATTACATCTTATTGCATCGACAAATTTTGCCTTGAAAATTTAACACTAAATTTAGTTCAATTTAGCTTCAATTTAATTGGTAAAAATTTCCTGGACAGCTTACAACTTGTATCAATAAGTGCGCATTGTGCTCTTGGGTTAATATTTTATTTTAACTTCAAAATTCAAGCAAATTAGTCAAAGATTAAACTTTTCCTCTTCTCTTGGAATTTCTTTACACATGAACAATTTAAACAAATTAGGGACCAAAACTAAATTATTTTGCTAAAAACAAAGAAAAATTCATACAATTAAGCAATAAAAATAACTCTATTTTATACATTTATCAATTAATCATGTCATAACATATAGGTCAATGAACCTATCACTAGACACAACTTAAGAGTAGTTACCAATCTTTTTGGTTTAGGTACGATCAACCACTTAACTAAATTTGTCCCATATTAAATAGAAGTCTCAAACTTTACTCGAGTATCTTTAAAGGGTAGATTCTAGTCTATGAAATAATAATAAGTTTTAGGAGTATGATTACACATGAGAAATGCTATAACACCCTCATAATGCCTATCTGAAAGATGGTACCAATTGATTTTGTGTTATACAAGCCTTAAAACATATTTACAATTTTATCGAGTAAATTAAGTATTAAAAATTAAACTCAAAATTACTCTAGTAGTTTAGTAGCAATTTAAGAGAATTTCCTCAGCTTAAGAGTATTCATAGAGACTAGTGTTAATAAAATCAATAAAATCATGTCATTGGATTCATTAATGTATTTTTTACAAGTTAATTTTTAAAAAAAATTAATAAAATCCTCCAATAATTTGGTAAAATTTTATATTGATACACATCCCCCTATAGTTTGGTGGGATTTTTATTTGAAAATTTATTTAGAAATTCCTCTTAAGAAAAATCATTAAATCTTCTAATAGTTTGGTAAGATTTAATTTTAAGATTTAAATTTTTCAATAGCTTGGTAGGATTGAAAACTTTATTTTTTTATAAAACTCATTAAATCTTCCAATAGTTTTGTAAGATTTAATTTAGATATTTAAATCTTACAATAGTTTGATAGGATTGAAAATTTTATTTTTTTAAAAAAATTGTTAAATTTTTCAATAGTTTGATAAGATTTAATTCAAATATTTAAAATTTTCAATTGTTTGGTAGGATTGATTCAAAATATTTTTAATTAAATTTTATTATAAAATCCTCCAATAATTTGGTATGATTTACAGATTTATTCAAAAATATTTTTAACAGAATTAATTTCAATAAGAATGAATAAATAAAATTTAAATTAGATAAAATAAATAAATTAATAAAAGAAGAAAAAAATTTACCAAAAATGTTGATGGCTTGACGATAGCTCAACTATAAGAGCAAAACACGACTAAAAGCTTATTAAATGGCTTCGATTGCAACTTAGCTTTGGGTTAATAGTGGCTGTTGGATACAAGTTGCCAGGTTAGGTCACACAACAGGTCGAGTCAACACATGTGTTGACACACAGGTTGTAGAGTGTTTAATGAATCTCAAAATGACGTTCTTTCTTCAAGGTATAAAAGCCCCAAGTTTTTTTTTTCTTTCAAATTTATTTTCTCTCCCTTTTTTTCTCTTTCTTCGAGAAGCCTTTCTCCTATTTCTTGGTTTTCCAAACTTGGTCATTGGAATCTTTGAAGCTTGTCAAAATCTGGTTTCCTTATCGAACAATTCACCATGATTTGGGACTTTGGTAGGAAAACTTGCCAAAATTTGGATTTGGTCACCAGCTTCTAGAAACAGTTGTCAAATTTTAGGGATGTCATCGAAATCTAGGTTTTTTATCTGAAAACTCGTAGAAATCTAGGTTTTTAAAAATTTAAATTTTTCCAAAAAATTTCTAAAAAGAATTGCAAAATTCAACCTCCTAACATAGTTTCTTCCTTTAATTCCCTCCAATTTCCTAAGAATAACCACAAAAATATTCTTACTACCAAAAAACTTAATCTCCATTACCCTTTCTAATTTTCCTTCTTCCTCTGTATCTTTTGTGTATTGATTGTAGCACTATTTATAAGAGAAAAACTATGGGAGTTCCAAATCACTTAGGATTCGAGTTTCAAAACTTTTTTATTATCATATAAAATTAACATTTATATTTAGAAATTTAAACTCAAACCCAATTATGATAAAACCAATCTTATCACTAGCAATTTAACCTTTTTTTTAATTATCCCTTTTTCATTTCCAAGAAATAAAATAAAAATAATAAAGATAAATATAAAAAGATATAAAACAAAAACAAGATAAATACATAAAGTAAAGATAAATGCATAAAAAGAATGAAGATAAATTCAACAATAAAGATAATATGAAAAGTAAAATAAAATAAAAAATAAAAAATTGAAATTCAATAGTTAGGCTCAAAAATGTTTGAGCCTAATGGGATTCAGACTAAATAGGTTGTCTACAATTGGCCTTTTTTACACAATTCCCTCTTTGCACAGTTTTTATGAAGTATGAATTGTGTAAAGATAGATATCCATTACGTTTGGGTCCAAACTTTTCAACAATTTTGTTTTTTTCTTTTCTTTTATTTTTTTTGCTAAAGGTTCATAAAAAACAGAGGCACACCACTATTGAAAATCAAAGGCTACCATAACACAAAGGCATACAACTTTAAAAATTAAGAGCTCTTTCAACACAAATGCATATAACTTTAAAAAAATTAAAGGCTCTTTCAACATGAAGGCACATAACTTTAAAAAATTAAAGACTCATTCAACATGAAAGCAAGCAACTTTAAAAAATTAAGGGATTCTTCAAGACAAAGGCACTCAACTTTAAAAAAATTAAAGGTTTCTTTAACATGAAGGCACATAACTTAAAAAAATTAAGGGCTATACCCGAGGGTTTTGACAATCATGTTCGGAGGTCTTATAAATTATGTCTGAAGAACTAGGAGATTATGCCTAGAGGTTCTTACAAGTTATTCTTATCATTTAAAAATGCTCTTTTAGAACAAACGCTCCACAATATTAAAATTTTAAAAAATCTTTCTTAACAATGGATGATTCTCTTAAAATGTCACATTTTTTCAAAAATTGGAATCTTACCTCAAAAGTTTCTTCTAAGTTGAGAATTTAAAATTTCTTCACTAAATATTTTCTTCAATCGAAGATTTAAAACTTCATACTTGCATTCTCAATGTTGGATCTTGTAATATCCCTATTTTTTAGATGCATATACTAAATGTTCTTAAATGTAATGTATGTAATGCAGATGTCAATCAGTGTTTTTTCAATAGTGGTACACAGATTCTCAAAACTCTTTTATTTTAAGTTCCAAGCTTTTTGAGTCTTGGCAATGAGAAAAAAAAAACAGAATCAGTCATTAATCATCATTTTCATTCAATATGGACACCCATATCTTTCTTTTTCTAAAAATTTTCCTTTTCATCTCAAAAGTTAGTGTCTTTACTAAGCCTTGAATATTTCATTTCTACCTTTGTCACTTTCAACTTTTCCAAGGTAATGTAAGAATCTTTTATGTCATTATTCATTAATCAATCATTACTTCAATTTCAAGATGTAAAATACAATTACACATTTTTTCTATTCATTGCAAGGCATTAAAAGGAAAATAAAAGGAATGGAATAAAAGTCAAAGATAGGCATTAGAAGAAAAAGAGAAGGAATGAAATGAAAAATGAAAAATTTCTTATTTACAAAGAAATAATGGTATAATTTTGGTAACTGGGCAATGTAATGGAGACAATTTACAAAGATGGATATTTGAGACAAAAGTGCCCAAAACAAATGATCAGATAATCATGACACCACATCTTGGATTTTTTTTCTCAATAACTCAACCACATGATGTTCTTAATACCTCAGAGCTCATAAAAACATACTGGCCTCCTGTGCTAGTGAATTCCCAAATGATGCTATACTCTTATTACCTTGGTTGCCCTTTTAGTTTTTAACTTTGATAAACCCTCATTTTGGCTTAAACTATCTTTTCAGGTTTTCAATTTGAGCCATCATTTTTTTTTTAAGCGAATATCTCTTCATAGTATCAAAATTTACGGGATTAGGCAAATTATCTCTATCCATCTCCACTAAAGTCAATGTTTTATTTAAAAAAGCTCTTTTCACAACATATGGACCTTCTCAATTTGGTGTCCACTTTTCTCTATTATCATGCTAACTTGAGAGAACTCTTTTCAAAACCAACTCTCTTTTTTAAAAATGATGAGGTCAGACTTTCTTATCATATGCTCTATCATCCTTTTTTAACATAGCAGACATGGCGCAATGTTGTGAGTCTTTTTTCTTCAATAAAATTTAACTGCTTATAGTATTCTTAGATCCATTCAGCTTTTTCTAACGTAACTTCTCTTAAGACTCTCAAAGATGGGATTTTGACTTTTATCGGTAACACAGCTTCCATCTCATAAACCAAAAAAAATGGGGTTGCTCTAATAGAAATACGTAATGATGTTTAATAAAGATGTAAGGCAAAAGGTAACTTCTCATACCAATCACTATAGGTTCCAATTATTTTTTCTATAATCTTTTTAATATTTTTGTTTGTGGCTTTGATTAACCCATTCTTCTTTAAATGGTATGGTGTTGAGTTATGGTACTTGATTTTAAACTAGGCACACACCTCCTTCATCATCTTACTATTTGGGTTCTTAGCATTATAAAAAATGATCTTTTTTTAGAGTCCATATTTGTAGATTGTCTCTTTTTTATAAACTTGCAAACCATGGATCATGTCACACTACCATATAAAACTATCTTTACCCACTTTGTGAAGTAATCTATTATTATACAAGTGAATTTATGGCCATTTGAAGCTTCGGGGTGATAAGACCAATAGCATTCATGCCCCATATAGAGAACAACCATAGTGGTGCCAAAACATTTAAAGTAATAGGTAGAGCATAGATCTTATCAACATAGATTTGCTAGTTATGACATTTTCGAGCATAATAATGCAATCATTTTTCATCATCAACCAGTAGTATCCAGCTCTTATGATCTACTTCATCATAATATGTCTATTCACATGTGCCTCACATATTTCATTATAAATCTCTTCAAGAATCTTCTTTGCTCTGGTTGCATTTAACGCATCTCAATAGCACCTGATGTTGGCCTTTCTTATAAATAAATCCTCATCCAAAAAGAAACCCTAGCCAACCCCGTGATAACTATCATTCTCTGTTACTTGGTTTGGGTACTATCAATTCTTAACATATTATAAGATATAATATCATGGCTTTTCATCAATTTTTTCTTCAACATTAGAGTAATACGCTGCCATATCCTTGACATCTAATGTGATGGACTGAATTTTGGTATTGTCATCAATTTGGATCATCATGGCCAAAGAAGTTAAAGCATCAATAATTTGATTTTTTTTCTAGAGGCAAGTGTTTAAACTAGATTGCTTTAAACTACTTAATCAGCTTTGAGATGTATTTATGATATGGAATGAGTTTTGAGTTCTTGTCACACATTTTTTTTCAATTGATAGATGATCAAGTTGAATCCCCATAGACCTTCAATGTTTTAATCTTTTTGTTTATGGTGGCTTATAAACTCATAACATAAGCCTCATATTCAGCAATATTATTAGTGTAATTGAAGTTGAATCTCGTAGTAATGAGATAATAATGTTCCTTAGGGAATATCATATATGCCCCAATTCCTTACCCAAAGGCATTAATACCATCAAAGTATATTCTTTAAGATTTTTCACTATGCTCATCCTTATCAAGTTGAAAGATGGCCATTAAATCTTCTTCAAAGAAATCAAGCTTTATTGGCTTATAGTTTTCTGTAGCATGATCTACAAGAAATTCAACTAGTACACTTTTTTTAATTACTTTTGGGCTCATGTTTACAATGTCATATTTTGTAAACATGATTTGCCATCTTGCAATCCTTTCATACAATGAAAGCTTTTTAACTATATACTTGATTGGGTCTAATTTTGCTATAAGCCAAGTGGTATGGTAAAGCATATATTGTTTATCTATGGCTATCAAAGCTAATGCACAACACATCTTTTCTAATGAAAAATACTTGGATTCATACTATGTGAACTTTTTACTCAAATAGTAAATGGCTCGCTCTTTTCTATTGACGTCATCTTGTTACCCTAGCATACATCCCATTGACTTCTTACATACTATAAAATAAAATATTAATGGCCTCTTTGAAATAGATGACACTAGTACTGAAAGATTTGACAAGTATTGCTTGACTTTATTAAAATCTTATTGGCACTTCTCATTCCACTCACCAGGATTGTTTTTAAAAAGATGTTTAAAAAATGGATCACATTTGAAAGTAAGCTATGAGATAAAGTAAGAGATGTAGTTCAATCTACCAATGAAACCTTAAACTTCTTTTGGCATGCTTAAAAGATACAAGTTTAGATGGCATGTATCTTGTCTCGATCGACTTTGATTCTTTTTTCACTAACCACAAAGCCTAGCAACTTGCCTAACTTAGGCTCAAATGTACATCTAGATGAATTCAACTTAAGTTGAAACTTCCTTAACCTCTCAAACAATTTTCTTAGGTTAGCGATATGATCCCTTCATTTACAAGAATTCATAATCATATTATCCACTTACATTTCTATTTCTTTATGTATTATATCATGAAAAAGCGTCACCATAACTCTTTGATAAATAACCCAACATTTTTCAAGCCAAAAAGAATGACTTTGTAATAGAAATTATCCCATATAGTGAGGAAAGTAGTTTTCTCCATGTCATTTTAGGCCATTTTTATCTAGTTATACCTGGAAAAGCAATCCATGAAGGAAAACATGGAATGTCTAATTGTATTATCAACTAAAGTATCAATGTAAGGCAAAGGAATATTGTCTTTTTGGCTAGCTTTATTCAAGTCACGATAATTAATACATATCTAGACCTTTCCATTTTTCTTAGGGACAAGCACTATGTAGGCTACCCACTTTGGATACTTAGCAACTTACTAGAAACTTATGTTAAACTATTTTTTTACCTTTTCTTTAATCTTCAACAGTATTTCAGACTTCATTCATCTCAATTTTTGTTGGACTCATTTATATTCCTGCTTTAGAGGTAGCTTATGTTCCACTATCTCAATGCTAAACTTTAGCATATCCTAACAGGACCAAGTAAACACATCTATGATTCTCAGAATAGGTTTTCTAACCTTTGTCTGTCAGCTATTGAAAACTACATGCCTATTTCAACTTTTTTTTTATTGTTATTCCCTAAATTTATCAGTTTAATGATTTCTTAATTAAGCTTAATCAGTTTGTTTTTTTATTCAATTAGTCTCATTAGGTCAAAGGGCAAAGTATAATCTTCATAGTGATCTTCCTTATCAAGGTTATTAATGTGAATTGGGTTTTTAAGATCAAATTCCTTATTCTTATCATGATTATCTTTATATTCATTTAGGAATTTGAAAATGAATGAAATGGGAAGTATTGGCAAAGAGTATTAGCTTGAAAAATAAAAAATGAAAAATAATAGAAAAAATGAATGAGAAATGCATATTTCCAATCTTTTATTGAAATAATAAAAAGTAAATAGCTCATTCATGAAAAGCTTTCCCAATACTTTAGGCTATAGGCAATTAGAGGTTACAATTACATTAGATTGGTTTCAAGGATAGCGGGCATCTTAATGACATTCTAATTGTTTAACTAATAACTTGGAAGACATGGATGGGCTAATAATTCTTGCTTTTAGCCTTTTTCATCTTTTTTGCCTATTGCTTAGATATACAGTTTAGCAAAGGCTTTTTCTATGCTTAATTTGGGTTCTTTTTCCAATATTTCTTTTGAGTCTAGATACATATAGCCTCTGAGCCTAAAAGTGTCATAAAAGATAAGGAATGACCATCGGCACAGTCTTTGTTTTATAACCTCATAGTTTTCGTTTTATAACCTCAAACTTACCATTTTTCTTTCTCTTTTCTTTGCTAGTTTATTCCTTCTCTCTCATCCTTTTAGTTCATACCACAAGCCATACCTTTCACTGTTGTCTATGATTATCAAAGGCTTCTTTATTCTTTATAAGTTCTTGCCTAGCCCATCTTTCAGATACCAACCTATTTTAACAACTTGATTGACTATGATTTTTGTGGAACATGGCTAGTATAACTTATATCCTTCACTTACTTAAGCAGTATTGATAAGTTTAAAAGATTTATAAGAGCACTATAATTTTCTCTTAATGGCTTTTACATATAAGGCATTTATGAGTTAGGTCACCAACAAATATTCTTCACCAAACATAATTACAAGTTGACTTTTTATATTGAATTTGACCTTCTAATGTAAAAGAGAGGGAACATCATCTACCATATAAATCTATAGACTTTCTAGCAAGTAGTTATATGATGGGGAGATATCCATCACTTGAAACATCATATTGAATGTACATGGCCCAATTTGTAAAGGCATCTTAATATATCATAAAACCTCTTATCTAGTCTCATCAAAGGCTTAGACAATCATATGGCTACTCTTCATAGGCAACCTTACCAACGTTATCATAGGCATGACATTGATGGCAAAGCCATTGTTAATAAGGACTTTGGCTATGGTATGGCTCTTGCATTTAACAGTGATATGCAAAGTCTTGGTACTTTTTTTTTCTCTTTAAGAGAATCTCATTGTTGTTGAAGGTTATGTAATAAAAAACTACTAAAGTTTTAGCTAAATTATTCATATACTCCATAGATACATTATGTATCATATAAACTTGATTTAACACCTCTAACAAGATGTTATAATAAGGTTCATAATTCAATAATAGTAACAACAACGAGATTCAAACTAGCATTTTATTTAGCTATTCTATAATTGAGTATTCATTATGTTTCATTGACTTTAAAAATTCATTTACTTCTTTCTTTGTTACTAGTTTTTGACATTATTTTTTAAAAACTACTATAGGATCATTTTACTCATATTTTTATCCAACTTTGGCTTTTTCTTTTCTTATTTTCTCTAATATTTCTAGAGTGTATCATCTTCCATTTTGAATTATGCCAACCATAACAGTTATATTAGTGGCATTTATTTTGGACATGGTCTCATTTTGCCCTTGAGTTATAACATCATAGCCATATCTCTAAGGTATAGCTTTCTAGTCCTTGTACGGGAATGGGCTAAGGACCTAGAAAGTCATAGGCTTAGGAATGAGCTAGTCCATGATCGATTTTTAGTTTTCATCGTAATAGATTATCACAAGTTTTGGTACTAACTTTGATGGTGTATTGGTGGTGGATACCTCAACATTCTTTAAAGTTTCTCATTCCTCATAAAACTTGATTTGGTAAGAATCTATTAGCTTCTGCACTTGTTGGTGAAATTGTTCATATGTTTTAATAGAGTGGCTAGGAGCTTGATTATGATATTTACATATTTGGTTTGGCATACACCTTTCATGATAAATACATGGGCCACCAAGTGTATATCAAATAATTGGCTTAAAGAAGTTCTAATCTCTTTTATTTTTTTCTTTACATGGCATTCTCACCCCTCATTCAGGGCATTCACAATATAATTAGGCAATGGATGACCATAAACAAGTGCTATCCTCCTACTAGTGTCAAAATTTATCAGCCCAGCTTTGATAAGGCTCTGCACCTTGTCTTTCAAGATAGTGCATTTCTTAGTAAAATGATTGGCATTTCCAAAGTGGCAGTCACAACGAGCAATGAGATTGTACCATTTAAGATAAACGGGCTTGAACGGCTTTATATTGGTGAGAGTGAGTAAGTGATTTTTCACTAATTCTTGGAATAAATCTATGTAAGTAATGAGGATAGGGTCAAACGTGGGCTTTTATTGGTTATTTTATGGCCTTTGTGGACCATTTGTTGAATTAGTTAGGCATGATAGGGGTTTTACAATAGGTGGGGTGTTTGGGTTGTACATGTTAGTTGGTGGTCTGAAAGTTGGTTGATAAATGGGTAGATAAGTTAGTTATGGAATAGGTTGGTATGGGATGGATGTGGTGTTATTAATAGTTAGGTAATAGGTAGGATAAACTGGTTGTGGATAAGGGGACTAATTTCTAAATTGTTACCTTTTGAAACTCACAGCTTGAGTTTCACTTTTTTTCTTTTTAGGCATCCTCTTGGTGCTGGTGGTCTTTCTTTCTTTAAGCTTGCTATTTTTAGTAGCGTTTTTGATGGTTTCGCCTAAAACCACCATGTCAGCAAAATTTTTTGTTGAATTTGCTATCAACTTCTCATAATAGAGTGCCTTTAAAGTATCCATGAATAATACTGTGATTTATTTTTTTAGGTAAGGGTGGTTGGACTTGAGTAGCTAGTCTTTCCACCTTTGGATATACTCTTGGAATGACTCTATTGCTTTCTTCTTTATACTCTATAAAGAAAGGCAGTCAAGAGCCAGATCTATGATGTATCGATACTGATTAATGAATGCTCCAACAAGCTTCTTAAAAAATATATGCAAATTCTATCCAATTGGATGCATCACCTCATAGTTGAACTAGTGTGGCTATCTTGAAATACATGTATTAACAATTTTTCATTACTAATATAGGCAGCCATTTTTCGATAGTACATAGTGACATGTATGATAGGACATTTTGTACTATCATATTTTTTGAATTTTGAAACCTTAATTTCAAAGAAATCATAACATCAAAGATTAAATAAAAGCCCAAAGCATCTTTGGAACTGTAAAAGTCTGTTCCCTCAATGGCTCATAACCTTTCTTCGAGTAAAGTCATCATTTGTTTAGATTTCAAGTCTTTTAAAGACTCAATTACCTTCAGCTTTAACTTCTCTTTTTTCTTTGGATCATCCAAGTTAGGGACTTGAATTAGCTCCATTGCTTTTTTTTTTTTTTTGTAAAATCAATGTTAACGAAACTCTAAAAATGCCTTTGAATGGATGTGTAAGGCATTTCAAGATAGTTATATCTTGCTAGGAATGTAATTTTTTATAGAGGAATCTCTTAAGTGGATTGAGCTTGATATGGTCATACCTTGAGGGTACAAGTGGTTAACCACATCTTGTGATGAAAGGTCTTATGGGCTAGAATCCTTTTCCATAGCTTTCCTTTTATTCAATTTGTTCAAAGCTTCTAAAATGTTGTTCAACTTTTTCTTGAGCTTTTCTTGGGCCTCTGTATTCGTAAGACAATTTGTATTCTCTTGTTCTATTTGTCTAGCTTTGGCTTGTGTATTGTATTGATGGCAAGTTGGTTGGGTAGGATTCTTAGACGGTCAAGCAATCTTAAACCTTATGTACCAAAATTTTAAAGTTAATAGATTATTTATGAACAAATGTGATCAAAACTAACTACAAATGGATGCAATGCATGAAAAGAAATATTTGCCCTTTTAAAAATTTTCAACAAAAATGAGCTTCCATTTATTCCACAAAAGTCCATTTTACACAAAATTTATTATTCTTGATTTGTAAAAATGTTTAATTTGCTCATATTGATCTTTAGTCTCTTTAATGAAATTTAGCAAATGTTGTCTTCCTATTAAGTTAAACACACTCTTTAATGCTTTAACCTCTTCAGCCATTTTCCTTGCCTAAATCATTACCATGCATAGTTACAGTGCAAGATGCTCTATGGACCTTTGTCTTCCCAAGTTTTTTCTTTTACTAAACCAAGCTTGGTTTGATAATTCCATATGCTCCATTGTGAGTGTAGTGATGTGATTCCCTTGCTCATTTAATTTTTACTTTAAATTCTAAACATATTTTCGAGTGCCATTCTCTTTTTGGAATTTAGCACATTCATCTTCCATCTTGGAATATTCTTTCTCCAATCTTTCATTCCTACAAGTCAAGTTGGTGATGTTTATCTCTTTAGCCTTCACTTGAATACATATTAATACAACATGGGTTCTCAGTTCATCCACGAGGACTAACCACTTCACTTGACTATTTGTGAGCTTCTATAACAAAAACTTTCATTCTTTCTTAGGCTTCATCTCTAGCCATTTTCTTTCATAAAATTCTTTGATCGGAGTTCGATTATGAAAATAGAGTTTAGAAAATGCATTCTTCTTGCATTCAGAAAAGGCTTTCCATCCACAAGTACAATAATGGTATACAGCCGAGAAAACACACTTTTTCATTTCGTCAACAATAGTTCAATGACTTAATGATTTTTTCTAAGATTGCTAGTGATGATTGCATCCCCATTTTATTTGCTCGAACAAATCTATCACTTCTATCTCTTAATATGACCAAAAACTTTAGGAAAATCATCACACCATATATTGCTAAGGCAAACATATTTAGTCTTTGGTCATCATCTGGATGTTTTGTAATGAAATCAATGAGAAATTTCCAAGGAATACCTTTATGTACTCATTTTTCTTGGACATGTAAATCTATAACCTTTATGTACTCATTTTTCTTTCAATATCCTAGCTTTTGTTTCTTTACATAGATTCTGTCTGGATGCTAGAAATGCATAACTACCAAAATTAAATACTCCTCTATGGTTAGTGTCACATTAACTTCGTTGAACATAAAGCAACAATATGAAGGGTCCCAAAACTACACTATCACTTTAATAAGTGAACTTTGCACTTTCACTAACAAGAGATGCACAATATGTTCGTACTTTAGACAAAAGGCTTGTTGTCTTAAAGGACTCATATTCTTCCATATGTTTGATAGCTCTTCTAAATTATTTTGTTTAAGGAGCAAATGGACTTCTTTAGGCAAAGTATAGACATAGCAATATATAGATGATCTCTTTCCTTTTGTTGTGTTTTTTATAATTCAACCTTCAAATCACTGGGTGACTCATACTTGATGTACATCGATGAGGTGTAGACATGACATTTAATGGGTTCTATGAAAGTCTTTATTGAAAATAACTTTAGGGTTCTATTTTATGTAATATTTTTTGCATGTTTATGAATTTGCAAAGAAAAAAAAAAGAAAAACAAGGAAAGAAATTGGTTAGTTAGCTCAATATAAGAGTAACAAAAAAAAAAAAAAAGTCTGTTAGCACATATAAAAAAAGTAAATAAAATATAATAGTATGATCCCTAAACTTTAGGTCAATTCTTAAGGGTAAAGGAAACATGGCTCTACCTACATGTTAGGCCTATAAGGTTTACTGTATGGGGTTTAGATTAAATTCAAAGGTTCCCAAATTGTTCTTTACTTCATTGTCCATAACAAACTAGTTAGGCACCCTAATCTTCATCTATCATAGGTTATAAGTGGGAAGGGTTTAATTTGAGTGGGAGTCTTTCACTAGCCCATACGGAGACATGAAATCTCACAAAACATTGGTACTTTACTTTTTTTTAATAGACGGAGCTTGGGTGTACAGCTCATGTTATGCATATACACATGAATAACAATAATAAATACTTGAAAAGAAATAAAGAAAAAAAATCTTTTCAAGAAAAAAAAACCAAATTTATTAGGTTGTGGATAACACAAATTTATTTACTAGCCTAACTCTCAACTGTCCTCAATTGAGTCACCAAATAGTCATAATGTATAAGTTTGTGAACCTATCACTAGATACAACTTAAGAGTCGACACCAATCTTTTCTGTTTAGGTGTGATTGGCCACCTAACTGAATTTGTCTCATTTTAAAGAGAGGTCTCAAGCTTGACTCGAATATTTTTAAAAGGTAGATTTTATTCTACAAAATAGAACTGACTCTAAGAGTAAGTTTATGCCTGATAAAGGTTATAATACCCTCATAACATCCATCCAAATGATAGTACCAATTGATTTCATGTTATCTAAACTTTAAAACATGTTTGTAATTTTAATGAGTAAATATAACATTGAAAATTAATCTTAAAATTACACCAATAGTTTGGTAATAATTTAAGTGAATTTTCTTACCTCAAGAGTATTCACAAAGACTAATGCTCCACTTTGCAGAAGCTTTGTCGTTGGATTCATTAATTTATTTCTTACGAGTTAATTTTTTAAAAAAAATAATAAAATCCTCTAATAATTTGACAAAATTTTATTTCGATGCATATCTCCAATAGTTTGATGGGAATTTTATTTGAAAAGTTATTTAGGAATTCATCTTAAGAAAAATCATTAAATCTTCCAATAGTTTAATAGGATTTAATTTTGAGATTTAAATCTTTCACTATTTTGGTAGAATTGAAAATGTTATTTTTTTTGTAAAACTCATTAAATCTTCTAATAATTTGATAAAATTTAATTCAAAGATTTTAAATCCTCTAATAGTTTGGTAGGATTGAAAATTTTATTTTTTTTATAAAAATCATTAAATCTTCCAATAGTTTGGTAATATTTAATTCAAAAATTAAAATCTTTCAATAGTTTGGAGGATTAATTTAAAATATTTTTTATTAAATTTTATTATAAAATCCCCTAATAGTTTGGTAAGATTCACAATCTGAAATATTTTTTAAATTCATAAAAAATCTCTAATAGTTTGGTAGTATTTGTAGATTTATTAAAAAATATTTTTTACAAAATTAATTTAAATAAGAATGAATAAATAAAATTTAAAATTAATAAGTTAATAAAAGTAAAAAAATTTACCAAAAATGTCAACAACTTGGCTTGGCTACAAGAACGGAACATGGTTGGAAGCTTATTAATCAACTTGGATCGCCGCTCAACTCAACTTAACAGTAGCTTTAGGGAAACAGGTTGCCAGGTCAAGTCACGTAATTGATTGGGTCAACACACGTGTTGGCACGTAAGTCACAAGATGTTTAATAAATCTTAAAACAATGTCGTTTCTTTAAGGTATAAAAGCCTTAAATTCTTTTTTTTCTCTTTCAAATTTCTTTTATCCCTTTTTCTATTCTTTCTTTCTCTTCTAGAAACCTTTCTCCTCTCTCTTGGTTTTCCAAATTCTAGTCACTGGAATCTTCATGACTTGTTAGAATTTGAATTCTTTGTTGGCCAATTTATCGTGATTCAAGATTTTGGCTAGAAAACTTGTTAGAATCTAAGTTTGGTCACTAGATTCTGGAAACGATTATCTGATTTTAAGAATGTCATTGGAATCTAAGTTTCTCGCCAAAAAACTCATTTCAATTTGGGCTTTTCAACAAAAAAACTCATCAAAAAATTTTAATTTTTTAAAAAATTTCCAAAAAAAGCAAAAAAACTTATTTTGGCAAAATTCATCCTTCTATCATAATAGCTTTTTTTAATTTCCTCCAATTTTCTAACCTTAAAAATATTTTTACTGCCAAAAAGTTAACCTCTATTGCCCTTTCTGATTTTCGCTCTTTCTCTTTGTCCATTGCATATTGATTACAACATTGTTTATATAAGGGAAAAACTAAAGGAGTTCCTGATCACTTAGGATTCAATTTTCAAAATTTTGTATTATCATAAAAAATTAAGATTTATATTTAGGAATTTAAACTCAAACCAAATTCTGATAAAACCAATCTTATCATAAGCAATTTAACCTTTTTTTTTAAATTATCTTTTTTTTTATTTCCAAGAAATAAACAAAAAATATAATATAAAACAATAACAAGATAAATACATAAAGAAAAGATAAATGTATAAAAAAATGAAAATAGATTTAGCAATAAGGAAAAAAATGAAAAATAAAATAGAATAAAAATCAAAATCAAAATTCAACAATTGAACTCAAAAAGGCCCAAACACAACCGATTTGGGCCCCGAACTAAATAGTGTCCCTACAAACTAAGATATTCATGATATCATTAATAAACCAAAATAAAAGTCTTATATCATGCAAGAGTACCAAATGTACTTAGCCTAATAATTGTTAACTGATCATAGTTTAGACATACAAAAATCAAATATTTATACCAACTAATAAGCTCATTTGCAACTTGGGTAATATCAAACCCTATACTAAAGCTAACTTCTTCTCTTTTTTTTTTTTTTTTGTCCAACATTGCTAATTAGCTCATTTGCAACTTGGGTATTATTAAACCTTATACTAAAAGCAAACTTCTTTCTTTTATTTTTCCAACATTACTTTATGTTCTTCCCTATGTGATCAAACATCTTATGTAATCCATAATAAGAGTTTTCATCTATAGTAAATCATCATACCAATGCACATTTTTGCCAACATACACCAAGTTAGCTTTTTTTACAAACTGACCTCCATCACAAAGAATCAGTGCATGCAATATTCTTTTGATCACACTTTGATATGATATAGAAATACTTTTATTATATTTAATTCAAAATATATTATCAAATAAAATACATTTCTCATAATTTTTGTAAGTAAAAGAATATTAATAAAGTATTGTTCAAGAATCTAAAAAGTTTGTATACAAAATGTTGCTCACTCAAATGCTAAATTATTCATTATACAACATGTTTGTAACATGTAAAATTAACGTAAAAAAAGGATTTTAAAAAAATTAATTGAACAGTCCTTAAACCCATCTTTAATCGAGATATAAAACCTATAATGCTAATCAACAAAACTAAGTAACAAAATAGCCAAATACCTTAGATTTCATCATAAGCATGCTATTAAAGGTATTCCTGATAGCGATAAAATAAAATCTTATCATGATTTTTCTTTAATTTCAACACACAAAATTGAAATAGACCATCCACCAAACTATTTTAGTCGTCCTCATTTCCTAATAAAACTAATTACATTTCTATGATTTTTGAGCGATTAATCTTAAGAATCAGTGAATTTTGGGACTGAATCTTTCTTTTCTCTTGTTTTAAATGAAATTAAGGGTTTATGGTTCCATTTTTACAAAATTCTTTAAATTATCAAAAGGCCATTTTGTCATTTTGCACAATATATGACATCATTACACCATTTTGGTAACTGTAGCCAATCCAAAGATTATAAATGGGACACTAATCCATGCTCAATACTGAACTGAGATATTAGGTAATAAAAGGTTATTAATTATATTAAGAAATTAGACATAGATAAGTATGTCAAACCACATCAACATTCTTTAACAATTAAGGTCATGGCTTCAATGCTAGATGATGCTTATGATTTATAAATATAAATTGATTAATTAGAGAATTAATAATGAAATCAAATGGTTTGATTCATTTAATCCAAATTCAATGAAGGATTATAATGCTTATATTTATTGTCAGCATATTAAAGAACATGTAGGTCAAACACAATAAAATGTGGTTTATGAAAGCTTAAAATTATGACAAATTAGGTTAGACTTAATTTGTTGGGTTGATTATATAAAAACCCAAAATAGAGAAATAAGTAAAGATCCAATCAATATTAACATATGGTATGGAATAGGACTTGCCGAAGCAATAATTATATTTGGAATAGAATTTAACACATATCACTACAAGATAAATAACATATAAAGGCATATATGTTAATCTAAAAAACTAAATTATTTGTCTTTAAATTATTTAAAGGTAGTCAATTTATTTGTCCTGAATACTCTAGTCGTTAAATATATTTAGCAATTTATTAGAGACAAATAAAGACATGCCTATAATTAGACAAATAAAGGCAAATATATTTGTCTTTAAAAATTGTTTATAACGTTTATTTATTTGTCTCTTATAGATGCTCTTTGTCTCTAATACAACCATTTAGAAGCAAATTTATTGGTCATTAATTATCATCTTTAAAGACACATACTAATGCCTTTGGTTTTAATTTAAAGGCAATTAAAATTGAATCTAAATTAGGATTTTGATGCAAAATATTTTGTCAATAGTTATAAATAACAATAATTATAATACTATTATAAAAAAATTTTTTGACACTTCTACATTTGCCTTTAAATATAATTTTTTTTAATTGACCATTTAAAAGGTATTACATGATTTGTACATACTTACATATATATTAATAGCCAAATTATTTTAAACACTAATTAAACAAAATTTAATCAAACTAAAAGGATCATATATGAAAAGTGAACAAATAAAAAAAAATTTAGTAATTAAAAAACACACCACCATGGATACATTGTACATAAATTGTAATATCTAATACGAAAAAAAGATAAAATAATAAATTTTAACATATTGATTGTCCAAAGATTCTACCTCTCTACATGTAGCAAATGCTCCATAACATAATACAATTATATTTTTTCCAAGCATTCAACTTAACTTCATCATCACAAAAGTTAATCTTCAATTCTAGTCACCTATTTTCAAAAGAACAAGCAAATAAAACTAGTATAAGTTGAACTATATTTTTTTATTTTATACTTCATATATATAATTAGTTTTCAAACTTTTATTACATATTTTTTGTAATCTAAAAAAATTTAATTAATTATTTAGCTTGCTAGACAAAAATGGCCATGCAATAATTGTTCCAACACATCTCCAATAGTTTTGTAACTTCAATATGGTTTTATTAAAGGTTCGTCCTACTTAGAAGTACTTCAATATATGTTAAAAAAAATTTGAGACCTAGTTATTGCTCTTCCAATTGATTAACATCATTTGTGTGATCATTAATAGTTTTCAATAAAACAAATATTATTCCCTATATAATAAAAATTTAATTAAGTTAATAAAGTTAGAGATTAATACAATTCTAATAACTTTTTTATGAAAGTATCAGGAAATTATACAATTAAAAATATAACTATATTAGTTACTTGACTAGGCTCTTGGGTCATTGATGTTGAGTGATTATAATGTTATAGAATTGCAATGGTAGAAAAAATTATGACCCAATGTCAACAAGGAAATATGTATTTATCTATTATTGAAGAAAAACAAGTAGATAGAATAATTATTTATTATTTACTTTAATTTGCTGTGACTAATCATTCTTGATGAGCACAAGTGAAGCATCAAATGTTGAGTGAAAAAAATGGTTCTATCATCCAACATTAAAGGCATTATTTCATTAGCATATGTTTTCATAAAATACCATAAAAGGAATATTATTTCACAAAAATAATAAATGTCATAACCAATATTGCCCATAGCAATAATTTGATCTTGATTATGATAAATTATTCTTTTCACTAAATTACTATTAATTATTATATAAAATATATCTTACTTGGTTAGATTTAAAAGCCATTGGTGATGAAAGAAAATGAAGTTGTTGGTGATTAATTATAAATTATGGCTTTGTCATTCACCAATAATTAAACTTCTTTTGACCTTCTTCAACCAACCTAAAAAGTTAAGGTTTTTTTTTTTTTTTTTGTAGTATAATAAACATGAAATTTGTATAAGATTCAAATTGTATAAAAACTTCATGATTTTATTAAATAAAATTACCTTTTTGAGAAGGAAAAAATCTCTTAATTCTTCATTTTTGTTTTAGTATAAGAAATCTTCATCCCTTCTTTAATTTTTTCAAATCTTCATTAGTCAACAATTGAAAAGTACTAAAAGACAAGTAAAAGTAGGTAAACCACCCATAAAAGTCTAAGTGCTTTTTTTTTTTAATGAAAAAGTTTAGTATGATTTCAAAATAACATTATTATAATTATGGAAGTGGCAAGATGAAATGGGAATCCCATTGTATATTGATGCTTATGACCTATTTTTTTTGTTTTCAAAAAGCTTTAAATTAAAGGCTTAAAATTCTATCTCTAAAAGTTTAAGATTAATATATAAAAATTAATAATAATAATAAAGGCATAACATAAGTGTGTGGTGCTTTTTTCATTAATTTTGTAATTAATATTGTTCATCATTAGCAACAATATTTTTAAAGGCACCAAGACACATAAAAAATGCAACTATGAGTTGTTATATTACTTATATTTTTTAATGAAAAAAAATAATGTCAATTATTGGCAAATATCATTATATAAAGTGACTCATAAAACATTTGCCTTTGAAATTTTGATTTGAATGCAAATAAGCTTATTGCCCCAAATAGTTTGCCTTTAAAATCGTTTGTGTTGTAACACATGCAACTCTAATAGCATATCATATTGCTAAATGCACTACATCCCTATTCAAAAAAACTTTAGCTATCCCATCTCGGTATGCAATTGGCATTAAAGTAGTCTTATTAACATTTCATGTGTTGAGGTCAAGAAATATCTTAATAGCAGAAGCATTAACTAGACTTCTCACCATTTCTTGTGAAGGTTTTTTTTTTTTTCTTGTTTGTGTAGATTATTGTTAGAGGTTGGATACTTAAACAACTATTAGTTTGCTATAACCAAACTTGTGGTTTTTAAAGTATTCTTGACACTATAAAAAAGTAAAGTAAGTGAAAACTAATTTTTCCAATTATACATGTATGTTTGTGCTAGTTTTTATCAACATGATCCATGGTTTAAAGGATTGAAAATTTTTAAAAGTTTGTTAAATTATACTTTGTTCTTAAATGTTTAATTTCTAACACTCTGTAACCCTCTTAGGTAGATATCTTAGAAGCACAAAAATTGCTCTTATACAATGAACTCATAAAACTCATTAACTCCACCACCATCAGAAGTACATCCCCCATCTTTTTTCTATATTTCTTATAGTTTTGAAATCCCCTATAAAACACAAATTTTCAGCATGACCCTTCTTCACCTCTAATAAGTTACACCATAGCTTATTTTTTCACATCATATGGGGCATAAAACATTAACCATAACATAGTCAAAATTATAAGCTAACAATCTCTATTTAATCATAATAAACCTATCGTTCAAAACAAAAGAGCCTTTAATAAAAGAATCATTATCCTATATTGATAATACTTTTCTTTCTATCTCCTAATGGCTGGAGTTTCAACCAATCACAATTATCAATGGCCCATATCCTTTTAATTCTTCTATCATCATAGAACTCTAATTTAGTTTCATGGATCAATACCATATTCACTTTCATTAATATTATTAATGTTTTCAAAATTTTCATTTCAACATTTGTCGCATGTCTTGTAATGTTCTAAGACAAAATCTTTATTCTTAGGTTGCCTAATTTTACAACTACTTACCACTATCTACAATCAAGCAACAAAAATTTGAAACATGAAAAATTTTGCTTAAAATCACCATAACTACTAACTCTTAATTCATAACTCACCCACCCACCATAAATTTTCATAAAACCTATATCAAAATAAAACAAATAAAAAAACACTACTACTTTTTCATACCTTCTAACTACATAACTTCTCAATAATCTTTTTTTTCTTATGTTTCAGTTGATGATCCAAGTCCTTACCAACAAACTAGATTTTCTTTGCCTCTTTCATTAGTCACCTTTTACAATTTAAAAAATCAATTAAAGAGAGGGATCCATCAATTAACGGGCTAAAGCTATCTCATAGGGAACTTTTCGCTTTTTTGCTTGTTTCCTACTTTTTCTTGAACTTTAAATTCCTTTTTTTTTTCTTTATTTTCCAAGCAATTCATCCTCTAAATCCACATAGAATTTTCACTTGGTTTTTCTTTTTACATTTCGAAGCTTGTAATTTCTTGTTAATTTTTTTTGTTTTACATACATGAGATGAACCATTCCTATCCACTAAGTTATTAGACCAAACCACAATTTCCTCTTCATTAACATTTTGTACTCTTCTTAGGCCATTATAAGAATTCAACACACACCTCTTACTCATTTCAATGTTTCTTCCTTTCTAAACACCCAATTTCATCTATTGTAAATTGTTTTTTATCTACCATCATTTTATCTTTTACATGCTTCTAGTTCATTGGGTTTCATCTACCCATTCCTTTATTTTCTCTTTCACTGATGCCTACCTTAGTCCCAACAATAGTCTTCATTTCCCTATCCTCCAAAATATTAACTACATTATCACGTTCTTTTTGAAGCACCAAATTCAAATTTTTGATAAGATAATCACTACAACAGATTTGGTGATTAATAGCACATATAATAATTTCATTAAATATTTATTTTTTGTTACCATATATATATACTATGATAAAAAATTAAACGTCATGACATTCATCATGTTTGCACCATCACTAAAAGTCAACTGTGATGATACCAAATATCGTCACCTATTGTGAATCTAAGATGACAATAAAATCAAACGTTACCCTTTGTTTTTTTTTTTTTTTGTGACGTTAGGTTTTATTAGCTATATCTAAAAAATAGTCATTAAATGCTATAATTATCACAAAATAAATGATAAAATCTCATATATTAATGATGAAAGGTATTGTGACAGTATTGGTGACACAATTAATGTCACTTATGATTATAAGGTAACATCATAAAAAATTTCATAATGTCACTAAATATACACAAAAAATTTAATTTAGGTGACAATATGTTAAATTTGTGTCAATTAAATTTGCCACTAATTACAAAGTTATTTTGTCACTAAAATAAATATCATTAGTAGAATATAACGATATTATAATTGTCATGAAAAATATTTTTGAGTGATTAATGTCGAAAAGAATTTCTTTTATAATTGTGACAAAATACTGATCATCACAAATTGTCAAGGCCATTTTTCTACAATAGTTTAATATGAATGATATTGTTCTTGCAAAATCCTTTATAAATAAAAAGAAATGATAAAGTATCATCCAAATATTTGCATTCGTTTTAAATGTAATACATTCTTTAAAGTCAACCTTAAAATCATATAGAAATAACATTATCTAAAAAATAAAAAGTATCAGAATTATGAAAAAAGTTGTGATCAAAAGCATATCTTGAATCTCTTAATTCGATTCTCATGTCGAAGGTGATTGTGTTGATGGGGAGGTTGTGTCGTTGGAGCTATAATAAATAATTAATAACAAATATTAAAATAAATCACAATAGACATATTAAGATCAAAACAAATATTAAAAAAATAGTATTAGATTTCCAACTTCATTTATTTATAGCTTCATGATTTCTAAAACCAAACAAATATTGAAATTGTAATACTTTAACAGCCATGAAATGAAGCCCATTGCCTTAAGGTGAAGGTTCATTTATGTTATCCCAAGTTTAGGAAACAATGAAGGAAAGAGTAGTGCTGTAGTTTTAACATCATAAAATACAAATGAATAATGTAAAATCAAAAGTAAAAACAACAAAGCAAGCTTACAGAACCAAAAATGCAATTTTCAAATTGATTCTCAACAATTTTAACACAAATTATCTCTAATGGCTTTTTGGTCACTAATGTTTAGCTACTTATATTTGTAACAGCTAGCTCATCAGCTTTGGTAAGATTCTACCCTTGAACCTCTATATAGGGAAAAGTATAAAAATAGTACTAAAAAAATATATTTGATGGTGTTTTTCCTTATGAATGCTTATGACTTATTACCTCTAGGTAAGTATTTTGGTTCACTAATATTTTCTAGTTAGAATAGGTACAATGCAAGTTGGGTCACATATTTAATCTTAAACGTGCTAAAAAGTTCATATTTTGGTCAACAAAATTCTAGGTAAGACCATTTATTGGCATATATACATGATGGTGATTCATTTGTCATTGGTGGATAGTGTGTACATGTGTATTTCCATTATCTATTTTGTTTAATAGAAAGTAATAATGTTGGTATAAATACAAAATCTCCTTGAACCATTATTAGCAATTCAATTTCTAGTCTTAAAGTTCCTTGTAATCGATTTTGGCCAAGGTTGAATACAAAGTATGCCCTAATTTTGCTCTCTACTTCTTTCTTACCAATCTAGAATGTTGTAATTTAACTAAAAATTTAAATATCAAAGGTTAAGGTTTAACTGTGAATAAAATTAATGTGTATATACCTTAAGGAAGTCAACATATGGCTAATGTATGGTGTTAGCCTTGATTTGATCCTTATTTTGAAATGACAAAACATTAAACTAAATAAACTTGATTATGATTTTACAAAATATTTATTTAGTACAAAAGTTCTTAAGCTTTATTATTATTAGTACTAAATAAATAATATGTATGAAATAAAAAATATTTTGGAAAATGATTTTTAACTTGAAAAGGTTTATTTAGTACATGTTTTTATGATTTATTATATTTTGGTGCTAAATAAATAATATGTTTTTCAAAATAATATTTGATTTACCAAAAATTGGAACAAAATATTTGAACTTAAAATGAAAATGTTTTTAAGTGATTTATCAAATGCAAAATGTTTCAAGATCAAAAACTAACTTTTTTTCTTGCTTGAAAATATTTTTATGCAGGTTGGGAAAGAACAAATCGATCCCTTGTTTGATAGGATTGATCGGGTCTAGGGTTTGAAAAAACCAATTGATCTCTTAAGGGAATAGATTGATCAATTTTATAACCAAAAAGCCACCAAGTTGAAAACTACCAAAAGGGATCGATCAAGTCCTTGACAAGATTGATCCCTTCCATGATAAGATCGATCAAATCCTTCACAAATTACTCTAAACAACTAGCTTTTCAAATCTGCAATGGGCATTTCACTTCCAATCAATCCCTAATGGCTACCAACTCAATTTTTTTATAAGTTAGGCACTCTAACATATCAAGAAGGTAGAAGAAACAAGAGATTAAGCACCAACAAGTTTTATATTCATTATATCAAAAAATCAAAAGTTTTTAGAGCTTCAAATCCATATCTTTTATATTTGTTGTATCCAAACAAATTCTTTGTTGTTTTTCATCATTCTTGTACTTCATTAAGCAAACATTTTACCTTTGAAAGGTGCTTTTAGTTTGTATTTCTCTAGACCTATTTTATAAATAAGAGGTATGGTATCCTTTTTAAAATTAGGGAGCTAAAGGCATGGTATCTTCTTCGGATTTAAATGTTGTTATTTTTGCCTAAAAAAAATAGAGTGATAAGTTGCTATCTTAAGTCTTAAAAAAAAGATAGGTTTGTAATTTTTTATTTCAATATTAGTGAATTAAAGCTTGGTGTTGATAGCTAAGAGAGAGAATGTAGGTACCTTTTGGAGAAGAATTAAACCTCTATAAATCTCATGTTTGATTTCTCTATCCCTACACTCTTTATTTTCATACTTGATTATATGTGCCTCAAGTTCATTATTTATTGTTAATTGTATCATATTTTGATATTATTTTTAATTTTTCATTAAATTATCTTGAAATCTATTTTTGAGAGAGTTTAGAGAAAACTCAATTCACCCCTTTTATATCACTATCTTCACTTAAAAAACTAACAGTTGGTATTAGAACTTTAATCTCTTTTTGTAGATTTAACCACTTTAAATAAAGATCTTATGGCTCAATTTAGACTCCAAGATGGTGAAGAAGTCCTCAAAGCTCTTATTCTTAATAAATATGAATTTTTTGAATTAAGAATGATAATAAAGGTATTCATAATGGCCTAAAATTTTGAAGCATGATGGTGAAGAAGTCCTCAAAGCTCTTATTCTTAATAAATATGAATGTTTTGAATTAAGAATGATAATAAAGGTATTCATAATGGCCTAAAATTTTGAAGCATGATTAGTAATAGAAAAAAGGCTTGGAACTCCTTCAAATGATGCCAACTATTTAAAACAAGTGATGGATAATGCCAAAGCGAAGTGCTTATTCTATGGCTCTTTAAGTTTCTACAACTTCAACATGCTAGCAACTTGCCTAACCTCAAATAAGGTATAGAAGAAGTTGGATGAAATACGTAAAAGATAACAATCAAACCATAATACATCATATCTCATGGTTTTTCAAGAATTTGAGGTAACTTTCAATTCTTTTGATTCAAACTCTTATACTTTTAATGAGTTACAAAATACTTACAATGAGTTAGTAATTAGGTTTGAAAATATGTACTTGAAATGTAAGAAAATGGTTTCAAAATTAAAATTTGAAAATGAATTTTTAATAAATACAAAAAATAATTTGGAAAAAAATGATAAATTAAAAATAAAATTTGAAGCTTGTCAAAAAGAAGAATGAAAATGCTTAAAAAGGAGAATTGAGAATTGAGAATGAAATTTGATGAGTTAATGAATGAAAAACCCAAGAGTGTCAATAATTCAAGTATTAAAATGATTTAATGTAATTTTTATAATTTTCATGGATCATACTACACATGCTTGTCCTATAAAAAGAAAATTTTCATTTAGAATTAGGCAAGTATGGATTTAAAAAAAAACTAGAGATTTAGTCACTAACTTTCAAGGACCCAAAACAATTTTGGTACCAAAAATCAAATGAGAATGTCTATTGTAGGGGTGCTAGAGTAAGGAACTACAATGTGAAATTGAAAATTAAAACTCTAGACACATAATAGAGATGGGTAATCTCTAAGCCTAATAGTTATTTGAAGTGAATTTGAAATTGGTTGCCGATTGAGATATCTTGATTATGCAAATTTGATTTGATATGATATTTGAGCATGGATTTATTGTTGTTCTCAATTGTATGATTGTGATGATTGTTGAAATTGATTTGGTTAGTTAATTGCTTAAAATATATTTATGCGTAATATCAAGGAGCTGATGTGTATGAGCATTGCTATTGTTGATATGTTTGGTGAAATTGAATGCTTGAGATATATTTAAGATGTTTAATGTATTTGATTCGAATGCTTGATTGCTTTCATATTTATGCACAAACTTAGGGCAAAGCTTAATGATTTTGAAATTTTATGTTTTGCTTAGAAAATATTTATGCAAAAGTCAAGCTTTTAAAATGTAAAATTTTGTTTTGGCAATATTTTAATTGTAAAATTAATATGAATGTTTTGAGTTCAATATTTTAAACTTGTTCAAACAAAGAAACTTGATTAACTTGCAATGGTTTTAATTATTCTTAGTGTTAAATGCAAGTTATAAAAGATTTTGGAGCTTAAAAGATCAAATATTGTTTTTGAATATATATGGGCATAAAAACCATTTGGATAATTTTAAATTGTGATATAAAATGTTTCTAAATGGTTTGAATAGCTTAAAATATAATTTTTACATTTTTACCCATCTTAGAAGCCTTTTTCAAGGAGATATGAGGTTTAAGAATTAGCTTTTTGATTTCCTAGTTTATAAGGCTAAATAATGACTTGAACAACTTTGTTTTATCATTTAAAAATTGTTGGAATGGTTCAAGATGGTTAAAAAATAGATCAATTAATTATGAGACTTTTTCAAGGTCTTTCCAAGCAAAAATGAGCTTTAATATATCAAAAATCAAAATCTTGAAAATATTAAGCTTTAAATGGTTTATGCTATTTTGTTTTGAATAAATAAATTTGATTGACTGAGTTTAGCATGATGAATATGATTTTATGTTCTTAATGCACTTTGTATGATATATATTGATGCTTGTTTTGTGATTCTTGAAAATGCTTAAATTGTTTGGTTCTTGAAATAGTCTTGAAATATGATTTAATTTTTTATATTTAATTCAAGATTTATTTTTTCTCTTATGTTTGTGAATTGATGAACCTCTTGTGCTTGAAAGATATATATTGATTTTTTATTCATTTATGATCTTAGTCAAAATATATGCTCATATGATCATTGATTAAACTTGACCTTAATGCTTATGGTTTAAAATGCTTGAATTGTTTGTATCTTGTTTTTGAAAAATATTTTGTGAAATATGCTTATTCTTGCGCTAAATTGATTTATTAATTTTGTTAAATATTTTGAATCTTATGTTTAATTATTTAATCTCTTAATTTTTTATTTTGATTTTGAACTGATGAACTTCTTGTTTTTAAATGATATGTGTTGTTAGTTTATCTATTGTTCTTATCAAGTGTGTGTGCTTATATAAATATGATTTATCTTGACTTGACATGCTTACAACATTACTTAAATAATTTTCTTATGGTGCATATATTTAGCTTAAGTCATTGTTGATTATGGCCTCTAACTTGTGTTGACATATATATTCTTTTATGTTATAATTTTCTTGAATATGTTTGAAAGATAAATATGTCTTCCTTAAGTTTTTAAATTCTAAATGGTCTAAAATTTGTCTGGACAAGTTCTTTGGTGATTTCTTGAATATATGGATATTGAATATGTCTTATTTGTGTTCTTTATTTTCGTGAATTAATTTTTCCATAGTACATGAGAACTTTTGCTCATGTTATCATTGTGCTATATGATGCTTAACTTGATACATGGCCTTTAGCTTAAGTTTATATATATCTTCGTTGCTATTGGCAACTTGTGCTTAATGAACAAAATTTCTTTTGCCTATAATGACTTAGAATATGAAATTCATTTTCTAATAGTTGGTATAATTTTTATCATTGAAATTCTTGATGCAATTAATGAATATTTCTTGTCAAGAATTTATCTAAGTCTATGCAAGAAAAACTTGAAATGAGCATGAATGGGTCAACCTTTTTTAGGATTTCAAGTATGACAAACAAAACATGACATCTTCATCAATCGAGCCTAGTTTTGCTTCAATAAGTGGATTGGAGAATTCAAAGCCAAATAAGCACAACAATAAAGCTTGATAAGGATGAAGGTAAATGTATTGCATCTAAACTTTGTAGGTCTATGATGGATCGATTGTTTTATCTTACTCTTAATAGAACAAACAAAATGTTTAGTATATGTTTTGATATGTGCTTAAAAGACTTATTTGTTTGAATGCTCATATATATATTAATTTTATGCAAAAATTAGATATTTTACTTAAATATGAATATTTTGTACAAATTAGTTATCAAGCTACTAGATAGAATTTGTTTGACTTTTTTAAATGCTTGGATTGATTAATTCATTTTGATTAATATTCATGCCTAGTTCTTAATTGTTTTGATGAGATTAATAGTTTTTAATGTATGAATATTTGTTTAAGATGAATATTTGAACATGACTATGAGTTGACTATATTAATTTCTTGAACTTTAATTGCATTGACTCATAAAGTATGAACTTATGATTTGAAATTTATATGCATGTTCATTGATTAAGATCATTGAGATAGCATGTATCACATTGATTTTAAATTATTATTTCCTTTTGGGTTTATTACTATATATGATTTTCCATATGCTTGTATGATTTTAATTGAATTATGTTTGAATACTTGCATATGTTTGAATTAAGTATATTGCTATGCATTGAAATAATTCAAAATATATTTAAACAATTATGCTTTCATTATTTCTTTTCTATAGTATTTATGTTCATCATGTTAGGAAAATCATGCTTATATAAATTTTGGTTATGACATGATGATTGAATATTTAATTTGGATAGGATATGCTTATGAAAGATTGGTTTTATCATATTAGAATTATTGATTTAATCTTTCATATGCTAGAAATATGTGTGATCTTCGAAAGTTGTTAGATATATTGATATAAATCTTTTAAACTTTCATGGATGCTTGAATATATGCCAATCCTAAATATAGCTTATACCTTTCATGCAAAATTATGAGCCTTAAATTGTTTCAATTCTTCTTTTGTTCAAAGGAAGAAAAACTTTGCAATTTTGCTTAGATTAAAATGAGTTGTTTTATTATAGCAATTGGTATGCTTTGTGTTGACATATCTTAAACAATTGATATCTTTAACATTTGGTATGAACTTGTATGTATGTGGTTGAATTGTATTCTTAATTGAATTGTGTCTAAAATTCTTAACACATCTTATGAAAACATGATTTATGAGTCTTATGCATATTATTTCTCTATAATTTTGCTCATAAGTTTCATCTAGTAAATGTGAATGATTTTGTGCAAATTGCTAAAATTAGATACACTTTATAAATTTATGCTCTTGTGTTTGAATACATGTATGTGAACTTGATTGTGAACACTATGCGATTATATGCATTCAAAATACTTTTGATGTTATTTGTATCATGCGTTTTGTCCAATGCCTTTAATTGATTTCTTTTTTTCTTTTTGCTATGACAAAAAAGGGAAGAGTATATGGATATTTCTTCTTATATGCTTAAAGCGATTGGTATAGAAGCTTCAACATTTGGAGTAAAGAGCTTAAACAAAAATGAGAAGAAATGTTTTATGAATATTTGTTAATTTTTTTTTGTGTTTATTTGCTCATACCTTTTTGTTATGACATAAAAAAGGAAGAAATATCATGTAGACAAATTTGCTTGTACTTGATATATGTATGTTTGTGTGTGCTTAATTGTATTATATGCTTTGACATATCTATGCATATGTTTATGCTTAATTGTTATATTTACTTAACATATGTTTATTGGGTTGTGTTGGACTAGGATGCATAGATTAAGGGAGAGATTTCCTTGCATTTTTGTATCTATTCTTTAAGAGAGAGTTTTGCAAAATGATTTTTGAAAATGACTTTCGAAACCTTAAAATGTTTTTCATCAAACAAATTTATCTTTAAATTTTGTCATATAAAAAAGAGAGAGATTGTTAGCCTTGAATTGATTTTTATTTTAAATGGACAAAACATTAAGCTAAATAAACATAATTATGATTTTAGAAAAGATTTATTTAGTACAAATGTTTTTGAGCTTTATTATTATTAGTACTAAATAAATAATAAGTTTGAAATGAAAAATATTTTGAAAAATGATTTTTAACTTGAAAAGGTTTATTTAGTACATGTTCTTATAATTTATTATTTTTTAGTACTAAATAAATAATATTTGATTTACCAAAACTTGGAACAAAATATTTTGAACTCAAAATGAAAATATTTTTAAGTGATTTATAAAGTGAAAAATGTTTTAAGATCAAAAACCAACTTTTTTCCTTGTTTGAAAACATTTTTATGCAAATTAGGAAAGAACGGATCGATCTTCTATTTGATAGGATTGCATCCTTCATTGACCAGATTGATCTTATGAGATACAGGATCAATCGGGTTTAGGATTTAGAAAAACCAGTTCTTCCCAAAGGAAATGGATTGATCAATTTTTTAATAAAAAAGCCATAAAGTTGAAAAATTGCCAAAAGGGATCAATTAGGTAGTTAACAGGATTGATCCCTTCCACTATAGGATTGATCCCTTCCTTTACAAATAGCTCCAAACTACTAGCTTTTTGGATGGTCAATGGGCATTTTCATTCTAATCAATCCCCAATGGCTGTAAATTCAATTCCTCTATAAATTGGACACTTTAACACATTAAGAAGGTAGATGAAACATGAGAGCAAGCACTAACAAGTTTGATATTCATTCTCTGAAGAAATCAAGAGTTTTAGAGCTTCAAATCCATATCATTTGTATTTGTTGTATTCAAACAAATTCTTTGTTGTCATTCATCATTCTTGTACTTTGTTAAGCAAACATTTTACCTTTGAAATGTGTTTTTAATTTGCATTTCTTTAGACCTATTTTATGAATAAGAGGTGTGGTATCCTTTAGGGATTTAAAGGTTGCTATCATAGCTTAGAAAGACAGGCTTAAGCTTTAGAAAAAGATAAGATTGTAATTTTTCAATTCAATATTAATGAATTGAAGCTTGGTGTGGGTAGCCAAGAGTGAGGACGTAAGTGCTTTGTGGAGAACAATCAAACTTCTATAAATCTCATGTTTTATTTCTCAATCCTTACACTCCTTATTTTCATGCTTGATTATATGTGCTTCAAGTTCATTATTTATTATTAATTGCATCATATTTTTTATATTATTTTTAATTTTTTATTAAATTATCTTGAAATCTATTTTTGGGAGAATTTGGAGAAAATCCAATTCAGTCCCTTCTTGGTTCACCATCTTCACCTAAAAAGCTAACACATGGGATTCCAATTTTAAGAGATGAAATGATATGATTCCCTAAAGCAAATTATTCTTAATTTTCACCCATTGATAAAATTCTTGCATTTGTGGTAAATTTTGATAGCAAGATTTTAGTGATGTTATCATATGATGATTTTATATATTGTCATAAAATATCAAAACAATATAAAAATGTGATAAAGTATATTATTCATCACCTTTTACATACTTTATATGACAAAATATAATATGTCATTGAGAGAATCATCATAACTTGCTGATTTTTTTGTAGTGAATTAGTCTCTTCATTTTCTTTTTTGTCTTTACCATTTTTGAAACTTGAACTACTATGGAATCTATCATCAAACCATACTTCAGGCCTTTTATTTTGGTCATTAGGCTTTTTAATCACTTGATTTTGAATTTGTAACAAGGGAATAAAGTCACAAACTCAAGTTTAACTTTAAATACTCTAACATGATAAATCTTACCTTCAATAATTAAATTAATCACTTCATCAATCCTTTCTATTGAGTTAGTAACAATTTGCGTACAACCTCTCAGAAAAGGATTGCAACTTTAAACTATTGCCTTCCATACATAGAACTCACCTTCAACCTTTGTAATATTACAAAATGTTTCCATTTTCCAAGTATGAATTGGAACTTCATAACAAGTTATTCATGTACTTATACTTGTAACCATGAAAGCTACAAAGAAAAAACATTTCATATCATTAAATCAAAAAAGCCCACTTTTCTTCTTTCTTGCCTTACATCAAGTCTTTATCAGCAAAGGTTAACAAAAGTAATTTACCCAAAATTCTCTTGACCAATATACTAACTTTATTCCTTTTCACCTCCTCAAAGATCAAACTAGGTTCTAAAAAGTCATGACATATGATTATAAGGTTTTTTTGAAGCTAATCTATATTCTCAAAGTCCATTGTAATACATTCCATTTCCTTTGCTTTTCTTTATGCAATTTCAAAAGAATTATTTTACAACCCAATATTGATTTCATTAGACAATGCCTAAAGATATAATTTTTTCCCAAATATCTCATCAGTCTCCTTACTATCTTCAAACACTCTTCTTTTTTCATATTCTCTTCTTGTTTCTAGTAAACCATCTTCACCATTCATATTAACATCCATTTTTCTTCAAAAACCATTTTTAGGATCATATCTTACTAAGTTAACTCCGATTTTATGATCAAGCAATCAACCCTTATTAAGTTTTCATACTACTCTTTTAGCTTCAAACATGGTTACATATCTAACAAAATTGATTCCCCTTTTATTGCTTATTTTTTTAGAAATGAACACACTTAGAGTTCTACCAAACCTATCAAATATTCTTTGTAACTAGCTCTAATGAATTTGTTGAGAAAGGTTGTTCATGAAAAATAACACAACTGAAGCATTCATCTTGATATCATTAATAAATTGGAAGCCCTAATAGTACTCCACCAATAAGTTCTAAACAAGATAAAATTTTGTAAGATGATAAAGAAAAACTGAATGTATTCATTATCATAAATCTATTTTGAGTTAGTATCAACAATGAAAATGGTAGGGCATATAAAGTTGCTTTCATTTGCATCCTTGTGTTTAAGCTAAACAAGTTTGACATCTTGATTACCAATATATATAAAATATATATAGAATCATAGCCTTAAAACCTTCATAAAATCTTTAAAGAAAAGGTACGTACAATCCTTTAATAGCATAACCCTTATGCATCAAGTACAAAGTAAAACCCAAGGTGAATGAAAAAATATATATAATGTTTGGGCTAAGGTGAATGAAATATATTTATATATATATATATTATGTTTTGGCAATGAAAGTGATTTTGCACAACCTTAAAATCTCAAACAAATAATTAAGGCATATCACTAAGTCAAATAAACCAACCTTAGGAATATTATATTCTTTGGTTGTACCTTTTCAAGCTCTTATTTGGACATTAGGTAAAAGTGGTAAAAGTTAGCACTTACTTCTATAAAAAACAAAATAATTCCAAGATACTTCAAATCAATTGATGGCTCTAGAATCCTAACATAAGGTGTTATGAGTAGATCATGCTTGCATTGTATACAAAACTGACAAGTGTGAAAATTATTATGTCAGGACCTATCTTGCCATCATATTTATGAACAAGAAAGGCCTACAAAAACATTAATTGTAACTTTTGAATAGTTTAAACTAGATCAAGCAAGAAGAGCACTAAAAAGTTGTGGCTTGATATTTTGAATAATACATGCTTTGTTGATAGTTTTAATCAACTAATAAGATTTGTTTAATCTTATTTACTTGTGTTAATTTTTTCCTTTGTAATCTTATTTTATCAAAATTATTGCTTTCCCTATTAGGCTAGTTTTTCAACTTAAATTTACATGTTCTAGTATACTCATTATGGGTGAGAAAAAATCAAGAAAATTAAAAATCGATTTGAAATTATCATGTTTGGATTTGTTCGAATCAATTTTTTTTTCTTATCTGGTTAAATTAACTTTGGATATTAAAGGTTTATATTAGGATCAGATCGGATTTTAGATCAAGAAGTAAAAAATCGAAAAAAATTAAATTGAACTGAATTATATATTTTTATTAATGTTTTGATATATTTTTAAAAATTTTATAAAAAGTAATTATTTTATACCTAAATTTATTTAAGTATATTAAAAATATATTAAAATAGTATATAAAACTTAAAAGTGAAATTTTATATCTGAAAGTGATTATTTTATACCTAAAATAATTATTTTATACCTAAAAGTGAAATTTTAAAAAATGATGAATTGAAACGAACTTGAAGAGTTTAGTTTGGATTGGATTGAATAATATAAATTCAATTCAGATGCAAATCAGATTTTAAAAATTTATAATTCTATACATATAAAAAAAAACTTAACCTCCAATTTGATCCAAATCGTTATCAATCCTACTCCTTATATTGTAATACTAGTTTTGCCTAGTTGTGAGTTAACTAAATAGTGTTCCTTATTTATCCCAACAAGGTTATTTAGGTAAGCTCAAACTTGTTATGCCAATGTTAGTTAATGCATAAAGAAAGATGAACCTATAGGATTTAATTGTAAGAGTGATAAAGAATTAAAAGAGAGTACTAGAGATAATAAAACGTATCGAAGATGTTGATTTTCTTTTTTCTTAAGCTCTGCCTAAACCTGCTTAAAGCAAGAATTAAGAATTACTAAAATTTAATAAAGCCCTTAAGTATAAGCTAAAATGTAAGAGTGTTGTGCATAAAGCATTAAAATCATAAGTATTCTTCACAAGAATTTATTTGGTTTTTTTTTTTTTTATAAAGGAATGAGATATTTTTCATAATAGTCTGTTTTTTCTTTTTTACAAAAGGAAATTGTGATATGAAGATAATGAAAGAGTTGTAAGTGCTGAATTTAAATTTTAAATATGTTGGATGTCTCTTTTTAAAGATAATTATATGAACCAATTTAATAAGGATCATAATAGTCTAGTGAGTTGATTGCATGAAGTCAACCAATGATTATATTCTTTGGTTTATTATTAAATTCTGTGTTTGTTACTAAAGAAAGCTAAACATGAGGCTTGCCAAACATTTGGAAATGAGGTATTGATAAAATAAACTTAATAAGAATAAACCTTGTAATACCAATTTAAGGTGGCAAACCTTTTATTTTATACAAGGTAAAAGCTCATGATTGTCAACGAAAGTGTAATAAAGATGTATTGGGCATATATAAACATTTAGACATTGAACAACAAGAAAAAAAAAAGCATTTTTTGTTAATTTTGCATGCTATGTTATGTATAGTATTTAAAACATTTTGACAAAAATATTAAAATGAAATGTATATATATTGTATTTAATATATTGTAATTGCATTTTCTTTATTAATTTTCATGTTATGTTATAAATGTTGTACTTTTATTAATTATTTGATTAAATGTATGAGTTTTCAATTTATTGTAAAATATAAATTTTTTGCAAAAAATATTTAAAACAAAACAAAAAAAATAATTTAATTTTTAATTTTTACATTATAATTATTATTATATTTTTCACTTTTTTATTTTATTATAGATAATAAATAACTTCGCTTGTGTGTTACCACACTACTGGTTTCAAGCCTAGATAAAGTGATAATGGTTATGATAAGATGATAGCTAACATAAAACATAGTCAAAATGATGAGAGAGTAAAATAAAAATTTTCATTGGATCATCACCTGTCATTGATGCACTACATTGGAGCCCAAATGTAGTATTAAATAGGCAAAGGTTGCTAGGTCATCACTCGAAAGTAATAAGCCACATTGCCTTCAGGGTGCAGTGTCAAATAGGTAAGGATTCTCATGTTTTAATGGATAAAACATGAGCAAACAAGCTAGTCTATAGGGGTAAATTATGTTTAGCTACTTAGAATATAGGATTGTTAACTGGTAAGCTAGTAGAGATTAAAAAAGCCATGCTAGAAGAGGAATTAATAGTATGTATTTTCAAGAAACTAAATGAGTAGGGGAAAAGGCTAGAGAGATAAAAACAAGTGGGTTCTAAGCTTTGGTATGCAAGCAAAAATGGAGAGGTGTAATTATATATTGGAATATAAAGGATGATACAGTTGAAGTTAAAGAAAGAGATAGAATTCTACATGTTAAACCAATAGCCTATTTTCAAAATAACTATAAGTGCACAAATCGATCAAATAATAAAGTGATAAGTATTTAAGTATCATCTCCTATAAGGATTATAGAATATAATATTGGTGGATTTTCAAGTACCAAATGTTATAGCCTAACCTTTTATATCTAAACTAAGAAAAACTTTATTTGATTTGCAAAACAAAAAATGAGAGTAATGTAGGCCTAGATTTTTACTTCACAAAGTATTACTTGATAAGTATGAGATGGTAGCCAAAACTAGATCTAAGAAAGTAAGCATTGAAAACTTGAAAATAATGAGAACTAGAGATTGCCAAAAGTTGTATTGCAAGAAAGGAATAATGGAAGCAAGAATTGTATCATGAAACTAAAAGCTCATATGTAAAAGAGTAATCGCCAAAACTAGTCTTGCATAAAAGAAGATTTAGAAAGCAAAGATTGTATGAAAACAAATTAACTTAGAAACCAAGAGTTGAAACTGAAAAACTTAAGTAAGAATTCTTATAGAAAAAAGAGATATTGAAAAGAAATACTACTTGTATAAAAGAATTTGAGAAACAACTTTGTTATTGGCAAATCAATCACTTAAGCCAATAACTTAAAAAACCTAAGAAAAGAACCAAAAAAACAAAACTAAAGAAGAAATGGAGAAGAGAGGAATGAGAAGTGAGGGATGATGAAACAAAAGAATGACTTTGCCTATTTATAGACATAGGTTCGACCATAGAAGGTAAGGATTACAAGAATTTTGATTTCAATCCAAATGCTAATGGATAAATCTAATCTTTATCTTCAAAGAACCTTGCCGAATATGGTCTCTTCATGTTTAAATTGTCCTAGTAGAATGGAGTTCTTGATAAGCAATCTTGGCCATTTGATCATGCTAGCTTTAATTTTGATCATATCTTTATCCTAGGTTTGGCTAGGGTATGACCATAAGATCATGTGATTAAATTCAATCCAAATTTCTTCAATTCAAATGGCAAGAATCCCTCATTGGATAAAACATCTTTGGCTGATTATACAAGAGTCTGTGGTAGTTTGAAAATTTTCAAATGGCTTGATCTTTAGCCGAATGCATTGTGTCCTCATGCTTACAAAACTTCTTCAAATGTGCATTATCCCTTCTTGCATTTGAGTTGGCTGAATAGATGAATCCTTGTATAAATCAAACACTTCAAATCTCTTTGAATCTTTCTATAACTGAATGTGAATGATATAGAGGTGTCCTTGTACATGTAAACTCTCTTTTAGCTGGCTATTAGCTTTCTTTTGCATGGCCGAATATTTACCTTGCATGCATGGATTGTATGTTTTCCTTATCCAATGGCCTTAAACCCTAAAAAGCAAGAAAATAACATTAAGGCATCTAAATTTCAACAAAACTTAAAATTTTGCACCTATTTTAACTAGTAAATTTATTATATTTTTAGATGCTATTATAAACTTATATTAGGAGAGGAAACTATTAACGTCATTAGTGTCACAAATAGGCTTGGATCAAATGAGTAAGCAAATATTTTATGGAACTTTAACGAGGTAGTGTAAGCCATACCAAATGGAGAAATTTTGTTTATTGGTGAAGACATGAATGGTCACGTAAGCAACGATTGTAGTAACTTTGAGATGGTGCTTCGAGAATATGGTTTTAGTAAAAGAAATGATATTAAGGATAATATTCTAGAGTTTGTTTTTTCATATGACCTAGGTATATTAAACTTGTGTTTTAGTAAAAGTGAATTATATTTGGTAACTTTTAAGAATGAGTCAAACACCAGTCAAATTGATTTTTTTTTACGAGAATAAAGGATAGAAGTAGCTGTAAAGATTGCAAGTTTATATTGAGTGAAAGCTTGACAACATAACATAGATTGTTAGTTCTAGATATCTTTTACATCCGAGTGTCAAAGAGGATATGTCACAATTGTAGACATCAAATTTGTCCAAAAAAAATAAAAATAAAAATAATATTATTAAATATAAAATATTAAATACAAAAAAATACAAAATATGAAATATAAAAAAAATACTAAAAACAATACAAAATATAAAAAAAAAATACACAAAAATAGAACGAAAAGAAGAAAAAAAATCAAGGATGGCAGTGGTGCCTTCCCCGGCACCACTGCCACCATGCCTTACACTCATCCCTCACCATGCCTTACCCTCCACCCCTCTAATCACCTAACCTTACCACTTCAGATGTTGCAAAAAAAAAAAAATAAAAAGAGGCATGGGGGTCGTGCTTGCACCCCTATTCCTAGCCCTGTGTCATTCCCTTAGGCATAGGGTATTGCCGGAGCTTTATAAATAGAGCTCCTAGCCGATCACCCAAAAGGAGGAGAAAAAGAAAAAATGAAGGAGAGATTCTGCCAAAAAAAAACCAAAAAAACCAACGCAAGAGCTTCCTTCACAAAGAAGAAAAAAAAGGTCAGTTTAAAAAAAAAGAGTCAGAATACAAAAAAAAATAGTTTCATCGAAACTTTGAAAGCAGATCTAGGGACGCGGGGACTCTTTTTGGTGAAAAGAGATTGGATCTATGTTCAGGAGGTCGAAAGGAGTTTGTGTGTATTTTTTATAATTTTTTGACATCAACGATGACGACCAAAGCTCGCCACAGGCAAGGACTGCGGTGGTCATCGCGACGGACGGCCACCGGCCCTAGGTTGGCTAAAAAAAAGAGAAAAAAAAGGGATTTTTTTTTTAGGAAAGAAGGAAATGATTGAAAAATTTTTTGGGCTTTTATATAAGTTGTCAATAGCCAAAATAACATCGTTTCAATAAACGCCCAAAATGACATCGTTTTAAGCACCCAGGATCCACGCGTCAACCAGCGACCCGACCTGGGGTCTACGCACCCGACCCACGACCCGCTTCTCCATTAGCCTCTAACCGATCTGACTGAACCAGAGCAAAACCGGTGTCGAACCGTTGAACCAATCAAATCACGCTTAGACCGAGCCGAACCGCACCCAAACCATCTGTTGATCGAACTGTTAATCGATTCGGTTCAGGTAAAAAAAATTTTTTTTTAGCTTTTTTTAAAATATTATTTTGGTTATTTTAATTATTATTTTATTAATATTTATGCATATTAAAATATTTATATTTGATAGATTAAATTATGAAATATTTTTTTTATAATTTTGTTAATTTTTAAAATGAACTTTAAAAATAAAAAAATAAACTTAATAATAATACCAAAATAATAAAAATGCAAGAAAAGAAAATTTTTATTCGACGATGAGATTCAACAGTATTCCGAGTAGTGATGCCTACAAAATCTCTAAGTGAGAAGATTTTTTTTTAAATACTACCAGTGTATTGGAGTATTTATAAAAATTTTTTTTTCAATACAATAAAAATTTTCTTTTTTTAAAAGTAATAAATAAAAATTGATTAGTTAAAAATATAAGTAATAAAAATGAGAAGGAAAGAAATTTTATCCGATGATGGGATTCTAAAAGTATTTCAAGTAGAGATGCTTTAAGAAATCCCTAGGTGAGAAGATTTTTTGTAAAATATTACCAGTGTATTGGAATATTTATAGAAAATCTTCAATGTAATTAAATTCTTTTTTCTTCAAAATTTCAATTACAAATAAATATTAATAAAATAATTAATAAAATTTCTAACAAAGGAGAATAAAATGTGTGCATCAACATGGTAACATTTTGCATTGCATGCATGATATTTTTATGAAAAGTAAATTTGAGCCTTCGAGGATGAGATTCTAAGGTATTTCGAGAAACGATGCCTAAGAAATCTCTAGGTGAGAAAAAATTCTTCTAATGTTACCAACGTACTGGAACATTTTAAGAATTATTTCAATAAAAAAGTTTTAATTTATTTTTCTCGAGAATAAAAATTTTTTTCCAATAAATAAAAAAAATGACGAAAAATTATTTTTTTAAATATAAAAAATTAGACTATTTTTATCAAAATCAAAGGATAACACTAGTTAATTGGTACCGTTTTTTTATGGGCACTTGGGCTGCTAATTCTTCCCCACTCATAACTGACTCTCGAACCTAGACTATTTTGCTGACTGTAAAATTATCTTTTTAATAAATTTAAATTAATTTTAAAACTTTATTAAAAGGATATGTTTAATAGGTGGCCAATCACACCTAGCCAAAAAAAGATGGCGGCGACTCCGTTATTTTTTATTTTGTTTTCAAATTCATTGGGCGAACACAAAATTGTTACGACAGCATGGTGACTCCATTGGAGACGCCTTTTGTTTTTTAGAGTCAGGCTAAGATTAACTACTTGTTATCCTCAAATTTTGATTTAAACAATCTTAATCAATTTCTTATGTTTTTTATTTTTCATTTTCAATAAAAAAGGTACAAAGGTAAAAATAAATAATAAATAAATAAAAAATAAAAAGCAAAAATTCACAAGTATTTCTTTTACTATGCCTCTTTTTTTTTGTCTATATTACTCTCAATAAATTAGGATATATTTACACACAATGGCACGATGCATCTTATGCATGAGCTCTATACCTAGGCTCTATCTTTTATAAGAGGAAGTAAAGTACATATGCTCTCGTGAAGTGATAACCTCCGCAATGGCAAGCAAAATACTTCAACTTGAATTGAACCATTTTCGTTCGTAGCCTGTAATGAGTGAGGATCGGGGTGCCTTACTAGTCCAATATGGACGATAGTGAGGAACAACTTACGAACTTTTAGACACTGTCAATCCAAACCTAGCATATAATATGCCTAAAAAACTAGCCTTATGTAGAGCCTTGTCCATTTTCTTGCAGGAAATACCTAAGAATAAAAGTTGTGTATAATATGAACAAAACAAAACAAACAAAAAAATCTCAAAACACTAAAAAACAAAAGAATGTTTTTTTCTTAAACCACATCCTCACACTAACTCAATTTTGTTTCTTTTTTTTTTCTTTTTGCATTAATCATATCATACAGTTTTGCATCGAGATATTTGCTCTAAGACATATTTCTCCCAAGAAGTTTTAATGGATCCCATAGAATTATGAATTTGCTCATCCTCAGTCAGTGTGCCATATGAGTCATATAATGAAGCACATATTTGGTCGAATGAAGCTCAGCAAAAGAATAAAGATTGTTTGTCTACCAGTTATGTGTCTGAATTACCCGAAAAAGTGCATTTAGATGATTTAAAAGAGTTAGCTGCTATCTGGGGTCAGTTAAGTGAAAAAAAAAAGCTTTTATAAAAAGTATGGATAGATTGCATCCCTCCTTTCAGTAATGATCGATGAACAGCTGGTCAAAGCAGTTATACAATTTTAGGTTCCATCCTATAGATGCTTCACTTTTAATTAGGCAAATTTGGTGCCAACTATCGAGGAGTATTCGATTTTGCTCGGGATAGAACTACAATGTCCAGATAAAGTATTTACCCGAAAGCCAAAATCAAGTTATCGTAAAAAGTTAGCCAAGCTTATGGGGGTTAAAGTAGAAACCATTGATTCCTTTGTGAAGCCTAAAAGTGAACATCTCGGCGTCCATTGGGACTTTCCCTGAAACTTTATTCAGGAGCATTTAAATGATGATCAAGGTATGGCTGTGTTTGCTTTAGCATTGTATGACATGGGAATCTATCTGAAGACTTTGGGTTACATTGAGATAATTGTGGTAGACTTTTTCAAGTAAATTAAAACCCAAGCAATTAATCCCGCTCTAGCAACCTAACCTAAACCATCAAGTCATTAAATTTTTGTTGACAAAACGAAAAAGGATAATTCATAGGATGTGTATCCTATTATATGTATGGGTTAGAAGTTATTTCAAGTGTGGGAAGAGTGCATTTTCTAAACCATATCTTTGAAATAAGGCACCAATCGAAGAGTTTTGTAAAAGCCAATGGCCGACATTAAAGACTAAAGAAGAGTGGGTTATTTTTTTACGAAGGCTTACTGAAGATGAAATAGAATGGATGGCACATTGGATGGATACCATTGTATTGTCGTATGCCCTTGTTGTATTGTCGAAATTAACAACTTGTGTGCCCTTGTTGTATCATGGAAGAAATGAGCCATGGATACCGTTATTAGGGCTATGGGGCATTATAAGTTATGCTCCATTAATGGTGCTTAGGCAATTTGGAGCAAAGTAGTTTGTTCCTACTACTCTAGCCTAATCCAAGTAGAATTCATTTATGAGGAATCGAATACATCAAGAACCTCAAAACAATTGATCCAAGCATGAAAGAGAACACGAAAAATGAGATTGGGGCCTCTCATCGATAAAGTCATATCTGATTACCAGATTTGGAAAGTAAGGCAGCCTAGAGACATAGTACTCCCTCCTAATGATAGCTCATATCAATTGGATAATCTTTTGAAAGAGGTGCAATTATCAGAAGTTGAGCTTGTCAAGAAAGAATTAAAAGCTGAAAAAAAAAGAAATAAGAAAAAAATTTGAGATTTCGTAAAAAAGTAGGGTAATTGAAATATGAAACAGAGGTACAAAAAAACAGATTAGAAAAAGTCATAAAAGATTGAGATCTGACCAATAGTGATTTGAAAGATCTACACCAAAAAAATAAAAGGTTACGAGTTTAATTCAAAACTAGAAAAGTCACCAAGTCTTACCTTAGTCGACAACGTGAAATAGATGAGCTTCGAGAGAGAATGAACCAATGGAAAGGCAAAGCTCAAAAAAAGCAAGAGAAGACCACCAGAATTTTTCAAGAATGTCAGAATTGAAAGGGGTTATACTCTACAACCTCGGTAAGATTGATGGAATGCCAAAATGAAAACGAAAGGTTGAAAGTCATGCTCATAAAAGAGAGAAGAAAACATTTCAAAGTGCTGAATGAAAAAAGAATCACTTCACTAGGTGATCCAAAAGTTAGAGATACAACTACAAGACCACAAAAGCCATATTTTAGCAATAATAGATGAATGGCATAGAAGGAAAAAAGATTGGATCTTCACATGTAATTCAAAAAGGGATGCTCACATGAGATGGAAGGCAGAAAGCTTAGGGAGGCAACAGTACATAGAGCACTTGACTAATCAAGTTTGTAAGGTAGTAAAGAAAGCATGGGAGATGGTTGAAAAAGTAGAAGCATTAAGAAGAGAAGTCAATCTCATAGAGGAATATGGACAGCGCCTAGTGAACTTTCTAGATGAGGCGAAAGACCATTATGAGCAAGTCAAACACTTCTATGGATATAATTCTGAGATGATAAATCTTATGTAATAAAAGTTATATGGAATCAATAAAAATTTCTAATGTTGAAATTCATCCAAGAGCAAATATCTCACACTTGCATTAATGCATCATATACATCATTTTCATAAAATAAGTAAAAAATAAAATTTTTAACACATAGCATTCTAATTTTTTTCTTTCTTTCTTCTTTTTCAAAATTCAAAGAAAAAAAATTTATGGAAATAAAGGTTTAAGAATAGCTCGCCCATCAAAAATTTTGACCTAACCTACTCGTCATTCTTACAATACTAGGACTCAGACAAGAATTATAAAGCAAGAGTAGGCCAGTCGATTTGAGAGAATAGAAAAAGTTCAAGAAGAACTAAGAAGAGATCTCAGTACAATAATGGATATGCTCAGAAAACTTGACAACGGAAAAGTAGTGGAAGAAAATCCTAGCTTTCAAGAGCAATCGCTAGATATGGTAGATCCTATCTACCTTCTAGGGTTTGAGCGACAACCGACCTAACCTTTTTAAGGAACTAGAGTACCAATTCTTACTCCTGGTGGATATCCCAATCCTTATCCAGGAATGACATCCACACTTGCTCCATGACAATTTCAAAATTTTGTTAATCCAATTATGATGGAAAAATCACCTGAGCCAATCTTAGTTTCTGATTTGGATGATCCTAAGGAAAGAGAAAAGCTAGGGATACAGACATTTGAAAAAGTGAAAGATACCAATGCCCGAGAGAAAATGAAGTTATTGAAAGAAAGGCTTAGGGCTGTAGAGGGAATGAATTTTTATGGCTCTACAGATGCGGCTAACCTTTGTTTAGTTTCAAATATGGTCATTCCGCCTAAAATCAAGGTCTCTGAATTTGAAAAATATGATGGCACAAAATGCCCGATGACCCATATCACTATGTATTATCAAAAGATGGTAGCACATGCTCGTAATGAGAAGTTGTTAATGCACATTTTCAAGATAGTCTTACAGGTTTTGCAGCTAGATGATATGTTCAATTAGATAGGACTCGTATTTATTCTTGGCAAGAGCTTACAAAAACATTCCTTACACAATATCGGCATGTCACGGATCTAGTTCCAAACTGTCTATCTCTACAAAGTATGAAAAAAAAATTGAAAACTTCAAAGAGTATCCACAAAGATAGAGAGACATGGCTGCACAAGTTCAACCTACCCTCACTGAGAAAGAAACAATTGTTTTATTTTTGAACACCCTGAAAGCACCATACTATGAGAGATTGATAAGCAATGCAACCAAGAACTTTATAGATATGGTGATATCAGGTGAGATCATTAAAAATGCCATAAAAAATGGTAAGCTCAATGTAAGAGAGACAAATGGAGCAAGAAAAGGTAGAGCTCCTAAAAAGAAAGAAAATGAAGCTTAAGTAGTGAACTATATGGGGCAATAATTCAAAGGTTTCACACCTTATCCTATACTAGTTTACCAAACCCATTACCCTTCTGTAAACTATATTACATCCATCCCTCATTTATATCAACCATACCAGTCATTACCACAAGCACCTTACCTACCCCGTTTTCAACCATCCTTTCGGATACCCACCTACAATCATCCTGCTACATCCACCAGACCAAAATGGAGACCTAGTCCTAATAGTGATTTGAGAGCCTTAAGAAATGGCTAAGAAAAAATCACTTTCGATCCTATTCCCATGACATACATAGATTTTTATCCTCGACTTGTTGAGAAATATATACTTGCTCCTGTTATCGTTGAACCCTTGAAACCTTCGTTTCCCAAATGGTATGACCCTAATACATATTATGATTATCACTATGGGAATCTAGGTCATTCTACTGAGAACTATACTGCTTTGAAATGTAAAGTGCAAGGATTAATCAGTGAAGGGGTATTAAACTTTGATACCAACCAACAAGGGACTTCAAATGTTAATGGGAACCCTTTACCAAATCATACCAGACCATCAATAAATGCCTTAATTGATGGGCAAAAAAGTCACGTGAAAGAAAAAATAAATGAAGTTAAGACTCCGATGGCTAAGGTATTTGAAGTCTTGGTCAAAGTTGATATGTTAAAGCTAATAGAACCTTAAAATTGCTCTGAAATGATTAACTCAACTGAAAGCTGTAATTATAACAGAGGTGTTCTATGGCATTTTATTGAGAATTGTCACCAATTCCATCAAGAGGTACAAAAGTTGATGGATATGGGCCGAATAGAGTTTTACCAAGAGAGAGAAGAGTTGGTGAAAGCTGAAGTGTCTACCATTGATTCAAAGAATAAGTTTATGCATAGACCGGTAACATATCTATTATGATGAGAAGCCAACATCGAAGCTAAAAAAGCTCGTCTCCAGACTAGTGGTGACAATTAAAGTTTTTGGCCCTTTTCTACATTAGAATGATAAAGCGGTACCGTGGAAATATGATTGTGATATCGTAGTCAATCCAGATATTACGGACGTAGGAGGCATGACTCGAAGTGGGAGGTGTTATACCCTAAAGGCTCTAAAAAAAGCTAAAAAAAAAAAAAGCCAAGGTATGAGAAGAAAAAGAAAGTCAGAATGGTCTTAATGTAGCTCTAGAAAAAGAATGTTATAAGCTAGTCTCTGAAAGTGAAGCATGTGAATTTCTAAAGTTAATAAAACATAACGAGTATAGTATGATAGAACAGCTTAACAAAATGCTAGCTAAAATTTTGCTATCATCATTATTGCTCAGTTCAGAGTCACACCGTAATGCTTTGCTGAATGTGCTAAATCAAGCATATGTGTCTCACAATGCTTTTGTTGAATATGTGGAGCAGCTTGTTAGCAATCTGACAATTTCAAATTATATCTCTTTTAGTGATGAAGAGATTCCTCCTGAAGGTCAAGAAAGTACCAAGGCTCTTCATATTACTATTAAATGTAAAAGTCATATATTGGCTAAGGTTTTGATTGATAATGGTTCATCCATCAATGTTATGCCTATGACTATTCTGGCAAAACTTCCTATTGATGGATCTTATATGAAGCCTAGTCATATGATGGTGCGAGCTTTTGATGAAACCAAAAAAAAAGTGCTGGGAGATATAGAAGTGCCATTGCAGATTAGCCCATGCACTTTCAACGTAAAATTTCAAGTTATGGATATCTTGTGGATCCATATGGTAGGTGCTATTCCATCCTTATTATATCATAAAGTTAAATTCATTATTAAAGGAAAGCTAACATTAGTGACAGAAGAAGATTTATTGGTAACTCAATTGATAAATACTTCTTATGTGGAATCAACAGATAAAGCTCTTAAATGCTCTTATAGATCCTTTGAGATTACCAATGCAACATATATAGCTAGAGGATCTAAATTGTATTCGTCACACTTGTCTATGACAACTAAAATGGTAGTCAAACAGTTTAGCAATATGGGATGGTGACCTGAAGTCAGACTTGAGAAGAACCTGCAAGGAATCATGAAGCCATCGATCATATATGAAATGAAAGATAGATTTGGCTTGGGATATAAGCCAACAAGAAGGGACAGAATAAGAATGGTGAATGAGAAAAGAGATAAAAGGATAGCTAATCTTAGGGGTCATTCCATTCCTCTATGAGTCTTTTCACATAGAAGGATATATTTATCCAGATTTACTGAAAGCCCTAAGTGCAGGATTCGTGAAAAAATTTTTAGAGTTGGCCATTCAAATGGTAGATGATGGAGAAAAGAAGAGTTGAAATGAAGAGCTATTTGTGTACCCTTGTCTTTCAGATTTTGAGCTGGATAATTAAAAAGTTACAGAGCTGCCTGTTATCTTTAAAACTTTGAAAAAATAATGTACTATGAAACTTTAAATCCCTAATTACTTTTTACGAGTATTAAAAGATCTTTTGTGGTGTGTTTATGTTTGTCATTTTAATAAAAGACTTAAAAGATGCATCCACATTTCTTCTATTGTTTTCATCTTTATTTTTCTTTCCATTCTTCTCTTTCCATCATTTTTTTGCCATTTCATTTTTGTGTGCTAATATTCTCTTCATCTTACCCTTTACAAGGTCCCAAACAATGAACACGAAGATAATCATGGATCTCGAATTTGATTTTGAAAACTTAATTCATGTTGATGAACTTGATAATGAGGAAGATTCAAATAACTACACACTGCCTCTTGATTTGTCAAAATTAATAGAACATGAAGATAAGCTAATTGAACCTCATCAAAAAATTATCGAATTAGTGAATTTGAGAGATGGTGAAAATAGAAAAGAGGTTAAAGTTAGTATATCTCTTTCACTAGTCGAAAGACAGAAGCTAGAAGAGTTACTCTGAGAATATGTAGATGTGTTCACATGGACTTACCAGAATATGCCAGGACTCAACACTGATATTATAGGGCACAAGTTACCTTTAAAACCAGGATGTAAGCTGATGCAGCAAAAGCTAAGGCGTATGAAACCAGAGATACTACTAAAAATTAAAGAAGAAGTGAAGAAATAATTTGATGCTGAATTTTTGGAGGTAGTAAAATATCCTGAATGGGTAGCCAACATAGTGCCAGTTCCTAAAAATGATGAAAAGTGAGAATGTGTGTCGATTATCGAGATCTGAATAGGGCAAGCCCTAAAGATAACTTTCCTCTACCTCACATCGATACTCTAGTGGATAATACTGCTAGGCATTCCATATTTTCCTTTATGGATGGCTTTTCAGGCTATAATCAGATCAAGATGGCTCGAGATGATATGGAGAAAACTACATTTGTGACCATGTGAGGGACATTCTATTACAAAGTCATACCTTTTAGGTTGAAAAATGCTAGTGCCACTTATCAAAGAGTAATGGTGACTCTTTTTCATGACATGATGCATAAAGAAATAGAGGTATATGTGAATGATATGATTATGAAATCTCGTGAAGGAAAAGATCATATAGTCAATCTTAAAAAGCTGTTTGACAGGTTAAGAAGATATCAGTTGAAGTTGAATCCTGCTAAATGTACATTTGGTACTAAATCAAGAAAACTATTGGGCTTTATGGTCAGTAAAAGAGGAATCAAAGTGGACCCGGATAAGATACAAGCTATCCAAAACTTATCTCCTCTTCGTACCCTAAAAGAAGTGTGAGGTTTCCTAGGGGATTAAACTATATTGCTTATTTCATATCTCAACTCACCTACAAGTGCGATCCTATTTTCAAGTTTCTCAAAAAACATGATCCAGAAGAATGGAATGATGAATGCCAAGAAGCTTTTGATAAGATTAAAGAATACTTGTCAAATCCACCTGTGTTGGTGCCGTCAATCCCGAAAAAACCTTTGATCTTGTACTTAACAGTGTATGAAAATTCAATGGGATATGTGTTGGGGCAAAAAGATGAAACTAATAAGAAAGAACGAGCAATTTATTACTTAAGCAAGAAATTCACTGATTACGAGTCTAAGTATTCACCATTAGAGAAGATATGTTGTGCATTAGCCTGGACAACTCGAAGGCTTAGACAATACATGCTTTATCACACTACTTGGCTCATAGTAAAGCTGGATCCTATTAAGTATATCTTTGAAAAGCCCTCATTGATAGGAAGAATAACGCGATGGCAAGTTATGCTTTCAGAATATGATATCATTTATGTGACTCAAAAAGCTATAAAAAAAAGTGTCGTAGCTGAGTTTCTTGTTGATCGTGCTGCCAAAAATTATGAACCAATGAACTTGGAGTTCCCTGATGAAAATGTGATGGCCACTGAAGAAAATGAACCTGTTGAAAAGTCTTTGAGGATGTGTTTTGATGGAGCTGCTAATGTTTTGGGTCATGGTATTAGGGTAATTTTAATATCTCTTGATGGGCACTATTATCCCATTACAACCAGGTTAAATTTTAATTGCACAAATAATATGGCTAAGTATGAGGCCTGTTTTATGGGTCTGTAAGTAACAATTGAAAAGAAAACCAAAGTATTAGATGTGTTTGGAGATTCAACTTTAGTCATCTATTAGTTGCGAGGAGAATGGGAAACTAAAGATTCCAAGTTGATATGGTACCATAAGTACATCTCTCAGTTGGTCAAACAATTCAAAGAAGTTCAATTTGAGCATTTGCCTAAAGAAAAAAACCAAATTGCTGATGCACTGGCTACTCTAGCTGCAATGATTAAAATAGATGTAAATACTAAAATCCAACCCATCAAGCTGGATGTGAAAGATGAACCAACACATTATTCTGGTGTTGAAGAAGAAGTTAATGGGAAACCATGGTATCATGACATCATGCAATACATTAAATGCCAGCAATACCCAGAACATGTGACAAAAAATGATAAGAGAACTATTAGAAGGATGGCTATGAGTTTTTTTTTTTATGAAGACGTCATCTATAAAAAAGGTTGAGATCAAGTACTCTTAAGGTGTGTAAATGTAGCTGAAGTGAAGAGAATTATTAAAGAAGTGCATGACGGAGTTTGTGGGGCACATGCAAATGGTCATATGATGGCTAGACAAATTATGAGGGCTGGGTACTATTGGTTGACAATGGAGAATGACTGTATTGATTATGCCAGAAAATACCATGAGTGTCAGATCTATGTTGACAAGATCTGCACTTCTCTAACAGTATTGCATGTTTTGACTCATTCATGGCCATTCTCTATGTAAGGTATGGATGTTATCGATCTTATCACTCCAAAAGCTTCAAATAGACATAGATTCATCTTTTTGATGATTGATTACTTTACAAAATGGATAGAAGCCGAATCATACGCTAGTGTGACCCGATCTGTGGTATGCAAATTCATAAAAAGGGAGATAATATGCAAATATGGGCTTCAAGAGATAATTATTTCTCATAATGCCAAAAATTTGAACAGCAAAATGATGAATGAAGTTTACATTCAGTTCAAGATTCATCATCATAATTCGGCACCATATCGTCCAAAGATGAATGGGGCAGTAGAAGCTGCAAACAAGAATATCAAAAGAATCTAGGAGAAAATGACTGATACTTATAAAGATTGGCATGAAAAGTTACCTTTTGTTTTGCATGCTTACAGAACATCAGTTCGAACATCTACTGGGGCCACTCCGTTCTCTTTTTGATATATGGAATGGAAGCTATGCTACCGAATCGAAGTGAAGATTTCCTCGTTAAGAGTCTTGATGGAGGTAGAATTAGAAGAAGTAGAATGGGTTCGAAATCGTTATGAGCAGTTGAACCTCATTGAAGAGAAAAGACTTACAACACTTTGTCATGGTCAATTATATCAAAAAAAGATGATGAGAACACATGACAAGAAAATCCATCCTCGTTGCTTTATGGAAAGAGATTTAGTGCTAAAAAAGATCATTTCAAATCAATATGATAATCGAGGAAAATGGACACCAAATTATGAAGGCCCATATGCGGTGAAAAAGGCATTTTCTAATAGGGCATTGATTTTGATAGATATGGACAGAAGTGATTGACCTACTTGATAAACTCAAATGCTGTAAAAAATATTTTACTTGAAAAAAATAATAAAAAATAAAAAATAATGACTCATCTAAGTTGAAAACCTGAAAAAGGTGACTTTGATGCAAAGAAGAAGCATCATTCCACAATACAGGGGCAAGTGTAGTTTGATGAACTCTAAAGGATCAAGAAAGTCATCTAATTTAGTTTTAGAAAAAGAATCTAGAAATATTTTGTTCATGATTATCTTATGATCATTATTGGGGCACCTTTGTTTCAACTTAAATACTTTGCCATGCACTTGTTACTAGTCTAATAAAATATGCTATCTTTTATTTGGAAATAACACCTATCCATTCCTTTATTCTCATTTTTGTTCGCCATACGAATAGAAGAAATGTGTGATTGTATTTTATTGGTCTTGGACTTAAAATAATGAAAAGAAAAACAAACATTAAAAATCTTAGCATTACTTTTTGAAAAGTTAACAAAGGCAAATGAAAAAGGAGGAAAAAAGCATGACAAGACATTGATGTTGTAGACTTTTGAAGAAAAGTATTGGTAGGAAAGAATTCAATGGTCAGATGTTTAGAATAGGTTGATCATATGGCAATTATTAAGAATTTTGATAAAATAAGCAAAAAGCGAGAGATTTCAAGAACCTTTTTACCACAATGAATAATTCTGATTGCATTACATACATTTCATTTAAAACACTCAGTCCATGCATCCATGAATAATGAGGACAGAGACTTTCCATTTCTTAATCAAACAAAAGATTTCAAAAGAGAAAATTTTACTTTTTCAAAGATAAGAACTCGATTTAAAGAATATATGAAATTTTTAAAGTTGTTGAGCCTTTACTGAGAGGAGCTTTTCAAGATGAGATTTTTAAAGCACTCAGTCCATGCATCCATGAAAATGAGGACAGAGACTTTCCATTTCTTAATCAAACAAAAGATTTCAAAAGAGAAAAATTTACTTGTTCAAAGATAAGAACTCGATTTGAAGAACATATGAAATTTTTAAAGTTGTTGAGCCTCTACCAACAATCTCTGCTGAGAGGAGCCCTTTTCAAGATGAGATTTTTAAAGTTGTTGAGCCTCTGCTGAGAAGAGCTTTTTCAAGATTAAATTTTTAAATTTGTTGAGCCTCTGTTGAGAGGAGTCATTTTCAAGATGGATTTTAAAGTTGTTGAGCCTCTGCTGAGAGGAGCTTTTCAAGATGAGATTTTAAAGTTGTTAAGCCTCTGCTGAGAAGAGCCTTTTTCAAGATGGATTTTAAAGTTGTTGAGCCTCTACTGAGAGGAGCCTTTTTAAGATGAGATTTTAATGTTGTTGAGCCTCTGTTGAGAGGAGCTTTTCAAGATGATTTTTAAAGTCGTTGAGCCTCTACTGAGAGGAGTCTATTTCAGATTTTAAATTTCTAAAAGTTGTCAAGCCTCAAGTGAGAGGAGCATTTTCGATTTGAAAAAAAAAAACTTTTTGAGTAGTCTATGCTAAAAAAAAAGAGGAAACAAAGAAAAGAAAAATTCATTTCGATTCTAGACAAAATTATTGTCTTTGTCTTTGCCCTATTACTGATTATCAGCAATGTGCAAAGAGGGGCAGCTGTGGACATTAAATTTGTCCAAAAAAATAAAAATAAAAATAATATTATTAAATATGAAATACAAAAATATAAAATACAAAATACAAAAAAATACAAAATATAAAATACAAAAATAATACCAAAAATAATACAAAATACCAAAAAAAATAGAATAGAAAAAAGAAAAAATTGAGGATGGCAGTGGTGCCTTCCCCGGTACCACTGCCACCATGCTTTACACTCATCCCTCAGCATGCCCTACCCTCCACCTCTTTGATCACCTAACCCTACCACTATTAGATGTTGCCAAAAAAAATAAAAAAGGCATGGGGGTCGTGTTTGCACCCCCATGCCTAGCCCTGTGCCATTCCCTTAAGCACGGGGCTTTGTCAGAGCTCTATAAATAGAGCTCCTGGCCGATCACCTAAAAGGAGGAGAAAAAGAAAACACGAAAGAGAAATTCTACCAAAAAAAAACTTAAAAAAAAATCAATAGTCCTCCCCGTAGGGAAAAACCCAGCGCCGAGAGCTTCCTGCACAAAGAAGAAAAAAAAGGTCAGTTTAAAAAAAAAATAGTTTCACAAAAACTTTGAAAGCAGATCTAGGGACGTGGAGACTCTTTTTTGGTGAAAAAAGGTCGAATCTGTGTTTAGGAGGTCAAAATGAGTTTGTGGGTATTTTTAAAAATTTTTTTAATCGACGACGGCAGCCGGAGCTCAAGTGGTTGAAAAAAAAAGAGAAAAAAAAATTTTTTTTTTCTAAGGAAAGAAGGAAGTGATCAAAAAAAATTTTGGGCTTTTATATAAGCTATCAATAGCCAAAACAAACGTCGTTTCAATAAACGCCCAAAATGATGTCGTTTTAAGCACTCAGGATCCGCACGTCAACCCACGACTAGACCCAGGGTCTGTGCATCCGACCCACGACCCATTTCTCCATCAGCCTCTAACCGTTCTGACTAAACTGGAGTCAAACCGTTGAACTCAAATCAAACCAGTACCGAATCACTGAACCAACCAAATTGTGCCTACACCGAGCTGAACCGCACTCAAACCACTGGACCGAACCGTTGAACGGAACCGCCCGTTGACCAGACCGTTAACCGGTCCAATTCAGGTAAAAAAAAATTTTTTTTTTAGAATTTTTTAAAAATATTATTTTGGTTATTTTAATTATTATTTTATTAATATTTATGCATATTAAAATACTTATATTTGATAGATTAAATGATGAAATATTTTTTTTATAATTTTCTTAATTTTTAAAATGAACTTTAAAAATAAAAAAAATAAACTTAATAATAATACCAAAATAATAAAAAATGCAAAAAAAGGAAATTTTTATCCGACGATGAGATTCAAAGGTATTCCGAGTAGTGATGCCTACGAAATCTCTAGGTGAGAAGATTTTTTTTAAAATACTACTAGTGTATTAGAGTATTTATAAAAAAAAATTTTCAATATAATAAAAATTTTCTTTTTTTTAAAAGTAATAAATAAAAATTGATTAATTAAAAATATAAGTAATAAAAATGAGAAGGAAAGAAATTTTATCCGATGATGGGATTCTAAAAGTATTCCGAGTAGAGATACTTTAAGAAATCCCTAGGTGAGAAGATTTTTTGTAAAATATTACCAGTGTATTGGAATATTTATAGAAAATCTTCAATATAATTAAATTCCTTTTTCTTCAAAATTTCAATTAAAAATAAATATTAATAAAATAATTAATAAAATTTCTAACAAAGAAGAATAAAATGTGTGCATCAACATGGTAACATTTTGCATTGCATGCATGACATTTTTACAAAAAGTAAATTTGAGCCTCTAAGGATGAGATTCTAAGGTATTCCGAGAAACGATGCTTAAGAAATCTCTAGGTGAGAAAAAGTTCTTCTAATGTTACCAATGTACTGGAACATTTTAAAAATTATTTCAATAAAAAGGTTTTAATTTATTTTTCTCGAGAATAAAAATTTTTTTTCCAATAAATAAAAAAATGAAGAAAAATTATTTTTTTAAATACCAAAAATTAGACTATTTTTATCAAAATCAAAGGATAACACGTAGTTAATTGGTACCTTTTTTTATGGGCACTGTGGGGGTGCTAATCTTTCCCCACTCATAACCGATTCTCGAACCCAGACTATTTTGCAGATCGTAAAATTATCCTTTTAATAAATTTTAATTAATTTTAAAACTTTATTAAAATGATAAGTTTTAATAGGTGACCAATCACACCTAGCCAAAAAAAGATTGGCGGCGACTCCATTATTTTTAATTTTGTTTCCAAATTCATCGGGCGAACACAAAATCGTTACGACAACAGTCATGAACCACATATTAAGTGATGAAACTTGAAGGAGCATAAAATGTTAGCTTTTAAGGAAAGGTCGGTAAAAGAGGTTAGTCGGAAACCTGAGGAGAATTTAAAAGTAATATGGGAAAAAATTTCTACTAGAATTCAAAATATTCGTAAAGAGACACTTGATAAATCTAGGGGTCTTGCGCCATTAGAAAATGAATCTTGGTGATAGAATGAGAATGTAAAAAGGATAATTATGTGGCATTTGGTTCAAGGGAATCCATAAATTTTTCTCTTAAATCTTGATGGTGGGTATTTGATTCTCACGTTTAGTTTAGGATAATCTGATTATGGCATAAAGTGGCAGATTCCTAATAGTACCCAAAGTTTGGGAAGCAGAAACCCATCTCTCCCTATGCTATTCTAGGATTATGGGGGGAAATTACATTATTTCTAAATTTGACCTGAATAAAAAATTATGAAATAGCTATTACCCTTTTGAGAAGTATGTTTGGAAGTAACTGGAACTTAGTTGTAGGTTTTTGTATAAATTTTTTTTTTATATTGTAATTAAGGTGTTTGGCATGAAGAAATGCCTTAAATAATCTTTTTATATTTTAGGGTTTAGGGTTTAGGGTTAATAGTTTTATAAAAGGATTATTTAAAGGCATTTCTATACATAAAACGCCTTAAATAATCCTTTTGTAGTTTTACAAATAGATTATTTAAGGCGTTTTTGTACAAAAATGCCTTTAATAATCTCCTCATTTTTTAAAGAAGACTATTTAAGACGTTTTTGGACCAAAAATGCCTTAAATAATCATCTTCATTTTTTTAAAAGGAATTATTTAAAATGTTTTTTTATCCCAAAACACCTTAAAAAAGCCTTTTACCAAATATATCAACATTATTTAAGGTATTTTTGAACAAAAAATACTTTAAATAATACTATAAATTTTTTTAAAAAGTATTATTTAAGGCATTTTTTGACAAAAAATGTCACAAATAATCTCATGATATTTTTTAATGGAGATTATCTAAGGCGTTTTTAGTTCAAAATGGCTTTAAATAATGCCTTTTAAAAAACGAAGAGGATTATTTAAGGCATTTTCCAATTAAAAATGTCTTAAATAATCTTTAATTTTTTTATTGATGATATTTTATAAATAAAAATAGTAATCATAAAAATATTTGTTTTCTTTTGCTGCTAAAGGCATCATTTGTCAATTGGGTATTTATTATTAATAAAAGCTAATGAAAAATGGCCATTATATATGTCAATAAGATTATGGTAATTATTCAGGAATTAATATACATGGACTCTCCCTAATCAAATAAGTGAATCTAAATGCGAGATACCTTGAAAATGGAAGAAAACCTCAGGTATCTCATTTTTTCAAGAATTGCACTTTCCTGGGGATCACAGTTTCCCCTGGAATTTACAATTTCGTGAATCAAATGCCCTCTTAAAGCTAAGCGAGATTGTTATATGAATTTAAGGAGCAATAGGGATAAGTTAAGTTATTTGGAGTATAAGACATCAAAAAAAGAAGCCAAAAAGGTTATTCGACATTTAAAAACTAGGATCTATGAGAAATTATATAGAAAACTAGAGGTAAAAGATGAAGAAAAAGAGTTGTTTAACATTACTAAGATGAGAGATAAGAATAATAGGGATCTTAATGATATAAGATGCATCAAATGGGATGACAAAAGAGTTTTAACAAAGGATAAAGAAATTGAGAAGCAATGAAGAGATTATTTTGATAGTCTTTTTAATGGTAAGTTTGAGCATGATATAGGTAAGCTTAACATACCTTTTACAGATATAAATTATGTGTTTAAACATAATATTAAAAGGGTATGAGGTTGAAGAGGTTTTAAAATGGATGAAAACAAAGAAAGCTGTAGGACTAGATAGAATCCCATTTCAGGTTTGGAAATGCTTGGGTGAAATAGGGATAGAATGGTTGACAAATCTTTTCAACAAAATTTAGTGTAATCAAAAGATGCCAAAAAAATAGAAGAAAAGTACTTTATTGCCTTTATACAAGAACAAAGGTGATATACAAAATTGTTTTAACCATTGAGGAATAAAGCGTATGAGTCATACTATAAAACTTTGAGAAAGAGTAATTGAATGTAAGTAGCGACATGAGGTCACTATTTTCCAAAAACAATTTGAGTTATGCTAGGATGCTTCACAAGAAAGGTAATTCACCTATTGAAGCTTTTGTTGGAAGTTTTCTGACAAGAAAAAAAAGATCTACATATGATATTTATCAACTTAGGAAAAAACATATGATAGAGTTTCTCGAGAGGTACTTTGGTGGGCCTTAATGAAGAAATAAGTTCTTTTAAAGTACATTAACATAGTTAAATATATTATTAAAGAGCTGTAACAAATGTGAGGATGTTTAGGTGCTTGATTAATAGGTTTCCCAATACCTCTGGATTGCATCTAAGCTCAGCAGTAAGTCCATTTTTTTGGCATTAGTTATGGATGAGCTCACTGTAGATATCCAAGATAAGGTACCATGGTGTATTTCATTTGCAAATGATATAGTCTTTGTTGCTAAAACTAGTAATGATATTAATGCAAAATTAAAATTATGAAGGCATATGTTGGAGTTTGATGCTTAAATTGAGTAGATCTAAAACTAAATATATGGAATGTAAGTTTAATAGTCATAGGGAAGTGAGTGCTAATGTGATTTGGTTGGATGGTGAGGTAGTACAAAAAGTAGTCATCTTTTATAGTTGGGATCAATTATTTAGAGCAATACTAAGATAAAAATGGATGTAAATTATATGATTCAAGCAAGATTGATGAGGTGGCAAAATGTATCGAATATATTATGTGATCATAATACATAAAGGTAAAATTGTCTGAAACAAATGTAAGAACTGCATTGTTATATAAGATTTAATGTTAAGCCATTTAAGAAACAACATGAGAAGAAAATGAGCATAGTGGAGATAAGGATTCTTAGATAGATGTGTGGTAAGACTAGAAGATATCAAATAAGAAATGAAGAGACTTAAGGAAAATTAAGGTTAGTTTGAATTAAGGAAAAGATGAAAGAAGGCCTTTTAAGATAGTTTGGATATGTGAAGTATAGTCTACTATACATCAATTAGGAAAAATGAGCTTCTAGATTTGGAAGAGACCAAATCTTTTAGTGGTAGACCACGAAAGACGTGGATACAAGTTATAAGAGATGAGATGCGAGTTAAGGAAGTAGATGAAAAGATTGCTTTTTAGTAAAAATTAATGGCACAAAAAGATTCAAATTTACAACCAAAATAGATTTTTCTGCCTTTCATATAGTCAACCCCAGAATTATGGGATATAAAACTTAGTTTGTTGTTATTGTTATATAGATAATAAATGATAAAACTTAAAACATGTGAAAAAAAAAACCCTAATTATAAACCCACATAATATAAATGATAAAATCTCAAAACTTATTAAATCTCATTCAATTACAAACCCACATTAAACATACTTACATTTCTTTTTCAAAATCCAATTAAAACTTAACTTACCATGTCTCAATCCAATTAAAGTCCAACACACGATGATGTGACAAATCGAATAGTTTATTTCATTTTTTGAGCAATTAATAATAATTTAATAAATGAAAAGCAATTAGATAGCTCAATTATGTTGTCTTTAATTGAGAGCTGTCCCCACTTAAAAATAATTTTTATTACATATTATTGATTAATCTACTTGTGTACAAGGTATTAGCATCCTCCCAACATCTATCCAACTATTGTACCAATTAATTTTATATTATTTTAAAAAGGTCGTAGCTAAATTATCTTTTATTCTTAATTAAATTTAATTATTTAAAATGTTTCAAAGTTTTTAGGTTTTCTTCAATATTTTGGTGGAATTCAAAAAAAATTCCCACATCTCAATAGTATTTGTGAAACTCATTTATTCCCTTGAAGAAATTTCATCAGTAACTTAATTTAATATTTTATGAAAATTTTATTTATTTTTATTTTTACCAACCTTTATTTTTAAGAAAATAATTTATTAAAAATAAAAAATTCCATTTATTGGAATATTTCCAAAATCTTTCTAAAATTATTTATAAGAATTCAAGAAAATTTTACAAGTAGGAAATTCAAGAAAATCACCATTTACAATTTTCTTTTAATTTCATCATTGGAAGAATTTTCATTTATTTTTAGAATTTATAAAATTTACATGATACAATAAATAATTGTAATTATAAAATATTATAAATTTATTTGTCAAGCCTATATTTTTAGTTTTTTAATGTTGTTAAATGATTAAAACATGTTTCTAATCTAAAATTTTAAATATGTATATAAATAAAAATAATTCAATAAAAAAATAAATAGAATAAAAGAAAAAATAAAAAAACTAAAATAAAAAAATTTTATTGCCACTCGATTGATGAGCTAGCTATGAATTAAGAATGTCCTTACTTAAGACAACTTTAATATATGGTATAGATATAGATATAAATATAGATATCTCAATTTTTTTCTTGTTGGTAAAATTTTGATTTAATGGTAAGTCTATATATAAGTTTGATTTTATTCATTTTTTTCAAGTAATGTTTCTAAGAAAAATAAAACTTCTATGTAGGTGAATGTTACGAAAATAATGAAAATCTCCTACAAAACATCTGTGCAAGCTCAAGAAAATAAATGCCATGTAAGAAATTGTAAAACACTTCAATTTTTAACTAGTAAATGTATTCCTTCATGTATCTTTGTAAGAATAAAAATGATCAACTATGAAAAATGTTATGACACTATCAGAAATATCATTTTTGCCAACAAAATTTTTCATCAATAAAAGTCAATTTTTTGTCAGTAATACTTTTATCAACAAAATTATCGATGAAAAAATTCCCTCAATAATAAGTTGGTAATGTCTTTCTGTTGATAAAATTAAATTTTCGTCAGTAATCCATTAATAAAATCTGGCAGTAAAATTCATCGATAATCTATTAGTAATTTATCAATAATTCTTTGATAATCGATCAAAAGTTTTTATCGATAAAAATTATGCTGATATTCTATTGATAATCCGTTGTTAATCTGTCGGTAATAATAAAATTTCATTTGTAATAACCAAATTTTGTCAGTAAAATTATAATTTCATCTATGATTATTTAAGAAACCTACAAACTAAAATTAAAACATATGTAATTATTTAAAGCTTATTATTTCTATTATTATTAATAAAAATAAAAAATTCACATATCAAATCCACATAATAACTATTAAATAAATCCAAATTATAAGGTTAACATTCTTAACATTCTTAACATTCTTAACATCTCTAACATCCACAAAATATAATACTAAAAAATATTCATAAAATTCTTAAAAATGTATATAACATCCATAAAAGTTCCATAAAAGAGCTCACTATGCTACTGAATCTCCTAATCTAGAATCGTTGTTGTTGTCATTAGGTTTAGAAAATTATGTTGGTGGAAATCGTCTAGCCCTCATCAATTGCATGATCTAATCTATGAAAGACCTAAGCTCACTCTTTAACTTAGTCCTTAACTCATCAATATGTTCTTGTATATGAGGTTGAGGAGGCATTGACGATGGACCACAAACAAAATGAGATGTTTTTACTATAATAGTGGATTAACTTGAGTCAAATAGGCCTTTAGATCTATCCGTAGATCCAAAGCCATATACATGAGTGCACATAGCTTCAACCCCTTTAATAGCTCCAATCCATGCTAATGGATCAAAATCTGAATGATTGAAAGAGTCTTCACTACATTTTTGAGATAATGTAAAGCATAGTTATCTTACAAAAAGTTTAAAACAATTATCATTCCAATACAAGTGCATTATCATTCTAATGACACAGTTCAATAGCATTCATCCTACAATGTTTAGGCTTTCAATTATTATACTATCTACTTCATCAACAATCACAATACACAACCAAACTCGCAAAGCAAAATACATAATAGTTTTCACTATTACAAAGTCATTGCAGTTCAATAAGTACAAAACACTAAATAGTTCAATACCATACATCTTACAATGTTAGTCTTTCAATTACTACACTATCTACTTCATCAATAATTACAATACACAACTAGAATCACAAAACAAAATACTTAATAATTTTCACCTTCACAAAGTCATTGCATGTCAATAAGTGCAAAATACTATATAGTTCAATATCATTCATCTGCAATGTTTAGTTTTTTAATTACTATACTATCTACTTCATCAACAATCACAATACACAACCAGAATCACAAAACAAAATACGCAATAGTTTTCACGTTCACAAAGTTATTACATCTCAATAAGCACAAAACACTATATAGTTCCATACCATTCATCCCACAATGTTTAGTATTTCAATTACTACGCTATCTACTTCATTAACAATCAAAATACACAACTAGAATCACAAAACAAAATACGTAATGGTTTTCACCTTTCACAAAGTTGATCTCATCACTATATACTATAAAGATAGTTCATCAACAATCATAATATACAACCAAAATCACAAAGCAAGTTATGCAATAGTTTTTGCTTTTTACAAAGTTTTTGAATCTTGAAACAAATAATATATTATCTATTTCAATAAAGCAATATAGCAATTTGAAAGCATTCACAAAGTCATTGGAAAGTCACAGGCACTGACAACTTTGGACTTTTTATCAAAGAATTCACCATGTTATCCTGATCATCTGTGAATACAATTGAAGACTTTAAGAAATGTGGGTTCTCATTGCATCTTAAATGACTACATTCATTTTGATGCATTGAATAAAATATGCAATAATGAAATTTATATAAACTTAACATTTGATTAAAATAATAACTCATGAAAAAAACATCATACCATTGTCCTTTTATGAATAAGAAATGCAACCAAGCTACCAATGTGCTTTGTAATACTTCATTATTTTTATATTCGACAATTTTGTTTGGCTTTAGCAAGGATGTTTTACCATTTTAGAGTGCTCCAAACATTCTCAATAAGAGCATCCTAAATTGGAGCTATAATCCACCTTCACTTTATCCCTCTTCAGTGTATAATGTTATCAACTCCATGCTCTTTCAATACTTATTCCCTCTCGTTGAACAACAAGTCTTTTAATCGATTCTTAGAAATGTTGTTCCATGTTTGTTCAACTAGAGCATCATCTGACTTAGCTCACTGTCATTTTTTCTAACATAGGTAATAGTGAAATAGAATAAATGGCTAACAAGAATTTAATCTTTTCATTCAAATCACATAAAAATATATACAATAAATAAATATCCAGTAACTACCTTAAATTTATCAGACATCGTAGACTTTACTAGCATAGGAACTTTACCCATGTCAGCCAAGGACTGGTAAATTTTGGTTGAATTATTCTTGAAATTAGTGTGCTAATTTTTTATTGCTCAAAACATGTCCAACATCCATTTATCAGCAAGATTAGTTAAATTGTATGAATTTTTTAAAAAAATAATAATAATAAGAAAAAATTAAATGTAAAAATATTTCATACCTTTATCTTAGTCCTCTACTTGTTTGGATCTGCCGTAGTTAATAATCCTTTATTTACTCCTCTAGTCCTTTGCCTTGTTGTCATATTTTTTCTTCTCTAAGTGGTGGTTCATCCGTGAATGATGGATTTACGTCAAGCTTCGTCAATGGATTATCCATCATTTGTGTAAAAAATGACTCGAATGGTGGATCATGCTATATTGGTGCTTAATAAGACCTATATTGGGATCATGTTGTATTGATGCTACTAATACATGAATCATCTTTCATCGATCTTGTTATAGAACCACCTCGATGAACAGAGCTCTTTTCTTGACATCCCATCATATCTATCATATAAAACATAAACATTTCGTAAGAATTTAAAAAGCAAAAAAATAACAAACATATATAATATAATTTTTGTATTAGAATATGAGATGAAATGAGTAAAATATATATAAATAAGCATATCAAAACATTATAATGAAAAAAACCCAAATCAACTATTATATTTAATGTTATATATATTGGCAACATCAAATAAATATTATATATAGTATTAAAAGTTATACTTAATACATCAATCATTGCTAGAGTAAGCAAACTCATATGTTTCATTATCATTATTATCATCATTTTCTTGTTCTTTGACTCAAATCACTTGTTCATAATTTATCTCTTTATAATCATCAGTAATAAGAATTGTAGGATTATCAAGTTTTTCTGATATAGTAACATTATATATAATAGAAACTTTAACTTGATACACATCCTCATTTAAATCAGTTACTTGTTCTTTATCTCCATCATTCTTACTTACCCGATTTGTACTCTTGGCCTTTATTTTAAAGATTGTTCATCATTCTTTTCGATCTTTTCTTATAAAAAGATAGCTTGTATAGAAAACTTGATGTACTTGTGAATCTAAGAGAAATGGTTCATTGCTAGCAAGCATTGAATTGTGTTTAATTTCAACAAGACCATGATGGGGATCTACCTTTACCCCATTCTCCGTGTCAAACCAATGACATTTAAAAATTACAACTTTATTCCTTGCTCCAGAATACTTTAACTCAATGATATCTTCCAAGATACCATAAAAGTCATGCTCATAGTTATTGTAACAACCTCTTTTCACACATACCTCATAATTCATCGTCTTTCAACTTTGGCCATAGTTAATTGTATGAAACTTAAAACCATTCATAAAGTAACCTTTAAAACACCTAACCATGTATTCGAGGTCGTAAGCTATCTCAACTAAACAATGATAAATTTCATCATTTTGCTTTTCAACCTATCCCATTGTAAGACATTCAAATTGATAATTGTTTTTAATTATATGAAAATATTATTTCTATTCATATATGCTATTATACTCTAAACTTATAAATTATCTTAACCATTGTAGAAATCTTGCTTCATGTGCTTTTTCCAATTCCACATCACTTATATTCATAAGTTTTGTTCCCATCGAGTCATCAAATATCCTATCATTGTAAATTATAAATTATAAATATTTAAGAAAACTAACCAAAAATAATACATTATCATATTAACATAGTACTTACTCAATATAAGGATTTATCTTTCCACAATTCAATAAAACATATAAGTGTGCCTTGGTATGTTAATCCACTGATAGCCATCAAGACTTATCTTGTGAACCCAATACTTGATTAGGTTGAGTAAAAATAAAAAAATGTCCTCTACATTCTATGACTCCCCATCATCATTACATGAAACTTGATTAAATCTTGTTGACACATCTGGATCAAAATATAATGATAAAAAAATAGATATCTCTTCAATAACATAGGCCTCACATATAGATGCTTCAACAAATGTTCGATTGGTGCATTTTTCCTTGAAATGATGAAGAAACTTAGCCATCATCATAGCATAACATAACATAAATGTTATTGACCAAAAATTAAATTAATAGACGTTAATGTCTAACAACTTAAATATATTACTTCTAAAATGGATACATTCATAAAAAATGAATAATTCCACCAAATTTTGCCTCGTTAGGCAAGTGGATTGGCAAATACTCTATAGAATTAAAGAAATTTGGAGAAAAAATCTTTTCTAATTTGCATATTGTTTCTATAATTTTTTCCAACAATTCTATTTAATCTATATATAGTTTAGTAGAACATAGATATCTAAAAAAATGAGATAGCTTAGTAATTGCATCCTAAATGGAGTTGGGCACCAAATCACAAAAGGTAATTAAGAGCAATTGTTGCATGAAAACATAACAATCATGGCTTTTCATCTCATAAAACTTGCAATTAGCCATGTTTACATACCAAGCTATGTTAGATGCAAAACCATCAAGAAGTATTAATTGTTTAACCTATATACAAACATCTCTTATTTGTTCTTTACTTAAAGTGTGAAAAGCTTTATGCATGAAAACTTTCCCATTCCTTTCAACCGATTCCAACTCAGATTGCTTGTAAAACACCTTAAGATCTAATTTAGCTTTTATGTTGTTTTTGATTTTACTCTTAACATCCATCATCGAGTTAAAGATATTGTTTAAGACATTACGCTCTACATGCATCACATCAAAATTGTATCAAATAAGATTGATATACTAATAGGGCAATTCCCAAAATATACATTTCTTCATCTAATTATGACTTTCACCAAAATTGACTAACTTCTTATCACTACATTTCGTGTCAAACGTGATATTAGGGAAGCTATCCAACCATTTTTTGACCTGATAATGGAATCGTAGAGAAGTCACACTCAACCTTTTTTTGAAATTTATCTTTTTGCTTTCTAAAAGGATGATCAAGAGGTAAAAGCTAACGAGAATAATTGAAAAATCAAGGTTTCTTACCATGAGCCAATCAAAAAGACTTTCCTTGTCTTATGCAATAAAAAGACAATAGATCTCATGAGTACTACATCCAGAAAACATACAATATATAGGAAAATCATTAATTAACCATAATAAAGCTGCCCTCAAATGAAAATTTTATTTTTTATAAGCATCACAAGTCACAACACCATCCGATCACAATATTTGTAACTCATTTATTAAAGATCTCAAGAAAATATTAATAAGACTACTCTTTCCTAGAATGAACATATTTAACAAGATATATTCTTGATTCATATACAATCATAATGGCCAATTGCAAACCTCTATCATTACTGGCCAACATGAGTATGGTTTCGCACTTGGACAAAATGGACATAAACCATCAGCACATAATCCTAATCTAACATTTCAAACTTCAACTGCAAATGATTCAAGGTTATGATTGAAATTTTCCTAAACGTCACCATCAACAAGATGTCGAAGTACACCATCAAGACTTTGATTATAGCCATGCCATGTCATATATTCATCAATTTTACTTGACATATAAAGTCTTTAAAGTCTTAGTATCAGTGGCGTATAACTTAAGATTTTATAAGGAATATGCTTTTTCTTCTCACCATCAAACTTATTTCTTAAATTCAAGGATGACCACATATCGAATAATATGTCGAATTTGTTACTTCCTTATAAAACAACATGTAATTATTTTCACACACATGAATTTTCTTATAATCAAGTCCAAGTTTTGACATCTTTTTTTTTATTATTTTATAGAAGTTTTCTAGTAATTTATCATCCATCGGTAACATATCATTCACTATACTCATCAAATAATCAAAACATGACTCACTCATGTTAAATTCTGATTTACAATTTAAAAGTTGTGACATAATAGATAGGATTGTATGTTTTGTATAGCCTGACCATAACAATTTATCAGCATCATTCAACAAAGAATAGAAGCTTGTCATGTCTATACTCGGATCTTCCTCTCTAACTTTTGCATCATTAACATGATAGGCATCCACCCTAAAATCAGGATAGACAACATCCATAACCATTCTAGTACATGAATTTTCTAATCTTATTTCACTAATTGGCTCAAAGGTATCCTTACTTATTGATGGTTGTCTTATTTCTAACTCTCCATGTAAGACCCAACTCATATAATAAAGTTGCTCATACATAGTATCCACATTTAAAAACCATCTATTCTCACATTGGGTACAAGGACACCTAATCTTCCCATTACTTACAAAGTATGGTTGAAAATAAGCATATTCAACAAATTCCTTTACGCCATCGCAAAAATTTTAACTAATATATCCATTTACATCTAAACGAGATACATGTAAAAGTGATCTTTGTTCATTTTTGCAACCCTAATTACATCATCATAAAGGTCCAAAAAATAGTACTCTTAGTATATTAAACTAAAAATTAAGCAATTAAAGTCCTAAAAGGTAAGTACTAAATTTTAACACATGCATACACACACGTATATTTTATTAGTGTGTAAAAATGAACAAAGGCTCAAAAGTCACAGTTTGAATTGATAGTTTTTTATAAGTAAGAAGAATAAATTATTTTGATACAAATTCTCCAACACAAGTACATATGCAATAATATATTATTTACAGTTAGATATTGAGATTTTACTTTTCAACACAAGTACAAAAATTCATCTTTAGATTATATTTCATCCATGGTTTATCGAAATCTTCATCTTTAGATTATATTTCTTCTTAGTATGAATTTTATATTATATGATAAGAAGTGCCAATTAAAACCATTTTGGACTTAGCTCTATTGCTATAATGGTATAGTAAGAACTCCTGCAAAATACTATCAATAAATGAGTAAGAACAATAATTTTTTTATTAATCTTTTGCAAATCATATGTGATAAATGTGTGCTATTCATATATCTTTCAAAAATAGCTATGAAAGTTTTTTCAAACAATGGTTTATAATTCAACTAAGCTTCTTTTGCAAGTAATTTTTAAACTTCATTTGAAAAATCACAAAAAAAAAATATGAAATCTTTTTCTCAATATTGCAAAAGTAGCAAGTAATTTTTTTTTTAGTTAAACGCCCCAACTATACCTTGTCTATATCAAAATCCCAAAGCCTAGTAATAAAACTATACCTTGGTAGAGGAGATGAGTTCTAAACTAGCTGAAGGGCCTGTGGTCAAGGGTAATCCTGGGCCATCATAGGCTTAAGCGCCGACAGTCACGAGCTCAAAGAATTAAGGTCACAGGTTTACGGGCTTAAGGCTGATAGAGGTGAAGAGAGCATGGCATGAACATGGGTCAATAGAAAGTACCAAAAAAATGAGAAGAAAAAAAAGAGGAAAGGAGAAAGGCTCAAGGGTTAACAGCGAGAAATGAAGAGAGAAGTGGATAGAGGAAAGAGACAAAAAGTTAGGGTTTCCAATCGAGAAAGAAAGGAAATAGGAAAGGGATTTTTAGGTTTAATTGACTTTTACCAATGGATTATTGACAAATTTTTCATAAATAATTTAAAATTTTTTTAACTTTTAACAATGGATCATTGACGAAATCCAACAGTATTTTTGACTTTTAGCAACAAGATTACTAAAGAAATCTATCACTAATTAAAAAAATTTTCTTCCAATTTAATTTAAAAAAATTATATTTTTAAATCAAAAAGTTTTTACAGATGGAAAAAATACATTGGTAAAACTTTTAGTGAGGATTATCGAAGGGTTTTTTCTGTTGGTAAAAAACATGTCAAATCATCATTTTTCCCGTAGCAACCTTACTTATGGAATGCTAACAGATTTTTTTTTGTTGATATTCCCTCAGTAATCCATTAGTAAAAATTTACTAATTTTTTTAAAAATTTTCGTTGATAAACCATCAAAAATCCATCGGTAATTATCGATGAAAATTCATTAGTCAAAATCCATTGGTATTAAAGAGATTTTTGGTAGTGTGACTTTTATGAATTATTGTTTATTTTGCCTATTTGGATATATTTTAATTTATACTAGCTCATGTACAACTCTTTAACTCAACACTCGTAAACCCTAAACTTTGACTTAAATTTTATGTTGGTCTTTAATTTTTAAAACTTTTAATCAGATCTTCAATTACACAAAGTTGTCCTATTTTCGTCTTTCCCTCAATAGAACAATCTAAATTGATGTTAAATGCTATCTAGCGCCATGTGATAATGTCAGGTAACATCTCACATGACAAAAGAAGGAAAAAATTCTTTTAAAATTTAGGACTCAGGATGAAATTTTATCATAATTTTATATTTTATATATATTTTATAAAATATTAAATTTAAAATTATTTTTTGTTATAATATAATTTATTAGTTATATTTTGTTTTTAATAGCAAATATTTTTTAAAAAATTAAAATTAAGTTAAAAACCTAAATTCTTTTTTAAGAAATTCAATATTGTTTTGAAAACAAAAAAAAAAATCTATTTTCTATCCAAAAATATTATTTCTATCTCAAATATATATAGTTTTAAAATATTAAATATCTTCTATTTTCCTTTTCGAGTATTTTTTATAAAAAAACAAAAATAATTAAAGAAAAATTATTTTTTATATTTTTTATATTTTACAAACTATTATAATTTAAAATATTTTTTAAATTTTTATTATGATATGATTTACCAATAAAATAATATTTTAAGTAGAAAATAGATTTTTAAAAACTTAAAATTAAGTTAAATTTTTCAAGAAAATATAAATTACATATTATTTTAAAAATTAAGTAAAAATTTTTATTTTAGTTTAAAAAATTAAATAAAAACCCTATATCATTTTAAAATATTATGTAAAAGTTTTCATATAATTTTAAAAAATAGATTTATTAATCCAATGAAAAATTTATTTTCTATCCAAAAATCTAATTGAATATAAATATATATATAAACTTTATATTCATATAAAATAAAAAATATAATTTAAAATATTTTATTTTTTCTCTTTTATAAAACATATTTTATACAGTATATCTAACAAGGAAAAATAAAAGTTGTTTAATATTTTAAAAAATAAATTTTTTTGGATAAAAAAATATTTTTATTATGATTTTTGTGTAAAATAATATTTATAATAGAAAATAATTTTTTGATCTTAAATTTTGTTGAAATTTTTTTAAAAAAAAAAGGAATTTGAAAATTTTAACTTAATTTTAAGTTTTGAATATCTTTTTTTCTATTTAAAATCTAACTAATAAGTTATATTACAACAAAAAATATAAAAATATAATTTTAAATTTAATATTTTTATAAGGTAGATTGGAACAATTTTTTTGTAATAAACAAGAAACATAAAAGCTATAACTCATCACTTTATCTTAGATATTAGCATAGCTATTTTAAACTGTCAACTAATAATGGTCTATAATTAATAATTAAAGGTGTTTATGGGTGGGGTAAAACTGGATTCAAGTTGGATTCATACTTGATATTAATGACTTATATGTTTGCCCAAGCTTGGCTCGATCTAAAATTTTAAGTCTCAAAATTTTTACAAGCTCGACGTAAATTAAAAGAAAAAATCTTAAACCCTTGCATTAACTTAATTTATATAATTAAAAAATAAAAAATATGGCTATATATAAAAATTAAAAATAAAAATTATATAAAAATAAAAATTAAGTTTAATAAAATATATAATTTTATTTTTAAGTTATATATATAAGTGAATTAATTTATATATAATTCACATATATATGAAAATAAAAAATCTTATATATATATATATATATATGTGAATTCAAGCTAGATCAGGTTGCACTTGGACTTTAAATCTTTTGTTCAAGGCCTAACTCAAAATTTAAATGAACCTAAAAGTTGTGCCCAAGCTGATTTAACAAACTTTAATTTTTTGTCAAAACCTTTTTAAAACTTGAGCAGGCCTTCAAATTTGAGCGAGTAGCCTGACCCTTAAATAGGTCTATTAATAACTAACATAGTAATTTATTTGTCTACTAAATAACTTATAAACTTAGTTTTTAAAAGCATTAGGTAATACTTTGGGTTTCATTGCGGGGTATAATAAATATGTAATTCATAAATAGGAGGATTTAAAATTTGAATAATGAAAAAAAATAAAAAAATAATATACGTATTTATACCATTTAAAATTTTTGAATATTTACATTAGTTAATCTTAATGATGTGGAGATATAAAACTGATTCCTTAAATAATATTTTGCTTGTCATCATGATTAAATTACAAAAACCAAAAAGCTACTAATTTAAAATATTAGTCTAAAATAATTATTAGTCTAAAACACCATTTGTTGTAAAGAGTGTCATAGATGTTAAATATTATTTCTTTTAACCTTCAAATATGAAAACACCCTTAAAATATTTTTCTATATCTAAACTAACTTCAAAATCTCTTAGTAATGTCTACAAAGTTGGGTTGATGCAATTTTTTGCTTGCCTTGATTCCAACCCCACCTTTAAAATATTCCATTTGACTCAATCCAACCAAATATCTAATTATTTTTTTATACTCAACTTTGAGACCTCACATACGCATATAAACATGTATATATAACCTATCTCGACCTACATCCAACCACAAATTAATTTAATGATTTTAATTTAGTGTAATATTCATAAAAATATTATTTTTAATATAAAGTACATCATAATTATATATAAATAGTGTTTTTATTAAATTAACATCTTAAAATAAGGTATTAAATAGTTTTTTATTGATATATACATATAAATTAATATAAAATTAAATAAACAATATATCTTTTCATATATCTATATATATATATATCTATATCTTGAGGCATATCGGTATAGAATACCTTAAAATTCACTTTCAATTTAATCTAATTTTTTAAAACATACATGTCCCAACTATGGTCCAACCTCTAATTTAAAAAGAAAGTCCCTATAGGATCAAAATGGATCGAAATTTGTTGAATATGGATTATTTTACCATCCCAAAATTTTCTTAAAATTAATTTAAAAGATAAAATTGATCTTAACAAATATTAGTCAAAAATTTAAATACCCTAATAAATGTCTACATCAACCCTAAATTTATAACAAAATGTCACAATTAATATTAAAAATTGAATTATAAAGTTATATTCCTCCCTAGTCATGTAACGCTATACCCTATTATCCTTTAAATCTTTTTTTTTTACAAGTATTAGTTTTCTAAACTAGTTTCAATTCAATTAGGATTAGCTTTAATATATTTTATAGATGTTCTTAGTTTAAAACAAATATAAAAATAATTAGAGAAAACTAAAATGCAAATTAATGAAGTTCCAAAGTATCACGATGAAAATATCAATGACATTTGATTAAATGTGGAATTTTATTGGAAAACATGTCATCAACTAAATATTAGTTTTTTTCGATAGAATTATCTATAAGCAATATATTTTTTCGATAGAAATTATTGAAAAACTAATTAAATTTAAAAAATACTAAAAATAATCAACAATTAAACTTTTAGTATTATCGATGAATTTTTCATCTACAAATATTTTATCTACAAATATTTTATCATATTCAACAAGAAATAACACTTATGATGAAATAATATTATAAGTAGTGGGGACTACCTGGCTTTGCCCAATTTTGTTATAGAATTGGTATTTGATTGAGTTTAAACTTAAAAAGGTATGTGTAGTTAACATAAAGTAATCATTTAATAATAATTTAACACTATTAATTGCTAATTCTAGAATAATTGCAAACAAAAATTGAAGAAGTAAAGACAAAGACTTCTTTAAGCAACTATTACTAAATTAGATGAGCTATAAAACTAAGCAGAAAATTTGACTAAGCATAATGAACTCATCTTTTCCACCTTTAAGACACATTTTTATCTTTAGTTTCTAAAATGTAAGGTACACTAAAATCCATAAATGATAAAATGAATAAAAAACTAATAAAAATATCAGATAACATATTTAAATATAGTAAATTTTCACTTTAGTATAGGCATTGATGAAGGATTAAGATATCAACATATCAACATATACAAAAATATAAAATGTTGAATAAGTTTGCCTAGTAGAATCATCAATTATTACAAACTAAAAATTAAAAAAAAAAAATCTTAGTTTCAATAAAAGGTAAATAAGTCATATATGTAATATGTGACAGATTTTTCAATGATAGATAACATATCATAAATTAAATAAAATGAAATAATGATAATATTGGCTGAAAATTGTATAAAAATATGGCTTCATTTTTTAACTATTATTACTACTTTTTTACTTAAAAAGATATTGGTTGATACAAACCTGGTAGCTTCCAATAACATGAACAATAAAGAAGGCTTGAACTTGACCAAAAAAAAGCTACAGATTAAGATTCTTTTGCTAGTTGTTTGATTTATACCTAAAACCTAATATAGCTTGGTTAAAAGATATTGCTGACCTTGTTAATTGCTAAACTGAATGTTGCCTTAAATAGCATTGCCAAACATCCAGTACCAAATTAAAGCAACAGGGAAATAGCATTTGATGGTAAAAGTCCTGTTTAAGAAATCAAAAGTGTAAACCCTGGTGTAAAAATAACACTAAAACATTACACCAATAGAAAGAGAAATAAAAAAAAAATCATGTTCATTAGGTATCCTTAGAACAGAACTATAGCAAGGTAAATTGAACAATTAAAATTGCATAAGTAGTTGTGCTACGATAACTACAATAAACTTTACAATGCTTTGTTATACATGTTGACATTATAGTTTATTGTTTCAGTGCTTTTGCAAAAAAATGGAAATAATAAAACCTTGATCATTAGAAATATGAAAGAAAATAGTTGACTAATAAAAAATTATATATATGTGTTAAAGAAAGACATAATGAGTTTGATCTAAAAAGTATATAATTTCTTGTATTTCTATTTAGAGCTCTACACAGCGAGGGATATTAGTATCATACAATAGGGTAAAGTTCCCCTTTTGCATATTTATGTTGTTATCTTTACAATGTTTATAAAAAACTTTACAAATTGTCATAAGCAGTTGTATGCGTCAATAACAACCTTTACTTTGCAACCAATTTACCTGCAAGTAAAACTATGAGTGTTTTAGCCCCATTCATGTTGAATGTGAATATACATATTTTGTACCTGTGAATGCAACTATGTAAGTGGAAGCAGACATGAATCATAGAAAAGTTGGATTTTATTCATTATTGCAATTTATTCCATCATTATTAAAACAGCTCAAAAAGAACAATACAAAAGCATGTGGCTTGCATTCCTTCATTATTAGATTATAGATAACATAAGATAAATGCATTTAGCATCAAAAGGGCCAAATTACAATACCTAAATCCAAACTCTAATCAAAATTTTTTTTAAAAATCTTAATCAAATACATAGTAACAAAGGATATTTTCACATATATCTCTTAACTCAATGCCATATGCAAATTACAAATAGATGAATGTTACAAATATGCCAAAAAAAAACCATACTGGAACCATCCATAAATTGTGGTGTAGCAGAAGCTCAACCCATATTATCGAAAACATTACTAGTCTTAACTATTGTGGCATTCCTTGCTTCATTGACAACATTATCATTTAAAGAAGAATTATAACCAGCAACTTTAGATCCATCTGTTGTTGTGTTTTCAGTCACAGCAGCATATACTATAACAATTCGAGGTATCTAATACTGAGATGTAAAAAGATAATCCAACATATCATTCTCTTCATCATCAAATAAATCTTTGTTTGCTTTGAACAGACATACATGTTTAACCTTTTTGTTGAAAGAAATGATAGTAGTATTATTTAATCTATAAGCATGTAAGATGTAAGAACCAAATTATGGATGCTTAAACAAAATGGGACATTCACTGTATTGCCAAAGTTTAAGGGTTAAATAAAACAAAAGACCTGAGAAATAGTTTGAAGGGTTAAGTACAAATGTCAAATGCTTAGGTTTAGGGTCCATTCCAAAAAAAAACTTAGAAGTATCATCATCATAATAGTTTGAGTGGAGTTTGTATGAATAGAAATGACTATATATTTTACATGCATACACATTGAAAAAATACGATAATAAAAATTCAATTGTTTTAAAGTTTATAAGATACAAAGCAAAAATTAAAAGAGTAAAGAGTGTTTTCTTCTTGGAGTCGTAGATAATTAAGGGTTAATTAAGTGTCATCCTTGTTTGCTTTGAGCAAACATACACCATCTGATCATAAATAGTTCTTGGAGCCATCATTTTCCCCACTCTTTTACTCTACTCTTTTACTTTACATCGTTCGTTTCTCATACAAAAACCATGCAACAATTATTAAAAAAAAACACAATTCAATCTACTAAAAAACACAAACATGCATCATAGTGGAGACAATGAAATTATTAACCTTAGGCACGACAGTGGTAAGGTCAATATTCACATAGCATAAAAGATCCATGCCACACTTGTTAAACATCAAACACATTATTGGCAGCATAGCAAAGACTTTACGAATCTAGCATTGAAAACGCTGTAATAAAAAACCCCACATAACCACCAAAAAATTGAAAAAAAAGAAAGAAATAACAAAAATATAATCGTCGATTAAAAAATTGAGGTTTTACCTTAATGGTGAGATTAGGCAAAAAGACCCAAACAATGTAGTTATGATGCGAAACACATTTTTTAGTAGAGTGATTTGCAGTATAGAGGATGAGGGAATTGAGCTCATAAGCATGATCAATAAGAAAAGACCGATCGACGTTGGAAGGGAAGGAGTCAAGAAGGCAATATAAGGAAAGATAAAATAATCAACGAGAGAAAGGAAAGAGTCAAAGAGAAAGTACATTTAAGAGAAGTAAAAAGAAAGTTGTTCTTAGAGGAAAAAGTCAAGAGATGGTCAACACGTGTTTAGTTAAAATATAACTATGATCCAGGTGTTAAACAAAGTAAGTGGGTAATGAAAACAAAAAAAGATTAGCTGTCAAGGTTAGATCCTCTAAGGGATTCCTTTTATATAGGGTAGAATTTATTATCTTGACAAAAAAATTTCATCAAAAATTTCCATTGAAAATACTATCTTTCAAAAACAATCAATCATTTTCAATCAAAATTTTCATCAATATCACTTCTTTCTCTTGTAGTGTTTGACAATTATAAACATGTTATGTACATTTTTTATATAAATGTTAGCCCAGGCTTATTGTTAACCTAATTTAAGTTACACATAATAAAATCACTCAATTTTAGAAAAACAAACGATCATTCTAAATGTAATTTGGAACCACCATGTATGGTCCATTTTTTTCTTTAAATCTATTATATACTATAAAAGTAGTCCTCTCTTTTATTTGTTAAACACATCTTTAATGTCTTAAAAAAAATTAAAGGTCAAATTTGGAGTCAAAAAATTTTCAAATATTTATTGTCTCTAGTTATTTGTCTTAAGGGTTTCAGTTTTATCTTTTTTTTCTTTCCTCTCCCATATGGCATTTTTGTCTATTCTATCATCTTTTTCCTTCCTTTGTTAGCAATGTTACCACTGCCTCTTCCATCATTTGTCAATATTGACCTTCCCTTAACTCTTCTTTATCATTTTTTGCTCAAAAAACCCATTTGAAAAACCTAGAGGAAAATATCAAAAATCCTAATAAATCTTTTTAGCGATTGTGGTCTTTAGCTAGGGTTCAATTCTTTGTTTTTTCTTTTTTTCCTTCCTTTCTTAAAGTTAGGTTTTTTTAATGAAGGTTAGATATATATTTTTTCTTTTATTAGATTAAGTTTTTTGTTTTTTTTTCTTTTTCAATAATTTTATTTTTTTGGGTTAGGTTGTTTGGCTCTTTTGCATATGCAAGACATGGTTTTTTGTATTTTATTTTTAGGTTTTTATGCATTAGCCTATTTACATGTGTTGTGATTTGGATAATTTCTGTAAGCGCATAGGCTGTACAAATAGTAATAGAGGCTAAAAAACTTAAATGTCGATCTCACGAGAATTAGTTAAAAAGATTCTTACACTAAGTACCTATTATCCCCATACTCTATCTAAAGTTGGTTCAATCAAACAAAGGTAAACATGAAATTAAGCTAACTAAAAAAATAAAATCAAATAAGGTATTAAACATGATTATAGTAAAATGTAAGCATGCAATATGTAAACTAAATAAAATAATGTGCAAAAACAATAACTAAAATGGAATGCAATGAACTGAACATGAATTAAAATGGAAATCTAATCTAAGAAATTAAAAGTGGTAAGATTAACTAATAAGAAAAATAGTAGCTAAAATGCATAAACCAAAATAACTAACTATAACCGACAACTAACTGCCCAAACTAACTTTTAACTTCTAACAAGAGAAAACATCTAGAACATCTTAAGAAATTATCCAAACAAATTGAAAAATTACAAAAAAAAAATGTAAATGAAGATTAAAATAGAATTAAAATGCAATTGAAATATCAAAAACACAAAATCTACTAAAACAAGTCAAATCAAATGTAAACTTCAAACTTTGGAAACCAAAACAATAGCTAAAAATCTGGATCTAAATTGAGTAAATTGACATGAACATGAACTGGAAATTGCACAAAAAAAAAAAGGCTAAACTAAGATCAAAACAAGATTGAAGATAATTTTAGAAGAAAAAACACAAGATCTAGCAAGAACACTTGAAACCGAAAATAGGAATTCAAATTTGGAAAAACAAAATTTACAACAAGAAAATTAGATCTAAAATTCTACAAATTAAATGAACTTAAATTAAGTTAAAGAAATCTAGATATACAAATTTACTACCTAAATCAACAAAAAAAAACAAGAAACAACAAAAAATCAAGCTTAATGAAGTAGATATAAAATCTATACAGAACAGTAAAACAGAGCAGTTAACAAGAAAATCATCCAATCAACATGGAAAAACATGAATTAAATGCAATCAAAGGAGAAATAACAAGTAAACATGTGAATCTAAAAGTATAAAGTGCAAAAGATTCAAACTAAATGCCGAGATGGAGAGAAGATACTTGCTATGTTGTCACTCATGCAAAGTTCAACTTTGCCATTAATGTTTAGCCAAAATTTTGGACATTTTTCTAGAGCTATGTAGATCAAATTTGAAGCTAATATTTTTTCTAGATTAAGATCTATGAGTTAGGAATCTAAGAACAAAATTTTGGCTCAAAACAAGCTAGATTTGATCAAGATTTTATCAAAATATTGTAAAGAGGTCAAGAATGTGATTCACCAAACAAATTTGAAGAACAAGTGAAATCAATGAAAATTGAAGGTAAAAATGTAAGAATCTTGAAATTTCATTGAACAAATCTAAAAGTACATTGAAAATTAATGCAAAAAAGTTAAATTTTCATGGAAAATTTAAGCAAATTGATTGCCAAACAGAATTATTTGGAAAGCTAAAAAAATAAAAATGCAAAGGAAAGTAAATGCACAAAACTTAAAACTAAAATCTAAAAGTCTATCTAATTCTCCTCTTTTAGCTCGCCACTCCCTTCTATTTATAGGCAAATGGGAAATGGTTCCAAGACCTAAAATTTTAGCAAAAATATCTAAGTAATTGCCAACTTCTAAATCCTTCTTCCTCTATTCCTTTGTTGCCTTTGCTTACTTGTTTGGCTTTTTTATCTTCCTTTGGTTTCAAGCCTTCTTGTCATGATTCTTTGCACTCCAAGAAGTCAAAATTATGATCAATGGGAAGCCATCAAGCAACCAACTCAACAAATCTAAATGGTCTTTTTAAAATCTCCAAAAAGGGCACTAAGATGCATTGATCATTTTATGCTTGTATCAACGGCACACTAGCCTTTTGTTCCTTCATTTTTGCTGCCCAATACCACATTTTATTCTTTCATTTTGCTGCCAACATTCAAGTCATTAAATGAACAAATTGTGTAATATAATCTTTAGAAAAATTTTAAAAAATTATCAATTCAAAAATAGCTTGCTACTTCCTAATGCAACTATTACATTTCAAGCATGTATAAAAATACTTGAAAAGTGATAATGCATTATTAATCTAATGAAGACAATTCCAAATGAGAATTATGAGAATTGAGACTTGAAATAAGGTTCCATAAAATTCATGTGAGTTTGAGAATTCATAAAAGAAAAGGTTAAGAAGAACTCTTCTAAATGGCAAGATAAAACAATCATACTAGTTATGACCTTTTCTAACTTTTACCACCATAAATCCTTCAAAATGAGTCCAAATAATCTAAAATTTCTCATTTTCCATATTTTAAACCACACATGAGACAATTATGCATTTAGGAGTACTTTTACCAAAATTATCAACAATCAAGCTAAAAATCAAAAGAAATTACACTAAAAATGAATAAGAAAATGCTAAAATTTTAGTGCAATCATGTTTATAGAGTTTTTTTTTTTTTTTTGCATGTGTTGATCAAGATTTTGCTAGGTATCACTTTTATCTCCATTTGTATTATGTTTTTTATCCATGCATAGATCTTTTATGGTGTTTGGAAGGTTTTTATTAGCTTTGAATTACCTTTTTTTTTTTTGGCTTGGTGACTAAGTTTTTGCAATGTAGGTTGTAAATATGTTTTAAGCATGCTGTTTGAAAGGTTTTTTATGGTGGTTGTTACAATTTTATTTGTTTTAGACATGGTGTTTAAAAGGCTCTTTCAAATTAAATAACAATTGTCATTTTTTATCTTCTTGCAACTCAAATATTATCTGTAGAGGTTGGAAATTAGTTTGAATAATAATGGTGCTACCACACGTCAACCCTTTAAAGATAATTTTTTTAAGATATGTATATATTTAATAATTTTAGTTAACTTAATTATATAATTAGAATTATACACTACAACTATCTGTTGGTTAGCCTAAATAGTTATAAAACACTGCATTGTAAACTGAAGTTTTACCTACTAATATTGAATGACGTTCTTTATTAATAGCAAGTTTAGGCAACATTGGAATGGTAAAGATACTTTGTCTCAATATGACTTCTTTCTTAGGCTCACTAGTTATACAAATTAATATTTGTAGGGAGAAAATTATTTCAAGATTGCTATAAATATGCACATATTCAAATACATCTTTAGGAATGGTTTTGATGCATTCTTGAATAGACTAAAGCTATGTATATTAGATGTTGGCATCACAAGTAATGAAGCCACTTTAAGAGTTAGGAGTTGGAATAAGCCCCTATTCCCCTTAACCAACCAAAAAGAAAAAGAAATAAAATATGTTAAAGAATTCTTTTGGTATATTGGGTATTATATATATGGTTTAAATATTGGTCATCTAGATTACTTACACTGTTATTATTTATAAGTATTTTTTTTCATGTTATTGTTTTATCTAATAATGAAAAAAATAATCTGAAAAAAAAATGAAACAAAAAACATTGTTTATAGGGAATCTTTCAAAGCTTGAATTTGGGTTTACATTGTTGCTTTAAAGATTTTCATCTTGCACTATTTCCTTTTATTTTATTCTTCCTTTATTTGTTTGCTTCTTGATGTGTAATTCATGTTCCATTGTTGTGATCATTTTCCCTAGGATTACTTTTCTTATTTGTCCTTTTTAATAAGCTTTTTTTTCCTAACAATGCAGATTAGCAACGATGAGTTTTTAGTCTCTATCTGAGTTATCACCAATTAGGCAAAATCAAGTCATCAAAATCAACATTGCACGTATATAAGATTTCGTGAATCCAAGATCAAGCAAATTAATCAACCTTAATTTTGTTGTCACTAATGTTAAGGTAAACTCATTTTTTCTAATTCATATTATGTTGGTTTCAAGCTAATAATATAGTAACTTTATTAGAATATGTTTTTTTTTTTTAATGATATGTGAATGTGTACGAGCCTAAGGTTTTCACTTAATTGAAAACCATTATCAAATAAAGCTTCTTAACAATGCAAGGAATAATTTACATACAACACTAAAGGTGACTTTTTTGTTTTTTTTTTTATTAATATAAAAACCATGATCAATGTTGTTTATCTTGATGGTCTTAAACAAATACAAATAGTAATAAATGATAATTACTCTTTGAACACACGTGTGGTAGTGTATAAAGCCTTTCTGTAGCATGCTTAAATTTTTTGTTTACCATTTAAGGATTGCAGCCTTTCTAAATGTTGATTACAACTCAAATGCTTTGCAAGACTTGGACTTACTCTTGGAAAGTAAGATGATAATATTTTTGGATGGAAGCTGTTAGATATTTATGAGATGTACTATCAAGTTTTATAGGGAAACTTACTTTTGTCAAGTGCAAACCTGTGGTTATGCAGCTTTAATGCTTTTCAATGTATTGAATATTGTTTCTTATGTTATCGTAGTGTTATTAATATCTTGATCTATTGTAAGATGTTGAAGGTACGATGCCTATTTCAATTGAAGCTGCTAAGGCCCTAGATTCTTTAAGTGATGATAAAAAAATTTAACTTTTTTCATAATAATCACAGTCAATTGTGGGTTTAATGAAATATTTGAGAAATTATGTATCTATACTCTGTATATCTCTTTTTATTCTCTATTTCTCAGAGGTTAACTACACATGGTAATAAGAAGCAGAGGTTTGCCTTAACAGCCATGGCATCCTACAAAGAAAAGATAGGCAGGTTAAGGTATGCACCCCTTCAATTTTGTTGTGTAAATACATGTTTATTGTAGCAATTTCGTTATGATTGTTGGAAAATTGAAGTGGATATATTTATCTCTATATTAGACATTAATTTTTGCCTATTATATGCTTAATTTTTTTTATGTTATTCTGATTATAATTTCACAAAATTGTAATAGGTGAACACATGGTAAAATTTGTTTTAAGAAACAAGTATACCTCTACAATTAGTAGCGTAGTCACATTTACTTGAGTGTGGTCAATTCTCAATTCTAGAATGTGTGGTATAGTAATTTTTTTATAATTTCCTTATATCGACTTCATTGAAATTAAATAAAAACTTAAATATGGCTAATCAAATAAGTAAATTTTTATCTATTTTTTATAATGATAATGAGTAATATGTAGTTTTTTTTTTTTTTTTAATCTTAACGCCTTTATATTTATATTATGAATATGGCTGTATGTTTTCTTTTTGCTATAATATGTTTATAAGCTAACAATTAGTGTATTGGATTAAAATGTGAAATGTGATATACATTCAAATATATTCTTAAAGAGTTTTAATTAATTCCTTTACAAATTCTTACTCTCTTGAATCAAACCAACAATGAGTTACGATACCAAATTCTTTTGCAATGCCAGACCATCGAAATAGATCCATCCACAAAATAAGTTTATAATGCATGAAACCAATGCTGGATCATATTGGTGTCCAAATAGTTATTTTAAGGTTAGAAATCTTTATCTTACTTTAAATTCTATCCTATTTTATTTTTTCAATTTTGCTGAAGAAAAGCTTTGCAATAAATCCACTTATTCATTAGCATAATAGATTTGATACAATAATTTAAATTTAAAGGCTATCTCCTTTCTTGGATGAAAATTGTTCTGCAGTTACCTAGAACTGATAAAGTGCATCTATCTACTTTATTTTATGCATCAAAAATCTTTTCTTACAAATTCTGATTAGTTGCCTGTTACATTTTTGGTATTTGTATCATGTTTTAATTTTCAATTTGCAAAATAGGTAAAAATAAAATGACAAAAGTTTGAGCCATAATCTTTTGTAACAATATTTAATTGACTATGTTTCTGGTTTGAACTTAAATTTTATTATATTTATTGCATTTTACAATTAAACGTTCATTTTTTCTATAAGTAGTTAACCTCCCGTGACGGAGCGGAGTAGAGTAACTAGTTAATAATAAAATGGTAATGATAAAATAAGATGACATATATCTAATGCTAATGATAATGATGAAGTCAGAGAGAAAAGTGATTAAATAAATAACATAATAAGAGAATAAGTTAATTATTAAACTATAAAAGAAGAAAGAAATAGCTAGGATTATTAATGAAATGAATATAGGGCCTAGTTGATCTAACCTATCCATAGGCAAGGAATGTGGGCTATGACACGCCTGGAATCTCTATTCTCCAAGCACCAATGTTGCAAACGAGGACAGTCGTCAATCCTGAGTGATCCGAGGGAGGGAGGCAGGCCTTCCTCTGGCAAAGTTTGAAGCTGATGGCAACGAGAAATATCTAAAACTTGGAGAGATGATAGGTTTCGTAGGAGCCCTCCAGGCAAGGATTTTAGATCAGCTACATTTCTAATGTAAAGCTCAATCAGAGAAGCTGGAAACACATTTTCAGGAGGACATATCCGATGGATCCATAACTGACGAAGAGAGTTCATTTTGTCCAAGCACCATTCGGACATTGCCTGCTTCAAGTTCTCGCAATCAATGAACAGAAACAATAGATTCGGAGGCAAACCTCCTTCTGGCATGGACAAGATGCTTGGACAACTCTTCACTTTTAGCCCTTCAAGTGACTTGAGATTGTGCATGGCAGGCAGGGACTTGAGATTCTTACATCTGTTTATTCTTAGAACTTTGAGATTTGGAGTGAACAGCTGGGCTTCCGAAAAGGATTCTAAACTATCGCATCCGATTATTACCAACGTACTCAAATGAGTTAGGTTGTTGAAGCAAAGAAGAGGTAAGGTTTTCAGATTGGTACAGTGGGAAATTTCAATGGTTTCAAGTGCCTGACTATGTTGCAACATTCTGTCTGGAACAGTCTCTAATCTCCTGCAATTAAATATGATAAGACTCTTAAGAGTTTTGGGTAATTGGCCATTTGGAAAGAACATGAAAGATGAAAGCCCTTGCATTCTCAAATCCTCCAAATGCAACATGTTGCCATTGTCATGCATCATTCCCTCTGGTAGAGATTGAAGGCACTCACAATCTTCGATAAGCAATGTCTTGAGGGAGGTAGGAAATTTGCCCCGTGGAAAGGATTTGAGAGAAGGGCAATTTCTAATAATTACCTCTTGGAGACGATGCAGGGTTTCATCTCCACCGTCTGACACTAGTCCTTCCGGTAGAGAGTGAAGGAGCTCGCAATCAGCAATAACCAACTTCCTGAGTGTAGGTGGTAATTTGCCTCTTGGAAAAGATCTGAGAGAAGGACAATTTCTTATCGTCAACTTTTCAGGACGCATGTTGTTGCTAGTGTTTCCACCATCAATCTTCATTATCCCATGCAATGAATTTAGCGTTTTGCACCCTTTTATACTTAATATTCTTAGACATGAGTTGTTAAACGATTCATTTGGCAGCCTTTTAAGGTTGTTACAATCATGTAACTCCAAAATTTCAAGATTGTGTGATAGGACAACTTGATCTTCCCCTCCCAAGGGCTCAAATAGGGGGCACTTCTTGATCGAAATACGTTTGAGGCACACCAGATTCTCTTGACCGCTTCCGTCCTCCCATAAGGATTTAAATTCAGTACATTCTTCTATCTCCACATCTTCAAGTGCTACCATGTCTTCTTTGAACCCATTCGGTAAACTAGCAAGATAAGAAATGTTGCTAATTTTCAATGTCCTAAGACGTGTGAGATGAACCATGCCTCGAAAAATCATCTCATTGCATGCTTCCAAATTCAGTTTTCTAAGAGATGGAAGACTCACCAATGAATATGTTAACTGCTGGCATCTGCAAATCTCAAGTTTTACAAGAGAAGGAAGATAGGCTGGCAATTTCCCTACCAACTTCGGACAGTTATAAATATGAAGCTCATGAAGCCGTGGGAATTGCCTTGTCCTTTGGAGTCTAATGCCAATCGAAGAAGACCATTCCTCCCAAGCTAACATATCTTCAAATCTTAGCATCTTCAATGACGGAAAAGTGCCAATTGAAGAAGAACCATATCCATAAAACTCAAGACCCACTGTTTTTACTGCAACCATGCCTTTCATGATCAATATTTTCAATGAGAGCAGCTGTCCAAGCGATGGTAGGGAAGTGATTCTTTGACAATGATAAAACTCCAAGTGTGTTAGATTAGAAAACAATGGATCACCCATCCATGAAGGGAATGCTTTAGCCCCGTAGCCTTTAGTTGTAAATTTTTTCAAGTTGTGATGAGGTTTTAACCAGCTTAGAACTTGCATCTCATTGGTTTCATTACGTGAGTTATGAAAATCACAAGTCCATTCTAGCTTTAATTCATCAAGACCCTCCTTCTCATTTAAATTGGCATGTCTTACATCTTGTGTATCCAACACATTATGCAGCTGGAGAACAGATAACTGACCTCGAAGATGTGATAGGCCATTTAATTCTCTTATTCTCAATCCATCAGATTTCCCCACAACAAATTTTGGCAAGGTCAAAAGGCTTCTCAGCACACCGATCCCTGGCGGCATCTCTTTTAAAGCCATTGTGTGTGAGATATCAAGATGACGAAGATCGATTAGATTCCCAATAGTTGCAGGTAACTCAGTGAGCTTATTGCACCTGCGTAATATCAGTGTTTGCAAGTAGAAAAGAGAAGTCACAGATTCTGGTAGACATTGTATCAAGGAGCCTGACAAATTGAGATATCGCAAATGCTTCAATTCCTCTATTGATTGTGGTAGCTTCTTGATGTTATAATCACAGAGGGATAATGCCCTCAAGTATCTCAATTTTGGCAGAAAATCATGTAGCACACAATTAGATAAAAAGCTCTGAAAGGAATGCGAAAATGGAGAAAATGATAGGAACGTTCTCAAGCTCTTCATCTTGTAAGCCATTCCAAATCTTTGAGAGGTGTCGTAATTGTGCTTCGTAAAAGACAAGTAGCGCACCTTTTCAAAACTTGCAAGCCACTTGTGGCACTTGAGTTTATCTGTAAAGTTATAGCATGTTTCTCCTGCAACGAATTGAGCTAGATCATTCATCAGGTCATGCATCACAAATCGTGATTCCTTGCCACCTGCCTGCTGAAAGAATGCTCTTGATAACAAATCAAGGAAATACTCATTGCCCAAGTCTTCCATTTGTTTCATTGCTTTTGGCTGCTGTACGAGCCCCTCCGCCATCCACAACAAAACTAGCTCATCCTTGTCGAATTCATAGCCTTTAGGAAATATAGCGCAATAAGCAAAGCATTGTTTCAAATGAGATGGAAGATGGTGATAGCTCAATCTCAGAACTGGAAGAATATCATTCCCCTCTTCTGGTAAATCCCATAGCTTGCTTTTTAATACATCTTCCCATTCATTACAACTTCGCTTTCCACGCAGAAGTCCTCCCATGGTTTTTGCAGCCAATGGCAATCCTTTGCATCTTCTGACAATTTCCTCTCCAATTTTTTTGACATCCGAGTGTGCATTGAAAATTCTTTCTCCTAATGCATGTTGAGCAAATAATGATAGGCACTCATCATATGGAAGAGCTTGTAGATGATAAGGTGGAACATTTCCCATCATTGATGAGACATTGCAATGGCGAGTAGTAACGATTATTTTGCTTCCATGTGCTCCTACTGTGAATGGTCTTCTTAGGAGATCCCATTGATGGTAATTCTCGCTCCAAACATCGTCTAGAATAAATAAAAACTTCTTTCCCAACAATTCCTCTTTCAGCCTTATTTGAAGTAAATCCAGGTCACTAGTTTCATGAGAATTGGACGTAACTTTCTCCAGAATTATTCTTGTCACAGCGAGAAGATCAAACTGTTGAGAGACACACACCCAGGCTTTGATGGCAAATTGATCTGTGACTCTTTCATCATTATAAACAAGTTGAGCCAAAGTAGTCTTACCTATTCCTCCCATTCCAACTATGGGAATCACACATACACCATCAGGACCATTTTCATCACCCCTGAGCAAGCATTGAACAATTTCCTCCTTTTCATTTTCCCTACCAACAACGTTAGGTTCAACCAAAGAAGTAGTTGGCCTTTTTTCTACTAATTTGTTGGACATGTCTCCAGCAATCTTAGTCAAATTCAAGCCTAGAGCATTAATCTCTGCTGAAATACATCGTAATCTGTCGGTGATGTCCTGTATCTTGCTACTTACCCCAAGATCTGGTATAAAACTACTTGGTCTTGTACCACTACAAGATGTTCGGTTGATGTTTGATGCCTTGTTTGTTGAAGCTTCAGGATTAGCAATGGAGTTGCCACAGGATACTTGAAAAGGAAATTCATCCAAGATATCGTCCATATCAAAAGCCAAGTCTCTAACCTCGGCAAGCCAGATTTTCACAAAGGGGTCAGTTATTTGCTTGGTTTCGGCTTCTTCTAGTACCGCACGGATTTTCAACATCAAACTCCTCCAGTTCTTGAGCTCCACATCAACTTGCTCCCGTTTTGCAAAATTGAACAATTGACTAGAATCCAACTTCGTGAACAACCACTGAAAAGTTGTTGATAGAAGAGCACCTCCAACGACAGATAAGGCTTCCATTTGATTTAGTAAGTACTCTGCAAGAACAATCTAAGAATATTCAGAGGTGACGCAAGACAAAAGATTTCTCTTAAGAAAATCTAGAAATTTACTCGCAATAATTAGTGACCAAGAATCAAACTCTTAGCATGTCAAATATTCAAAAAAAAAAAAAGAAAACAAATAGTGTTGAGTTTTTTTTTAAATGAATGAATGTGTAATTTTGTAGTCATATTAGTTAATAGTAAAATCGTTCAGATGAAAATAATATGTTTGATGATTAGTGATTCATGTTGAATTTTAAAAGATCAATAGATGAAATATTGAATACATGAAGTGTTTAATACAAGATTAAAATTACATATTAAATATATAGTGATATTGTAATAGAAGTTCCATAGAAATAAAGCAAAGAAAGTTGCTAATTCTAAGATGAGAGAAAGCATACATATTTGGGTTATATGGACTTTGAATTTGTTGTGCTCAACTAACTCCAAAGTTCAATAGTCATTGGGTTTGAGATGATTACGAATAATAAATTTTTTCCGACATTGTTGTTCTTCAAAAGTCATATGATGTGGAAGATATCGCTTAACAAATAGGCTGGAGTTGTTACATGCGATGTGATGCCAGTAGGTATGATATAATATGATATGATTAGTCTGCATTTCCATAGCTCATCTCTCGTTGAAGGTATGAAAATTGAGATTTAAAATCAGATCAAACAATTCATATATTTCGTTGAGTTTTATCTAAAAATTATATATTATAATTTATGTCGATAAAAAAATATGAAATGTATTTTTTAAATTTCATTAATCTTAAATAATTTTTTTTTTTTTTTTAAATTTAACTCATGTCACTTTTTTATTTTTTTCATATCATATTTTAAATTATCAAATTTGAATTAAAACATGGAAGGTTTTTTCCCTAAACTACGATTGATGAAGTTCTAACTGGAAACCTTCAATAGCTAATTCAAGTAATACTAAACTAATAGCTTATTGGTTGTGGAGGGGCATTTCACTATGTAATGATAGAACCATGTTGGATTATATTTATGGACTGAAATTAAGAATATCTGATTAATAGTATTAGCATTATTTTGCTTCAGTTGCGCGGGGGTTTTTTTTTTCTTTTTTTTTTTTTTTAGTTTCTGAAATGGTAAAAAAAAAATACAATCCAATTCTTATTATCATAAAGTATAAATTTGCCCTCGAGTCGCTATAGTAGAAAATTCTATTTGAATATTTTTTAATTTTTAAATAACATATTATTACATATCTTACTACATATCCTAATATTAGTATATGATAACATCATTTACCGTGTTATATATTAATAATCAACATTAATTAAAATTTGTTTCAATCACATTATGATGGGGTAGTGTGTTAGTTTAATGAATCTGTCACTTATTTGATAAGATTGTTAAGAGATTATCTATGTTAAACTCTTCGCAACCTATCTATGGATATTTATCACGTTATTATTAATATAGCCAATTAAATAACTTCAAGAATTTACTTTTATATATAATTATTGGATGAAATTTAAGGTAAAAAATGAAATTAGAATTTATTGTTAGAATTTTTTAGTAAAAGGTTTGTTATTAATTTATGATTTTATAATTTAATAAATTGGTTGACAAGTTTAGTCTTAATATGAGACAAGCATGAAAGTGTAAATAATTTAAAGCGATCACTTGTATATGGATTTTGTATATCTTATTGGGTTAACGTAGTTTAATGGTTGTGATGTTTTTTATCTGATAAGCCTTTGATGAGAGGCTTTTAAGGTTTCAATAAAATATATAACTAAGGTTCTCTCTTCACTTCTGATTAACTGTATCTATCCATTAGAAACTACCAACAATAGAAGAATGAAAATGAAGACCCAATTTATCTAGAAACTACAATTGCTTTCGCTTGTTATATATAATTGTTCAAACAGGTATGCAAAATTGATTGATTGGTGTTCTAATAATCACATATTTATTTTAAAATTTTACTTATATTTGGTGTCAAAATCTAACTATGTGAAATTAAGACCCAAAATTCTGACTATTGAATTTTAGTTTTGCATGAACGTTTGTTTTGGGCGAAATTTTTTGTCTGTTGAATTCTCATGTTTCGGAGATCTTTTTTGGAATTTAGATTAGGCCTTTTGCTCCTATTGAAACAAGGATTAAAATTAAAACCATTCCAACAATTTCTAATAACTCATTTTTTAGAGGAAGAAATTTAGGTTTAAATTTTAAGGTCAAGATTTTATTAAAACTTTGATATTTTATATGTTTTAATCAAAATTGGTTCTTCAATATTGTTACTCATGTGTTTTAAAATTGAAATATATATTATAATTACATGTAATTTGGGTTTTAGTTGATCAATTATAAAGAAACTATAAATGCATTTTTATGGGTTTCTAACCCGAAAATATATAGCTTAACTAATCTTGATTCATGTTGTTTTGATGCAATTTGAAATATGGACTTTGTGAATTAATATGTCAATTAAAATTAGATTATTTAATTTAATCAAAAATAAAAATAAAAACCGTGTAAAATGGAAGAGAGCCTGAAATATGTTAAATATGAATTTAACAATCAAGTTTCTTTTGGTCAATTGATCTTATTTTTTGTTGTTTTGATGTGATTTTTCACATGGGTTTGATAAAACAATGGCTTAATTGAGGTTTAGAAATTTCAATTTTATCAAAATTGCAAAAGAAAGCATCAAAATTCGCTTAAAAATGACATATACGAAAATTGGGTTGAATTTGACCCATTCAAGCTAGCTCAACCAAGCTAGAGTAAGAAGATGAACAGTGTCGAGTGTAAATAGTACTAGACTTAATGAATAGTACTGAGTTGGCACAATATTGAGTTAATGAATACTGCCAAAATCATAATATTGATAGAATTGAACTCATTCGACGTCTTTTTTTTATATCGTTTGTTCAATTAGTTTCGAAATTTTCTATTGCATTTATTTATTAGTTTTATGAAATTTTAAAATGCATCAAATATTTATTATATAATATTTATACATGATTAAATAATTATTATATTTTATGCACATAAATTTTATTATTGTATTTATAATAAAATATTTTAATGTGCTAGAAGTCTATCGGAGGTATGTATTCTTCTTATATGATATTTAAAATTTATATACTCTCAACCTAAATTTTATGTGTATAATTGAAAAATTTTAGTAAAATTTATTTTTCTAATTTTTGGCTATCCTATTTTAAATACAACATGCATTCTTTTGAAAAGTATGTTGGATTTAAACTCTACAAGGATTTGGTACCACTAATAACTTACTAGTTCTTTTATTTGATAATTAGATAATATTGAATGATTACTTATCTGAATAATTAGAGTTTAAAATTGTTATCTAGTTAGATTTTTCTCATGACTACATTTAGGTTATGTATCATCATTAAATTGTAAAGTTTTTATTTTTGGTATTTGATACATAAGAAAAAATACTGAATGAAATATTAAATTACATATGAATTTCAAGACACTTGAGTTTTGAATGCAATAAATTACTTATTAATCTAGTAAAACATATTCTATTTAAGTATCTCATAAGAAGATACCATATCTATAATGGTCTATTGAGATATATTTTAATTATTGGTATCTCACACAGAAATGGTCAACTCTTTAATTATCCAAGAAGATACATCATAATCAAGTATCTCGTGAAGAGTAGTCAAAATGCATACACTTAGGTATGCAAACTAAAATTATGGACAACCTAAATTTTTCAATATAAGAAATACAGTTAGTTAATGGGTGCTTGCCTGTCAAAGTAACTCACTCATTAAAACTTATAAGATTTTCTCGTACTCAAGAACATAAATATTTTCAAATTACCTTATACAATCGCCTGCCTAATGAGAGTTATTATGTTTGGTAATTTGGAGTGAACATAAAGCATTAAGGTTAAGGGTATGCTAGTCTAAAAGGTCTATCTATCCAAAGTGGATAGGCTTTAAAAAAACTAGGATATTCTAATATTGGCTTCATGTGAAAAGTACCTATTAACATGTCAAATTCTCTGTCCAAAGGGAAGTTTGTGATGATGTTCTTGTATTTTTCAATTTAATTACAAATAACAAATCATGGATTTGTGCTATTTGTAAGGATTATTGCTTATATGTTGAACGTTGCATTCTTTTGTCTTGAATATTATAGTTGATTTTCAATGATAACTAAATATTCAAAAGCTTAAAAAGCTCTAATGAAAAGAATAAAGATGATTTAGAGCTTAATTTAGTAATAGGTGTTTTCTTGGATATAATTGTTAATTTTGAATATATTAATTGATTATTATCCAATTGTTAAAATGTTGTATTTTATGATGATAAAATCTTTTTATTTAAGACAATTTTGTGAATACTTTAAATACTGCCTAATTATATGAATCCATGAAAATAATTGTTACATGCATGATCAATAAGTTTGTTAATTATATTCCTTTGTTCCAATATGTAATTGTTTGATAAACTAATTTTATGAATAATCATACTTATACAAAGTGTGACATGTGGAGCTAAGTTAGGTTATTTTGAAAACATGTTTTATGTGACTTAAATATGTTTTTGCATGCTTACAATGTTATTACTTTAATATATCACTTAATTATTATATCAAATTTTAGACATTAAGTTTAAAGCTTGATAAAGTGCATAATGTGATATATTTTTCATAAACTTATGTTTTTTCATGGACATATGTACTGGCTACATTGATTTATGAAAAGTATTTAAATTTTTATACTAGTTTGTTAAAACAATGAAAGAGTTTTCCAGTTAAAATGGTGCAATTATGTCGTAATATTAAATAATTGCATGGGAAATTTGCTTCACATAAATTGTTAGATTAGTTTTTAATATCTTTTATTTTTATAAAATACTTACTGAATCAAGTGTACTCTGATAAAATATTAATTGTTTAGTAATTATAGTATCTAATATTATGAGAAAGTAGTAAGTAAAATTTTATTACTTAGTAAGTATTTAGAACATGTCATTGTTATTGTGAAACTCGATAAATATTACAATCAAGATTCTAGATAATAAAAATGAGTTGTGGAAGTAAAATGGATAAGAGTAAAAGTTTAAGTGTATAGAAGTAAGCCAAAGAATTAGTTTTGCAAATTGAAGGTTTTGACTAAAATTTATTATTGTTAAGGCTTACTAGATTACATGCCTTGATGTTTATGTCACAGCTCATATTTGGTAGTATTGAAAATATTATATTTCTCACTTGAATATGAGATTGATTTATACCATAATTATTGCTAGTATATGATTGTTTACAAAAAATGTATTATTGACGTTCATCACATTCTATTATATCGAGATTGATAGTATGAAAAGTATAAAGTATCTATATTAGTAGATGTTTTGTGGCCAATTAGTTATCAATTTCTTATAGTCATGCTTGATAGATTGCGATGCCATAATAGAAGTATTATTAATTGTTGAGATATTTTACTTGGCTATATGGCATGCAAAGTGTTTCTTTTAATTGATAGCATGATTAGAGTTAGTTAAATTTTTTAAAGGTGCTTACAATGATAATAGGCATTGTTAATTTTAACTTTTAATGATCCATAAAAGTACATGTAGATTATTGTCTCGCTTGGAGTGACATATAAATAAACATAAGAAAATCAGTAGAATCATAATGATTATAAAATTTCTTTTATTGTTATAGGATTGTCTCTAAGTTATTACATATGATTACCTCACCAAAGTGGTTGTTATATTTTATTTTATTGATAATTGTAAACCACTTTTGTGAAATGAAAAAGATACATAGACTTAAGAAATTTATTTGCCTAAGGGGATATATTTTCAAAATTTTTTTTTTTGTTTTAAGATGTGATTATACAAAGTTATAATGTTTTCTTTTAAAAGATGTCCAAAGAATAAATTTTTTATATGGCACCATGATTGCTTTGATAAGACTAGTAAAATATTACCTAGATTAAAGTTTTATCTGTTTGGATCATTAATTGATTTTTGCACTAAATTTCAATATGTTAGCATTATTGTCACCATAAGTTTATGTCTACCGTGAGTGATGAGTTCTTGGATGTTTTGTATAATATAGTAAATGTATAAATTGTTAGTGATTTTAACTTATCACATATGTGGATATACATTTCTTATATAGTGTCTTATGATAACAAAAAGGAATAGTTTCCACACTAGAAAGTTTTAAACTTGCTATGGTATCTTGATTTGTTTTAAGTAAAATTGAGAGTTATCAAAATTTCATTTCACTTTTACAAATATTTACTTTGGTTGTGTAACTCTCAATTAAAATATTGATTTAATTATCTTAATTAATATTACTAAACCTAGTAGTTATTGATTTTTTTAAGGGAAATATTGTTGTCATTTGTTAACAATTTGTCTTAAAGGAAATTAAATATTTTCTTTTAAAAAACTCATGTGAGAATAAGAATATTGTTTTACACTTATCACACATCTTAGAGTTTTAAAGAAGAAATTTTGCACAAATAAATAAAGTATTTGTTTTTTTTTTATTAGTTAAATTCTTTTCTTAATAATTTTTCTTGGATTTAATTAGCTTACTTTCGAGAGAGAATAAAAATTTTATAATTACTTTTCATTTCATTTCCTTTGTTTTGAACTATATATGAATTAATTTTAATAGATATTGCAAAGAATGTAATATAAATAAATTTTACTTTGTTGTATTTTAAATCAAAAATATCTTTTAAATGAAGTGAAAATCAATGGGAAGTTTCTTTTGCATATGTTTTTTAAAGTAGTAAGAACTGATAAGTGTCTTAAAGTTATTGTTTTAAGGATATCATATGTTTTAAGGTTAATGAGATTTCATAGACTATTAGTATGGACATATTTTAGACATAAAAGTTTGATAATTCAAGAACTTCAAATTTGTTAAAAATGTTCTCATATAAAAACATTAAAAATTTTAAATTGTATAAACATATGGATATGAAAATTTTATTCATAATATGTTTGCAATTTTTGAAAGTGGTTTATTAAAGTAACGTCATGGAAGTCCAAAAACAATACTAGTTATTATATATAGCATGATGACAGGCAATACATAATTAGAACAAGTTTATGATTCACTGGATCAGTGGGAATCATTATGATTGGATTACATGATGACATATTTTCTTTAGCTTATAAGATATGGCTTGAGATGAATAAGTCCATATGACACCATAAAGTTAAATGGACATTAATTGTTTTGTACTTACATCATAATTATTTTTTATGTACATATTTAATTGCATGTGCACATCTCATAATGACATGTTATATTATAAAATCTTAAGATTTGGTATCTATCTTGTATGACTATGTTGTCACTTTGATATGTTTTATAAATGATACCATCAAGTAACTTCGAGGATAAAGAAAAATTATACTGGCAAATCTAGATACCATCAAAATTTCTCAACAAGTTCAGAGAAATTTGCAAAGGGACTAATAATGAAAAAGAACACATTGAGATAACATTTAGGTGTTATTCTTTTGCTACATAGCCACATTGAGATCCATTATCGATAAAATCCTTGGTAGTTGTAACCATTGATTAGTCTTATGTCAATAATGTTTACCATGTTTCAGCATTAGATTGTTTTATTAGATAGGATTATTAAGATGTTATCTCAAGGATTAAATTATTTTTTCAAAACTATGGCCACGTTAAAGTCAAGTTAATAAGTTTGGAGTCTTATTTTCTAAATTATGTTTTCTTACAATCAAATAACCCAATTAATATTGCCTAAGTAAGAGAATATTAGAATTTTTCAGTAAGTAGACTACTATTAATTGGTATTTTAAAATTTAATAAAAATGGCTAATAAGTTTACTCATAATATGAGACAAGCATGAGAGCCTAAATAATCTAAAGTGATAACTTATGTGAAAGTTATGCACATCTTATTAGATTAATATGGTTTGGCAATTGTATAGGTCTTTGACCTAATAAGTCTTTAATATGACTAAAATCCCTTCTTCACTTCTAATTAATAGTATCTACACATTAAGAGTCACTAGTAATAGAAGAACGAAGATGAAGACTTAATCTATCCAAAAATTTACTATTGCTTCTGCTTATTATCTATAACTACTCAAACAAGTATGCAAATTGATTGATTGGTATTCTAATATTCACATATAAATCTTAAAGTTTACATTTACATGCCCCTGTCATATGATAAGTGCATGTACATCTCCTTATCAAAGACTTGATTTCTAATTTCTAGTCTAGAATATTATACTTTAACCAAAATTAAAGTTAATTGTGAATATGATTTTAATGAATTATATTATTTTTTTATAAAATAAGTAACTATTTCAAATGTATTATTTGATCAAGTATATTAATTTTATGTTGCACATTTTTCGCCTTTCATTTCTTTACTTATAAGCATATTACATTTATAACATATAAATAAACATATAATCATATTGTATTACCATATGCAAATAAAATAATTAATTTTCTTTAGAAGAAAATAAAAAAATTAAAATCAATTTACTATTTACATTATAATTAATTAGCATTAATCAAATATTTTTATTTTTGTTATTGCGCAATTAATAGTTAATCAATACATTTTTATTTAAAAATTCATAAATTATCAATTATATAGTAATTAAGAATTTTATATATTATTATTTTTATGCCACACTTTTATTTTACATTTTATCATAAATTATTTAATACATTATTAGTAGAGTTTTTTAACTCCATGAATGGGTTTAACAAAGTGACACATGCTCTATTTCTTTTTCAAATTAATTTTTTTATCATACACAAAGAGGTATAAATCACCTTGTTAATCTCACTTGTGAAGTTAAAAACGCCATTGTCATTATATTTGAGAGTTTTTCTTATATTTTATTTAATAAAATCATATTTGTTGTTTTATTATTTTACTTCATTTTTTTCTCTTATTTAATGGATTAAAGTAAGGTTAGGCCTAATCATGTATTTAAGAGTCTCTTATGAGCTTGGTTTGTAAGAGGAGAGTCTAGTCTTGCTTGGTACAAAAGTCTATTTCCTTAAGGTTTCTAAGGATGTTAGTGGCTTTTACAATTCTCATTGGCAATTTCTAGGTTCATTAGTCTAGGTTAGTTTAGTGATGGCAAAAGATACAGAGAGTTTGTGGAGGAAATGAAGCTAATTGATGAAGAAAAGGAAGGCATGGAAATGGAAAAATTACTAGAAAATGCAAAATCATTAAAGGAACAAAATTGGATGGTAAGAAAACTTCTCACGTCTCGACCTTTCAATAAAAACGCCATGATGGGTACTTTAGGGGTGATATGAAAACTAGCAAAAAGATAGAGATTTCAGTTTTGATACAAACTTCTTCATGTTTAAGTTTGGATCAAAGGCTAGCTGATAAAAAGGGAATCCTAAATGGTTTGCCATGGTGCATATTATGTTTTTGATAGAGCAACATTCTATATTAGAATTTATGGTATGCCATTAAAAATGATGAACAATAGAGTGGCTAAAAGAATTGGATCGAAAGTAGGAGTGTTTAAGGCAATGGACAACAAGTTGCTATATTTAGATGATGAAAGTTACATGAGGGATAGAGTTGAAATAGACATCACAAAGCCTTTGAGGAGATTTGTATCACTGGCTAGTATGAAGAAAAGAGAAGTATTTTAAAGAAGGTTAGAATATAAGAGGCTACCAAACTTTTTCTATGCATGTAGGAGAATAGATCACACTGATTTGAAACATGATGAAGTCATAGAAGTTGATAAGGAGAAAATAGTGAAACAATATGGTGATTGGTTGAAAGCCTTCTCAGTCAAGAAGGGCAAAACATTTTTCTTTAGAATTAAAAAAAAAATGAACAAGGGAATAAGTGAGGATCTGTTGAACGTGATGAACCATAAAAGACATGAAAAACCTCTTGGACATCAAAATCCACAATGAAAAGAAAAAGGGTGAGGCAGAGATGATCCAAAAGGGATGAGGTGAAAGCCAAAATGGGCACATTAGGAAAGATAGGATGTTTAGGCGAAAATCAAACTGAGATAATTATGGATCAGAAAAAGGGCAAGAATTAGGAAAAAAAAAAAGAAATCATGGGGATAGAGTTATTAGGGGATTAAATGGTGGCAAATTCCATGGTATAGTTGGAGCATAATTAAAGGAGAAACCTTAAAAGGGAAAGATAAGGTAACATTGCATATGATAGGGGTTGATAGAACATGCAAAGTGCTAATACTAATGACATGGCTGAACTGCATGAAATATAGTGGTTAAAGTGCACAGTTCACCAAAATTTGAAGTAGTATTGAAAGAAAAGGAATAGAAGGCTCAAATAGCAAAATGAATGGCAAAAACATGTGGAAGAAAAAAGCTAGGTCACATCCAATAGGCAAAAGAGAAAAGGTTACAAAATGTGTCGTTGGGAAAAGGAAAAACATAGATAAGAATATGATTTTATAGGGGTCGATGTCCAAATCAAGAAAAGTAAAACAAGATAAAGATGAGGAAGCAAGTCTATAATTTTTATCAGTGAAGACTAAGAACCAATACTGTTAAGGAAAATGAGGTACCTAACACAAAATTGTAATAGGCTTCAGAACCCACATGCAACTCGAGCCCTTCGATACTTATTGAATAGGCAAAAACCTCGTGTAGTTTTCTTAAGCAACATAAAACTACATGAAAAAAAATGAAACGAGTAAAAAGGAATATGGTATGCATTGATGTATTGGTGTAAGTGTTGAAAGAAGTAGCGGTGGTTTAGCAGCTTTATGGAAAAAAATTGAGTTTAACTTAAGCAACTTATCTAAAGCTCATATAGATATGGATATGGATGATGGAACGAGGCAAGGCAAATAAAGATTGACAAGGTTTTATGGTGAACCAAACATGAAGAAAAGGAATAAGTCCTAGGCATTGAGGAGTAATTTAGCAAGGCAATCAAATGACCCATGGCTATTATAGGAGACCTAAATGAAATCTTATAGAGTTATGAAAAATTGAGAGAAACAATGAGATTGGAAAGACAGATGGTGGATTTCAAGAAAGCCTTAGAAGATAGCAAACTTAAGGACATGGGGTTTTATGGAAGGTGGTTTACATGGGAGAGGGGAACATAGTAGGCTAATAACATGAGGACTTGACTGAGAGCTTGGCAACAAACAGTGGAGTGATAGATTCCCATGCTATAAAGTCTAACATCTAAAGGCTTAAATCTCGGATCATTGCCAATCAGGGTGACTATCGAAAAAAAGATCCCTTCACAGAAGGATCGAATAGCAAATAGAAGGGCTAGTTTCAAAACAATATGGGTCAAAGAAAAAGATAGTAAGCAAATAGTGAATGACACATACAACGAGAGTTGTCAAAGGCCATTTCTGGACAGGTTGAAATGTATTGGTTGCTGGTAGGGAACTGGTATAAGGAAACTTTTGGAAGCCTATAGATGGATATAGGATGACTTAGAAAAAAGCTACATCACATCCATAACTGACACCAATAGATGAAGTCCTACAGAGAGAACAATCACTTAAAAATAAATTGAATAAATGGTTAGAGAAAGAAGAGGTTTTTGGGTCGCAAAGGGGCTAAAGCAAACTAGTTAAAGGAGGGGGACAAGAACATATCTTTTTTTTATAATCAGGCCTTAGCTAGGAAAAAGAAAAATACAATGCAAGGGTGAAAGGATTGAGAGGGTGTTTGGTGTGAAAAGGGGAATAAAATCTAGTAAATTACCACTAAATACTTTAAAAAGCTTTTCATCTCCAAGACAACCATTACATGTGAAGACATTATAGAGGCTGTAGACCCTTGTGTTACGATAAGTTGAACACACTCCTACTAGCATACTTCAAGGTAAAAGAAATTCAAACTACAATATAACATATGCAACCCAACAAATCACCTAGACCAGGCAGTATGCCTACATTATTTTATCAACATTTTTGGCATATAATGGATGATAATGTTATAACTTTTTGTTTAGCATGCTTGAAAGGGGAAAAAGATATGGATGATATAAATCATACTAATATTTTTCTTTTTCTCAAGATGAAAGATCCTAGGAATATAGCCTAATTTCAACCCATTAGCCTTTGTAATATTATTTACAAAATCATCTCTAAGGTTGTTGTGAATAGGCTACAAATAATTCATCCTAAATGTATCAGCGAATCACAAAGTCCATTTCTTCTAGATAACCTTATAACTGATAATGTTTTAGTACCCTATAAGTTGTTACACAATCTAAAATTGAAAAAAAAAAGGGAAAGAAGGTTCATTTGCTTTGAAACTAGATATGAGTAAAGCTTATAACAAAGTGGAGTGGGATTTTTTAATTAGTATCATGGGTAGGTTAGGTTTCCATCCTAATTAGATTATGCTAGTGGTTGGTTATTAAAGGTGATCTCATATTCACTTGTTGTTAAAGGTGAAACTACTAATGCTTTTAGACCAGGAAAAAGACTTTAATAAAGAGATCCTCTATCGCTTTATTTATTTTTGTTTTACATAGAGGGTCTATCATCATTATTAAGGAAGAAGCAGAACCAAACTCTCATGAGTGGTGTCAAAATAAGTTGCCAAGGCCCAAGAGTTACTCATCTTTTCTTTGCGAATGATAACTTACTATTTGCTAAGGCCAACAAAAGTGAAAGTGAAAGGGTGAAGCACATGCTACAAAAGGTTTAGGAAAAGTTTAGGGTAAAAGATTAATTTTGATAAATCAACATTCTTTTTCAATAATAACATGAGAGAGGAACAAAATAATGAAATAAAATATTTGTTCGGGATTTAAGATACCATGAACATGGATAAATATATGGGACTTCCTTCGATGATAAGGAAAGATAAAAAAAAAAATGAGGCCTTTCGAGAGCTAAAAGAAAGAATCAGTGCATAAACAAGTGGATGAGGACAACAAACTTTGTCATAGGGGGAAAAGAGGTCTTCATTAACTCTATACTCCAAGCTATTTCATCTTATGCCATGAGTTATTTTAAACTGCCAAAATCATTACATGATAAAATTAATAGGCTGATTAGCAAATATTGCTGGCATTACGATAAGGAAAAGAAAGGCATCCACTAGCTTTAGTTGGAAGAAGATGTGTAAATCCAAGTTTTAATGGAGGAATGGGCTTTCAGGATCCAAGTGATTTTAACAAAGCCATGTTAGCAAAACAAGGCTAGTGGATAGCGACCAACACAAGAACATTGATCCACCATATTTTAAAGGTAAGATATTTTACAAATGTGTCTTTCATGGATTTAGAGCTAGGGTACCAACCTTCTATGACATAGAGAAGCATTTGGGCAACAAAAGCTTTGCTCAAACTAGGACTAAGGTGAAGAGTTGGTGATAGAAAAATGGTTAAGATTTGGAAAGACAAATAACTACCATCTAATGAAGGATTTTTAATCAAATCACCAAAAAGATTATGAGAGTAGAATAGCTTGGTCTTAACTTTGATAGATGATGATACACACTATTAGCAATGGAACCTAATCCAAGAAATGTTTCAACTAAAGGAGCCGTAGTAATATACACTGCCTTTAAGCAAACTAGGTTCGAAGGATGTAATGGTTTGGCATTATGATAATAAAAAGGTATATACAGTCAAAAGTGGCTACAGGCTACTATAAAGAATGGCATAAGATTGGCAAGATGAAGGGGAAGAAATGAGAACCACATTTCATGCAAGAAGCTCTGGCAGAACATTTGGACAGCATTAGTTCCATCAAAGGTCAAAATCTTGTTATGGAAAGTTAGCAAGAAAATAAATCCAGTAAATCAAAACTTGGATAGGAAATGGATAATCGAAAGAGCTACATGCATAAGATGTGAGCGGCAAAGGAAACTATTTTTCATGCACTGTTCGAATATATCCATATGCAAAGGAAGTGTGGAAACATCTAAAGTTTAACAGGGAAGAAGATGCAGAGGAATATAGAGACACTTTGGAATGGTTACTCCATGTGATAAGGAAGAGTGAATCTTTAAATTTTCACTTGTTTATGATAGCAATATGGGCTACATGGACAGGCAAAAATAGAAAGGTTTATGGGAAAGTATGAAAAAAGGCCAGACTAATAGCAACCTATGTGAAGAACTATCTGAATGAATATACACAAACGTAAGAGTAGCAATCAGCTAAAAGGGAGTCACTTTAACAAAAATGGCAACCACTAGAATAAAGGTAGTTTAAAGTAAACTTTGATGGTGCGATGGATAGAAATATGAGACTTGGAGGAATTGGAATAATGGTGAAGGATGCTGCGGGTCAGGTGAGAGGGGTCTATACAAAAATTGTGCCATGAAAAACTGATGCTTTATGTGTAGAGGCAAAGTTAGTGGCTCAAGGCTTAGCTTTTGCAAAGGAAAATGGGTTCACTAGCATGATTCTAAAAGGGGATGCTCTTTCCATGATCAAAAAAATGAGTCAACCAAACCATTATTTGTCTTCCATAACCATAATAATAGAAGAAGTAAAAACCTTGGTAGCAACTTTTTCCTCGAACAGATTTAATCATGTAAGGAAAAGTGGGAATGAAGTAGCTCATAGAATAGCAAAATATGTGTTGGACACTTAGATTTCTAAGCAATGGATTGAAGAGTGACTAGAGATTATTAAACACCTTGTACTTAAAAATGCTAATTTTCTTATTGATGAATGAGAAACTTACTTATTTCCAAATAAGTTAAAGCCTAAACGATCGTAATTTGACAAACTTCAACCAATTAGACCATTTAAAAATCTTAATTTTATCTATGCTTGAATTAAAGCCCACACTTCATTAAGAATATTATTAAATTATTAAATTACAAATAAAATTCCTTCGAAAAATATAATATATTAACATATGCTGATAATGGGGTTTCTACATGTTTGGTACTCAAAGTTAATGATTGAACCATACTTATGAGAATTGACCAAAAAAATACTCGTTAGAAAATAAGAACAAATATTATTCATGCAATTTCACTTGTTACTCGAGTAATAATAGAAAATAGTTTGAATAATAAAAAAAATCAAATATATTACCTGATGAAATCCAGAGAAATAATCACCAAAATGAAATCAAAATCTGTAAAAACAAAAGAAAAAATCAAATGAAAAAATAATTGATAAAAAAACCCAAAGATAATAGAAAATCAAAAAATATAAGAAAAAACCTACCAAGATATCATAAAAAGGCTACCAGGGTCTCTTTTTCAATAGAATCTTTAAACACACATAAAAAAAAAAAAAATCAAATCTAAAGCCAAATTGACAAAAAAATTAAAAATTAAAAGAATTAAAACATGAAAGTTGCAAACAAAAAAAAAACCATCAAGAGTCATTTTTCCTTTATATTTTTTGTTTTTTAGGTCTTTTTTCTAAATTCATTTGTTTATCTACAATTTGGCTTGCTGTTAGCCCTTTTTCTCTTTCTCTTTTTCCTTTCATCTTTCATCCAACTAGATCTTCTCCCCTTTCACTTTCTCCATTTTAATTTGTCTTTCTTTCTTTCTTTCTTTCAATTCCACTCTTTCCACTCTTTTTCTTTTATTTCTCTCACCAATTTCTAGAATTTTCTTACGTTTCTCTCATCCTAGCCTCTTTTTTTTTTTTAAGATTTTACTTTTTTCTAGCAATTATTAAAGCAAATCATTCAATGCCAAATGTCAAAAAATTATGCCTCAATATGAAATGACATGTGCCAGTTTCAATTTGAAATGGTCTAGACTCCTTTAAAATATTGTTTTAAATTAGAATTAAATCCCATTGTTAGGATGGACTGTTTTTTATTAAATTTGTTCATTGTTTTGAACATTTTATAATTATTTTAATATAAATATATTAAAAAATAATACAAATTGAAATATTATAAAATATTTAAATTAAAAAAAAATAGTACTGCATATATTATGATTACATTTTCTTCTTATTTTTTCATGTTATGTTAAGCATTGTATTTTTATTAATCATTTACTAAAGTATATAATTTTTAGTTTATTATAAATTATAAACTTTTTTATAAAATATTCAACACAAAATAAAGAAAAAAAGAGAAAAGTACCACAAAATAAATGAAAATGTAGTTGCAAAACAAGAAATACTATATTTTTTAATTTTAATATTCTTGTCAAAATATATGAAATATTATACATAACATAGAACAAAAAGATTAACAGAGAAATCATTTTCTCTTTTTCATTGCTCAATGTCTAAACGTCTATCTATATATATATATATATAAAATATATCTCTACTACACTTTCGCAATGAAGCGTGAAGTTAGAGATCCTTGTATTCTTTCAAAATTAGGAATTTAATCAATATACTGTAATTAATATAAATTTAATCTTTATATTATTGTGATTGATAATTTTTATCAAATCATTAACTTCATTAATTTTTTATCATTAAAATATTGATGTGATTGTTGACTTGATAATGTGATTATCGACTTTATTGATGTGATGTTGACTTTGTTGTTATGATGACTTGAATGAATAAAATCAATTATTAAACTATACAAAAGGTCTATGTACTTGTATGATATTTGAAATTTAGTCTCTTTAGTCTTAAGTTATAAATATCTCGTCTTTTTACAAATTGAATATAATAATGTTTGTCCCATTACTAATAATTTTTTTTTGCTTTTTTAAATCAAATTTTATTTTTTAATTAATATTTAGAAATTTTTAGAAATTTTAATATTTTTAAAATAATAAATTTAATTTTTTAATAGTTCATTTTAATTTTTTTTTAAAATTAGATTTTATATTTTAAGAAAGTTTAATATTTTGAATATTTTAGAAATTTCTTAGATTTTTTAAAATATTAAATTTACTTTTTTTCAATATTTAAATTTTTTAAAAATAAAGTTCATTTTTTGATTTTTTGAAATTTTAACATTTGAAAATAAAAAATTAAGATATTCAAGAAAAATTAAGAGTAATTTGAGTTGAGGAAACTATGAAAAAAGATCATTTAAGATGATTTAGACATGTAAAACATAAACTTATATGTGCACTAATTAAGAAAAATGAGCTTCTGGATTTAGAAAAGATCAAAACTTTCAGATGTAGACTATGAAAAATGTGAATGCAAATAATAAAAAATGATATGAGAATTAAGAAAGTAAATGAAAAGGTTATATATATATAGAAATGGGTGATGAAAGAATATTCAAAACTATGATATAATATGATTCTTTTTTTGTTGGCCTTTCATACAGCCAACCATGGAGTTATAGGATATAAATCTTAGTTTGTTGTTTATAAAGTTTTTTATATTTTCTAATCTTTTATGTTTTTAAAAATTTTATATATTCTAAATATTTAAATGAATCAATAAATAGATTATAAAAAAGATAGGAGAATTTAAAATTTATTATGTTTTGACATATTTAAGGTGTAAGAGCATAAAAATCTAGTGTAAAATAGAATAATAATGAAACATAAATGACTTCTGTTTTCGATTTATTTTTAACTAAATAACATAAAAAAAAAACATGTAAAAAACTTTTAGAACTTATAAACTCTTTTTAAAAAAACAAAAGAATGTCAAAAATATAAACAAATTATAAAATAGTATAATTAAAAAATATAGAAAATTTTATAAAATCTTTTAAAAAATTAAAATTCTTAAAATTAAATATTTTTTAAATAAAATGCTAAAATTTAAAAAAAATATAAAACTTTCAAAAAACTAAAATTTAAAAAATTAAAAGATTGAAAATTTCAAATTTCAAATTTAGTATTTTTCAAACATCTAGAAAATTTTGAAAAAAAATTCAAAATATTTAATTTTAAAAAATCAAATTTTATAAAATTCAAAAATATGCTTTTAAAAAAATTAAAAGTATTAAATTTAATATTTTAAAAACTGAAAATTCAAAATATTTATTTTTTTAAAAAAATTAAAATCTAATTTTTTAAAAAATTGTAAAAAGATATTATTTTTATTAATTGGACCAACGTTATTAAATTCAACTTGTACATGGATAATATTTTTATAAAATTATACTAAATGGACTAAAGTTCAAACTAATCATTTGCGTAATTTAGCAATTGATTTCATCTTTCTAAGTTGCTTTCTCACAAAGTCAACAACAACATCATCAAGTTAATTGTCACATTAGTACTTTTATCAAAAAATTATTGAAATTAGTGATTGAACTAAAATTATTAAATCAAATAGTATAGTGATTAAATTTATATAAATTATAATCTATTGACTAAATTCCAAAATTTGGTAGAATACATGAACTTCTAACATAATTTAACCTAACTCTTTTTTTTTTTTATTAAATAAGCTATATTATAGCTTTAGAATATAGAAAGACCTCAAACTCTTCAAACTATAAGATAAGAAGAGAAAAAGGTTATCTTCTAAAATGTGAATTATCTTCATATAATATATATTCATAACCTTCATGTGAGATAAAGGATTTCACTTATACTTGATAATTTAAAATATAATACAGTGATATAATACAAACACAATAAAAAAAGGATATGAAAGAGATATGGCTTAAAATTTTGATAATAATTATATAGTTTTTTAACAAAATAAAAAAATATATAATTAATATTTTTGTATTAACACGAATTGTGACATACAATTTTTATGTAAAACATGATACAAATGTATAAATTTTAATATTTTACATGGTATAGATACATAAATCGCGAAATGAAATTCTCACTCATAATATTCTAAACTACCAATCATAATTTTACACGATCCTCTTCGTCCAATATTGTTTTGTTTGTATTTTTTTATGTCACAAACTTTTGTTTTCAATTTTCAATACCAAAAGCTCTTTTTTTATTTTTTGAAATAAAAAAAATCATGGGATATTAATTTCATAATAATAAAAAAAATTTAATATAAAATACATTAGAATTTATTTTTTAATTTTCATGAAAATTAACTATTGGGAATAAAAATTTTGGAGGGGTATAACATTATGTATATGAGAGGAATGTATTAATAATAACAACACAAGTGTAAGTATAAGAAAAACAAAAATACATTAAAATGAGAGAAAAGTTAAAACAAAAAAAAATTACAGATACACTTATAACTAATTCTCATTCAAAACATTCAAGAGTAAACTTTGGGCAAAAAAAAAAAACAAAAAACAAAAGGCAAATTTTGAATAAAGAGCGATCATACCTTAATATATGCTTCCGATCAGTTGTTATGTCGATTTTTTTCGTTTAATTTCTTACTATAAAAAAAATAATAACAATATATTAGCTGAAAAGTATCCTAATGAGAATTTATTTTTAAATATAAACTGTTTCTTTTACAACTTTGTTAAATTTGGACCATGCCCTGAATTGAACTAGATCAAAACTACTATAGGATTTACTGCAAGATAAAATATGAGTTTGGAATTTGAGCAAACAAAATGAATAATAAAGGTCGAGACAGCTAGAAATTAAATTTTAATCATTAAAAGCAAAACTCTAATATTTTACTAATTGATTAGAAGAACGTCTGTAATTATTTCAGTCAAAACCTGCACTAAATATACTATAAAACAATAAATTAAATCAAGAAACAAGAAAGTGTACCTTAGAATGGAGATGTAAATGTAGAATTTGATGAGCAAAATACAAAATATGAGAGAGAGAGAGAGAGTAGTTTGGCAAGAAGAAAGAGCAAGCAAGATATATATTAGCAGGATGGAAAAGCTCAATTTTTTTTTTCTCACTTTTGCCTCTTGTCGACTTATATTTTTTACCGTTCCACTAAACCGAGTGAGAAGTCAATCATGCATTAATTTTTTTTTTCCTTCTTGTCTTTGTATTGTGTAAGTACATTCTCTTTTAGGTGTACTCATTCTCATTTAAAAAAAGAAATATAGCAAGGTATCATATCGGCATAATATTTATAAGTAAAATTAAAAACGTTATAATTGTTTTGAATAAAAAAATAAAAATGTTATAATTCATGAAAGGTACTTCAACCAAAGGGGCCCGTAAGAAATCGTTAAGGTTAATTAAAATTTTATTTATTTTAGAAATTTTTTTCATTTAATAATTTTATTATCTACAATTCTTTTCTTTATTATAATATTCTTTATACTAAAAGAAATCGTGTCCTATAAATGATAATTCATCCATTTTATTGAAAATTTTAAATTTTAATTAATTAAAAAAAATACTAATTTTTATTCTTATGCATATTAAAATGAAAGGAAAATGAACGTAGCAGACCCAACATTGAGAAAAGAGTTGTTGGAAATTTGATAGGCCAGCTGTTGTTTAGCTAACTTGCACCCACCGACGCTTTCCTTGCTTTGCGGTTCAAAGGAATAACTGGAAGCCACATTGTTGCTCCTAACTTTCAAACGCTTGGATGTAAACAACCAAAATATTTTTTGAAAAGTAGTTTTAGAGTGTATTCGATTTTTTTATTTGTTTATATTATCTATTAAATTTAATAAAGGATTATAAATAATATTTTAAAATTTATTAACGAAATATATAAATCACAAATAAAATAAAATTTATTCATATTTAATATATTTGTAAAAATTAATAAAATATTTAATAAATAATTCATAAATAAATTTATATTTTATTCGTTTATATTTATTAAATTTAATAAAAAATTATAAATAATATTTTATAATTCATTAATTAACCAAATAAATAACAAACATAATAAAATTAATTCATAATCAATTAATTAAGACCTTTACAAAAAAAAAATGTAAATTAAAAAGACCGCATCAACTTGGCTGGATTATGGAAGTCATTTCACAAGACAGAAAGCAAAATTAATGTGACCACTGCTGGTACTAGTATCAGTTGAGGGGATATATCTATATCAAAATATAAATGCTATCCTATTATCATCTTTAATTTAGTAATCTATTAAAGTTATCCTTTTTTTTTTCAAGTTTCAGTGACACTTAATATGGGACACAAAAAATTGTTAGAGGATTATGTAGATACAAATTTTATCCGAAATATTTTAACATACTTGAACAAAATCTATTTAATTCCTTTAAAAAGACTCCTTAAAGAGCCCATAAAATGTATTAATATTTAGACATAATAAATAATAAAAAAAAGAAACTCATATGAGTACTACGAAATTCTTTTGCATGAGATTTATATGGATCGTGAATGCATGATAAATAAAAATTAAATAAAATAAATAAACTTCAAAGTTAACTTTGGTCAAAATTGCATAAAACTTGATTAAAATAAATAGAACCAATGTTAATCCTCAAAATTCATAAATTAATTAGAATTAATGTGGTTTAAAATTTAATTTAGAGATTTTTAAAACACTAAAAATTTTATTGTACTGTGAAAGTATAAAATTATCAAAATACCCCTACAAGGGATATTTTTGTAATTTAACTTTTTCGAAATCTAATTTTTATAAAACTTTTTAAATCTTAATTTTATAATTTTTAGTACATTTGAAAATCACAATAGTATTCCAAAAAATGTCAAATTACCCAATACCCCTATAAGGATATTTTTGTAATTTTATTTTTTCGAGCTCGGATTTTCATGAAATTTTTTAAATCTCAATTTCAGAATATTTCATAATTTTGGTGTTTTAAAATCTCAAAAAAGAGCATAGGAATATTAATTTATAAGAAAATTACCTAAATACTGAAAACTTTGCACTATAAATAAAATGATCTTTTCATAGGTTTGAAAGACATAAAAATTCAATTTTTGCAATGAATAATGTAAATCATTGGATGTTTTAATGATTTTGATCTAGTGACCAAAGGTGGCTCCTTGAAAAGGAGAAAAAACCAAAAACTTTGACCCTTGGATGAGATTTCATCCAACGGTCTATAGTCACCAAGAAAAAGATCTTTTTTTAAGGGGCTGACTCTTGAAAGAAAAGAAAGAGGGGTCTACCGAAGGGGTTAGAGGAGAAGAGGCTGGAAGAAGAAGGGGAAGAAGGGACCCAATGCTAAAAAAAAAAAAAAAAAAGAAAGGAATGAAAGAAAGAAACTGCTGGAAAAAAAAAAAAAAAGAGAAAGCTAGCCGAATAAAGGAGGTGAAGGAGAAGGGAAAAAGAAAAAAGAAAAGGAGAGGATTATACCAAAAAGGAGTAGAAAGCTGCCTAAGGAAGAAAGAAGAGGAAGCTGCCAGCAAAAAAAAAAAAAAAGAAAGGGGAGGAAAGGTTGTCTTCCTGAACTTTTTGGATATTCATGTTCTTCCATGTAAGATTAAGAAAAATAGTCCGTTTTTTTTTTTGCATGTTTGTTTCGGTATAGGGTTTGTATGAAACTTGAAATCTTGTTAGTTTAAGGAAGCTTAAAGCTTCAAACTTTTGCTGATTCTGGTATGTCCTTGTTTGTAGGTTGTTTGTCGAGGGTTTAAAGGTTACTATATTTGTTTTCTTCTACTTGTTTCCGTATGTATGTTATTATGTAAGCTTAAAAGTTCATCTTATATGGGTGCTATTGTTTTTAATCTCTGCATGAAATGATGCAAGAAAGCTTAAAACCTCCTTTTTGTTATGTTTGTTGGCTTCTCATTATTATTCACGCATCTTGTTCTTTCTTCTCTTCACTTTTGCACATGGTATATATAATGCATGCTTTATAATTGGACCATGGAAGTAAAGGGTCTCAATTCTTTAAGGGTTTGTTTTTCTGTATGTGAATTGTTGGATGCAGTTTATTTGTAGAAGTTTAAAAAGCTACGGGTGGTGGCATGGTTTTTAGGATGGAAAAATAGAAAAAAAATTATTAAAATGAAGAAGACATGGATAGGACAAAACTAGAGCTTTGTTTAAAATGGGTGGGGACTACACGGTTTTCTTGACTTTTTTGATATTGAAGAATGAAAGAGGTATCAAAGAATGAAAGCCATCTAAAGAATAAGACAAAGCTTTTCTATAGAATGGCGTAGGGACCATGGCATTTTTTTCCATTTGCTTGATAGAGTAAATGGCATTGTTTTCCATGGCGTAGGGACAATGGCATTGTTTTCCATGGCGTAGGGAACATGGCATTATTTTGTCAAGATTGCAAGGCGTGGGGAAGGAAGACCATATCTTTTGTTGACTTTCAATAGGTTAGGTTGTTTTAGTTGAAATTCTCTAAATAAATTTTTAATATAGACATAAAATTGGTCCCTAATAAAGGTCTATTTTCATGTACATTTAAGCTTAATCATGCATATATTTTTATGTTGTTTAAGTCTAGTTGCAAGTTTAGTTTTATACTTATTTTAATTGGATTCCTATATTTGTTTTAATTTAATCCTTCTTACTTTAATATATGTTTGTCATTTTATTTACACAACACAAGTGTTAACAATAACAAATGAAAATTTTCAAAAATGAGATTCTAAAAAAATTCGAGGAAAGATTCTTAAGAAATCCCTAAGTGAGAAAAAATTTTTAAAATACTGCCAAAATATTGGGGTATCTAGAAAATTTTTCAATAAAAGATTTTATTTACTATGTTCTTTTCTAAAGTTTTTATTGATAATTATGAAATAATTAAAGAAGATTAAAACATAATCAATGTATGTTTTTCGTATGCATATTGTTTGCAGTACATCATTTTAAATGCAAATAAAATTTTCAATTATGGGACCTCAGAAAGTCCAAGTAGTAATTTTTGAGAATTTCTTAGATAAGAAAAGATTTTTAAAAATTACCAAAGTATTAAAATATTTAGAAACTGTTTTCATTTTTTAATTAATTCGAACAATTCTCGTAAAGAGACAAAAAATATACATATTTATAAAGCATGAATTATTTTTATAATAAAATTGTAATAAAAATCTCCAATGATGGAACTCCGAGAAATCTGAGTAGTGATTCTCGAAAATTCCCTAGGTAAGAAAAATCTTCTAAAAATTGTCAAAGTATTAGAATATTTAGAAACATCTTTTCAACACGAAAAATTTTCATTTTATGAGTATTTTCTATAATTTGAACAATATTTCTTAAAAATAAGAGTTTTTTTAAGAAATAAATATATTTGTGGATAATATATTATTATGACTTTTAATAATTTTCATAAAAAATTGACGAAAATTTTCGAGGATTAGATCATAAAGAAATCTAAGCAGTGATTTTTTAGAGATCTTTAGGTAAGAAAATCTATCTAAAATACTGCAAATGTATTGAAGCATTTAGATTAATTTTGGATAAAGATTTTTTGTGCTTTTATAAATAGCACAGAAATGAGTTTTAGAAAAAAATTGTATTGAAGCATTTAGATTAATTTTTGATAAAGATTTCTCGTGCTTTTATAAATAGCATAAAAATAAGTTTTAGAAAACAGAATTTGTTTTTATCATATTTTATGGAAATAAATATGAACTACTAAGGATATGATTTTTAAGAATTCTGAGTAACAACTCTTAAAATTTTCTTAAGTAAGATAGTTCTTTTTAATATTGCTAGAGTATTGGAACGCTTTTAGGAATTTTTCAATAAATGGTTCTTATTTATTTTCCAACCTTACTAAAAATTAAAAATATGTTTTTAAAGAAAACTAAGAAAATTAATTTTTAAACACCAAAATTAAGACCATTTTTGTCAATATTAAAAAATAACAGATAATTAATTAGTACCATTTTAAATAGGCATCGTGAGGGTGCTAATCCTTCCCCAAGCGTAACTAACTCCCGAACTCAAACTATTTTCGCAAACCCAAAAATTATCTTTTTAATAAATTTTAATTAGTTTTAAATTTTTATTAAGAAGATAAGTTTTAATATATGGCTAATCACACCTAGCCAAAAAAGATTAGTGGGGACTCCATCTTTTGTTTTTCAAATTCGTTTAGCGATCCCCAAAACCATTACAACAGCTTGGTGACTCTACTAGGGAAGTCATTTTTTTAGAGAGTTAGGCCAAAAATTAATTAGGTGTTATCCTTAATTTTGATTTGATGGTCTTAATTGGTATTTAACATTAATTTTCTTAATTTTGATTTTGCAATAAAAATTTACATGCATTTCATTTTAATTATGTCATTTGTTCATTATTTATTTTATGTATATATTATTCTCAATAAATTGTGGGGCATGTAGGATAAAGATAGTGATGTTGTTTTCTCTCGCACACATAATGATACATTTCATATCATGCATGAGCTCTATACTCAAGCTCTAACCTTTTTAGGAGGGAGAAAATGCCTATACTCTTGTGAGATGATAACTTCCGCAATGGTAAGCGAAATACTCCAACTTAGATTGAACCATTTTCGTTCATAGCCTATAATAGGTGAGGATTGAGGTGCCTTACTAGTCTTATATGAATGCCAATAAAGAATAATTTAAGAACCTTTTAAATACAAATCCTTACTCAGCACATCATGAACTATAAGAGACCAACCTTAGGTAGAGCCATGCCAATCCTTTTTGTAGAAAATTATTCGAATTAGGGAACAAAGAAACATTCCAATACAATTTGTATTTAGGTATATGAATGGTGTAAATAAAACTAAAATAGTGTAAAACAATAATGGTACGGGTAAAAATAAAATTTTAAAAAAGGAAAAATAAAAAAACATATTTGTGAAAGAAAAAAATTCTTTTAACATACAGCTTATTCATTTTATGGTTATCCAAAATTTGCATTTTCAGATATGTTTTAAAATAAAATAAATAAATTTTTTAGCATTATCCAAAAAAAAACCAAAAATTTTCAAAAAAAAATAAAGGTTTTTCTTAAGTTTTTTGGCCAAATAAAAATTATTGAAAAAGAAATCTTCAAATCCAATTATTCTGTGTGATTAAAAAATGTGTGTTCTTAAATTTTTTTCCTTTTCCAAAAAAATAGAATTTTAAATTTGAATTTTGTTTTATCTTTCACATTTTCATTTGATCTTTTACATACATTTTTCATCATGTAAAAAAAAAATTAATCGCCTCATCCTATGCATCCTAATAGATAGTGTATGTATCCTATCTGTTCACATCATAATAAGATAACACATGCATTGCATCCCATCCACATCAATGGATAGTACATGTATCTCATTTTATGCACATGTTGATAAATGATATATATGCATCCCATGCGCATTTTAATAGGTAGTGTATGTGTCACGGGTCAAGACTTAAGCTCCGAATCCGTGCGGCTCCGAGACCCGGGCATTCACTCTTTCGGCGTCCCAGTTCAGCCTTTCACTACGGTTCACATCCTTGTGAGATATTGTCCACTCTGGCCCCCCTGGCCTCACAGTTTTGTCTTACAAAAGGTGCCTCACAAGGTGGAGGTTGTGTGAACCCTTTTATACCCCAGGGACCCTCCTATTATGTTCGATGTGAGATTCAAGACTCTTCCTTAGGTCCGTGACACATGCACTCCATTTCATTATATATTTTAAGGTAGTGTCAGTTTTATTAGGTTGATATAACATAAACATTCCATGTAGACATATCTTATGCACTTGATAGGTTCATACATTCCATACAAGTATGTTGCATTAATTATAGGTATATATCTCATGACTCATATAACATGTTATAGCATTGCATGCATATGGATTCATGAATACTAGAGTTTTATAAAACATGCATTGCATTTCATATCCCACCATCACTATAATATAATATTACATTCCTTGCATACACATTCATGGATGAGAAAACTTTTACCATTTGGAGCCTATATATAAAAATTCATTGTCTTAAGCATATTTGCATTTCATGACATTTTTTTAAACATGCTCTGTACGTCACATAGGTTAGAAATTATTTTTGTAGCATTCATTCAATAAGGGTAATAGTATAAAATTTTTAGTCAAAGTCTCAGAATAAAATGACTATCTTGATGGGAATCAGAATGACGAAAATGAAAAATCAATTCGAGAGGTGAAACAATAGATGGTTCAATTGATGGAAATAATTAAAGGTAGTAGTGGGATTGAGTTTGTTGCTCTTTAAAGATCGTTGTCACTTTCGATTCCATTAAATTAAGATTAACTTGCTCTTATTAGTTCTAGCACTTTTCCTAAGCATACTAAGGCATTGGGTGGTTCAAATAGTGACTAAAGTTTGGGCAAGCTCAATAAAGGAATGGGTGAGTTGGCCACACAAATGATTGAACTCAAAAGTCTGATTTTCAAGATAGAGTCACTTGGCTTCAAACAACCCTCACCAACCATCCCTAGTTTCAACCCGCACCTAAATCTTACATAAAATATTTTGACCCAAATGCAAGATGTGAATACCATGGTGGGAATACGAAGCATTCTATTGAAAATTATGAGGGTTTCAAGCACAAGGTGCAGTTACTCATAGATGTAAAATGGTTCAATCTAACTACAATAAGGGATTAAAAGATCTAGGAATAATGAGAAAAGGGATAGGAAAATGATGAACATGGATAGGACTTTTGTTTAAAGAGGGTTTTCAATTGATAGGTTTATGAATTTTTTCTGTTTAAAAAATGTTTTTATGTTGATCTGACGTTGTCTATGGAACTTAGATATGTAAATTATGGTTTGCCTTTCATTCTCACTCCTTTGCCAATTTTTATACTTTTCACTAAAGAGCTATGTCATTTGTGCATTCATTCATTCATCCATTCATCCATATAATGCAACACATGTGTGCTCCAAAATAAGAAATTTCTTCAAAAATAATTCCTGTGATTTTTTCAAAGGGTTAGGAGAATATTTGATTTGAAAAAAGAGATAGAGAAGATTATCAAGAGACTTTGTGCTCAAGGAAATAATCAACTTGAAAGACCTAGCTTAAGACCCATAAGGGAAGAGTTGAGGAATCTAAATGAACAGAAAGGTTATAATTTATTGGAAGACAGAGTTTAAGCTATTCAAGGTAATGATGAATCTTTTGATGCAGAGGAATACCAACTAGTTTCAAATGTGGTTATTCTACCCAAGTTCAAGGTTATGACATTTGAAAAGTATAATGGAACTGGATGTCCTAAGACACATTTGGCTCAAGACTATTACAAAATAGTTCAGTATGCTAGTGACAAAAAGTTACTTATCTATGTTTTTTCAAGAAAGTTTGACTAGGACAGCAGCCGATTAGTATTATAGTCTGAAAAGTAGTCAAATTCATACTTAAAAGGATTTATCACAAGTATTCTTGAAGCAATACCAATATATGTTAGAATTGGATCTAAATCGATTAACCCTTCAAATATGAGAAACAGCCCTAATGAGAGCTACAAAGAATATACTAGTAGATGGAATGAAATGGCATCACAAGTATGACCACCTTTTACCAATAAGCAAATGAATTCTTTATTTGTGGATACTCTTCATTTTCCCTATTACGATAATTTAATTAGTAATACTTCATTAGAGTTTATAGATTTGTTGTTTGCTATGGGTAGGATTGAAAATGGGATAAAAAGGGAAAGAAGTATAGATGCTAATGATGAAATAAAAGGAGATATTTTTGTTGAACAAGCATAAAAACAATTATTGAAGGGCAAAGCCAAGAAAGTCTTCACGTGATACAAGAAGATCCTGAAAATGGTCATTTTCAATAGTCACTATATTGTCCCTAATTGGCATTTCAAGCCAAAGATTTTCTTTGACCACTTCTTCTGTGTGCTCTAGTTTCTTTGTCACAAACATTTATAGAACAAAGGATCAACCCAAGTTATTCACGAAGCCATAAGAGAAAAAAAGTCAAGATGTGTTATTCACTTTCAATGTCTTACGCTGAGCTCTTCACCTTACTGATCAAGAATTATATGATCTTTATTACTCTTATAAGACCCAGAAAGCCTCCATACCCGAAGTGGTATAATCTAAATGTTAAGTGTGAGTTTTATGATGGGGTCAAAGAACATTCCATAGAAGACTGTGCTACCTTCAAGAATATAGTTCAAGCTTTGGTTGATGTAGATCCCATAAAATTTAAAGAATTGATTAGTGATTCTTGATAGTGGGAGAGTTATGGGTTAATGATGATAAAAGTGAATCATCAAATGGGAAACCTTTGTTGGTAAGTTTGAGTGTTATCTCGAGAATATTATTGGGAATGTGAATTTTTGGGTCATGTTTGAATGTTTGCATTACATGATAGATCTTGTGTATCAAGAATGTTCCATGGATTTACATCGTCATTTGATATTTTTAATTTTTGTTAAATTTTAGACTTATAATTGTTAAAAAGAGGGAAAATGTTAAATTTGAATAAAGCCCTACATAGTTAGGTCTCTAGTTTAAAATAAAAGAAAGTACTCTAGAAAAAGTGAAAAAAAAAAGAGACAAAAAAACAAAAAAAAAGGAAAAATTTTGAGTTTCGTTTGAGTTAGTGATCACTATTAGGGATTTGTCAAATATTTAAACTCTCTTTTCTAAGCCTTTCAAATGATTTCATTTAATAGCTATAACCCCCAAAAGCTATAAAGTTGAATTCATAAACCTTACTTTCACCTGATAACGTTATGATATCAAAAGGTGATATTCTTTTCCAAGGTAATGAACAATGAAATATCTAATTAAAAAGGAAAAAAATTGGATTCCTAGAAGATCAGGTAAATATGATATTTTTCTTAAGAATTCAAATGTGGTATTTTGATGTGTCAATATTACGCTTTAATTCTAAAATTTTTAAAAATCAAAGCCACCCTAAGTCCTATAAAATGATTGTAGACTTACCAACCTTTCAATCTTTTACCTAAAATTTGGCTTGGCTCATGTGTTTTCAAGACATGTTGCTTTTATTTACCAAATTTTCAGCCCCTTTACCTAAAAAATTGGCCTAACCCATATGTTATCGAGGTCATGTTGATAATGAAACTTACCATCCTTTCAATTTTTTACCTTGAAATTGGTCTGATCCATACGCCTTGGGGGCATGTTGATTAGAAATGAAAGATCTCATTGCCCTTTAGACAATTTGAGCTATGATCAACCCATTCATTCTTTTTTTGGTAAAGTGACATAGATCATTTGGTACCTTAAATGGGTTCATTTTATATGACTTTTTCTCGTTCATTTCAAATAATCATTTTTTTGTAATAACTTTCACTAAGGATGTTTTGTTAAAATAGGGCATCTTCCATGAAATACATTATTGGCAAAATGAATATAGGTATGATTCATGAGGGGTATGTCAAAAATAAAAATAAAAATAATAAAATAATATATAACAAAAAAAATGAATAAAAGAAGAGAAAAAGATAGAAATGAAAAGAAAAAAATGATTATGACATCATGCACTTAAGAAATTTGAACAAATTCCAATAAAGTCCTAACAAATTCAAAGTTTTGAAAAAATGGACGAGAAAAAAGCCTAAAATAGAAAATGCCAAAACTAAAAACCAAAAAAAAAAAAAACTAAAGAAAAAAAATTGTTGAAATGAAAACCTTTCTTCGAGATCATTTTCCTAAAAGGCTTTTTAGTTTAATTTTTTATACTTGAAATGACAAATGGTTGTCTTTTGTTATCCTTTCACAAATGTAAAAATTTATCTCTTGTTATCCCTTTGAGTCTGATCGAATTATTTCAAAATAAACCCTAACTAAAGATCACCCTTCATACTGGAGAGCAAAAATAAACACATTTAAAGGTTAAGAATGAAGATGTCCAAATGGAATCTCAGATGATTAGGGCAAAAGCCTAATATAAAAATCCATAAAAGTTCTGAATCACTCAATGAAAGGATGTAAAAGAAAAAAAAAAAGAGAGAAAAAATAGATATGAAAGGAAAGAAAGAATAAAAGAAGGAAAAAGAATATAAATGAATGGGTAGAAAGCAAAAATGAGTAGACTTCAGAGTGTATCCTTCAAATGGAAAAATGATCCTTCGTTTTAAATACTCTTAAATACTTGTTTTGGGTTTTTCTATCCTTTTCTTTGACAACCTTAAACCTTAACCTACATTACAACCTTTGAAAAGTCCATATTGGATTAAGCATGAAGGCTTAAAATTGAAGAGTTTCTCTTGGAAAAATGATCATGAATCTTTGAGTCCTTATTTATTACATAATTTTCTGTTTAGATCGTTAACCCCCTTTTGAAAAAATTCTTTTCGTCTTTCAGATTAGTTTTGAATTTTTTAAGTGCATGGTGTGTTAATCAAAAAAACTATTTAAATAAAAATAGCTCTACAGTGAAAACCCTAAAAAAGACAGCCTAAAGCAAATCTTGAAAGCCCCTTCTAATGCTAAATGTGGTAGATGTTAAACCAAACCTTATTGAAAGATCTGAAATATCAAAGTCATAGAAGTTTGAGATGAGTTGATTTGAAAATCTCAAGTTTTATCCATTTCCAAATAACCTTTTAAAATCTAAAACCCTTACAGATAACCATGACATATATCAAATATCACATTTAGAGACTAAAGAAAGTATTGAATATGTTTGGTCTTTAAGGAATTCATGCCTTTAAAAAAGCTTATGTTTCGCTTGTGAGCTTGCCTGGGAAATTATATGCTTCTTTTATCCTCTTCAATTGTTGAAACCTTTTGAATAAACAAAAATCTTCATATACAGAACCATCCAACCCATTTGGAAAGAAATTTTTCACTTTTCATTTTTGATAGAGATCACTAATTCTCAGGCATGCAAGTCCAGTTTATTTGGCATCAAAGAAGAAAAATAATAATAATAACAATAATAATAATAATAATAATAATAATAAAAGGTTTTTGAATTTGTATCAATTGTAAAAGACATTTAATCTGCACATTGCAAAAATAAAAAGAGTCTTTGCATTTGCATCACTTGTGTTCACATTTGTATCATGAAAAAGTTATTTGATATGCATACTACAAAAAACAAAAATAAAACATAGACATTCGCATTCACACTTACTTATGCATTATGAGAAAGACATTTGCATTCACATTTGCATCATATGCATTTGCATCACAAAAAAAAACATTCACATTTGCATCATTTGCATTCATACTTGCATATGTATCACGAGAAAGATATTTGCATTCATATATGCATCACAAAAAAAAGACATTTACATTTACATCACAAAAAAAGACATTTGTATTTGCATCACTTGCATTCATACTTATGTTTGCATCATGAGAAAGACATTTGCATTCAACTCTATATCATAAAAAAAAAACATTTGCATCGCTTGCATCTGCACCATAAAAAAGATAAACATTCAAATTCATACTCGTATGTGCATCATGAGAAAGATATTTGCATTCACAATTGCATCACTTGCATTTGCATCAGAAAAAAAAGGATATTAGCATTTACGTCACTTGCATTCATACTCGCATGCACATAATGAGAAAGATATTTACATTCACATTTACATCATAAAAAAGTTATTTGCGTTTGTATCGCTTACATCTACATGACAAGAAAGACATTGCATTTGCATCACTTGCATTAGCACTTATATAAGACATTTGCATTCACACCATAAAAAAGAAATTTGCATTTACATCATGGCATTTGTATCCTAAGAAAAGGTATTTGTAAGGGTATTTACATGAAAAGAACATTGTCATTTGCATCGTGAAAAAGTCATCTATATTTGCATCAAGCATTCATATTAACATTTGCATTCATATCGACATTTCCATTAGTATCATTTGATGAGAATAAACATTTATATCACGATTACATTATCAACTTTGTAAATATTAGATAAAAAAAAGGTAAAAAAAAAAGAGAAAAAAAAAGTCTATTATGAAAATATGAGAAAAAGAAGAAAATAGTTTGATAAGATATCAAAATATAAAAAAGGTTTGAAAAGTTGAAAGAAAATGATCTACAAAAAGTAGAGGGATTATTAAAAAAAATGAAAAAAAAAAGAAATATGATATAAGATAAGACTTAAGTCTAATTAAGTTGGCACCCATATATATTTCCCAGACCTTTGGGCAAAAACATTTTAAATTTTTAAAGTTTCAATACCTCTGATTGGAATGAGCATTTAAACATTTCGAGATTTGTAAGACCTTCAGACATAATCTCCAAGACCTCTAGGCAAACCATTTTAAATTTTTAAAGTTTTAACGTCTCTGTTTAGGAAGAGCATTCAAAGATGTTGATATTTGTAAGACCTTTGGGCATAATCTTTAAGACTTCTAGGTAAAACATTTTAAATTTTTAAAGTTTCAATGTCTCTGATTGAGAGGAGCATTCAAAGATGTCTAGATTTATAAGACCTCCACGCATAATCTCCAAAACCTTTGGGCAAAACATTTTAAATTTTCAAAGTTTTAAAGCCTCTATTTAGGGGGAGCCATCTTCAAAGTTTCAAAGCCTCTGTTTAGAGGGAACAATTTCAAACAAGATTAAAAAAATAAATAAAATAAAATAAATAAATAAAATCTCAAAAGATCATCCAGACAAAATTGTTGTCTATGTCTTTGCATTACTTTTTATTCTCAGAAATATGCAAAGAGAGGTAGCTGTAGACACTAAATTTTATCCGAAACATTTTAACATGATTGAACAAAGCCCATTTAAAGCCCTTAAAAAGGCTCCTTAAAGAGCCCATAAAATGCATCGATATTTAGGCCTAATAAACTTAGAAAAAGGAAACCCATATAATTAGTATCAAATATTTTTGCATGAGATTTACATGGATGATACCCTTTCACATGAATGCATAAGAAGTAAAGAAAAAATAAAATGGGTAAATCTCAAAGTTAACTTTGGTCAAAATTACATAAAACTTTGCCAAAATGAATAGAACCGCAGTCAATCCTCATAATTCATAGTCTACTTGAAATCAATGAGGTTTAAAATTAAATTTGGTGATTTTTAAAACACTAAAAATTTTATTGCATTCGAGGAAGTACAAAATTACCAAAATACCCCTATAAGGGATATTTTCGTAATTTGATTTTTTTTATCTTGAATTTTCATGAAACTTTTTAGATCTTAATTTTGTAATATTTCATGATTTTTAGTGTATTTAAAATCACAGTAGTACCTCAAAAAAGTGTAAAATTATCAAAATACTCCTATAAGAGTATTTCGTAATTTTACTTTACCAAGCTTAGATTTCTATGAAACTTTTTAAATCTCAATTTCATAATATTTCATGATTTTTAGTGTTTTAAAATCTCAAAATTGAGCATAGAAACATTGATTTCTAGAAAAATGGCCTAAATATCGAAAAGCTTACGCTATGGGTAAAATGGTCTTTTATGGGTTTGGAGGATATAATAAAAATATAACATTTACAGTGAATAATGTAAACAATTGGATCTTTTATTAATTTTGATCCAATGGCCAAAAGTGGTTCCTTGAAAAGGAAAAAAAAAAGAAACTTTGACCTTTGGATGAGCTTTCATCGAAGGGTCTATATTTACCATGAAGAAGATCTCTTTTGGAGGGGCTAACTCTTCAAAGAAAAGAAAAGGGGATCTACCAAAGAGGCTATAATAGAAGAGGCTGGAAAAAGAAGGGGAAGAAAGGACCCAATGGTAAAAGAAAAAAGATTGAAAAAAAAAAGCTAGCTGAATAAAAAAGGTGAAGGAGAAAGGAAAAAGAAAAAAAGAAAATGAGAAGATTCTACAGAAAAGGAGTAGAAAGCTACTAGCAAAAAAAAAAAAAAGGAAGGAAAAGTAGTCTTCCTAAACTTTTTGGCTATTCATGTTCTTTCATGTAAGATTAAGAGAAATGGTCCCTTTTTTTTTTTAATGTTTGTTTCGGTATAGGGTTTGTATGAAAGTTAAAAACTTGTTAGTTTAGGAAGCTTAAAGCTTTAAACTTTTGTCAATTCTAGTATGTCCTTATTTCTAGGTTGTTTGTTGAGGGTTTAAAGGTTACTATATTTGTTTTCTTCTACTTGTTTCCATATGTATGTTATTATATAAGCTTAAAAGTTCATCTTATATAGGTGCTATTGTTTTTAATCTTTGCGTGAAATGATGCAAGAAAGCTTAAAACCTCATTTTTGTTATGTTTGTTGGCTTCTCATTATTATTCACGCATCTTGTTCTTTCTTTTCTTCACTTTTGCGCATGGTATTTGTAATGCATGCTTTATAATTGGTCTATGGAAATTAGGGGTCTCAATTCTTTAAGGGCTTGTTTTTCTTTATGTGAATTGTTGGATAGGATTTATTTGTAAAAGTTTAAATGCTACGGGTGGCATTGTTTTTAGGATGGAAGAATAGAAAAAAATTATTAAAATAAAGAAGCAATGGATAGAACAAAACTAGAACTTTGTTTAAAATGTGTGGAGACTACACAGTTTTCTTGGCTTTTTTGATATTGAAGAATGAAAGAGGTATTAAAGAATGAAATCCATGTAAAAAAAAAGATAAAACTTTCCATAGAATGGTGTAAGGACCATGACATTGTTTTCCATTTGCTTGATGGAGTAAGTGGGGGTTTAATAGTATTTTGTTAAGATTGCAAGACACGAGGAAGGAAGATGATATCTTTTGTTGACTTTTAATAGGTTAGATTAATTTAGTTGAAATTCTCTAAATAAATTTTTAGTATAAGACATAAAATTGGTTCCTAATAATGGACTATTTTCATGTATATTTAAGCTTAATCGTGCCTATATGTATATTTTTATGTTGTTTAAATTTAGTTGCAAGTTTAATTTTATTCATTTTTAATTGGATTCCTATGTTTGTTTTAATTTAATCCTTCCTACTTTAATTTATGTTTGTCATTTTATTTACATAACACAAGTGTTAACAGTAATAAATGAAAATTTCCAAGGATAGGATTTTAAAGAAGTCCAAGTAAAGATTCCTAAGAAATTCTTAGGTGAGAAAATGTTTTTAAAATACCACTAAAGTATTGGTGTATCTAAAAAATTTTTTAATAAAAGATTTTATTTACTTTGTTCCTTTCTAACATTTTTATTGATAATTGTGAAATAATTAAAGAAGATTAAAACATAATCAATATATGCTTTTTGTATGCATATTGTTTGCAGTACATAGTTTTAAATGCAAATGAAATTTTCGATTATGGGACCTTAGGAAGTCTGAGTAGTGATTCTCAAAAATTTCCTAGGTGAGAAAAGATTTCTAAAAATTATCAAAGTATTGGAATATTTAGAAACCCTTTTCAATACAAAATGTTTTTAATTAATTCGAGCAATTCTTGTAAAAAGACAAAAAAATATACATATTTATAAAAGTAAGAATTATTTTAATAATAAAATTATAATAAAAATCCCCAATGATGGGATTCCGAGAAATCCAAGTAGTGAATCCAAAGAATTATCTAGGTGAGAAAAGTTTTCTAAAAATTACCAAAGTGTTGGAATACTTAAAAACTTCTTTTCAACATGAAAATTTTCATTTTATGATTATTTTCTATAATTTCAACAATATTTCTTAATAAATAAGAGTGTTTTTAAGAAATAAATATATTTGTGGATAATATATTATTATGACTTTTAATAATTTTTATAAAAAATTAATGAAAATCTCCGAGAATAAGATCCTAAAGAAATTCGAATAATGATTCTTTAGGAATCTTTAGGTAAAAAAATCTATCTAAAATATTGCCAATGTATTGGTGCATTTACATTAATTTTAGATAAAGATTGCTCATGCTTTTATAAATAGCATAGAAATGAGTTTTAGAAAACACTATTTGTTTTTATCATATTTTATGGACATAAATATGAACTACTACATGTAGGATTTTTTAGAATTTCGAGTAGCGATTCTTAAAAATTCCTTAGGTGAGATAGTTCCTTTTAATATTGTCAAAGTATTAGAATATTTTTAGGAATTTTTCAATATAAGGTTCTTATTACTTAATAAAAATTAAAAATATGTTTTTAAAGAAAACTAAGAAAATTAATTTTTAAATACCAAAATTAAGACCATTTTTGTTAATATTAAATATAACACATAATTAATTGATAGCACTTTAAACAGACGTCATGGGAGTACTAATTCTTCCTTACACATAACCGAATCCCGAACTCAAATTATTTTTGCAAACCCAAAAATTATTTTTTAATAAATTTTAATTAATTTTAAAATTTTATTAGAAAGATAAGTTTTAATAAATGATCAATCATATCTAGCCACAAAAGATTAGTGACGACTCCATCTTTTGTTTTTCAAATTCATCTAGTGATCTCCAAAACCGTTACGACAGATTAATTAAGGCATAAAATAAATTAGTTAGGATGATTTGAAGAAAAAACTTTTGATTTTTTTCTTTGTTTTGAACGCATGGCTTTTATTTTTCGTTTATTAATTTGTTTATTCATTTATTTACATACATAGGAACATGTGTTGGTCATTTGACAAATATAAAAAACTAAAATGTGTTAAATAAATAAATTCATAAATTTTTATAATTTTATTTAGTTATTTACGCCATATAAATTTTAAAAATAAAAATAAATGAACATTCTTCCAATTATAAAATTTTAAAAAATTATTACAAATGGTGCTTAAAATTCTTAGGTGAGGAATTTTTTAATAATCTTACAAAAATTTTTGGAATGACTTTGGAAGATTTCCAATAAAAAATATTTTATTTACTTTTTAATATAATATTTAGTAAAAAATAAAGGTTAGTAAAATCAAAATAAAAATAAAATAAATATTTTCTTAAAATTTTAAATTAACCCAACGACAAAGTTGCTTTTAAAGAATATAGGGTTTTTTTTTAATAATCTTAAGCTGAGAAATTTTTTTAGTAATTTTATCAAAATATTGGAAAAAATCTAAAAACTTAGCAATATTTCAAATAATGAAATTTAATTAAGAATAAAAACAATTTAAATAAATCTTTTTAGGATAATATAATATTAACTGGTATTATTTTTGGACATATGACATAAGGGTACTAATACCTTCTCTATGCATAGATTAATCAATAACATATAATAAAAATTGTCTTAAGAGGAGACAACTCTTAATTAAAGGTAGCTTACAATTGAGCTGCCAAATTACTTTTTATTTGTCAAATAGTTATTGGTTGATAAAAAAATTTAGTAAGTTACTGGGTTTTTGTAGGTAATTGTGTCTTGAGTTTTAATTAGATTGAGACATGATGAGTTGGGTTTTAATTGCATTTGTAAAAAGGAATATGAGAGTTTGATTGATGTTACATTGTATTAGATGTGTTTTTTTTATAGGCTTTGAATTATTATCATTTATCATCTAAAATAAAATAAAATATAATAAAAAATATAATTATTATTATTATAAATATTAAAAGATATAAAAATAAAAAAACAAAAAGTACTTTCCTTTTTCATTTCTTTTGTTTTAAATATTTTTATAAAAAAAAATTTATAATCTACAAAAAAATTAAAAAATCATACATTTTAATAAAATAATTAATAAAAATACAATACTCATAATATAACATGAAAAAATAACCAAAAAAATATAATCATAATATATGAAATACTATTTTTTAAATTTTAAATTTTAAATTTTTTATATTAAAATAATTATCTACCGAACTAATTCTAGTTCAAATGAAAATATTGTAAATAATATATATTTTTTGAATTTACTAAAAAGTTTTAAATAAATTCTTTTAAAATAATATTTTAACTACACCTACAACCACATGTTGCTTGAGTATCAATCGGTCAAAAATATCTCAACAATTCAATATTATTATCTTGGTGTTATTAGCGTTTACAATATTAGTAATTTTCTAGGCTAAATATTTAATTTATGATATAATGTTGAGGTATTTTTTCTATTAAACTATTATCCTTAATTTATTTTAATTAGTAATTAAACGTTTTCAAGATTAACATAAAAAATTTCATAGCAATAGTGAGTTGAATAGAGTGAATATATTATTTTGCAGCTAAAATAGGAAAATAGGGCTCAAAATTATATTTTATTAATTGTATTCTATAAAGATGATTAAAACAAAAACTAAAACCAAAACAAAATATTATTATCACTATCGTAACGATTTTAGAGTCGCCTGATGAATTTGAGAACAAGAAAAAACAAAGTCGCCAACAATATTTTTTTAGTTAGGTGTGATTGACCACTTATTAAAACATATCATTTTAATAAAATATTAAAATTAATTAAAATTTATTTAAAAGATAATTTTAAAATTTGCGAAACAGTTTGGGTTTGGGAGTCCGTTACGCGTGAGAATTATTAACACCCTCACAGCATCTATTTAAAATGATACCAATTAATTACATGTTATTTTTAATCTTAAAAAATAAAAGGTCTTAGTTCAGATTTTTAAAAAAAATACTTTCTTTGATTTCTTTTATTTGTAGAAATTTTAGTTTTTTATTCTTTTTATTATTATTTATTCTTATTCCTTCTTATTTGAGAAAAATAAATTAGAACACTTTTATTGAAATAATTCTTAAAATGGTCCAATATATTGATAACATTAAAAGAACTTCTCATCACCTAAATATTTCTCAGGTATTGCTTCTCGAAATACCTTAAAATACTATCTTCAAAAGCTCATATTTATTTTCATAAAAGTAAAATAAAGCATGCATTACAAATGATAATATGTTGATGCACACATTTTATTTTTCCTTTGAAAATATTTATTAGTTTTTTTATTATTATTTGGAGAAAAAAGAAATTTTTATTATATTAAAAATTTTTATAAATATTCCAATACACTGATAGTATTTAAAATAATCTTCTTAGACGTTACTACTTGGAATACTTTAAAATCCTATCATCAAGTAGAAATTTCTTTTTCATCAAATTTTTATTATTTTTATTCTTATTTTAGTTAATTTTTTTTATTTAATAAATTTTTAGTTAATTTTTATTGTATTGAAAACTTTTATAAATACTCCAATATATTGGTAATATTTTTAAAAAAATTTTCACCTACAAATTTTGTAGGCATCGCTTCTTGGAGTATCTTAAAATCTTATCATCGGATAAAAATTTCCTTTCCTCATTTTTTAATATTTTTATTTGGTTATTATTATAATTTTTTTTTTTCAAATTTAAAATCTCAAAAGTTTCGAAACGATTTTCTTTTTTTATTATCATTATTATTATTATGTTTAGTTATTTTTTATTATATTATTTTATGATATTTATTTTAATTTTTAAAATAAAACTATAAAAAATTTAAACATTATTTTTCATTACTTATTGTTATTTATTCTTTATTCTCATTATTATTATTATTATTATTATTATTATTATTATTATATAAAAAAAAGCAAAAAATATTTATTCTAGAAAATTTAAAATTCTAAACATGCATAAATAATAGTAATAATAAATACTTATAATGATAAAGACAAAAATAGAAAAAAAAAACAACTGAACTGACTAGTTCAGTGATTCAAATCAATTTGCAGGGGTTGGATCAAATTAAGGGTGGCTCGCTACCAATCTAATTGGACCGGTCTAAGGCTTAGGGTTGAGCGTGTTGAAGAGCCAGGTGCACGAACCTCAGGTCAGGTTGTGGGTTGTATGCAGATCTTGGGTGCTCCAAATGGCATCGTTTCTCCTATATGAAAACATATTTTCAGCTTATTTGTTCTCTCTATTGAAAAAGATTATAAAAATTCTCTCTTAACTCGCCCCCAGCAAACCCAAACCTACCACCATCTGTCTTAATGATCACTGATCTCCTCTCAATTGGTCGCCATGCTCCACCGCTGTCGACTATTGAAAAAATAATAAAAAACACCAAAATAACCTTTTCGCCTTCCTCTTTCTAGATCCAGCCTCTTTTTCACCTAAGATTACACCTTAAACCCTAGATCTAAGATTAAGCCTTTCGGCTCTACCAAAAAAAAAAACCCTAAAATTTTTTTTTTCTTTTTTATTTCTATTTCTTTTTTTTATTGGTGCTAGGTCCTATTCTAAGGGCTATATTCCTTCTTCTTTTTTTTTGTTTGAGATTTATAGTAGACAAGTGGATTTTTTTTTTTTGGGTTTGACAAAGACCCATTTTTCTCTTTTTTTTTTTAGTTTGGGTTTTTTGACAGAAGCTCTTTTTTTTTGTAGTTTTTGGCTGCCTTTCTTTTTTTGGTAGGATTTCCCCTTCCCTTTTTTTTGGGTTTCTAGTGGTTTTTTTTAGTGCTTTTCTGGTAAAGTTTTTCTCTTTTTTTGTTTTTTTTTTTTGGTATTTTTCAGTTAGCTGTTTATGTAAGGACTCTTTTTTTTTTTGGTCCTCCTTAAAGCTCCATTTATAAGGCTCGAACGAGGATAAACCTGAGTTTTCAAATACAATCGCCTCTGCCAAGTGATGGTGGCAGGTGTCGCTGGTGGTTGGTAGGGTATGGGTCTCAAGAAGCAGGTGGTTGTTAGAGTAGAGTAGGTGAGTGGAAAGGTTAGTGTCGTGCATGGCACTATGCCTAACCCTGTTTTTTTCTTTTTTTTTTATTATTGATTAATTACTTTTTATTTAATATTTAATTATAACTATATAAATATTAAAATAAAAGTAAAAATAAAAATGAAAATGAAAATAAAAACAATGGCTTAGGCCAAAAAAGAAATTGGGCTTTAGCCCAACAAAATTTAGGCCCTTGATTACTAGTGTCAATTTAACCAAAAATTGGGCTTTCGCCTGTGTAATCTTGAACTCGAAAAAACCTAATAAACTCAAGGCTACTAAGAAAAATTAAGGCCCAACTCTAAAAATCTGGACAAAATTGAGTGTCTACAGCTATCCTTCTTTGCACATTACTGAGAATCAGGAATAGGGTAAAGACAAAAATAATAATTTTATCCAAAGTCATAAGTTTATTTTTTTTGCACATTAAGGAGTTCCTCTTATCAGAGATGAAACAACTTTAAAGATCAAATCAAAATGCTCTTCTTACCAGAGGCTCAAAAATTTTTTAAATTTAAAAAGCTTATCTAAGTAGAAGCTCTACAACTTTTAAAAATTTAAAATGGCCCATCTAAACAAAGACTTAACAACTTTTGAAAACTTTAACAGCTCATCTAAACAGAGTTTCAACAACTTCTGAAAATTTGAAATGGCTCATCTAAGTAGAGGCTCAATGACTTGAAAATATAAAACAAGAGATCATGTCCAAAAGTATTACAAATCTTGAAACTAAAACAGATTCAACTTGGAAGATTTATGAATCCTATCCAAAGGACTTAAAGATTACATCCGAAAGTCTTACAAATCTTGACATCTTTGAATGCTCTTTCAATTAGAGGCATTGAAACTTTAAAAATTTAAAATGTTTTGCCCAAAAATTTTGGATATCATTTAGAAAATTTAAAATTTTGCCTGAAGGTCTTTGGAAATCATTAAGAAATCTAAGATTTTGCCCAGAGGTCTTACAAATCATTTTCTGAAAATTTGCTTATAAAAAAAATGAAACATTCAAATTTTAAAATTTCTTAAACTTCAGATATCACCACCAAGTAATTTTGTAAAAAACTTGATCACAACATTTTTCTTAACTAGTGCCATTTTTATTAGGCTTAAAATTCAGGTGTCAATTAATCTGGGCTTAAAATACCAGTTAATTTGGGCTTAAAGTGTTAACTAATTTGAGCTTAAAATGTCAATTAATCTAGGCTTAAAGTGCCAATTAATTTGGGCTTAGTTTGATTTGGATGCTAGCTAAACTAGGCTTAAAGTACCAAATAAACTAAGCTTAAAGTGTCAACTAAACTGGGCTTAAAATCTTAACTATGCCAACAAAACTAGGCTTAAATATATTTGGGTGCTAGTTAAACTGAGCTTGGGTGCCAACTAATTTAGGCTTTAAGTGCCAGCTAATATGGGCTCCAAATCTCAACTGTGCCAGTTAATCTAGGCTTAATTTAATCTAAATGCTAGCTAAATTGAGCTTAAAATGCCAACTAAACTGGGCTTAAAATCTCAACTGTGCTAGCTAATCTAGGCTTAATATAATCTGGGTGCCAACTAAACTTGTCATAAAGTGCTAACTAAACTAGGCTTAAAATCTCAATTGTGCTAACTAATCTAGGCTTAAATCTTATTTTGTATTGTATCTTATCTTTTTTTCATTCATTTTTTCAACAACCCATCCACTTTTTGTAAATCATTTTTCTTTCAACTCTTTAAACCTTTTTGACATTTTGGTCTCTTATTAAACTATTATATTCTCTTTTTTATTTTTCATGATTCTGGTATAGGTTTGACTGTTGTAAGTGTGCAAATTTAATTGATTTTGTTTTCTATGGTGTGCTATCCCTAAACCTTTTATTAATTACCCAAAAGTAAAAAATGTATAACATAAATTCTATTATTAAAACTTTCAAAAATATCTTTTTGCTTCGAAGGTTTGACAAAAGTATATTCATAAGCACCGTTCCTTTTGTCCTTAGCTGACATGAAAAAAAATGAATTCAAATAAATGATACATGATATGCAAGTTAAATTTTATTATAATTAAGAAAGAGCTTAAATTTCATCCTGTATTCAGGTCAAGTTATTTAAAGATATTTCATTCGCCTCAAAAGTTTGGGGAAAGTATATTTACAGCCATCATTTTTTTTAACAGGCTCCTTTAGGCATACCATTATTAAAAAAACTGAAATATAAATAGAGACGCTTATCTATAGGAAACTCAGGTTAAGAGAATTTTTCTTTCATTCCTAAAAGTTTCAAGTTCATACATCATGAACCATCCTAGGACTAGGGCCATAAAGTGCTGGACTCGTTCATACTCCCTCCTTGCCTAGTCTAAGAAATCCAAAAGAAGCTGACTATGATTGCTGGTGGGAATAACCCTTTGCTTTAAGGCTTTAACTTTTTATTCATTATCCTAGCCAACTTTACTATTGCCTATAGCACTACCTGCTATCTTACCACGAATCGATGATGGATTTCTGTAAACAATTGGCTTCATTTCAACATCAAAATTCACATATCTGGCTTTTATCAATCCCCATACCTTTGTATTTAAAAAACGTGCAATCTTTCAGAGAATGACCCATAACACCAAATTGGTACTCACATCAGGCATTGGGGTTGTACTATTTGGGATAAGGTGCTTTGAGGGGTTCAATAGAGATAGGGTCAATGAGGTAATTTTCCAAGAGCAGTGAGTATAAATTTGTGTAGGACATAGATATTAGGTCAATAGGGGTTCTCTCTTGGGTGTTGGTGGTGCAAGAGTTTTTTTGTTCTATAATTGAGTTGTTAGTTTGGAAATTTTGTGGTACAGTTGGTGTTGAAGTGAATTGGGAAACTCTGGGTCAGAAATTACGTTGAGAAAGTGGTAATAGGCTAGCATGCTAAACAAGTGATTGTAAAATGTGAGGTGGTGGACATGAATTTAAGTGTGAAATTCTCGGATGTTGCATGAAATTTGAGAGCCTAATCCTAGGTGCTTGCAAAAAAGGTCAAAAGTAGTCATGAAAAAGATTTAGGTATAGGTTTGGACTTAAAATAGTTGGTAAGGGTTGTTTGAAGCCAGATGACTCTAACTTAAAAATCAGACCTTTGAGTTCAATCATTTATATGGCTAATTCACCTATTCCTCTATTAAGCTCGCCCAAACTTTGGTCACTACTCGAACACCCAATGCCTTAACATGCTTAGGGAAAGTATTGTACCAATAAGACCAAGTTAATCTTCATTTAATGGAATTGGAAGTGATGACGACCCTTGAGGAGCAACCATACCATTACTTTTAATCATTTCTATCAATTGAGCAATCTATTGTTTCATCTCTCGAAGCTCGTGACAAAATTCCTTTTAATTCATCTTCAGTGCGCTAATTTTTGCTTCCAATTAGTCTTATATTTTCACCATTTCCATTCCCACCAGGACAAACATTTTCTTCTAAGATTTAGACAAAAAATTCTATATTATTACCTTTATTGAAAGAATGGCACAAAAACAATTTCTAACTTTTATGACTTATAAAGCATGTTTAGGAATATGAATAATACGAGGATGTAACAAACATCATGGAATGCAAATATGCCTAAGATAATGAATTTTTACATGTACAGGCCCAAAATGATAAAAATTTTATCATCCATGAATGTGTATGCCAGGGATGCCATGCATGTTCTATAGAATCCTACCATTCATGAATCCATATGCATGAAGTGCAACAACATACTACATGAATGATGAGATATATACAAATGACTAATGCTACCTACTTGTATGAAATGCATTAACTTATCATGTGCATGAGATGGGGAACATGTATTATCTACTAAAATGTTTAAAATGTGATATATGTATTATCTATTATAATGCATAGGATGATAATGTATATACTATCTGATTATTTTTTTTTGTTAAACATGATAAAAATGAATGTAAAAGATCAAAGATGAAACAACATTCAAACTTAAAATTCTTTTTTTTTTTTGTTTTTAGAAAAAGGAAAAATTCAAGAACACACTTTTTTTCCACACAAAATAACTAGGATTTGAAGGTTTTTCTCTTTTTTCATTAATTTTTGTTTGGCTAATAAACATAAATTTCAATAAAAACCTTTATTTTTGAAAAATTATGTTTGCTTTTATTTATGTTTGTTGGATAATGCTAAAAAAAATTCTTCATTTTATTTTAAAATATTTACTAAAAAAGTAAATTTTGAATAACCACCAAATGAATGAACTACATGTCAAAAGAAAACTTTCTTTTCCTTTTTCTTTTTTAAGAAAATGCTTTTCTTTTATTATCTATTTTTTTTTTTCAAAATTTTAATTTTACCTGCCATTATTATCCCTAAATGCATACTGTATTAAAGTGTCCTAATCTAGGTTATTTCTAAAAAAAAGTCAGCATTGCTTCACCTAAGGCTGGTCCTCTTAGGTTTATTACATGTTGAGTGAAGATTTATACATCTAAAGATTCTTAAATTGTTCCTCACTAACATCCATATAGGACTAGAAAGGTACTCTAATCCTCACTCATTATAGGCTACGAACGAAAAGGATTAAATTTGAGTGAAAGTATTTCGCTTGCTATTACAGAAGTTATCACCTCATGAGAGTATAGGTATTTTATTCCCTCCTAAAAGAGATGGAGCCTGAGTATGAAGCTCATGCATGATATAAATATGTATGATATAAATGTGTCGTGTGTTAATGAGGTAATATAACATTGAAAACCTAATCTTAAATGCCTTACAATTTATTGAGAATAATATATAAAAACATAAAATAATAAATGAATAAATTACATAATTAAAATGAAATGCATGTAAATTTTTATTACTATTGTTATTTAAAAAACAAAATCAAAATCAAAAAAATTAAAGTTAAATACCAATTAAGATCATTAAATTCAAATTAAGGATAACACCGAATTAATTTTCTAGCTTGACTCTCTAACAAAAATGATGTTCCCAATGAAATTGCCAAACTATCGTAATGATTTGGAATCGCCTAACGAATTTGAAAACAACAAGAAAAAAATAGTCACCACCGATTTTTTTCGGCTAGGTACAATTAACTACCTATTAAAATATATCCTTTTAATAAAATCTTAAGATTAATTAAAATTTATTAAAAAGATAAATTTAGGGTCTGTGAAACAGTTTGAATCCGAAAGTCAGTTACGTGTAGGAAAAAATTAGCACTCTAACAGTGCTCATTTAAAACAGTAACAATTAATTATATGATTTTAATCTTGAAAAAATGGTCTTAGTTTCGATGTTTAAAATAATAATTTCCTTAATTTCTTTTATTTATTGAAATTTAAGTTTTTTATTCTTTTTATTATTATTTATTGTTATTCATTTTTATTCGAGAAAAATAAATTAGAACCCTTTTATTAAAATAATTCTTAAAATATTTCAATACGTTGGTAACATTAAAAAAAAATTCTCACCTAAAGATTTCTTAGACATCGTTTCTCGAAATACCTTAGAATCTCATCCTCGAAGGCTTGTATTTATTTTTCATAAAAATAAGATCATGCATGCAATGCGAATGATAATATGTTGATGCATACATTTCATTTTTCCTTTAAAAAAATTTATTATTATTTTTTCATTATTATTATTTGGCGAAAAGAGAAATTTTTATTATATTGAAAATTTTCATAAATATTTCATTATACTGGTAGTATTTAAAAAAAAAAATTTTTAGAGATTTTTTAAAGTATCACTATTTGAAATACCTTAAAATCTTATCGTCAGAGAGAAATTTCTTTTTCATCAATTTTTATTATTTTTATTTTTATTTTAGTTAATTTTTATTTTTATTTAATAATTTTTTGGTTATTTTTTTTAAAAAAGAATATTTTTATTGTATTAAAACTTTTTATAAATACTCTAATACATTTGTAATATTTTAAAAAATCTTTTTACTTAGAGATTTCATAAGCATCACTACTTGAAGTACCTTAGAATCTCCTCATCGGATACAATTTTTTTTCTTTCATTTTTTTATATTATTATTATTATTATTATTATTTATTTTTTTCCAAATTTAAAATATCAAAAGTTTAGAAACCATTGTCTTTTTTTATTATTATCGTTATTATTAATATCTTTAGTTATTTTTTATTATATTATTTTATAAGATTTATTTTAATTTTTTAAATAAAATTATCAAAATTTTAAACTTTATTTTTCATTACTTATTATTATTATTATTATTTTAAAAAAGTAATAAATATTTATGCTAGAAAATTTAAAATTCTAAACATGCAGAAATAATAACAATAAAAACTTAAAATGATAAAGATAAAATTAAAAAAAAAAAAAAGAATTGGTTGGTTTAATGATTTAGGCGCTGGTTGGTAGGGGTTGGACTAGTTCAGGGGCGATTCGATATCAATCCAACTGGATCAATCTGAGGCTTGGGGCTAAACAGGTTGAAGGGTCAGATGCGTAAACCCCGGGTTGGGTCACGGGTTGCATAGGGATCCTAGGTGCTTTAAATGGCGCAATTTTGGACCCATTCTCTTATATAAAAGCCCTCATTTTTAGCTCATTTCTTTTTTTTATTAAAAAAATTCAAAAATTCTCTTTCAGCCTTTCCCTCGTAACCTCAAATTCAATTGTGGATCTCCTCTCCGTTGATCACCATGCTCCACCACTATCGGCTATCAAAAAATAACAGAAAACACCATAATGACCCTCTCACCTTCCTCTATCTAGATCTAACCTCATTTTCATCTAAAATTGCATCTTAAACCCTAGATCCAAACCTAAACCTTTTGGCTCCACCAAAAAAAAAAAAAAACTCAAAATTTTTTTCCTTTTTTATTTTTATTCCTTTTTTTGTTGGCACTGAGTCTCTATTCTAAAGGTTGCGTCCGATTTTTTTTCTTTCTTTTGATCTTTTTTTATGAGTTTTGGGTATTTTACAAAAGCTCTTTTTTTTTTTGGTAGTTTTTGGTTACTTTTTTTTTTATTGGATTTCTCCTTCCCTTTTTTTTGGGTTTCTGGTGATTTTTGTGTCAAAATTTTCCTTTTTTTTTTTGTTTTTGATATTTTTTGGCTAGGCATTTGGGCAGTGACTTTTTTTTTTTTATCTTCCTTGAAGCTTTATTTATAAGGCATTTGGTTAGTGTCGTGCACGACATCATGCCTAACCTTGTCATTTTTTTTTCTTTTTTTTTTTTTTATTGTTGATTAATTAGTTTTTACTTAATATTTTATTATAAACTATATAAATAATAAAATAAAAGTAAAAATAAAAATAAAAATAGTAGGCTAAAGCTAAAAAATGAAATTGGACCTCGACCCAACAAAATTTGAGCCCTTGAATACTAGCGTCTATTTAACCCGAAATTGGGCTTCAACCCGCGTAATCTCAAATGTGACAAAACTCGATAAACTTAAAGCTATTCAGTAAAATCAAGGCTTAACTCTGAAAATCTTGACAAAATTTGGTGTCTATAATCACCAACTCTATTCTAGAAACCACAAAATAGAATCTAAAAGAAAAGAATCATACATGCCAACTATCTTTTGAATCAGTTGGCATATTTTGAATGTTGTGGGTTTGAGAGAGTTTAAACGTGTAATATTCTCTTCAACTAGATATGCAATAAGGTAAAGATATTTAACGGTAAATTAAAAACTTTTTAAAAAAAATCATGAACGAAGAAAAGAATATAGTGAAGAGTATTTGGAAATAGGGAAATCAATTGCACTCACCATAATCCCACAAATTTATTAGGCTAAAAAACTCAATAAAAAATAAAGAAAGAAAGAAAGAAAAATAAGAGACTCGATTAACCAAATCATAAGATAATAATAATAAAAAAATCTATAAGTCAAATTACCAAAAACTGGGTTTTCTCGTACCCATGTCATAAAATTGCCACCAATTGAAAAAGAATGCAGTGTTCGCCAATAATGAAATCTTGGAATAGTAGTAAGAAGTCTCTAAAATCTTTAGGCTTTATGTATAAATTTCATTATATGTGAATTTAATTATTTAATTATATTTTAATTTATTAATTGATTATTGAATAATATTATATATAAAAATATATATATATATATAATAATTGATCATGATTGTAATTTTTCTAATATTTTGTAATTTCATAAAGAAAAAGAATAAAGTTTTACCTCAAACCCATTCTCTAATCACCTCTCCTTAAAGATTCTCCCATGAATTCAGCTGCTTTACTTTCTTTCACAGCTCCCAAACTTTCCAGAGCACCAATAATGATTAAAGCTAAAACAACAGTGTGTTTTGAAACACCATTAAAATAGCGGGTAAAACAACAAAGTGATTCTTTTTGTAACGCCAATAAAGGAGCTTAAAAAAAAATAAGAGATTCAATCTGTTGCTACTATTTTCTCTGTGCTTTTCTCTTTCTATATTATCTCTAAAAAAAAAAAAAAAATATTGTTGAAGTTTTAACTTTTTTTTCAAGAAAGGTTGAGATGAAAATATAAAGCTTACTAAATCTTATATCTTGTTTAACATTAGATTTATAATCTACCAATGTAATGCCGGCAGTTTCTCTTTTTAACTTACCGATACAAGAAGAAAAATTACAATGAACAAATCAACAATCAAATATAATTAAATAAATTCAGCATAAAATTAAACTGAATTTACATAATAAAATTTAAATCTAACACTTTAAATTTCAAAACTACCTCCTTATCATTAAATCAAAACCTCGTTGGTTAATAATAAGGGCTCATGTTGCCTAATTTTCAAAAGTGCAACGGCTTAGTTTAAAGCTATAACAATACAATGACTGAGATACGAATTTCATAAGAATAACGGACCTTTTTGAGTGGTTTGACCTTTGATGTGTACCTCACGTTCGTTTCTTTAATTTCATTTTATTTATTTATTTAAGTTGCAGCCAAGACTAAATGTTGAGCAGATGATTTGATGATTGTATTACTAAAGAGCTGGAAGCCCCAGAAGCAGTGACAACATATACGGACGTCTCAATGCTCTTGGGCATCTATGAAAACCAGTGAACCGGTAATTAAGAATTTTGAGACAAGGAGACCCAAAAAAAAGAAGATTAAAAGATATAATTCTCTTGGCAGGCTATACTTTCTATACAATCCCCAACCACCCCACCAGCCCTCCAAAAAGAACATTTGACAACAAAAGCAAAACCAAAATCTTGTGTAGTAAATTACAACGGAATTTAACATGAAATGCTACCTAAATCACCCCAGTGACACGCTAGACAGTTTCAAATTATGGAGAAAATATGCAGAGTAGTAGGTTGACATTCTCTCATTATCTTGAAAGAATCACACACACCTGATATACATGGAAACAGCTCTTGCAGTACTCAAAAAAGAGACCCCTTCCGGCTTCTTGCTTATTACACAGCTGCACATACCATCGAGAACAGATTTCACCAGATACAATAGTTTCCACTCTTCTGATTTTTATCTAATTGTAGATTTTTACTGGCTTCTCAAATGTATGACGATTCTGCAAAATTCAATCAAGATGATAATAAAGTATCTTAACCACAAACAGAATATTTCCTTTCTTATCAGCCGACTTATTTGGTGCGAACAGGGTATCTGGAGTCGATAAACCCAAGTTCCCTCTACTAACAAGTTCAATCAGCTATTATGTGCAGTAACTGACTTGAATGAGAAGGTATTTTTCCTTCTCCTTTTGTTCCAAGGTGCGTGTGTGTGTGTGTGTGTGTGGGGGGGGGGGGGGGGGGGGGGAGGGGAGATTGTTCTTGGGGCCAAAAATGTTTCATGTCATACTAAAGTTCCAAGATCTTTTTAACATGGGAAGTAAAACTTAGTCCAAATGTACTTTCAAATACCTAAATTCAGAATCTTTTAACTGGAAACATTTTTCCACAAAACTATTGTTCCGACCACTACAATTCAGCAATCACCACAATGGTGGATCTAGAATTTTCTTTTCGGAATTGCCTACTTCTAATATATAAAAAATTGCCAATGAATTTACTAATTGTCCACGTAAAGGGTATTTATGGCAAAACTTTAGGGGTGTCCTGAAAAAAATTGTCCTTCAAATTTTTTTTTTTTTAATTTTCGGGCTAGTTTTAAAGGTATATCTGCCTCTGGATCACCACCATCATTTCAAAAAATAACAGTAGTGGCAGAACATGATGGCATCATCCAAAATCCCCTAACTAGAATAAAAGCTATTCAGAAATATTCATACCTGATTTGCTGCATATGACCTCTTAGGGGCATTGTCAGAGTGTTCCAGTCCTAGATACTGTTCCCAAGCACCATATACATCCCTTCTCTACAACAATGTAAAAGATCAGTCTGATAAATAGCAACAATATCTCAAGAAAAACTTGTAGATTAGAGAGAACCTGAAAACGAGTAGACACAACATCTGAGTCCTCAAGATACTCAGGACGACCCAGTGACAAAAATGCAAACTTCCACTGGGCAGGAATAACCAAAAAAAATAAATATTTGAAAAAATGGGAAGAAATTGTACAACTGTTCAGTTTGCTTATATCCATAAAATAAACAAATAAATAAATAAAACACAAACAAATAAACAAAAGGGAAATGAAAGAAGGGAAAACAATATAGAAAACTGAAAAGATCAGCAATGCAATCGTGATAAGCATAAAATAATAAGATTGGCTTTGGTCTCAGATAAAGACCGTACATTTACAAATTCCACTTCTGGAACCTGCAATCTTTTCTGAATTCGCACTTTAACTTCAGCTAATGTCTCACCCTCATGAATAACAAGGAAAAATGGCTCCCCAAAATTCTGCACCTGCTGTTAAAGGTTAACGGTTAACCAAGAAATGAACAGATAAGCAAAGCAACAAGTGACCTTTATGCCACTAAATTTTTTTAAACAATTCATCAGTATAAAATGAATAATATTTTGAAAAAATATTGGTTCACCCAAGGGAGGGCAGTATGGCATTCATGCACTTACCACTTGGTTTTGTGCTGAGTCTTTCATAAAATGATAAACATGAATCAAGCGATCATGAGGACCAATGTTTTTCTCCTCTTCTGGTATCTAAGGCAATAAGAAATCAAGATCAGACCACAAGAAGGAAGATGGGAAAAGGAAAAACAAAGTGTAAGAAAAGGGAAAACAAGAAGCACTATAGTTTGACAAAATGGAAAGGAACTTGTGGTACATCCCACCAGTTATTTCATTGTATGATCAGGATTAGTAAAAACTGTTGGATTATTTTGGTCACTATAAAAAATGAAAAATGAAAATAAAATCAGAAACAACAGAAGACAAATAAAAAAAATTCACAAAACATAGGAAGACAAATAAAAATATTTCACAAAGTGAAGCAAAGAGAGAATTTTGCACCATTCTCCTATTAAAACTTGGAAGTGCTCAAAATCAAATTTGGACTCAAGTGGATCACATTCTTTCTGTTTCTGTATCCATTATACTTAATCAGCGGCTCCTAAAAAAAAACTAAATATTTTTCAAATAATTTGTTGGACAAAAATCAGCCAAAATAGACAATCTACCATTTTGCTGCTTGTGACAGAGTAAGCCGTAAATGGCCACAAAATTTTTAAATGGCATATTAGGTGGGCATTACCTTCAGCACAATTATACATGAAAATAAATTCAAAGCATTATCAAGGCTACCATGCATGCAAAACATGTGAAGTTAACAAGGTTTAAGATAGTTCTACTTTAATATCAAGTTAACGTCAAGTAGAAATTAATGGAACAATCTATCAGGTCAGGATTTCAAAAGGTATGGTTTACAAAATTTAAGACTGGTAAATAAACACATGTTCTTGGACAAACTTGTAGAACAAAGAGCCTTACCTCCTCTGCACGTAATGTCCAATATTGATCATTTATATTCTCTATCTTGTCACTGAGCGGGAAGATCTGCAAAATAAAAACAAGATAACAAAGTTCATAAAGAAATGGTCATAGGTCTGAAGTCCTAAATAAAGCCACACAGAAAAAACAAACTGCCAAATTTTGGAATTCTAGCTTTTGTCCATCGGGTATCAACCCACTCACTGAACACTAGTTAAAGAATAAACCTCAATGACTCAGCAATTGAACAAAAGGCAAAGATGGAGGCAAATTTTTATATGCCCACAAAGAAAAAAAAGATGGGTGCAATTTTCAAAATTTCCACAGAACCAGAAGCTACAAATCACTTTTGCAAATAATGGTCATGATATGTGAAAATTTAAGAAATGACAATAAAAAATAGAGAACCAAGTTCACAGAACAATTTAAAAACAAGGAGATCAAGTTAGACATACCTTTTCTCAGAATCTTAATGAGAGCAAGCATTCAATATAAAGAAGTTCAAATACAAGAACATTCAATATAAAGAAGTTAAAAGAAGAGTTCTAAAAAATTTACTGCTATAGTATATTATCTCATGCAACGTGTCATACAAGAACATTGTTATCACACTTACTACAAGAACATTTACTTCAAAGCAAATTTACAACACAAATCCAAATCATTACCAAAACTCATTGATTATTTATAAATTATTTATGATGGAAAAAGAAAGGACCAACTTTATTAAAAACTTCCAAACATTCACACACTCACCTCTAGCAACCAGCAGCAGTTAAGCCACTTACAAAGCCAGACACAGGCACACCCACATATAGAGCATGCAATGGAGGTCATTTCAGGTTTGGATCATTCAGGTTCAACACTCGGGCTATTTGAGTTCGGGTCATTTAAGTCCCAATTATTGAATTTTAAAATCAAATCAATTTAATTTCAGATTGTTTGGGTTTGGGTTGGATGGGTTCATATCGTGCTTTTCCTCATCAAATCATTTTGAGTCGATTTCAGGTTGGATGGATTTCTTGCATTTGGGTCAGCTTTGCCAGTTCTACACATACATATGCTCATGCTTGCACACGGCCATATTTATGCATAAAATCCAGGAAGCAGACAAATGTTTAGAATCATTGAGAAGATTATTGAATACCTTGTATATCTTGTGATAGAAAACTTCAAGTAATCTAAGTTCGGCAATGGGATGAGACAACTCCACCTGCACCACATCAATGCAAAGCAATTTGCTGAATTCTTCTCTAAGGAAAACAATGCAGATAATTTTCTCATAGAAAGTTGAAGTATAACTTATTTTCATATAAATAAAGAAACTCTAAACAATAAAGCATGGATAAAGACACAAGAAGAATGACTTGGCAAATAAAAAATGTGATATTATGAGGATACTTTAAAAGTTAATATGTTTCATACATGCCATTTTATTAACTATAAACTCAAAATAAATAAAGCAACAAACAAATCTTTGTTACCAAAAACTCAGCAAGAAACAATTTGGGCTTCTATAATTTTCCATAAAACCATTACCTTATTATTGCCAAAAAATAAAAAATAAAAAAAGGGAAGGGCTCATCGGTAGTTAGTGGGTGAAGAAACTTAAACCATTAAGGAAAAGGAAAACGCTCAATCAAAATGAATTTTATTACAAATCCTCCACACTACACCAGGAAAAAAATTTCCACTTATTTACTTTTACCTTCTCAGTCTTTCAACTTTAAAACAGGAAATTCCTTGAAGAATTTTGTAATTTTAGTTCGAGTACAGGAAAATGTCACCAGGTCTTCTATTAATCACCAAAAGGGCTTATATCACAACAAAAGTATCTTGGACTTGACATTTTGGTGTACAGATGTCAAGAAGGCTCAAAACTGGAATGAGTGTTGGATCTGTGTCAGATCACCAGATTCAGGTTAGGAGATAACACCACAATTTGGGCTGTTGCTCCCCAAGCAAAGCTTTTTTTTTTCACTAATTTATGCATTTTGCCTTCTCAACTTTCCTCACACAAGCTAGAGAGAGAGAGATGCAAAGAAAACGCTAAGCGAAAGAAGAAAAGAAAGGAGGAAACAAGAAAGGGACGGGTAGCAATATTGGGAGAGAAAGAAACTGTGAAGAGCTGAGGAGAAAAGTTCCTCGGGTAATGGGTAAAGAGAAAAAATGGCAAGTAGATCAGTAGAGAAACAAAGAAAAAGAAATGTTGAAAACCGATTCCTAACCAGATTTAAGTATCGTTCATTTAGTATTTTGGTTGTTTCCTAAATAAAAGGGGTTTGGTTCATTGATCAAATTCCTACTTGGTAGTTTCTATTTATTGTTAGAGGATTTTTAGTTGATTTGTTATTATCTCTAGGAAATCATGGGATTTGCTAGATTGATGTTTTCGCTACATATATATATACACACACTATTGTACTCTAGAAAGATTCTTATTAGTTCATAAATAAAATTGTCATGAATTTCTTCATGGTATCAGTGCGTCATCCTGACTCATCAAAACCTATATATATATATATATATATATATATATATATTTTTTTTTTTTTTTTTTTTTTTTTTTCTTTCTATCTACTCCATGGCCAACAGCACTGGTGTGTCCGAGCCACCTATTTTGCCTATCACTGGTCACAAACTCAATGGGCAAAACTTCATCCAATGGTCTCAATCAGTGATGCTATTTGTATGTGGAAAAGGAAAGGAGGATTGTCTCACGGGAATGGCTATTTCACCCAGCAAGGATGACACGAAGTACCGAACCTGGAAGTTGGAGAATAACATGGTAATGTCGTGGTTGGTCAATTGTATGACCGATGAGATTGGTGAGAATTTCATGTACTACAAAACTGCCAAGGAGATTTGGGATGCTACAAAAGAAACCTACTCAATGTAGATAATATGTCTGCGATATTAGAGATCAAAAGCACTCTACATGACCTACAACAAGGAGACTCCTCTTATCACGGAATGTTTTAATTCCTTAACTCATTATATGCAGCAATTAAATATCTTTGAAGAAATAGCATGGAAATGCCCTGACGATAGCCAACAATACAGGAAAATAGTGGAGAAAGACTGTTTATAAGTTTCTACTTGGTCTATACAAGAGCCTTAATGATGTTCATGGGACAATTCTTAGCATTAAGCCATTACCCAGCATCCGAGAAGTTTTCTCTGAGATCCATCAAGAAGAGAGTATAAAGAAAGTGATGCTAAGGACATCATGCAATTCACAAGAGACAAAAAATTCAGCCCTTGCTGCACGAGGACCAAAATCCTACCAAGGTGGTGAAAATCGACAGAAACAAGGTAACAGACTTTAGGTGTAACCACAGTCAGAAGGCAAGACACGAAAAAATTGTTTGCAAATCCATGGAAAACCTGCTGACTACAAACCACGTTCTACTCGAAATCAAGAGTCATGAAAATTCTGCCACCACCAAGACAACTCCAACACCCCCAAAATCAAGCCCGTTCGATAAAGAGTTGTTGGAACTCCTTCAAAAAATTGTTCAGCAATCTCCTCATAACACTAAGTTAGTTGTAAGTACAACGTCTATTGCACAAAAAGGTAACTCTCTCAATGCTCTACTTGTGCAAACTGGAAAATCAAGACCTTGGATTGTTGATTTAGGCGCATCAAACCACATGACTAGTGATGCATCGGTGTTCCATGAATATAGCCCATGTTCTAAAAGCCTAAGTTCGAATAGCATATGAGTCACTCTCCCGAGTAGCCAGGACAGGTTCAGTCCTTATTTCAAAGGACATAACACTTGACTCTATTCTTCATGTCCCTAATTTAGATTGCAACCTTTTGTCTATTAATAAAATTACAAGAGATCTTATTTGTGTAAGTACATTTCTTTCCAGCATGTGTGAATTTCAAGGCTTGGATTCAGGGAAGAAGATTGGCAATGCTAGGATGTGAGCTGGACTCTATCTCCTTAGAGATGAAGAATCTAAAAGACAATCATGGAAGAGTGCTTGCTTGGTTTCATCTTCTAGTAAGAGTAAAGAAAATACAATCATGTTATAGCACTATCATTTAGGACATCCAAATTTCTTGTACCTCAAAAAATTGTTCCCTGATTTATTCAATAAAGGTTTCGAGTCTTATCAACGTGAAATGTCAGTTTTCCAAACACAATCACAATTCATATCCAAGTCAACCATACATATCAACTCATCCTTTTTCTACGATCCATAGTGATGTTTGGGGACCATCAAGGGTTCACAATATTATAGGCTCCAGATGGTTTGTTACCTTCATTAATGATCACACTAGAGTTACATGGTTGTTCCTCATGAAAGACAAGTCAAAGGTTAGCTCAATATTTCAAAATTTCAACATGATTGTGCAAAGTCAATTTCAAGCAAAAATTCAAGTGCTCAGAATAGATAATGGGGCGAGAATACTATCACTCAAGTCTTGGATCTTACTTGTTAGATCAAGGAATTATTCATCAGAGCTCATATACTGAAACTCCTCAACAAAACGAAGTTATCGAGTGGAAGAACAAACACCTGATGGAAGCTGCAAGATCTATTATGCTAGCCTTTCATTTCCCGAAACATTTTTGGGGAGAGGCAGTCTTGATAGTAGCCTTTCTTATCAATAGGATGCCTTTTTGAGTACTAAAATTCCAAACCCTTTGTCAAACACTTCTCAAAACCTACCCTCATGTCCAAATCATTTCCTCCATACCAGTTAAAGTGTTCGGAGGTACTACCTTTGTTCATATACACCAACAACAACACAATAACTAGACCCCAGATCACTTAGGTGTATATTTCTTGGCTACTCACATAACCAAAAAGGCTACAAATACTATTCACCAACCACCAAAAAGTTTTAAACTTCTATGGATGTCATCTTTTTAGAATCAGACATTCTATCCCAAAGCCGATATTCAGGGGGAGAGTTCTAGGGAATATCAACTTTGGGAGATTGAGCCATCATCTAATCCTTCCTCTACTTGTCTGCTAATTCAAATTCCCATTTCAAATTCTTCTTCTTCTTCTTCTTCTGAGTCAACTAATCATCCTAAGTCTCCAAAATCTCCTGAAACCATGCAAGGGACAAAAGCTAAGGAAATGATTGCATACTCAAGGAGACCAAGATCTTAGAAAGGAGATAGGGACCTATACATCTCCAACACAGAACCAAGATTCTGAACCAAATCCAGGGACCTTTGAAATTCATACAGGTAACACAATTACTGAACCTATCTCTATTGATTTTACTAGTGATCTTGATCAGCCCATTGATATAAGAAAAGGTGTGAGATCATGTACTTAGCACGCTGTTCGAACTTTGTTTCCTATGAAGGGTTGTTTCCTACTAAATGAGCACTAGTTACATCATTAACTGATGTTCATATACCGAATACCATCTAAGAAGCATTTGAACAACCAAAATGGAAGCCCGCGGTAATGGAAGAAATGCAAGCACTAGAAAAAAATGGCACATGGAAAATTACTAATCTTCCTGGAAAAAAGAGCCCAGTGGGATGTAAATGGATTTTTACTATCAAACACAATACAAACAGAAGTGTGAATAGATTCAAAGCTCATCTTGTGGCTAAGGGGCTCACTCAATCTTACGAGATTGATTATGAGGAGATGTTTGCTCCTTTAGCAAAAATGAATTCTATCCGTGTATTACTATCACTTGCTGCAAACCTAGATTGGCTCTTCACCAACTCGACATCAAAAATGCATTTCTGAATGGTGATCTAGTGGAAGAGGTCTACATGAAGATTCCACCAGGGTTTGACAACTAGGACAACATCGGCAAGGTGTGTAAGCTTCATAAATCCTTATATGGCCTCACATCTAGTTTGATCATTTGACTAAGGCTATTAAAAAGAATGGGCTCTTACAATGCCAATCCAAACACACTACGTTTGTCAAACATTCACCAAATAGCAAGATTGCTATTATGATTGTTTATGTTGACAATATTGTCTTCACATGAGATTATGAAGAGGAAATAGTTGGATTGAAGACTCTTCTAGCTAAAAAGTTTGAAATTAAAGACTTGGGACAGCTTCGATATTTTCTTGGCATGAAAGTAGCTTGATCAAGAAATAGTATTTTCGTTTCACAACAAAAATATGTACTTGATCTTCTCAAAGAGACAAGAATGCTCGGGTGTAAACCAATGGATGCTCTGATGGACCCAAATATCAAGATGGGAACTGGAGATGGAAGTCCTCTTGCAGACCAAAACAGATACTTGAGACTTGTGGGAAAATTAATTTATTTGGTGAGCAGATTTATGAACAATCCTACAAAGAGACGTATGGAAGCAACATATCAGATCCTTCAATACTTGAAAAAAAATCCAGGTAAAGGGTTGCACTTCAGAAAAATACTAAATAGAGATGTGGAGATTTTCTTAGATGCAGATTGGGCTGGTTTTGTGACAAACCGAAGGCCAATTATAGGGGTATTGTACATATGTGTGGGGCAACTTGGTCACTTTAAGGAGCAAGAAACAAGCAGTGGTAGCTCGAAGTAGTGCTGAAGCTGAATTTAGGGCTATGTCTCACGATATTTGTGAAGGAATTTGTATTATCTCTAGGATATCATGGGATTTGCCAGATTTGATGTTTTAGCTATATATATATACTCTTGTACTCTAGAAAGTTTCTTAAGAATTCATAAATAAAATTCTCATGAATTTCTTCAAGAGAGTATTTTAATTTCTTAAAAATGGTCATTTTTAAGAAAACAAAAGGAAGGGAAAGAAGAAGATAAAGGGCAAAAGAAAAAGGAGGGGCAGCAATATTGGGAGAGAAAGAAACAGTTGTGAGTGAAGAGCTAAGGAGAAAAGTTCCTCAGGTAATAGGTGAAGATACAAAAATGGTAAGTAGAAGAGTGAATAAAGGAAGAAAAAAAGGGTATTTTAATTTCATAAAAATGGTAATTTGAGGTATTTTTGTAAAGGCAAGAGATACAAGGGAATATTACCCCAAAAAATCAAAGTAGTCTTCATTTTAAAGACCTTGCAGTGGACCCCACAAAAGGTAAATGGTTGACATTACAGGGGTTATGGCAATTTGTGGTTTATCAGCAGAAGAATTTTTCTAATTTACCCTGTTTCGCTCCACATAAGAAATGGTTAAACTACTAAGTAATATTACAAATTCAAACACTATAACTTGGAAGACATCCCCATAGCCAATCCTCTTTCCAAGCAGTATCTCAATATCTTCTATCCCTAACAATTGGCATGTCAAATTCTAGGATACATAACCATAGCCGAAGACCCATACCCCAGCCAAAAGAAGATAGCAAAAATAATATTTATTATCCCCAAGGGGGCATCCTAATAGTTAAAACTTGCGACTTTAAACTGAAGTCTCAGGTTCAAATCCTTTCATCCTGGAAAAAGAGAGGGAATTATGGGAGTTGAAAGAGGCTAAGAAAGAACCAAAAAGGTGTACTGGAAACTATTAAAAAAATTTTTAATTTGACTAATCTCAATAAGAATATTGTACTAAATAGATGACAGCCATGCCTACTCCGAGTAACCAGCCCCAGATACCGGCAAAACCTTTGGTTGGTTTTTGTTGTCATTTCCCTATTTGAACTTCTGAAACAAGGAAAAGCATTGAAGCATTTGTCATGTTTAGAGCTAACCAAAATGAAACCAGTTCATAAAATTTAGAATATCAAGGTATCTAATAACATTAATTTTAGAATATTGGTAAGGTTTATATTGGAACAAAACAATAATTTTATCCTCTCTATGCTCTTTGCAAAGATACCTGCATATGCTGACACATATGAAGCTGCAAGTTATCATTCTCTTTAAACATTTCAAAATCATAAGTAATATCATATCATTACATGGGAACTGCATCCATGTAGTCCAGAGTTTGGTGTTGAGTTCATATCCAATTTAAATATGACAACATAATATGGGAACTGTACTTGTATCACATATCAGCAAAACAACAAAAATGCTTTTATCTAGAAGCTAAGATGATCATTAAAAATAATTCATGTTGACTAAAGGCACAATTTCACATTTTTTATATTTTGAAGGAGAAACTTCAGGAGTGGAAAAAACAAAGTTGTAATAGTTACCTTTGTCTTGAGGTCATCAAGAACATCTCCTACAGTACTCTGCTTTGGCAATCTAATAGCATGAATCACTACCTGAGAATTAACAAATAATCAGTGAGGAACAAAACCTGACAATACACATTGAAATAAATAATAATTGAAACATTTTAATTTTATAATCTGTACTTACTTCATCTTTGGTAGCATGATGAAAAGCAACTTTCAATGTTTTGAGGCATTGGAGTTCTGGTAAAGGTATATCCAATACTTCATAATATAGAATATCAGAATTCTACCAAAAACAGAAATATACCTTGTTTCAGCAATAATCAAAATTATTATAATTGATTGAAAAAAAATTAAAGGAACAATGAATAGTATCAAACAGAACCACAATTAGGTAGCTATTAAAACCTGATTGTAGTGAACCAGCATGTCAGACAAATGTTCCACTCCTCGATACTTGATAGGTTGGGGTTTAGGTTGCTGGGAATAACAGTTATGGGATGTGAGCCTAATTTTGGAAGGATCATCCAAGCCAAGATGGTGAGCCACCCTTTCAACAACATCATCATAATTATAAAGCTTTGACCTAGACAAACGATGCCAAAAGCAGAAATTCAATCAAACTCATTACACTCACTTCAGAACGTATCCACTAAAAAGCTGTAAAGTTTAGCAATAGGAGAAACTTACAACTCAAGAGAAAATTCATCCTCCTTTGGTTTTTCTAAAGATCGAAACCGAACAACCTACATATGACCAATTTGAATAAAAACTTAATTTTGAGAAGAAAAATCCCCAATTACACAAATCTAAAACACATACAATATAATAGGGTTTAAAATTAAAATCAAACACTTCCAAAAAGCACCAGTAACTAAATTCCTCTAATTCTAGGTTTAGAATAGATATTACAGATGCTGATCCATAAAAATAGTTCATTTAACTAGATAGCACCTTAAAATGTTCCCACTCTCTAACATTCTAACAATGTGAGGGAAAAATTACAAAGGATTTAGAAATATCTCACAAAGCAATAAATCCCACAGCTCAACATTTTTCTCTGAGCACAAACCTATGGCTAAACATTTTGATCACAAGATATAATCTACCGTCAACAACATCAAGAAATCTAAATACATAGCAAAAACATAAAAATGAAAATGTTGCATCCAGGGAAAATTATAACCCCATCAAATTATCACTCTTCATGCAGCATAATTCAATAATTAATACTGCCACAAAGAAGATTCCTCCCATACCTGACGGTTATGCACATACTCCAGAAATGAAGGAACATCAGGATAACGGCATTGTTCTCTTCCAACTTCAGATGATTTTTGAAAACAAATAATATCTCCATCTTCAAGCTGTAATTAGAACATATGCTCACAAAGACAGAACACACACAAAAAAAAAAAAAGAGAGAGAGAGAATAAAACTATGTAAAGATTGCTCAAATTTAATAGAATTATGAGAAACTGAAAAAATTATTCAAATAACAAGAGGTACATATAGTTGCCAAAAAGATAAAAAAGTAAGTTATTACAAAGGCCTGCCAACTTATCAAAAAAAGCATTCTAATTGAGCATCGATTTATCACACCTGACAGGTACGGAATGTGACCTTCTTGTCAATGTGTTCACACATGACATTAGGTTCAAATTTTATTTCCTGTGCATGGAAGAGATAAGTGAGATGTGGTAAATATAAATTGATTTTGAAACCAGACGCATGTAAACATAATTAGAAAATCCAGGATAGCCAACCTCATAAAGTTGAATCTCTTCGTCAGGACCAAAGCCAGCCATTTTGTTGATCCTTGTCAGTATTTCCATTGGCTTGCTAGCACCCTTCACAAACATCCTCCCAAGATAACTGACATCACAGAAGTAGAAGCATCAGTAATCACAAATAATTCCACTCCAAGGAAAAGTAGGATGCAGGAATTACCGGAGCTCCTCTTTGAAAGGATCATAGAGTTTAAAGAAAAGAAGAATATCTTCTTTAGTCTTTTCAGGTGGAGGAACTGGCTGCAAATCCTGGATGATGGTAAAGATCAGTAAAATAGAGCTCCATCACAGCAACAAAGAGCTTCAAGCAAACCAAAGTTTAAAAGAAAATCATCCAATAGGTACCTGCCCAAGCTCCACTTCCAGGAACAACTTCAGTTCAGCATTATTTGCCTTATTTGAAACCTCTCTCAGTTGTCCTACCTAGAGAAATTGAAATTAATTACAAAGATCACATCATACACCAAATATTGAACTAGGATAACAAACAAGAACAAGACAAACAACAATAATGCAAAGAAGATAAGATGGATGGACCAGCAGTCCTATGACAGCTGGAAACCTGGAAAGAAATGTTGACTACAAATGTTACTCCATAATCCATCTTTACTCAAAAGACTCATGAGTTTAATGCTACACTATCGATGGCAATGGCTGTCTTTCAATTCATGATCTCAAATTAGATCAATGGTCAATGGAACAATAAAAAATGCATGAGCTTTTAAATACATTTTCTACCAAATACATCCAGGGTAAATGTTATGGTGGAAACTTTTGGAAATGTCTTTCACAAACAAAGAACCAATTGCCACAACCCTTAAGACACAAGGATGGTGTTATTGCATACAGCCAATCAAAAACCTAAGCTTCACCATTGTAACATTCAGAACTAATCAACCTACAAAACATCGTCAGCCCTCCCTCCACCAGGGCAAGAATTCATTCTATCATTGGCTGTCACAAACATGAATTATTCTCAGGAAGTGCTCGATAACCATTTCATAATCACTCAAAATTTTCAAAATGCAATCAATCATCAAATTTAACACATTAAGACGATCACTCAAAATTTTATGTTGACAAAGAAGCCTAATTAAACAACTGACAGAACTATAGAATTTGGATTGATTAATTCAAACAGTTTCTTCAATATGTTGTTCACCAGCAGAGCAATAGGCAGTAAAATATGCATCGAGTAAAGAAATTGAAAGAAGAGAAATTAAAAGCCACTAACTGTCTGTGCTTCCTCCAGAGAACTTAACAGTCGATTTGGACGGTATGTATGGTTTTGGCGCTTGGCCCACAACCAAAAACGTTGATATTGCACGGGAATACCAAACTCTTTAGCAACTTCTTCCTGGGATGTAAAAATTAGGATGTTAGGAGTCAAGAAACTTCAACTTTTATCAGGCACGAACTTCATACTTATAGAATAAAGAAATTTAGGTTGGTGTCAAGACAGAAGAAAATCATCACAAATACAAAATAAATAAAGAAGCAAATAAAAACAGATCTAACTGAAAAGCATAGCATCCATGTTATTTTAAAGGACCAGTAATGCAATAAAACACCTGCACATTAGTGACACTAACTATGACCATGCACATGCAGAAAACCACTAACTTTTAATTGAAATCATCACATGGTTATTGGTAAAGCATTTAAAACCAAATGGATCATTTTAACTGCTAGATCAAAACAACAGAAACAAAAGCAGTGAAAATGTAAAAATTTCTACAATTAATTAATTTATTTCCAATATTAAGACACAGAACATTCAGTTAGAGGTGTTGTTGCCTTCATACCAATATGTAAGGTCCAAGTTCTACGGAGGCAACTAATAGATATTCACTAAAGCTTGAAATTTCTTTAAAATAAAACCATATATGATGGTACATAGCAAGGAAAGTTAAACAACAAACACATGATACTTAACTAACAGGAAAAGCACATCATTTCAAAGAGAGACCATTTGGAGAAAAGGCAACCACATTCTCATCTTGATTGGCAATGGAATGCCTAACTGCCTTCCACCGTAACATCATGGCCATGCCTATTCTCATCCATATTCTCAGCTTGATTAGTACTTAATTAATCACTCAAATCTTTTACCAGACACTTCAAAAACTTCAGAACTTCCAACATCATAATCACCAAATTCACGTCAACATCAGGAAACTTATCATGTGGAATCCTAATCTGTGCAACCATATTCTTCACTAATTCCTTTTAAAAACATTAATTGTCCACATATTTGACTTTTCAAAGCTTTCACAAATTCTTCATGCAAATTTCTTGACAACAGACTCATAATTAAACCCATAACGGTTCTTCTATGCCTTTCAATCTTTATAATATAGTCATACTGTTTTAACTTTATAGTACAAGCTCACATAGTCAAGAGCATAATAGAAAATCAACGCACCCACGCACCCAATTTTTCATTGAGTTGCAAGGTTTTTAGGGGAAAACATGGGAAACACAATTTGGGGTGTTAAACCATCAAAATCTTGAGTTTAAAGAAAATTAATGTCCGAATTACTGTCCAATCTTTCAATTTGGAACCTTTAACTCAAAAAATCTCTAATGTGGTACTTTTACCTCTCAACTTTTTTCTGACCAATTTACTCATTTATCTTATTTTTGGCCTCGGCCAACCCAATGATGCCACGAATGCACAATACAATATACATATGTCGCAGCCCATAAAATTACACTGAATCACACCAATGTGCCATTTTTGTCTTCTAAAATACTACTGGCAGTAATAGGGCATCTTTTGATTGGTATAATATTTTCATTTTATTTGGCCTTTTAGCCAGTCATATGATGCCTTTCACACATAACATGCAAAAGAAATGTGACAAGTACAAGTAAGTTACATGCTCTCACGCACGTTCGTCTTCTACTTTCCCTCTTTTTCTGCTTTCACTCTCAAATCACATTCCTACACCACTACAGTCATTGTGGATCCATAGCTAACAAGAATGTTCAACCCTTTTCCTTCTTTTCTCTTTCTTCATCACTCTTCACCAGCTTCCCGCAGCTCCCTCGCCAGAACCAAGCCTTTCCTAGCTCTAAGAAATCCCTCAAATTTATTTTATCTTTCTTTGGTTTCAACTTTGGCATGAATATGGCACTGATGTGATTGCTTGACATGATTCCTTAGTAATTGGTTTCGCTTGGGGTTAATTTGGGGTTGGATTTGAGGATTTTGGCTAATGTGGGTTCCAACTTGCAAGGGTGTTTGGATTTTTGCTCTTTGATTGTAATTTCACTAATTCTCAGTTCGATCCAAAGTCAAAACTTGCACAAAATGACTGAGATTAATCTCCATTACTGACTTTTGAATCAAAGAACTTAAGCTTCTACTTTGGAATCTTATCACCTTTTCCCATATTATGTATTTAATTTGTTAAGCATGGGAGTGACCGAAAGGAGGAGAAGAAAGAAAACAAAAGGGAGGAAATGGGGAAACAACACTGCTAAACCATTTGTCATGAAAAGTGGCAATGAGAGAAATAAGAAAAAAGGTGTGCTAGAGAAAGTGCGCAAAAAACATTGAAAAAAGGAAGAAGGGACAGAAAAGAAGAAAAACAGTGAAGAGAAGAGAAGACAAAAAATAAAAACTATAAAAAACACTATACCAACCACATGATGTCACATCAATACCATGTTGTTGACATGCAAAACATGTTTTATGTTTCTCATTAAAAAAACCTCTTTAAAACATGAAACTGAGAATTTACAAAACCCTTTACAAGTCAATATCCTTTACAGTATGCAACCCCAAATTCGTTTGTTTAATAAGTAACCTACTGCAAAGAACTTGAGTTTTGACAGAAAATGCTCAATCAATCAAAAGAACTAGTAAAGAAATATCAGTATTTTGGTTTATAATACAATCAATTCTACTAAATATAAACTTGTCCTAAACCATTTCCTCCGTAATGAGGAAACAAATAAAATTAGTAGCAACTCTTTTCAGTTCTTTACCTATTTGAGAAGAAAAAAGATACTTAACTAGTTTGTTCCCCAACAGTAAAATTGTCTCAAACAAAACACTAAGAATGGCCACAATTTTATGCATATAGGAAGAATACCAGAAAATCACCCTTTATTAAGAAATTATGTGGAAAAGAAAAATCCAGGGAAACCTTAAGAACATAACCATGGTATTACAGTCCACATTTCTTTTGGTACCAGACAATAAACTTAAACAAGTCTGAGAAAGATCAAACATGATATTGAAGTACCTTGAAAACATTAAAAGGCATCTGTTTCTGAATACGAAAGCTACGAACTTTTTCATGATCCACAAGATCAAAGTATATATCCCTTCCAATCTGTTCAGCTAGGTCCTCATTACGTGCAACCTGATGGCATAGAAAAGTGGGATCAGAAACCATATATTTGAGAGAGAGAGAGAGAGAGATTGTACCTTTATAAGAGTATAGAGATGTGCCTCCGCTTTTTCCTTTCTCTTTTGCTCCTTCTCTTCTTGCTCTTTCTTCAATCTTATCTGAAATGTGATGTTCAAAGCACACAGCAATATTTTGCAGGGAACATAAACAGCATTGCAAATTTTAAATTACAATTAACAAGAATCAGCAGCCATCTTACTCTCAGGTGTTCAGCAATATCCTTCTCATCCACATTACAGATTATTTTTTCCTTGTCACTTTCTCGTATATACACAAGCATATATGCATTTGAGTATTTAGTAAATTTAAATGGAGCATTGATGAACCCCGGATTTGTCTGCGGTAACTATTGAAAGGAAGAAGGTAAGACAAAAAGTGTTAACTGAAAGAAAACAACTGCATAAAAGAAAAAACAATGTTAACAAGCACCATACGGCTCCTCCAACAGTACCTCTTCTTCACCACCATACTGCTCCTCCAATGCCCTCTTCACATCTTCTTTTGTGACTCTTTCATCATCAAACTTAAACCTAGATGACCAATCCCAGTGAACACCAGAGTGAGCACGAGTAAAAACAAGAAAATAAAGACAGGCAATTAGCATATAAGCTTGGATTCCACAAATTTACAAAACATGATAGGTACCACTGATCTGAGAGGGTTGGCCTGATATAAGCATAGTAGTGCCCACCATGCACCCCACCACTGTGAACCAATACACTGCATACAACGTTACAGAATTATGATTATGATATTACTACCCTCTTGCATGCTCATCTATGAGTAATTAAAATAGTTTACACGGTCTTAAATAAGCAGTTAAAATAAGAGAAAAAGATGAAGAGAACTTTGACACAAAGTGTAAAATAAATGCAGAAAGAAATCTCTATTTGCAGAAATTAATGATTAAAATACCAGCATACCCTTAGATTGGCATTTTTTTACTATATTTGATTATTTAGTAACTTACACAATTGGCCTCTATTAAATCCATGGAGACCAAGTAAACACTGGTTTAACATATTAGCATGAACTATTACTGCTAAACAGAATAATGATTATAACAATTAAGATAACTGAAATGCTCTTATCCATCAGTTGAAACTTGAAACATGCACGATTTTATATAAGACAACATATAACTTTCAGTAATAGCCAACTTCATTAAATGAACAACATATAATGCTTAAGATCATGTAACCAACAAAACCTAATAATTAATTGTCATAATGATGAAGATTGGCATCTTAAGAATGGCTTTTAGTGATTTTGTTGCCTCAGGTATCCCAAAAAAAGAGCCAGTGGTGGTGGTAATGATGATAAGGATAACATAAAATATATAACCCACCGTAAGCCAGGTTCCAACAAAATAAAAAGGACCAAAATAAGACGAAAAATAAAGAAACCACAACAAAAAGAACAGCCATGCCCACAATGATGGAGGTTAAAAAAAAAAGTTTAACACAAAGTAGTCACCACTATGATCAACCACAAGAATGAAGGTATGAATAGACTATCAATAAACAAAGAATGATGATAATTAACAGTACAACACATCTGATGTAAGAGGTCCCGTACTCTGGGGTCGGCTGATGTAAGAGGTCCAAAAAGAAGAAAAGCAAACAAGTTCCTTAGTTACTTTTGAACTTGAAATTGACAATTTTCTTCAGCAAATGAAGGTTATTTTTGTTAATTACATCAGTTCAGGGAAGAGACTATACTTATAAGATGAAACGTAACCATAGGTTAATCTCATTTTTCTAGAGTTCAAGTTGAAGCAGGATTTTAGTAAATTGGAACTGATTAGAAATTTATTAAGAGACTTGTAATTCTTTGGTACCAGTGGAGTATTTTTGCTTCAAACAAGACTCTGTGGTTTTGAGTAATCTTCAAACTTCTTGCAGGCATATTTTAAGAATTCTATGAATCATTGAAATCTAACTGAGACTACATGTTTTTAAATAACTGATTAGATTTGATTAAACATTACATCGTAAAACATGATTACTTAATTAAATGATCTCATAATTTATTACTTAATTAAATGATCCCATAATTTGTAGTTGAAAACAGATTAAACTTTTATAAATATAGGTTTCTTTGAAACCTTCCCTTATTTATAGGTCTCTTACAATCAAGGGAGGCAGGAAGGCAGCTGTGGTAAACAAAATGAAAATTACAGCATGACAAACTGAGCAAATACCTGTGAAGAGTATAAAGGTTGCGAACAGTTCTGTCTGCCTCAGGTGATAAATACTTGCCATTCTCCCTATCTAGATCAAGTTGCAAGGGGAACTCGTAGCGATCATTTATCTGAGACAAAAAGTATGATTAAAATAAAACTTATTAAACAAATATTTCCACATATATCAGAGATTAAAGGTGAAATATTTGAGACATGCACACACATGCGCGTGCACGGGCATACTAGTATCATGGTTATTTGACAACTGCTTCAAGGAGAGGTAATAAGTTTAAGACCAAGCTCCTTTTGATTCTATTTCCAGAAGCACCCTTAAATTAAATTGCAAATATTTGATTGTCATAGTAAAGGATAGTACAAGCAAAGAAAAATTTATAGTAAATACTTCTTACTATTCAATCTTGGACAAATATCATGGGGCCAAGTAAAAGTGGGAATCAATATGCTTCATAATACTATTCATTTTCTCAGAATACATACATGTTAAAAGCAATGCTATCTAGCAAAGGCTGCAAGTTTTATCTATCACTATTTGCTCTATTTCCAGAAGTGCCCTTTACACAAATTGCAAATATTTGATTGTTAAAGGATAGTATAAGCAAAGAAAACTTAAAGGGCATTTGATTCGCAAAATCTTAGATTCTGAGGGAAGGTGTGATCCCTCGGAAAGTGTGATTCCGGGAGAAGTGTGATTTTTCATGGCATCCTATTTTTAGATTCCTATGTTTGGTTAGGGGGAATCTGAGATTACTTAATCATGTATTTTTGCTATAATATCCTTCACTACATAACAAACACAACAATACATCAATTACTACGTTAATTTCATCAAAGAAACACAGGAAACACAGTATTCAAGTGGCCAATTATAAAAAAATAATAATAATAATTAGTCATCAATTATTGCGTTAATTTCATCCAAGAAACGCAGGAAATGCAGTAATTGAACAAATACAATGAACAATTTATTAAATCAAAGCCATCAAGTCAAACAGATAAAAACAAATTAAATGCCAAAGACTGCATTTCTGTTCAAAGAAACGTAGTAATTGCCATACCCATAATAAATGCTCATTAAATCAAAAGCCATCAAGTCAAATACAGAAAAAAAAAATTTAAATACCAAATAGAACAGAAAAGCAGTAATTGCCATACCCATAATAAATGCTCATTAAATCAAAAGCTATCAAGTCAAATAGATAAAAAAAAAAAAAAAATACCAAATACTGCATATCTGTCCAAAGAAATGCAATAATTGCGATACCCATGATAAATGCTTATTAAATCAAAAGCCATCAAGTCAAATACTGCTTTGAAAAAAACACAATAAACAATCACAATTACTTCAACAACTACAAACGCAGCATTTGAGTGGGAAAATATATATATAAAAGAGTACTCAATTAAAAAAAATTTAAAACAAAAGCAATCCACAATTACTTAATTTTCATACATTGATTTTCATGGGAGTAAAATAGAAAGAAAATATTTTTTGTTAAGGTCAAATGCGGGACAAAAGTCACTTTCTTCCCGTAATCTTAAAAAATCACAAGGAGAGGTGAGTTTCTGATTCTGGGATTTTGGGTGCTTTTGGGAATCTAATATTAGCCCAGGAATGTGATACTCCAAAACCAAACATGGGAATTTGAATACCCAACAACAACATTCCGGAAGAAAATCTCAAATTTCCCCCCAACCAAATGCCCCCCTAATAGTAAATATTTTTGACTATTCAATCTAGACAATATCATGGGGTCAAGTAAAAGTGGGAATCAATACACTTCCTAATACTATTTATTTTCTTATAACACACATGTTAAAAACAATGCTATCTAGCAAGAGCTGCAAGCTTTATATATTACTATTTGTGCTTATCAAAAAACAGAAAAATGGCTATGGAAATTAAATTTAAATGTAAACCTAGCCTGTAAAGCAAAATAGAAAGAAGCTAAAAGAGCAAGGTGCAAATAATGCATGTGTTCATCCAGACCACCCATTGCTAAAATATTGCAGGCATATGATATTCGCTGCATTAATCAACAATAACATAATTGAAAACAAATTAATTATGTACCACTCAATAATATTGAGTGTTAGAAACATCTTAGGACTAAATCTTTTAAGAAGTGAAAATATTAATCTCAATATACAAGTACTTCAGAAAATTAAAATTTTATTCCATAATACTATTGCACTAGCAAAAAAGAAAAAAACAGTTCCAGCATCTTCATTTTATTTAGAAATAAGGGGACATAATATTTGAAAAAGAAGTTCCAATACACTGTTAGAAGTAAATTCTCACATTAAACATATTTGTTTAATCAAAGAAAGTTTATAGACAACCATTCAGATTGAACAACTTCTTGGAAGGGGAAGATAAACTTCGCAATATCATAAGAATCATCTCCCCAAGACTTTCATGAACCAAATTTACATAAAATTTAAGCCAAAAAAGGAGTTCACAAACCAGCAAAATAGAAAGCTACCTATACATTTAATGGGCCACCATTTAGGATCGGCTTTATATATAGCCTTATCCTAGTTTGGGTATTACACATGCTTAGAATTCAAGAAACAGTAGTAAATGCTTGAAAATAACTTTAATCAACCTAATTCAAACAATGCAAGAATAGCATTAATAAAAGCAGCAGAAATATATAAACAGGATATAAAGTTGTCTCCTGAGCTACTAACCTTTACCATAGTATCCCGCATGAAATCATACTCAAATCGTTTCAACTGAAGTTGAAGGACAGGAGGAAAGTCAATGAAAAGAACGCCTTTCCTAGCATCCTGGAAAAGGCCCAAAATAACATTATGTTTAGATAGAACGTTTAAGCAAGAGAGTAAGACAAGTATAGAACATTGGGTTCAATAGTCCATGTCAAGAATTATATCCTCTATGGTCAAACAAATCCAAATTAAAACCATGAGAGAAACAAATCGCTTCCCTAGCATATCTAAACAAAGAAACCCAATAGAAGAGACAACCCCAACCAACCAAAGACAAGCAGATTTGAATCAACTTATTGAGTTCTTCACAGTTTTCCTAAATGTAAACTCCAATCGCTAAGTTCTACATTTCCATGTAAAAAAGTTGAACAGAAGGATATCTTCAAGGCATCTCACCTGTAAACCATATTGTTCAGCATGATACCTATTGTCACCCTCAAGACGCTCCACTTCAACGTATTTGTCAAAAGAAGCATAAACATCCTCACAGCCTTTGACATCAAGCTGGAGATCTACAAATAGTTGTATGAAATTCATAAGGCCCAAAAAATCAACCTTAATAATCTAGTCATCCATTGTAACCTTAAAACTGTACCATAAAATGATTCCTTTCTCGTTGACTTATAGTCCACATTGATGCATTCAATATAATTCATATGATGCCCTTCAAACAACTGTTGTATTGTACCCTCCACAACTGTTGCCTGAGACAGTTTTTAAGAAAATAAATGTAAAGAAGAAGAAGAAGCATTCAATCACAAAATACTAACAGAAGAAAACACCTATACCTTCATTTTGTCTTCAAGCTTTTCACAGAGAACCCTATTAAGTTCCTGAACATCATGCTGCATGAAAGAATCATATGTGTCCCATCCAAAGGATTTTGTCAACTCTTTGGTTGCTACGCTAGTGTCACTATACTGGAGCTTATAAAATAGACTCTGCAAAGCCAACGGAATGCTCCCTGAGGGCATGTCATTCTCAGTTGTTGGCATATGATACACAGCCTGCAATGTATAGTTCGAACATTGAACTTAATTGAGAATTTTACCTATAAGACATGTAATAAAGAATAAATATACTAACCTTTCTAAAGTAGGGAATATGATAGAGAGTTTGCAGGAGAGAGTTCATATAACAGGTGGCTCCCTGGTTCTTGAGTCCAACATAACCAGTCTCCTTTTTCGAGTCATGTGACCAATAATCGGCAACCTTACGCACAGCAACCTCAGCTTCTACTATGCATGTGTCATTCACAAGAAAACCTCTACTAGGGTCATATAATTCACCAAGAGGCATGAATGAAGTGAAGCCCCAATCACTTTCACGTGCATTAAACTGATGCTGTGTGTCTGGCGGAGAACAATGTATTGTCATCAGTCACATAAAATTTGAGCCTACATGATAAAGAAATATCCAACAAGTGGACAACAAGGTGATCTCAAGTAGCCTAAATTTTCTTCACACTAAATATCACATAACTCATTGCCATCTTTAAGCAGTGCATTGTTATGGTGGAAGTTCATTTTAAAAACTGATGCACCTCCTCTTTCTTGGCTAAATTTCAAAACTATGACCTTACATGATTCTGTTTTTTGGCCTTTATACAGCCAACCCCAGAGTTATGGGATATAAGGTTTAGTTTTTTGTCGTTGTTGTTGTTGTTATCATACTATAGTTCACCTGATACAAACTGTTAGCAATGATATAATGGCGCATCAGCCTAATGTTTCAAAAAACAATGCTCGATAAAATAGAACTAGACATTGATACAAGAGAGTAGGCTTCCAAAGAAATTAACATCCCCAAACTCCATTTCCTAAATAAACAATAAAACTCTAGTTATTTCATACATTTCACAATACAAAATCTATCATAAGTAAAAGTGGCACTCATCTATTTGATCTCATGGGACATGATAGAAGACATAAAATTTCACATAATCATTAGATTCATTTTTTTTTTTCTGATTGTCTGAGAAATTTAGCTTCAAACTACTTTTTCCATTCCCTACTTTCTCTGGCATACTTACAAAAGAATCTTATTCACCAGAAGTTCACTTGAATTATTTAGTGCTCTTCTCAGTAAAAGCTTGCCTGATTGAGTAGACACTTATTCCAATATTTAAAAAGTACATATAGATTTCTGACAAAGTTATAAAAGAAAGCAAAACAACATGTCTCCAGGTAAACCTTAATTTATCTCAAATTCTAGTTAAGAATTTCAGTGGAAGACTCATTTTTCATAGCTTGACCTGAATTCAAGCTCTATTTATTGAACAGAAGAAATCAACAAACAAGTTGAACCAACCATCAATAGATTCTATCAATCAGATTATGCCAAAAAAAAAAAAAAAAAAAAAGAAGAAAAAGAAAGAAATCAGACTTAAAATTTTCTTGAACAGTCACTGAATTTAGGGTGACAGAGCCCCACAACCCATTATTCTTCAACATACTACATTCATTACTCCACTTCCATAAGGTCATGAATAAATTATCTAGAAGGTACACAATGCAACTGAGGAATAAACTAATTGATAGTCACTCCTCCAGAAAGGAGGTCCCAACTCCCAGGTTCAAATCCCCTTCCCAAATAAACATTCAGAAAAAAACAAAAGGTGTAAGAAGACACACTGAATATATGCTACAAGAATTAAAGCTCAATCTTGGATACACTTGGACAGAATGTTTGCAACACGCAAACTAGAGAAAATGACCATTGAGCAGTTTACTAAATAGAACCACTTGGACAGTATAAAATGGATGTACAAACTAGCACTCAGTGCAGTAAAGAATTCATAAACAGAAACGATGGCAATAATAAGTGTTATACGAGGCAGATAGTCCAACAAAAGAAGCACATACGTATAAATTGTGGTCTCTCATTTTCTGTCCATAAAATACACACAGAGTTTGATGAACATAAAAGAAGGTTAACTGGCTTTATAGGAGGCATGTAAAACTGTTGACAAACAGATGCTATGCCAACAGAACTCCTATGTAATGGTTCATTGAATTATAGGAAAATCAGTATTGCCAGATATACCTTTTCTAATTGTATATTTATTATGCATTTGGTTGCTGACAGCTAAGCTGAACTGTGCATATCTACTCCATCCATAAGGTAGAGTTGCTGAATCGGCAACATCAAGATACATTGACAAATGATCCACATTGTTGCCCTTGGGGAAAATAAGTATCCGCCTGTGCATTACAATTCAACAAAAATCTTATTGATTGATAATACGAGACTAATTGAGCAAGAACTCCAAAAGGAACAAATTGATCAATTAAACTACCATTTGAAGCCTCCAACAAAGAAGATGTCAGAGTAGAGCTTCTTAGTGTTAAGCCTAGAGAAATTCTCAATTGTCCATGTGAACCTTCCCGATGGTGGATCATCAACTGCTTGTGCATCTGCCATACTTGCAGTGTCCGGCGCCACTAATAATACATAAAAAAAAATTAAAAATTAAAAAGCAGAATAAAACCTGAAATTTATGAAGTACGAATCAAATTTATATAGAAAATCTCAGCGACACAAAAAATGCATAATGATGTAAATATGACATTTCATTCAGCTGAAACTAAAAAGAAAAGAATTCGTCATTTCTTCAAATGAAATTCAACTTTCTTTCAGTTTCTTGTGAAACATACAGAAAAAAGAAAAGAGAGAAGAAATTAAATTGAAAATTTTACCTTCCATTGGCTGAGGACCCTCGACGAAGTCATTGTGTGGGATCAACATCTCGTCGTCCTGCTGAAAAAACAACAGAAACACAAAATGAGAGAGTGAGAGTTCGGATCTGCTGATCAAAACCCTAGGCGTCTAAACATGAGAATCGCAGATAATGGTGAATTTATGTTTTCAAGCTGGACTGAAAGAGGCATTCAGGCAGTTAAAAACGCGGCGTTTCGGGGATCGAAATTGAATTGAAGTGAAATAGAAGAAAAGAAAAAGAAAGAGAATAAAAAAGAGAGAGTGAAGGATTGGATGGTTACATCTAACGGTGGAGTAGTCATCAGAGTCATGGGCGGTGATGGACGTCCGTTCGATCGACTGAATCTGTTAGAGAGAGAGAGAGAGAGAGCTGCAACTAGAAAGAAAAACTGAGAGAGAGAACGATGGTTGTGGAAGAGGGGAAAACGGGTTTTGCCCGGCAAGGGACAAATCAGGAATTTCGACCAAATGAATTATTTTATTTTACTAATAATATTTACTCGTAGAATCATTGGTCTTTTTTTTTTTGGCTGAAATTATATTTATCACCATACAGTACTACCATTGATATTGATTATATAATAAATTAAGAAATAAATATTCTTAATGGCATTTTTTTACAGTTTGATTGTTAATAAATACAATTATTACAAAATAAATGTATAAATAATAAATATGATTATAATAATTATATATAATAAATATGATTATAATAATAAATAATAATAAATAACAAATAATAATAAATAATCTATATATAATAAATAATAAATATGATTATAACAATATAAAGGAAGCTGAATTGATAAAAAAAATCTAATAAAGAGTATTAATGTTGAATAAAATAATAATATAATAAAAAATAAAAATTTCTTTTTACAATTAAAAAAATTTGTTGAATATTTAAAAACAATTAAATCTCACTAATTATTTTTCAAAAAAATAAAAAATAAAAGTAATACATTAAATGGTTTGATTTTAAAAAAGAAAAATTCAATAAGATGTAAAATTAATAAAACTATATAATGTACAATCAAATTTGTCATCTTATGTGCACAACATACGTAGGTAGATGAATATATTATTAATTGTCTTTTTCTATCTATAAAAAAAAAATAGTTTGGCATAATAATTAAGGTCAACTTGCTTGTTTAATTAATTGAAAAGAAATTTCATTTTAAGAAACTAAAACAATTGGATGAAATAATAATGATCACATTAAAAAAGAGATAAATTTTTAGTTGAAAAAGAAAAGAAAAGAAAATCAAAATATTTATTGCATCAAAAACTAAAAATTTTATTAACTCATAAAATTTATAATATCATTCAATTGTTCCTAAAGGAGAGCCAAATTATTAAATTTTTGGAGGCCAAAATATGATTTTATAATTTTTGGATAAAATGTACTTAGGCTAAGGTGATTTTAAAGAAAATGGGTCAAGGTCCTTGCTAGTCACTCTCTAGGTTTGCCTATATTCATAATATGATTAGTTTTAAAAAAATGACACTAAGACAAACAAATAATTTTTCAAGTACCCCATTAGTTAACAGATTCATAATTCATATACCATATTAAAAATTTTTAAAAATTAATTATCACATTATACATTTCACTATATTTTAGAAAACCATTTATAAAATTAATCTAAAAATATTTATAATTAATAAAATACATATTAACATATAAAGTTTATCTTATGTGCAAAATATATTATATTAACATCAAGTTTTTTGCTTTAAAAGAATAATTACATATTGAGTATTTAGTTGTATATTGTATAAATAATTGAAATTAATAAAGTGCATACTAACATGAAAGTTTATTCCATGTACAAAATATATCACATTAACATAAAGTTTATTATTGTTAACTTAATATTTAATTAAAACTTTGAAAAAAAATTAAATGTCAATTATAACTCTTTTTTATTTATCAGATAAATTAATTTAACAAAAGTATTTTAATTGAAATAAAATGTTTATAAATTGGGTAAATCTTATTAATATTTATAATGATAAAATTTTTAAATGGAAATTTTAAAACTGTCACTTAAAAAAAATTAAGCTAACAATAGTGTGATTTGTTGATAGAGTGTTAGATTCTTTGTTTTAATGATTAGAGTTTAAATCTTAATAATCTCAAATATAAAACAAATGATTGTATCCATTTTTGTTAGTTCAAAAGATCTTGCATATTCATACTTATATATATTAATATTTATTATTAAATGTCTTACACGTGAATAAATATGTAAACATATAAAGTTTGATTCATGTAATTTAATATATCATGTTAATTAACATAAAATTTATTACTTTTAACATTAATGTAAATTTAACTTTGAAAAAATTCAATATAAGTTTAACTTATTTTTATTTATCAAATAAATGTATTTAATAAAAGTATTTCAATAGAAGTAGAGTTTTTATCTATTAATTAGATAACTCTATCAATATTATAAAAAAAAAAAAAAAACTTAAGATGACAGTGCAAAATTTTATTTCAAAATTTTAATAAATATATCTATTTTTATTGGTTCAAAAGAACATCTATACTTTTATATCTATTATAAATTATAGATATATTACATATTATATTTTATATAGTATAGGTATACTTTATTTATGTGTTTATACTACTTATAAAATCTTCTATTGATGTCACAAATTAAATAAAATCAACTCAAATGAAAAAAATTACAAAATATAAAAAATAATATTAAATAATAAAATTCATGTTTTTAAATTTTTGATATAACATATTATTTTAAAAAAATTACCTATTTTTCCAAAAAAAAAAAAGCTACTCGTAGGTCACTTTTTTTTTTTTCAAAACACCTTTTTTCCAAAATTTTTCACCCACGTAGTGGGTTGCATAATTAAGTGAATATCTAACTTCTATATAAAATTATCTACATAATTTATTGTAAACATTTGTTACAGTGACAATTATCCAAAAAAACAAAAATAAAATATTTTTTTCAAATGTTAAGGATTATAAAAGAATTTTATTGGCTATCATTAAATAAGAGCAATTAAGCAATTAGCACGACTATAGTTGCCACCACCATCCTTTCTTTCTCTATCTTTCCTAAAACCCTTCTTGTCTCTCCTTACTTCTTCCTTAAAGGCCAATAATGGCTTTTTTTAACCGTCCTCTCAAACCCTATTTTTTTTCCATTCCAAAACCCAAACTCTAGCCTTACAAAAATTTGCCACCAAAGTCCGTATGTCTTTACAAGAATCAAGACTTTATCTTTGTCATAAGTATTACTAGCACCATAAGCTAAGAATTCCTCTTTGTCTTGTCTAATTATGACTTCCTTTACTGTTCCATCAAGCTATTTGCCTCTAAACGCTTGACAAGCAAATTCATTTTATTCCACGACCAAATCTTCACTGTTTAAGAAATCATCGCTAACAACTTTAACAACATCGACATCATGCTTTTTAGTGTTTATGGGTTAATAAGCGAAAAGTTTATATGAACTAGAAAAAATAATGTTCAACATTTCATCCATTTTTGTTTGACACATGTCTAAAAATTAGGATATAAAAAATTATTTTATTTGTCATGGATATTCTTGATATTTTAAGGCAAATGGTTATTTTTTTAGTTTTAAAATGATCTAAAAAAAAGCCAAAATGGGAAAAAGTTAAAGAAAAAAAATAATAAAAGAGGGAAGTAATGCAAAAAGAGGGAATCACCCATAGTTAGTATGTTTTAGATAGGAATAGGAAAAGAAAAAAAAGGAAGATAGAAGAAAATGGATTTTAATTGCTAATTTATTTGTTATTTTTTTCTCATTATGAGATTTTTTCATAATTTTTCTTTTTTTTTTTTGGTTATTTAGAGGGAGAAGGTTAATAATTCCATAAATTTCTCAACTTTGAAGAAGTCTTATGATGATAGAATTCAAGACCTTGGTCTTTTAAGGTAAAATGTTCATTGAAAATGAGTTTCAAATCCCTGTTGGTGGCTTATCACAGACTTATGTTTGTTTTACAATGAAAATTAAATTTAAAATTTTATTCTAATGTAAGATGAGTTTTGTTGTAGAATGATGGTTCACTGAGATTCTCATAATTAGGTTCATAGATATTTTATATAAGAATAATTTTATCTTTAGCAATTAACTTGTGCTTTGTTTTTAGTATAAGGTATTTAAATTATGAATTTTAGCACCTTTAGACATTAGACGATGAAGTTACTACCTTCCAAATATTCAATTAGATCAAGATTTATGACTTTTGGTTTTTATATGAAAGAGAGGGAGGAATGAGGTGGGAAAACAATTAGTATGCAAATTTTGATTGGATATTAAGATGCACTACCAGAAATTTGGTCAACATCGACAAAAATTTATTGAAGAAGTTTTTTTATTTATAATTATCCATGGATCAAAATAAAAAAATAACCCAATATTTGTCAACGAAATTTCTAATGAAAATTAATCCATTGACATTTCATAAGTAAATATTTGGAAAGATCAAGAAAAGTTGACATAAGAATTATCGAGGGAAGCTTTTTACTGTAAATCATTTGGAAACATATGACTAACGAAAATAAACAATTTTGGTGAAAAAATGTTAGTAAGGACCTTTAAAAAGGTTGAAGACTTTTAGAAGCTTAAGTTTCCTATACAAGCTATCTTTTTAGAAAAAGTTATTGAAATTATTAGTAGGTAGTGTTCAAAAAAATGCCACAAGTGCATATCAACTCACTACTAATGATGAAAAGGAAGAAAATTCAATTGACTTGAATGAAAACATATACTAAGAAATTGAAGGTTCTATTCCATGAAATGCTAATATCATAGTATAACTTGATAATTTTACAATTCGTGCTGTTAGTGATTATAAAGAAATAAATTTATTGCAAGAGAGTCAAGAAGAAAAAGAAAAACAAGAAGGGAAGGATAATGATGATGCTGATGATGAAACACATGAGTTTTCTTATTCTAGCATCAATTGATATAATTAGCATGACTTTGAGATAGTAATGTTCAATATATGTAACATCAAATATAAGGTTCTGTTTGTGTCATTGAAAATAACTTCTTAAAACAATTTTTGAAAAATGAACTTATTTTTTGGAAAAGTTGATTTTTTTTGTTGTTTGGGTAATCTTAAAAAAATATTTTTCAGTGTTTAGATTTTTTTTGACAAATCTGTATTTCTATAAAAGTAGTGTTTTTCACATAACAATTTAAATAATAATTTTACACATCCAAAATAATAATAATAATAATAATAAAGGTAATAAATATAGAAATATCAATTAATAAATTAAAAAATACAATCTAATAAAATAGTTTATATATTTTTCTTATACAAAATATAGTTTTAGCCGACTCTAGAATTATGGGATATAAGACTTATTTTATTATTGTTATTATTGTTACAAAATATAGTCTTACAAAAGTTACAAACTGTGTCCATAATACTATAAACTAGAGGATTTTGTCTAAATAAACTAGTGTATAGTCTACAAAATAGTTATTATTGTTCTTACACATAATAAACCTACAATAACCATAATTAGCTTACAAGTAAGTGGTTGCCATTCTACCAACCACATAAAAACTACCAATCAACATGTGGGGTTCCATTTTTAATTCTTTAATAACTTTTAAAGCCAAAGTTTCTTAAGATTGTTACTTTTAACCAAAAATGCTTAAGCTTACTTCTCATGCTCCATTAGATAATTAAAGGCAACAACAAAAGATTCCTTGTCAAATTCCTATAATGATATCACTTGCTTATAAAAATGTCTAGGGATAACTTGATAATCCATTAATTTTTTATAGTAGTAGTAATCTCACCAAGTTGCTTTCCCATATTGTCAATTTTTTTTTTTATCTTTGACACTTTCTTGAACATCTTTTTTTTTTATGATGAGATCTTGGTTATAAAGTTCCAATTAATGAAAATGGTTTTACTTTGACCTTTACATTAACTTCAACTTCAAAGTCTACAAGTTTTGAGTCAACCTCATTAGCCCTTTCCATATCAATATCAACAAAAGATTTAGCAAAACTTTCAATTGCCATAAGTTTGCCAACAAGCAAAACCATCTTATCATTCATTTCAAGTTTCTTGTTAAAAAATTGTTCATATTTTGGATTTGCTTATTTCAAGTTCTAAACAAAATAAAAATAGCTTATCTATTGTAATAGAAAGATATTAAAAGAAGAAAATTAAAATATTACTGCCACTACTTCATTATATGTTTTTTTATCACATGTTATCACCTTTAAATTGTCATCCATCCAAATCCATTATCCCTTCAAATTTTGCATATAATCTATTATGTATTTTTTAGTGTCCTCTGATGCTTGTCCACATGTATTTTTTCACATTTAACTTTGAATTTTTTGAAATAGTTGCAACCACCCAAGTTAGTGCAAGTGTTTTGAAAATATTTGATGGCTTTTTCCTTTTTGAGCCTTTTCAGTAAGTTTTTTCAAAAATATATGCTCTATTAATTTTGTCTACTTGATTTGCTTTGACGAGCCTATTTCTTTCTTTGATTTACCATTTTTACAATTCTAATTACATTAAAAAGCAAATATAAATAACAACTGAAAGAAATAATAAACCTCCAAGTATATAAAACAAACATTAATATTAAATAAAGTATAAAAAAGAAACAATAATTTCAACAATATCAATGTTAAATAACTTCAATCCATTGCAAATAGAAAACATAGGAAATTCTTAAAACGCAACAACATTTAACATTGAAATTTTGATGCCTAAATCTAAACCAAATTAATTTGCTTTAGCCATAAAATCATTTCACATAACTTGTGCAATTTTCTCTATCTTGGTAGTCCATTCTCTAGTTTTTTCTCTCTTTTCTTGCTCTATAAAAGTAATCTTATCCTTGAAAACTCATCTTCGTTAAGTAATCCTTGATTAATTGAGTTATTAGAATCAACTCCCATTATATGGTTATGAACGATACAAATGCTAACACTGTATTTACTTCCCAAAATGGTTTAACATATAATACACATAAATGTTTCTTCAAAATCTAAAAGATTAGCTCAACAATAGTTCGCAATGATAGATGACAAAGAGTAGAAAATTTTTAAATCAAAAGTGATGGTAGCTAATATATTTTGTATTATCCCCTCTTCATAACTACGAAATCTTCATTGAGTCTTAAGTGGCATAGATGCACTAATATAAGTTCCATCTGATGCTCTTACAAAATCTTTAAAATAATAAAACCTTAGGTTACTTAATATTTTAGGAGGAGTTGACTCATCAAGTAATTTAATAAAAAGTTTGCAAGAATTCAAAATAGTTCTCAATACAATCCTAAAGTAACAATCAATTGTTTCAATTGATCTATAAGATCTTGATCCAACCATTCGCAACTTTACATTATGGCTAATTAGATGAAAAAAATTATCACTTGTTCACCAACATTCGTCAATCTAGCTAATTGTAACAAATTGTTTCTAGTGAGAATGTCACATAAATTAAATTATGCAATTGCTCTCATCTTTATTTGGTTAATATATTTCTAGTTACCTTAATTCATATCAAATACTATTAATATAACTCTCTCTTTCATAATCTTAATTGATACAAGGTTCATAGGTTATTGGTTCTAAATCTAAATCTCTCAACAACAATAATCTCAATAGCTAGTATTAAAGCAATTGCACCCATAATTGATGCATGGATGGATATTTACAAAAAAATTTCTCTTTAAAATTTGTCATTCGTCAAATAATATATGCTAAAATTTTAACTTGAAAGTAAACAAGCAATTCAATAATTAAAAAATGCATTCCTCCAAAGAAAAAAAAAAAGATTGATTCAATAAATTAATAATAATTAATAGTATTTACTTTCAATTTTTCACAAGCTCACAAGTTAAGTAAAATTAATTCAAAGTTGCTAAAAATTATAGTCCCAAACATTATTTTAAATAAGGTCCATGAATCATATTCATGATCATGATAATTTCAACAAAATAACTTGATTTTAAAAAAAAGATTTAATAAATTATAATTCCAAAACTGCATTTTCTTATATCCACTCTTTCCACATTTTGTAAGCTTATCTTTTTAATGTTCATTTGCATTTAACATTTCCATTAACATAGATACTAAAAATTAGATAAAATAAACTCATTATTAATCCCTAGTGATTATAATAAATTATAGAATCTAAAAACTATTAACAACTTGTAAATTTTATAATCATAAAAGAAAAAGAGAGGTTATATTTTATAAAAAAAAAAAAGAAAGAGGTGATCTCTATTTGTAGAATTCAATAAAGTGAGATTGTAATTTTACCTAGGTTCTTTTTAAATTAAAATGATGAAGAATAATTTATTAACTATACATACATCGAAAAGGCAAAAACTCTATATTTTGTATATATGCAATAAAAATTAAGATTTGACCATTGCTTAGTGTTAATATTCTCAATAATTTGCATTTGTAACATTAAAAAACTGAAATTAGAAAAAAACCTCAGCAAATAAACACATTTCTTTACTATGTTTTATTTACTAAAATGTCAACAAATCTTGGCTTTTCTTCAAACCATTTACAGATAACTTAATAAAACATAGTTTAGTTTAAAAATTGTTGCATCTTAACCCAATGGCCTTTTAACTACTATTTAGATACTATTTTAGGTGTTGTTTAAGCCGGTGTATTTGACTTTTGTAAGATTAAGCCATGTCAAAGCACAAGCAATTTCACATTCTCCAATTAAATAAAAAAAGCTATTTTTTATTGCTAAATAAATTTTAGAATATTCTACTTGTTTTTTTTTTTGTATTATATATACCTTTTTCATTGACAATAAACCATGATATAATGAAAAATATACCCAACTAGTCATATTTCATTTGAAAATTCTAGGTTTTAGATTTTGTGACATTTTCACCTATAATTATAAAGAAAGAAAACCCAACCAAAATGCAATTTCGATAGCAACCCAAACAAGAATGAATGAATAAAAACATATATTGTTATTTAAGGATTAAACAATTAAGGAATGATCTTTCACTTTACCAAACTTTCAAGATGTCAGGGTGATTGATGATTTTTGCAAACGCATAGATTGTTTAAATAATAATAGTAACCTAAGTCAATATATAATTTCCACGAGGAGTAGCTGAGAAGTCTAGGCTAAGTATTTATTATCTTCACACTCAATCTAAAGTTAATTCATTTTATTAAAGGAATCATTATTAAGCTAGTCTTAACAAGAAAGTAAAAACAAAGAAAAGAAATAAATATAATAAAAAACATGCTTAATAACTGCAAAGAAAGTACACATGAAAACTTTAAAAAAAATAGCTAATTTGCATTTGTTAAAATCAAACATCATTGAAAAGTAAATATAAATTAATGAACATGAATTAGAAAGCTAGAAGTGTAATCAAATAGTGAGTGAAAGATTAAAACATGAAATTTGAACATACCCGAATGTAACTAGCTCTTAACCGGAGCTAACTAACTATTTAGCTTAAGGTGAAAAATGCACTTTGATCCTAAATGAATTCAATCTAAACAGAATCTTAAATGCAAAAACATCAATGAAACATTATTTAAAATGCAATTGAATTTACCTAAGAGAAATTACAAAGGAAGATTGAAATCTTGCAAAACTGAAACTAATTTCAAATATGAAAATGTAACAATTTTGAAATTAAAACTTAGACCTACAATCCAATAGTGCAAATGAACTAAAACTGAGGTTAGGCAACTTAGATCTACAAGATTTAACAAAGAAACCAAAGGAAACAATGCATTAACAAACTCAGTGAACTTTAACAAAAATTAAATGTAAAAATTAAAAAAAAACAAAATATAAAGGAAAAAATTAGCTGAAGTCTTAGAAAAAATTGAATTCAAAGTAAGAATTTGAATCTAAAGAAGTAAATAAATGAATTAACAAGTTTAAAAGAGATCAAGAATCAACCAGCTGCCTAGCATGGACAAAGCCATAACAAGTACTATCACTACATGTTGCCTCCTCTATTGTTAGATTTTTAGTTGAGATTTTGATGATTTTTAGAAAACAATGGAAAAGGAATTTGACAACGAAATTTTCTAGATCTGAAGTCTTACGAATTAAGTGTTTGTAAAAAAAAAAAAACTTAAAGCAAAATAAGTAAGAAATCATAGAGATTTGAAATGAAACTACGAGTAGTTCAGCGTTGAAAATAGCTAAACAACATTGAAAAGTAATAGAAAAGCATGTAAATGTGCAAGAAGACTTAAAGAAAATTAATTACATTGCAAGAAATTTAAAATGTATGAAAATAAAATGTAGAAAATGAAAATTTTGCTAAAAAATAAAAGAATTTTCTCTTAAACAGCCATTCAAAAGAACAAAAAGGAAATTGCTTGAGAGAAAATGAACAAGAAAAGTAACTGCAAGAAATTTAAATCCTAAAATCTACTTCTCTAATCTCTCTCATTGGTTGGCCATTACTTTTATTTATAGGCCAATGATGATGTGTTCTAACCAATCAACTTATAAGAAATAACCAACTAGAATGTCATATAAGCTAGATATTTTCATGTCATCCAATATTACTTCATAAGCTTCCTAGTTTGTTTTCTTTTTACTTGACTTTACTTTACTTTAAGCTGTCTTTTTTTGATTAGTTGAGTTCCAAAAAAGCAAAATTATAACCAATTGGAAGTCTTCAAATTATTAATTAAACAGTTGTCCATTGGCCTTCACTTTGAATCCAAGAAGTGGCACTAACTATCACTTGATCATGACTAAATGCATTCAATGATTGTGCTTAGTTCCTTGTCTTCACTTTAAGCACCAATTGTAGCTCCATTTCTTCTTCAAATTCTAGCCAATTGAAAAGCCTAATTGTCAACTTAGCCTTGTAAAATTTTAGAAAATTTCAAAACCAATTATGGCTCTAATGACATTTATTTAATGCATCCATTTTAGCTCATGCAACTTTATTACAAAGGTGACAAAATACTAATGAGCTAAAAAAAGTCTTAATCGAATTAACTTGAGAAATCTTTGGTGAAAGTGAACTAAGATTTTAAAATTATTCGAAAACGTATTTATGAGTTAATGTCAAGGACAATACTTAACATGGTTAAACAATATTGAAAAGATACTAACCTATACTTAATGTTTAAACTGAGATACTATGTGGTGAAAGGATATTAATTATACACTAAGACCGTTCATGAAAAAGTTACTAAACTATATTAATTTTTCTTTAGCAATTGAGGGTCATGGCAATGAAGCCAGCATCGATCATGATATGTAAACATGATCAACAAACATAAGATTGGCTAATTAGAGAACTGGTAATATAGATAAAAAGTTTGTTTCATCCATAGCTAAATACTAAGACTTACAATGCTTATGTTTATTGTCAACATGTTAAAGAACCAAATAAGTCACACATAATAGGATAATTGTAAAAGATTAAAATTGAGACAAATAAATTGGACTTAATTTAATTTTGGTATGACCAAATAGAGGAAATAAAAATAAGAAAAAAAGTTTTCCTTGTTTGATACATTCAGCTAGCATAAGGTTAATTATGAAAATTTGCATTTCAAGCATTAAACCTAATGTGACTGAATGCTTCTCTATAAAAGGAACATCAAGTCACCCCTACCTATAAAAAAAAAAGTATTTAGAGAAGAGACAAGAAGTAATAAGAAAAAAAAGTTTCACTTAAGAAAATATAAGAGGTCTGACAAACATTTACTAGTTATAGTATGGTTTTGAGTTCTACCTAATCTTAAATAAGGTTATTTTACAAGAGTTTGTATAGATTACCATTAGAGGCTAAACACTTGGGTAGATTCTTGGCTTGGAATCTATTTGAAAGTTCACTAAATTGAACCAATGAATTTTTTGCATTTAAGATAACACCTTTAGTTGAAACTACGCATGCTTTTATATATGTTGTTTATATAATCTTATTGACTAATCTTGGGTTTAGGAACTTAAAATCTTAAAAACATTTGTTGCTTTAACTTTTATAATGATACATAATTCCCTTCAAGTGGTATCAAAGGCTTGTCAATATAGATTATACAAATTAGAAGCTTGTTTGGTTGTTCATGATATCTAAACTGTTTTGATTTCAATCTATTATTGTGGTACAGAGGTTGTAAAATTGATTTTTTCTATATTGTTTTGATGCAATCTTTTAGAATATCAAATCATAATATCTTAGGAAGATTGGGATTAAATTTTATGATTTATGGATATCATTTTCATGCTCAAAGAATTTTTTGTTTGCAATTTATCCATATTAGAAAAATTCTACTATAATGATATTACAAAAATTGTTTCTCACTCTAGGGATAGTTTTTGGCTATGAACTTTTAACACATGAAAATAAATATATTGATGATCATTGTGTAAAAAGTTTAGAATATTTGGAGTTGATTTGATTATTCAAAAGTTGATGACAAGTTTAGCTTAGAAATCTGTCAATGGTGGCTAGGCATGTATAATATGCATATAATGCATGGTTGCCCTAATATGATTATGGTAATTGGTTTTCTTAATGCAGTTGGTATTCTTAAAAGTTAAGAGACTTTAAAGACTTGTGTACTAGGATTTTAATGAAAATCTTGATAATCAATATTAAGAATCTTAAGAAATTTGTTCATAAAGATTTCAAGATTTGCTTTATTGATCACGAAGTTTAGAGGACTATTTTTATAAACATCAAAGTAATTATTACTTGTGATTCAAGAATCACGACCAAAGGCATAAAAATGAGTGGGAAAGGGTTTAGAACTCTGAGATGGTGGCTAGTTGGGGCAGTATAGAAAAAGATGGTTGAAACTAACTATTTTCTACAAAAAAATTACCCTAGTTGCAACTTACTTTCATTCTTGGATGGGTTTTTAGCCAAGCCCTAGATTGGTGTTATTTTTTGTTGAATTTGCATTCCCAAATATTTTAGGTTTGAAAAATAAGATTTTATATAAAATCAAAATTGAATTGGACTTTCTAAATTATTTAGAATTTCTAATTAACAAGAAACTATTTCATTACAACACCTAGTTGGACTACGAAAATCCTAATGTAAGTAATTTGACTTGATTTTAATTAATTAGCATTTTTAAATGGTTTAAAGTGATGTTAACCATGTTACATTAAAATTCAAGTAAAATTATAATTCCTTAATTGTTTAGAAAATTATGATAGTAAGTTACATGTCTTTAACATAATAGTTATAGACATCCAATTTTATCCAGAATTTTTTATCTTTTAATATAAGGCTGATTTTTTGCGATTAGGCCTGGTCTTCATTTTTTGAACCCAATATACAAGCCACTTTTAAGTGCATTGCATAAGGCCAAAATTGGCCCAATAAAAGATTAAATCTTAAAAGCCCATTAATGGTCATTAAACACATTAAATATATAAAATAAAATAGATAAATAATAAAAAAATAATATTAGAATATTAAAATTTTGAAATTAAAAAAATAAAAAAATTAAATTTAAAAGTTAAAAATTAAAACTAATAACATTAAAAAAATTAATAAATGCAAAACTAAATAAAAAACTTGGCCCAAATAGATAAAAGCTCAAAAGAAAAAATGAAATGAAGAAAGCTTGAAGTTAGCCATAAACCAAGGTCATTTTAAAGCCCAAGACATAGGCCATTTGGTTGGCTTTATGTGGAGGCAAAACCATGCAAGAAAAAAAGAAAAATGATAGCTAACATGCATGAGAAGAAAGTCAACACGTGAAAGAAGATGGCGCAAGTTAAAAACTAAAATTGCCATGCTTAGGTGTGAGGGCATTCATGGGCAGTTAAAAATGGGCAAGGTTGTAGTAGAAAGAGAACATGCAAGAAAGCAATAGCAGGCACAAGAAAGAAAAGAGGAAAAAAAACAAAAAAAAATTAGAAGGAGAAACTGGCAGCAAAAGAGAAAAATTACTACATGAGTGGGTGAAAACGTGAAAAAATGTGGTAACAGACAAGTGAAGAAAAGATATAGCAGAAAAAAATCAAAAGAAGTTGGGTAGTGAAGTAAAGAACGCAAAGTAAAAAATAAAAAGTAAAAATATATTATAGTAGAAATAGAAAACAGAAACCAAAAATATATTGTAGAAAAAATAAGAAATAAAAACAAGAAAAAGCTCACTGCAGTAGAACACACAAAGCAAAATATAGTAAAAAATTAAGCAAAAAATACTGAAGTAGTAACGTGGAACAAAAAAGAAAGCCAATCATGCAGCAAAAAAATTGAAGGAGGAAAAAGCAAAAGAAAATATAAGCTAGGCAAGGTCGCGAGACCAAAAAAAAACAAAAAAAAAAACCAAGCACAAGACTTGGCAAAGGAAATAGGCAATGTGAAGCAAAAAAAAAAAAAAAAAGACCGAAGGCTCTGTAGCAAAGGTTTTTTTCTTTTCCTTTCTTCTATTCTTTCTTTTTTGTTGAAATTTCATTATTCTTCTTGTCGCATGCTCTTAAGTTGCTATTCTAGTTTCATTTTTATGCCTGAACATGTGCATGCATTTTTCTCTTCTTCCTTTTTTTTGGCATGAGCTTTGTATTTTATTTTTAGTGTTTTAAGTCCATACATGTTCAATTGTTGATGGAAATTTTAGTCTACGTTCATAGGAAAATTGATGTCACCACGTTTACCTCTCATTAATTTATTTGATATCTTCCTTTGTTATCCACCCATGCTCTTGGCTTTTGATGGATTAGAAAGTAGTTTGTTTTAGGTTCTAATAAGATGGGATTTTCATTTTGTTGCTTGTTAAACCCTTTTAGCAGAAGTTGTATGTTTGAAACCCTAGTGTATTCATGGTCGTATATATTTGCTAAATAAAAATGAGAAGAAAAAGGTAGCTAAAATAAGATTTCATTAAAATGGTTTGCCTAAGATACAAGGGGTTTATCTTTGTGTTCTTCTTTTAATATATGATTATTATATAAATTTATTAGTAAATAATACTAATAATACTAATAATACATTATTATAATAATATTTTTTTGAATTTTTATATGATTTTGATTATTTAATAAATTTATAAAATAATAGCCTACTAATTTGCATGCTCATATTATCTTTAATTATATTCATGCATTTTAGATAATATTTGTACTTTTAAAGTCTCTTAAAGTTTAATAATAAATCATAATACAAAATGAGTAATTCTTTTAAATCTCTACCTAGATGTTGGAGGGAATTAAAAATTGAGTTTTGATAATAATTTCACCTAAGCAATGGGAAATTATTAAATAATAATAATAATAATAAATAATAATAATAAAATATGTAAATATATATATATATAAATTGTTGTTCCTTTTATTTAAATGTTGTGGTTTATGACATAAGAATGTATTATAATAGCTTATATGTTCTGAGATTAAGCAATGATGTTCTCAATATAAATGTCAAAAAGGCTAAACTAGATAAACCAAATTAATCCTACTTGTGGCATTGTAGGCTTAGTCACATCAATAAAACAAGAATCACAAAGTTACATACACAAGGATACTTTGATCCTTTTGATATGAATCATATGGAACTTATGAATCATGTTTGCTTGGAAAGATAACCAAATCACCTTTTACTTGAAAAGGAGAAAGAGCCAGTGTGGTTCTTGAACTAATACATTCAGATATATATGGCCCAATAAACACAAATGCTAGAAAATGAGACTTTTATTTCATTTCATTCACTGATGATCATATAAGATATGATTTTGTATATTTAATGAAACATAAGTCTGAATCATTTGACAAGTTCAAAAAATTTATAATAGAGGTTTGAAAAGAAAACTGGTAAAAACAGACACTTAGTTCTAGTTGAAGTGGTGCATACTTAAGCCATGATTTTTTAGGTTACCTAAAAGAGAATAAGATTCTCTCACAATGGACTCCATTTGGAGCACCATAACATAATGGAGTTTTTGAAAGGAGAAATAAAACTTTATTAGACAAGGTTTAATCCATGATGAGCAATTCAAATCTTCTTATATCCTTTTGAGATTATGCACTTGAAATAGTCACTTATCTTTTAAATATAGTTCCATCTAAATCTATTGACAAGACACCATATAAGATGTGGGACGGTAGAAGACCTAACTTATCACACATAAAAATTTAGGGTTGCGAAGCTTATCATAGATAAGAATAAGTTGATCATAGATAATGATCCTACTACCTATCAAAAAGTAATGTTGGATATTGATTCTGAGAAATAGCATGAAGCCATAAAATCTGAAATGAAATTCATGTATACAAACTAAGTATAGACTTTGGTAGGGCGACTCGAAGGAATAAAACCTATAGGGTGCAAGTGAATTTTCAAGAAAAAAACCAACATGGATGGCAATATATTAATGAAAAAAGCCAAGTCAGTTGCAAAAAGGTTATAATAAAAAATAAGAATTTGATTTTGATGAAACATTTTCACTAGTAATCATGTTAAAATCCATTAAAATTTTGCTTGCTATTATCGCATATTATAACTATGAGATATGGCAAATGATGTCAAGACAGCATTCATTACTAGGAATTTACACTATGATGTATACATGACACAACCCAAAGGTTTTGAATCCAAAAAGAATGCTGGCATGGTATGTAAGCTTTAAAGGTTTATTTATGGACTTAAGCAAGCATCAAGGAGTTGAAATATAAGTTTCAATGAAACAATTATAGAATTTGGATTCATAAAAAAATGTAGGTGAACCTTGTGTATACAAAAAATCAAGTGGAAATGCAACTGTTTTCATAGTGCTATATGTAGATGACATATTGCTTATAATAAATGATATACCCATGCTACAATCTATCAAATTTTGGTTATCAAAGAAGTTTTTCAAATAGAATTTAGGAGAAACAACATATGTGTTATGCATAAGGATCTATAAAGATAGATCATAAAGATTATTTGGTCTTTCACAATCTGGATATATAAAGAAAGTGATAAAAATGTTTAGCATGAAGAATCCAAAAAGGCATTCTTAGTAGTGTCATATGGCATAAATCTTTCTAGGGACGTGTTTTAAGACACAAATTTAGAAAGATAGCATGAATAAAGTTTTATATGCTTCGACAATTGGATTCATTTAGATGTAATGCTATGCATAAGACCTGATATCTCACATGTTTTAAGTATAATAAGCAGATATCAAGCAAATCTAGGTGAATGTTAATGAAAAGATGTTAAAACAATTCTTAAGTACTTAGAATAACTAAGGATATGTTTCTTGTCTATAGTGGAGCTAAACTCTTTGTTGAAGGCTATTATGATGCAACCTTTCAATTAAACAAGGATGATAATAAGTCTCAATGTGACTATGTTTTTACTTTGAATGGTGGAACAGTGAGTTAAAGTTTCAAACAGAGTACAATTATAGACTCTATAATCAAAGTTAAATATATCTTTGCATCTGAGGCTACAAAAAAGTCATCTAAATCAAGAAATTCATAACTAAACTAAATGTTGTTCCTAGCATTATTAATCTGATAATAGTTTATTGTGACAACAATAGAGCTATCGCTCAAGCCAAAGAACCAAGGTCTCATCAAAGGTCTAAACATGTATTGAGACAATATCATCCCATTTGAGACTTTATTTCTAGAGGTGATGTTAAAATTAAATGAGTACCCACTGAGGATAACATTGCTAATCCTTTTACTAAAGCTATGTCCCAGTAGAAACATGATAAGCATGTAATCAAATATGCTATTAAATACATGAATTACTGGCTTTAGTGCAATTGTGATATTTTTGGTATTTGTCCTTCTAGTCAAATCATATTTTAACTAAGATATTGTCATATTTATAGTACTTTAATGTTTGTATCTTATAAAGGTCTTATTTCTTTATCATTGAGCTTGTATATATATATTTCAATGTTGATGCTTATATGATAAAGTCCTCAAAATATAAATAAAACTTTGTAAGGAAATTATAATAAGATTGTCATTATGAGATCATTATTGCATAAAACCTATACATTCTAAAATTGTTCTTAATCAATGCTTTATCAATAAAAGGACATTGACAAAAGCTGTTGAAACTAGCACATAGTTGTGTTTTTACTTATAAAGCAAGCAACCAATTTCATAGGATAAAGTTTTAGTAAACTTAAGCTAGCATGTAGGTGTTTGAACTAACATGTAGGTGCTTATTACAAAAATAAGTTTACTGAACCTGATCCGATATGAGAATGCTGTATGATAGTTCATATAGTGTCTATAGCTACACTCTCATGTGATGGTTGTATAAGTGATTCTTTGACTTAAGATTACATATGATCTAATATGACGAATGTTATTTTTTGAATTTACTTTACTATGGGTAACCAATATTGCTCCAATCGAGTATTATTCGGTATAACATAAGACATATGAAAATGCATGAAGTAATTAAGATGGGATTCATCACCTTAAGTGATCAAAAAAGTATATCAACTAGTCTTGATTGAATTAACTTAAGAAATCTTTAGCCAAAGTAAAATAAGATTTAGAGTTGTTCTAAAACTTATTTATGAGTTAATGTTAAGGACAAGACTTAATATGGTTGAATAAGATTAAGTAGACACTAAACCATATTCAATATCCAAATCACAATACTATGTGATGAAGGGATATTAATTATATACTAAGACCATTCATGGATAGATTGTTAAGCCATATTAAGTTTTTTTTAGCAAATGGGGGTCATAATAATACAACTAGCGTTCATCATGATCTATAAACATAATATTGGCTAATTGAAGAATTGGTGGTGAAAACAAAAGCTTGTTTCATCCATAGCCAAATACTAAAGCTTACAATACTTGTGTTTATTGCCAACATGCTAAACAACCTAATAGATTACACATACTAAGACAATTGTGAAGAATTAAAATTGGGACAAATTAAGTTGGACTTGATTTGATTTTGGTATGACCAAATGTAGAGAAAATAAAAACAAGAGAAATAGTTTCCCTTATTTGGTACATTCAGTTAGCATAGGGTTAATTGTGAAAATTTCATTCCAAGCATTAATCTAATATGGTCAAATGCTTCCCCTATAAAAGGAACATCAAGCTGCCCCCTCTTATAGAATGAAGTATCTGGAGAAGAAACAAGAAGTAATAAGAAAAAAAGTTTCACTTAAGAAAATACAAGAGGTCTTGCAAACATTTACTAGCTTTAGTGTGGCTTTGAGTTCACCAAATCTTAGAGAATGTTCTTTCACAAGAGTTCGTGTGGATCACCATTAGACGCTAAAATTTAGGCAACTTCTTAGCTTGAAATCTATTTAGAAGATCACCAAATTAAACCAAGGGATTTTCATCATTCAAGGTAACACCTTTAGTCAAAACTATCTATACTTATAATATATATGTTGTTTGTATAATCTTATTGATTGATCTTGGTATTAAGGAATTAAAATTTTAAAAAATTTCGCTGCCTTAACTTTGATAATGGTACATAATTCCCTTTAGAAATATGTGCCATTAAAATATTTTTAAATGGAATAATTATCATAGGTTTAATCAACTTTGCAATTACAAGTTTTTGTTGTGTATATATAGTTTTAACTTTTTAGTTTTTGTTGGTGAATTACCACATCGAAACATCAACTTTTATGTGGGTACTCACTTATCTCATTATCTCTTTATTTTTTATAACTATGAGCATATCTTATGCACATTATGTTATAACATTCATTGATACTTGGTTTCATATTTACTTAATTTCAATGTTACAAAAAGGTTGGTAAGGGACTGGGTGATAAAATATGAAAAAAATAGACATGAAAATAGCCACCTATCTACTCATTAAGATAAGATAAGTGAGAAGAGTTACATTTTTTTGAAACACTTTAACTTATAAGTGACATAAATTGGGAAACTTAATATATAAATATATATTATGTCATTGTTATTGAGAATCTATAACCAATATTCTTGATTTCTATTTTATAAGCTTTTGGTAACTTTATTAAAGAATGGGAAAAACCATTCTATGTATACATATATAATGTAATTGATGGAGTTAAACAATTTCTAATGGTTTTATCACTTTTTTTTTATTACCTTGATGATGTTAGGCCATGCAAATCTTGATTTCAAATAAGTGGACCTACTTTGCTAGGAAATGTATTATATGAAGTTTTTTGTTGAGATTTATATCTTTTGTTTTTTTGGCTTTTTCTCAAAATTATTAGTGTCTTTTTAAACTATCACTTGAATGCATAATTTGTACTTTAAACTTTGAACTCAGCTCTTTATATTAATCCCTTAATATTGCAGTCCATAAACTCACTTATATTTGTTAATTATGTTTTTAACATTGGATTATATAGATGCATATTTGAAATTTTCAAACAATTCTCATAATGAAGTGTAGGTTCATGTTCTAGTAAATATAATTTTGCCTTCAAGTTCATTTTTGTCCAACGCTTGCCATTTTTGTGGCACAAAAAGAATTATTTAATTTCTTAAGAACATTTTAAAAATTTTTAGATAAGGATTAAAATTAAAAATTAAAATTAAAAAAAATAAAGGGAGAGACAAATGAAGTTTTAGAAAGAGGTATGGCCTTTTGTGGCCAAATGAATTTTTAATTTATGGGTTAAAAACAAGGAAACTTCGATTGAAGAGAAAATGTAAGACAAAAACAAGAAAAAAAGAAAAAGAGAAAAGGAAATTTTTTTCTTAAGAAAAAATTGAGGAAAAGTAGAAAATAAAATAAAAAAGCCAAGTTTAAAGAACATGGAAACAAAAGGCTGAAAAAAAAAAAAGATCTAACATTTTCTTTAAGAGAGTTGATCTAGCAAAAAAACTTAATTTTTATTTTTATTTTAGATGTTGCAACATATAGCTTGTTCGGGAGTTGCTTTATTCTTCATCTATTCTAACCAATATTATTTATTTTTTTTATTTTAGTTTCCCTTTTTAAAAAGCTCAAGAAATTATTTTTCTATGAAAAATAAGAAACAACGATTTTTTAAGTCACTTTTAAATTTTTATGGATGCTTTCTAGGTTGATAAGTTGATTTAAACTAAAATTTGTGTGATTTTGTTGAAATTTACATATATAGGTTATGGGATTGTTGCAAGGTTAGTGTAATGGGTGTATTATTGTAAATGACAAAAAAAGGAAAGAGAGATAGAGAGAAAGAAAGAAAATAGGGACTATGGAAAAGATTTAAGATGAACACTAACCTTGTTGAGGCCAAATCAAGGCTAATCATCATCTTCATTGGCGATTAAAGGTAAAAAAGTGAAAAATGAGAAACAAAAAGAAATAGCAAAAGTTTTGGTAACATCATTTAGTTTGCTTGAAATTTTGCCTAATGTGATTATTTTATATTATTTTTACTAAAAGATTTTATTAAATACGGTTGAGTTAAAAAGAAAAATAGAAAGAGATGAGTTTTGTCAAAAAAATAAAATAAAATGGTTTGATTTTATTTTTTTAAAAGTTTATTAGATGACAAAATTATTTTATTTTGCTTGAAATACTTTGTTTAAATATATCTTTCAATGCCTTTAATTTTGTTTTGTTGTGTTTTTTACAATTACATAGGTGACATTTAATATAGTAATTCAAGTATGTTTAATCTCTTTGCTTTTCTATTTTATATTTTGTTACATTTTATTTATTTAAAATATTAGGCTTAGTGTTTTTCTTTTCATTTTGATTATATTCTTCTTTTCGTGGATATCCCATAATTTTTTATATGAACTTTTGAAAATTTTTTTCATCATTATATATATTCATTTATTTGTTAAAAATTTAGTCTTTCGATACTAAAAAGTTCTTTTAGTTGATGTGTGTTACTATTTGTTTAAATTTTATTTTTTAATTAATTATCTTTAAGAGTTTTACTTTAACTAATTTTGATTTTTATTTAGTGTTTTGTCTTTTTCTGTATCTTAGCTTCCATTAGTTAAAAAACCATAAAACCAGTAGAGTCCAATTTGTGATGCATTAACAATACTAACATCTCTTTAGGTACCGTATAATTATTCAAGTATTCATTTGTATCTATCTATGATTATAGAATAAAGTTTAATTTAATTATTTTATCCAATCCATCGTATTTTTTTACAACTACTGAGTATTTGTCATTTTTATCTATTGATTTCATTTTCATATATCATTCTATTCATCGTTTGCATTTGCATTAAAAAGTTTTTAATACAATAGCTAAAATGATTTTTCAGATGAGTTATTTTAATTAAAAATAAAATGTTCATTAGGTTAGAAAATCATTCCACATAAATTAATCCTTTTCGTTTTTAATTTTTGCAATTCTATATAAGCAATAGGTAGTTATCATATCAAATGTATCATGGAATTGAGTGTGCCATTAACATTGCATCTTAGACTTTCCTAACATACATGATTGCTCACGTTTTGGGGTATGTTGTGATTCAGACCAATACTATATTTATAATTATTTTTCTAGAAATTAAAGGCAAAAAAATGGCTTTGGTGCCACATCTAACTTTTAGTTAGTTATAGTAAGCTACTATTTACCAATGCACAAAGGCCTAAAGATAAAAAGAAAAATTTTTGTTATTCCTCAATGAAATTTATTTGTCTCTATTTTCAAGAGCATGAATTATTTTTGCCTATTTGTTTGTTAAATGAATGAAATGATATATAGTTATTGATGATATTTAAAAGCAACTTGTGATTTAGATTATTTTGAATTTGGTTGTTTGGAATTTACGATCTTGACATGAGATTTCACTATGACTTTTAAGTTGGAATTTTATGCTTCATATTTGTTTTAACATTCTATGCAATATGGAACATGGATGCTTTGTAGTTGAAACTTTATGATTTTATTATGTCATCGACAAAAACAAATACCAAAATTTAATATTTATTGATTTGAATAAATGTCAAAGTTTTACTGACATATAATAGATTCTTAACAAATCACGGACATTTTATTTATGGAATTCAAGGATTTTTTTTAATAATTATCAATAAAATTTAATTAAATTATTGACATAATTTAATTAAATTACAGATGAAAATAATGAATAAATTGATTATTTATCATTTTTTATTGACAGATTATCGATTGGATTTACTGACGTAATTAATTGACTAGAAAGTATAATTTGCTTACAAAACTTACCTACTTACCGACGAAATTAAAGGGAATACCGACGAAATTTCCTATTTATTGATAGATTACCCATGGTATACCAATGAAATTTACTAATGAAATTTTACAAATGATTGGAATACTTCATTTATGGAATTTAAATAAATAATGATGGAATTATAGCTATTAACAATAGAATTTTCACTTTATTGACAGATTATTGATGAATTTTCGATAGATTACTAATAAAATTTATTGATGAATTTTACCAAATTTTTATTTAAATTTATTGATTTATTTAATTAAGTTTACCAATGGAATGGTAAATATTATTAATGGAATTTTATGTAATTATTAACGAAACTTTAAAATTAGCAACAAAATATTATTACTAACTAGCATAATATTGATGAAAAATTCTGTTAGTAAATGTTTTATCAACGAATATGCAATTTCTACTAACAAAAAATTTCATCGATAAAGGCTTATTTCAGGTAATGATGGTCGCCGGTTCATTATTAAAATTTAATTGTTGTTGCCTTCATGGAATTTATTTTGGATAAGGAGTTGTTAAGGAAAAAACCCTTTCAGTGGTAATGAAAAGAAGAAAATGGGAGAAAAAAAGTAAATGCATGTTTTTTTTTTTGGGTAAGACGAGTAGCTATCTCAGTTGAGTTTGGTGAAATATGCTTTTTTGGTGAAAGTTTTAGCAGTTTAAATGGATAATTGGTAATTTGTATTTTTATCTTCTACTTTTTGCTTGTACTTCTTAGTATGTAAAATATAATTTTAAATTTTAATTTGAAATTATAATGTGTTCATATTACTAATTTATTTTATTTTTACTTGAATTTTTCAATTTTAGAACAATCACTTTATTTTATTGCTTTCAATGGTAGTATGTAGTTATATTTAGTTTTTACAGCATAAAAAAATTAACTTATTAAACAATTAATCTATTTCTCTTTATGGTCTCGTTGTTCCCTCTCTACTAATGTTTTTTTTTTTTTTAAAAGATAGAATACACTTCATATATTTATTTGCCTCATTTCTTCTCTACTAATATTAGACTTACATATTTGACTCAAGATCAAAAAGATTTTTAGACTTGTAATATAAGGTTTGTGTTGAGATAGGAAAAAGAAAAATTTAGGCTCATAACCTTTTGCTTACTTTCTTGAAATTTCTTGGACTAAATATTTGACTTAGAGAACATTTGAAACATCTTCAAGACTTAAGGCATTTTCATTTTAGCATTTTTTTTTCACCTTGCCATTTTCAGCTTTAGCCATTATGACTTTTATTTTTCTTTTTTGCTAAGCTTTTCTTTTTAATTTCTTTATGCCTTTATTCTTCTCAAACGCAAAGAATTGTTCTTACGATTTATCCAACTTGTGCATAAAAAATATTGGGTTGGGTAAAAACAAATTAAAGGGATAATTCAAAGGAAATACTTGGGCTTATTAATGTGGTTAAATAATAATGAAGAAAAGGAAATATACAAATGGTTAAAAAAATCAAAGGTACTAGGGATGCATTATTAAAGGTGAGCTTGAAAATGCTTAAACTATCCAAAGAATGCCTAAATCATCTATTGAATCAAATACAGTCTAAAATTTTGCCTCAAAAGATGAGAAACTAACATTTAAAGTCATAATCATACTTCAAATTGTTATACAACTTTATATTTTACATGCTTTTCAAAAAGCCAATTAATATCAAAGATCAAGATCAAAATGCACAAAGTACTAAAAATTATATTTAACCGAGAAACATACTAAAGAAATCATCCATTCTTTATTACATTTATAATTTTCCTTATATCATACATAAGTCAATCTTAATTAATTCATGAAACATTAACTAAGTTAGCATCATCATGATTATAGCATGCTAATTTCGCTTGAAAACAAAGGATACAGGAAAAAGTTTTAAAAAGATTTCAAAAACAAGTTTAGCTTAAAAAAGTTATCATTTCCCTTACACTTAAATTGGACAATATTTAAAATAAAATATTAAAGCATTAGGGTAAAATAAATCACTCCCCTATCTTTGCTTTCCATTTGAGGTTGAAACAAGACTTTCTTATCACTTCATATTACAAAAACAATTAAAAAAAAAGATAAAAGCATTCTTGCCCTAAACAAAATAAAGAAACAAATAAATATAAACTTAACAATTAATATAAAACTTAGGTTACCTCCTAAGCAATGCTAGTTTTCTCAAGCTTGATCATACCTAAAATCTAAAATTACCTCATTACTTTAAGAGGAAGTTTTCCTTGTTCCATTCACCATTGAGGTATCACATAAACAGATTTTGCTTTAGGAGGTGTGCTAACTCTTTTAACAAGTATCACATAGGATGGAATTTGGTTTACCATGAGCACATTTGGCATAATGCTACTGGGATTAGTTTTAGGCTTGCAAGAGCTAGCATATAATAGGCTAGTTGAATGGGCTTGTGGTTTAGGGGTTGAAAATTAAGTTTAACTCTTTAACATTAGGTTTTTTCTTGACCTTGAACATAGCTTGCACATCTTCATCATCTTTGAGGACACCATATCCTTTAGTTATAAAATATATCCTTTTGTTTTTAAATTTTAAAATTAGATCATAATTGTAGACATCCAGTAAAGCCTTAGATGTCATAAGGAAAAGCCTACCTAAAAGTAAAAAGGTTTCACTATCCTCCATATCCAAAACAATAAAATCTATAAAAAATGCATATTTAACAACTTTTATAAGTATATTCTCCAATATTCCTTATGCTTTCTTAGCAAATCTATTAGCATATTTGATGCTAAATGTTGGAGGTTTTAATGCACCACATCTCAGCTACATAAAAACACTCATAGGCATTAAGTTTATACTATATTAAGATCATAAAAAGCTTCATCAAATTGTAAATGACTAACAACACAAGGTACAAAGAAACTCCCTATATCGTTTTACTTATTTAAAAGAAGTTGTTGAAGTGCAAGGCTACACTTATCAACAAATGTGACATTTTTTAACTCTTTGAGTAGCTATTTTGGTATTTGCATTGGCATTAGTTGTGCTACTTTGAACATTTCCCTTTGGGTTGACATCCTTGGGGTTATTTGTACTCTTTGCATTTCTTGATCCTCCTTTTGCACTTTCTTTTATTGTGATTCCTTTTCAACATATTGTATACTTTTAAAAGTGTTTTTCTAACTTAAACTAGCATTTCATCATCCTCAACCAAATTCTCTTCAATGTATTCCTTAGGGCCTTTTTAATATTTCTCAAGGTCTTTTTCTATTTTAAAGTTTTCATCCATCTTTTCATTCAACTCAACATTTTCAGAGGCTTCTAAAGCCATATGATGAAAGGTATAGAGAAACTGCATAAATCATTTTATTGAGTTAGAAGAAGTTGTCGAAATGCAAAGCTACACATATCAACAAATGTGACATTTTGTAACTTTTTGAGTAACTATATCAATATTGATTTTGGTGTTAGTTCTACTAATTTGAACATTTCTCTTTGGGCTGACATCTTTGAGGTCATTTTTACTCTTTGTATTTCTTGATCCTCTTCTTACACTTTCTCTTATGCTTTTTCTTCAACAGGTTGTATACTTTCAAGAAGTGCTCTTCCAACTTGAATTAGCATTTCATCTTCTTTAACCAAATTTTCTTCAATGTATTCCTTAGGGTTTTTTTTCATATTTCTTAAGATCTTTTATTTCAAAATTTTCATCCATCTCTTCATTCAACTCAACACTTTGAAAAGCTTCTAAAGCTATATGATCAAAGGTATAGAGAAACTCCCTGGATCACTTTACTTAGCTAAATGAAGTTGTCAAAATGCAATATTACACTCATCAACAAATGTGACATTTTTTAACTCTTTGAGTAACTCTTTTGATATTGGCTTTGGCGTTGGTTGTGTTACTTTGAATATTTCCTTTTGGGATGACATTCTAGGGATCATTCTTACTATTTACATTTCTCAGTCTTATTCTTGCATTTCTTCTTCTTGCCCTTCCTTTTCAACAAGTTGTATACTTAAAAGAAATGCTCTTCTAACTTGAATTAGCATTTCATCCTATTCAGCTAAAATTCTTCTCAATGTATTCCTTAGGGTCTTTTTTATATTTCTCAAGATCTTTTTTTATTTCAAAATTTTCATCCATCTTCTTATTCAACTTCATACTTTTAGGGCCTTTTAAAGCCAAATGATCAAAGCTATTCAAAACTTCCCTATCAAATTTTAGTAACTCCTTATTATTCATCACTAATTCTTTTCCAATGAAATCCACCTCACATTACTTTACAAAGTTGGGTAAGTTAACTACTATGGGCTCATCCATAAAATCATCATCATCATCAGAATATTATATACCATCTTCACTATAGGGATACACGACATTGCAAGTTTTCTTGCCTTATTTCTTTATGTTAGACTTAGTATTACTAGAAAAGGTTTTTAAGGGTCGATCGGTTATGACTTGAGCTAGTTGACCTATTTGGGTTTCAAGATTCTTAATTGATATAGCTTGGCTTTGAATGGTTGTGTTGTTGGATTGCATCAATTAGGTCAACATCTCTTCAAAACTTTTGTTTTCTTGGGGTGGGTTGTATGGTGGTAGGTTTGGGCAAAAGTTTGAATTATGGGTGGTGGTTTGATGGATAGGTTGGTTTCAAAAAAAGTTTAGGTGGTTTCTTTAGCCTGGGTTATATGTGTTACTATTTAGGTTATAGGCATGCTTAGATTGTTAGACATATTGGAATGTTTCTATCCTAAATGGGCATTTATTAATGGCATATGGTCCTTCACAAATTTCACAAGTAATAAAGGGGCTTGGGATAACATTTATAAGGGAGGTTTGGGATGACATTCTTGGGCATTTATTTTTTTTATCAAACTATCCAACTGTGATGTGATAGATGTGAGAGTGTCAAATTCATAAACACTAATAGTCTTTTTATGTACCTTTCTTTCCATACCTTATTGGTAGTTTTTTGCCATCATCCTTTCTATCAACTCATATGCCTCTTCAGTAGTCCTACTCATTATAGCTCCTCCAGTAACCGAATCAAGTGTAGTTCCCATTGATGGTGTTAATCCATTAAAAGAAATCTATATTTGCAACTATAGTGAGAGACCATGATGCGGACATTTTCTCAACAACTCTTTGAATCTCTCCTATGCATCATATAGATTCTCACCATCAAATTGCTTAAATGTTGTGATTTCGTTCCTCATCTAAGCTGCCTTGATAGGTGGGAAACTTTTTGCAAGGAACTTTTGTACTAGGTCATCCCATGTTATTATTAAACTAAATAGTAAAAAAAAAAAAACTCTTTACCTTATCCTAAGAGAAAAAAAAAGTCTTAGTCAAATTGCATCATCAGAAACATCATTATATTTAAATGTATCACATAATTTTAAAGGTTTGAAAGATAAAAATTTGGATCATCACTTGGTAACCTTCCAAAATGTATAGTAGGTTGGACCATTTGAAAAATCGAAGACTTTACTTCAAAATTGTTTGCTTGGATCTCAGCCTTCTTATGGATGGATAAAATTCATCAGCATTAGAAACAACATAGTCCCTCAATGTTCTATAACCTTCATTGTTTGCATTCACCATTTGGTGTTAGTGGCGTTTTTTGCTATTTTCTCAAATGCCTAAATGTTCTTTTAATTTCTTTGTCAAATGAAGCTAGGTCAACACTTCTAGATATGCTCATACAAATAAAGAAAAAATCAAAACATTTTTAAACAAATAAAAGAAAAATGTTTAAATTACAAAGGAGTAGAAATCCCTAGTAATATTGATTTGAACACCTATATAATCCCCAACAACATTGTCAAAAACTTAATTGCTAGTTTTTCTAATGCCTGCAAGTGCACAGATCGTAATTAAGTAATAGTAGTAAGTGAGTAGAATATCATCCCACAATGATTATAATTGAATTGTTGGGTGAAATCAAATGCCAAAAGTGATCAACTACTACAAGTCTTATATCTAAACTAATAGAAAGATTGATTTGATTGCAAAGAAAACAATAAAAGAAAGCAAAATATGAAAACCAAATCTTGTATTAGCCAAAGATCAACTTATCCAATTGTCACTTGTAAAGCATTAGATTGTGGCCAAATAGATCAAGAACTAAAATAAAAGAATGCTTTTGGAAAGTTTTGAAGAAAGAAAGATTGCTTAAGGTCAAAAGTTGTAAAAGCATAAAAGAAAGCTTTGAGCAATATTGCATATAATCGAAACTGGAATGAAAGAAAGATTGATTGTTGAAACTTGAAAGACATGTAAACAATAATGTAAAACTAAAATTTGTTAAGGAAAGAATGCTTAAAGAAAGAATCTTGAAATAAAAGAATGCTTGTATTGAATAAAAGATTTAAGAAAACAAATTAGTTTTGGCTAATCTGTCACCTTCGCAAAACTAAAAGAAAATTTCAAAGAAAATTAAAAAAGTTAAAACTATTAAAGGAAAGAAAAATAAAAGATCAGTGCAGGATGAGATGCAAAATAGGATGATGTTTTAAATATAAGAGAGCCTCCATATTTATAATAATGGGTTTGGCTATAATGGGGATTAGGTTTACAAAGTCCAATTCCTATCTAAACTCTAATATCTTGATCTTGAAGAAGATGGCTGAACATGTGGTCTTGCAATTTAGAGAACTTTAGCCAATTAGGACTTTCTTGGAGTGATATTGGATGTTTATGTGTTCTTACATATTTGATTATGCATTCATCAAGAAACGTTTGGTTAAACATGATTTATCAAAACTATGTAGTTACATTGAATTCAAGCTCTTGAAATAAATCTTGCAAAAATCCTTATTCCATAATAACTCTTTTAAAGGAGATCCAAGAATCCTTCTCTTGTAAAATCTCTCTTGGTCGAATATGATGAAAATCCTTATTCACATATAAGTTTTCAATCTCCAAATGCATGTAAGAGTCCTCTTGTAAACAGGTTAATTGAACATATGTAGGAGTTCTAGTGCATTTATGATTCTTTAATCCAAATGAAATTAGAAAACCAAATACAAATGGGATTTAACTATTCTTCTTCTAACATAGCCAAACAAGACAATGGTTAGGCTTGTCCTAATCTTACATGAAATACATGTCCTAAGTACATAAACCTAAAGATCAAGAAAATAAACATTAAAACCACTAAATTCAATTAAATTTCAAAACTAAAAAAGGCTTTTAAAATACTATATATTTTACTGTTATCACCCTATAATTTTCCCACAAGGGAAAAGGACTTTGAATGGCTTGGACTTGGCTAGGTGAAGGGTTGGTTCCTAAGTTTTCTATTTTCTTAGTTAGGGCAAAAAGTTGAAAAGTGAGGGTGGTAAATGTATTAAGCTTAAAAACCCCAACTGATTTCTTATGGACAAACCTTTCATTGGCCCATTCATAGTTGTTTATGGCAATCTCCTTAATTAAGTCATCAACCTCATCAATCAATTTACACATTAAGGTTCCACCAACAACAGCATCATTTGTGGTTTTGGCTTAACACACCAACCCATTATAGAAATTTTGAACTTGCAACCACTTGGGTAGACCTTAGGACATAATAACGCCACATACTCATAAGACGAATCCCTCAAGCATACAAGGCAACATATATAATACTAATCAAACTTCAAAATACCATACTAATTCAAAATCAAACTCTAAAGGGTATTCAAATTTTATAGTTTACAAACCCAAGTCTCTGAAATTCAAGTTACACTTGTCAAAAAATAGAACAATATTCTAATTTTATTATATCAAGATACTCACATTACAAGCTATATGACGACAAAGGGCAGATGGCATCTTGCAACATAATCTCTTATTAAAACTAAGCCCTAAAAATATAAATATCGAAATCTGAAAAGTAAGAAAAATAAAAAAAATGAGTACGATGACTCAAAAAATAATTGACATCTCCTCAATAAGTCCTTATATCTCTTCCATGCATCAAACAAATATTCTGCCTTAAATTTCTTAAAGGAAGTGATATCATTTCTCATCTTTGTTGTTTTAAATGGAGGAAAGAACCTTGCCAAGAATTTTTAAACTAGAACATCCCATGTAGTGATCAATCTAGGAAGAAAAGACAATGACCAGCTTTTTACCTTATCCTTAAGAGAAAAAGAAAATAATTCTAGCCTTATGGCTCAGTAACACCATTTTGTTTAAGAGTATCACAAATTTCCAAAAAAATAGATAAATGTTGGGTCACCACTAAGTAACCCACTAAATTGAATAGAATTTTGAATCATGTTTATAATAGATGGCTTCAATTCAAAGTCACTGACCTGAATGACAGACCTTTTAATGCTAGGTTAGAAGCCATCTAATTGTGGGATAGCATAGTCCTTAAGTATTCTTTGATTATCTTGTTGGTTGGCCATATATAGATTAAGAGTTGCATGCTTTTACCCTTTTTTTTTTTTTTATCTTTTTAAGAGTTTTCTCTATCTTTTTATTTGAGGACTCTTGGCATACAAAACAACAAATCTCAAATAAATTCAAATAAAAAAAAAAAAAACTCCAAACTACCAAAAAGATTATTATTATCAATATTGAAACAACTACACCAATATCTAGCAATGGCGCTAAAAACTTGATTAGGATTCTGTAAGTGCATAAATTGTACAAGTAGTAAGTTAAGATATTTCCCACGGAGATTGAAAAAGAGTGATTAAGTACTGAAATTGGCAATAAGAATGAATAATAGAAGAAATTAAGTAAACAAAAACTAAATAATGAAACTAACTCGAAAGCATGCAATAACAATGAATTAATATGTAAACAAACCTAAATTAATGCAAATGCTAGTAATTAAATGAATTAAAATGCAAATAATTAAAATTAAACTATACTAAACTAAACTTACCAGTAAGTTAAAATTAGAAACTAAACATGCAAAATCAATTTAAACATGTATCAATTATAAACAAAACCCTAAATATGCAAACTATATGCTTTAACTAAAATCAAGAACTAAAACTTATGAATTAACTTATGTTATAACCTAAATAAACAATTAAACATACAAATATAACAAATAACAAGAACCGAATAAACAAAGATGAATTAACACATAAATGAATTTAACTTAAGTCAAACTAAACTTAAACTTATGCAATTTAACTAGTTGAACATGAAATAAATATAAACTTGGGAAACACAAGCAATAGAAGCAAAAGAAACTTAATTAAATCCTAAAACATGAAATTGCTATAAATTAAACTTAAATTTAAACTGTAAACCCAAAAACCCATTCAACTAATTAATATACAAGATTACTAAATTAGAACTTACCAACTTAATTAAATCAATTAGATTACTGATTAAACCTAAACTTTAACCAAATTAAATTGAACCTAAGAACAGGTAATCTAATCAACTTAACCTCATAACAGTAACTAAAATTGAATTAGATTAATAAACAGAACATGCAAACTGTTGTAACAATTTTGAGATCGTTAGATGAAAAAATTTTTAAAATAAAGAAAAATGAAATGGAGTCGCCACTAATCTTTTTTTGGGTGTGATTGGTCACCCAAAAGTTTATCTTTTAAATAAACTATAAAAATAAGTTTAAAGTTTATCAAAAGACAATTTTTGGTCTACGAAAATAGATTTTAAGTTCTGGAGTCAGTTACGTTTGGGGAATGATTAGCACCCCTACAATGCCCATAAATTCGTACCAATTAATCATGCACTATTTTTGATGTTGGATGAAATGGTTTTGATTTGAAATTTAACACTAATTCCCTTTATTTGTTTTCAAAAAAAGAAAGTAATTTTATAAAAACTATTTATTTAGGAATATTGAAGAAATCTCTAGTTAAATAATTCTTTTAAAATTCTCTAACATCTAGCCAGAATCTTAAAGAAAACTCTTTTGACTAATATCACCAGGACATTCCTTGAAAATGAAAATAATATTCTTCAGGGAAGATAATTATTGGTGGCTCCTTAACATTTAGGCAGAGTGCCAGGGATTATTTCCTTTATAATGTTATTTTTGTTTTTTTTCATGTTTTTAAATTAAACACATTTTTATGCAAAAATGCCAACAATAGTAATATTAGATAACAAACAATAATTAAAGGGATAAACATGTGAATTGAGTATAATCAATAATAAATAAATGCATTAATAGATGTTATACGTAATGATGAAATGCAATTTTAAAATTTGTGTTCTTAAATATAATAAGACTATCCTAACTCCTCAACATCTAGACAGAGCTTAGGTACAACTATTTATATTTAAGATCCTATTATAACATTATATTTTTTTTATTTAAGTTTTAATCCCATTGCTAAGGTGAATTAAGGATTCACATGAAAAGCTTAATGAAACAAAGTTTCTCAAATACTCTATCATCTAGGTGGCATTTAAGAACAAACTATTTCAAGTGAGATTTTCACACATATCCTTAGGATTTTGGAATGGCCTTGGGCAAGGCTTAGGTCTAGATTTTAAAGTTTGAATGATTTTTGGGTAATGATTTGAGATTACGTACCAAATTTGGGGTTTAGATAAAATTTAGGATCTTGGTCAATCCTTTAAGATTTAGGATCTCGCTTTAGGGTTTTAAGATTAGGGTTTTGACATCTTGGAGTTTTGGATTTTAGGGTTTTGGTTTGAGTTTTAAGGGTTTTAGGGTTTGGTTTTAAGATTTATAGGGTTTTAGAGCTTGGATTTTAGCGTTTGGAAGATTTTAAGGTTTCGAGGCTATAGGATTTGAAGGTTTAGGGTTTAGAAATCTTACGGTTTCAAGGGTTTTACAGATTTTTGAGTTTTGAATTTTAGGGTTTTAAGGGTTTAGGGTTTCAATTTTAAGGTTTAAAGGGTTTTAGGTTTTCTATTTTAGGTCAAAGGGTTTCTATTTTAGTTTTAAGGTTTCAAAAAACACAAACATCTCCAAAAGTCCCCAATATTTAAATGGATTTTTGAAACAAGTTTTGTTTTTATAATTTTTGAAAATTAATTAAAAAATTTTCATATATTTTCTTTTAATAAAATTTTATTATTAATAATTTTATTAATTTATTTAATTTTGTTATTACTATTTTTTAATAATTCTCCAACATCTAGGCAGAATTATTTTTTTAAAAAACGACTTTTATTCCCTCCATCATCTAGGTAAGGAAAAAATTTTTATTGTTTTATTGTTATTGTCATTTTTTTTAGATTTTTTTTAGCATTTTTTGGTTATTATTCTCTTTTATTTATTTTTAATTACTTATTATTGTTTAAAAAATAAAAATAAAAAAATTTGAAATCATTTTTCATTCTTGTTATTGTTATTATTATTTAGTTATTGTTATTTTTATTTATTATTGTTATTTAATAAGGTTTGTTTTAAAATTTTTTACAAAATTATAAAAAATTTTAACTTTATTACTCATTATTTATTATTATTTTTGTTTATTTATTTAGCTTTTATTTTTATTAATTATTATAAAATAAGAAATATTTATTATAAAAAAAATTAAAGGTTTTAAACATGCATAAATAATAACAAAACTAAAAATGATATCAATAATATATATAAAAAATCAAACAAATAAAAAATTACTTGAACTGGATCGATCAATATCGATTCAATTGGACCGGCAAAGGGGTGGTTCGATGAGCGATTCAGTTGAATCGATTCAAGGCTGGTTGAAAGATGGGCCGTCGGGTTAGGTCACACAGATCCCGAGTTAGATTGGATCTAGGTATATGCGCAGATTTCTTTTACTTAAAACGGCGTAGTCTTGGGCTTTATCTCTTTATATAAAACCAAAAAAAAAATTATTTCATTTTCATTTTTCAGCCCAAAAAAATTCCCTCTCTTTCAAAAAATCAAAAGTAGGCCAGCCTATCAAACTCTTGTTGCCCAACCACCATACCGACCGTCAACCACTGTGCCGTCGATCATCGAAAAGTGCCAAAAGGTTTTCAAAAGTTCTCCTTAACACCTTTTTTTCTAGATCCAATCTTTCTTTTACCGAAAATAGCCCCGATTAGATAGATCGAGGTTTAAAGTTTTAGCTTTCTTTTTTTTATAAACTAAAACTAATGTATTTTTTTCTTTTTGCTTTTTTGCAAGGGCTTTAGCGCTGATGGTTCCTCCCTACGGGGAGGACTGTGTTTGTTATTTTTTGAGTTTTTATGTTTTTTCGATTGATTTTTTTTATGTTTTTTCTAGTATTTTTTTTTTTGCTTTCTAATGGGTGGGGTTTTGTGGGGTTAATAAAGGGGCTTGGTTGGGTAAAAAAAGGTATTGTGTGGGGCAAAGGCACGATGATGGCTTAGGTGTTTGGTTGGCTGGGTAAAGAGGGCCTCGTAAGGTGTGTGGCGGCTTGGGGTTTGGGTGTGAGACAGAGCTGAGATGCATGAAGGCTAGGACTTTGATAATTGGCACTGGTTCTTTCTACTAGGAGTTGAGTTGTTTCAACGTTAGAGCTTAGGTACTAGGGTATGAGTAGGTCGAGATCAAGTTATGAGTGCACAGAGCTTGGGCAAGGTGACTGATGGGAGAGAACTGGTATAGGGAAAGAAGCTGAGGTGCTAGTAGTGCAGGGTATGGGTGCCAATGGAGTGGGTTGAATGGTTAGGGTAGGCACAAGGTGCAGGGCTTTAGGTATAGGTTCAGTGGTAAGTGGTGTCATGTACAATACCACTGTCTCCTTTTTTTAATTTAATTATTAATTTTAATATTAATAAACAAAATTTAAAAAAAATTTTTCATCCAGTAGACCCAGATAAAATTCAGTGTCTACAACTACCCCTTTTTATGCATTGCTAAGAATCAAGAATAGGAAAAAAATAAAGACAACAATTTTGTCCGAAAGCAAATAAAGGATTTTCCAAAAGTTTTTTTTTTGTTTTTTTTAACTAATAAACTTGACAATTCGAAAACAAATTTAAAGACTTTTTTAAATAAAAACTCAATAACTTTTGGAAATAAAACAAGTGATCATGCCTAGAGGTTTTACAAATCTCGAAATCTTTTAATGTTCCTCACACATTAGAGGCATGAAACTTTGGAAATTTAAAATGTTTTGCCTAGAGGTCTTAGAGATTATGCCCGAAAGACTTACAAATCTCAAAATCTTTGAATGCTCTTCATATATTAAAAGCATTGAAACTTTGAAAATTTAAAATGTTTTCCCAAAAGTATTAAAGATCGTGCTCGAAGGTCTTAGAGATTTCAAAATCTTTGAATGCTTCTTATACATTAGAGGTGTTGAAACGTTGAAATTTTAAAATGTTTTGAAGTCTTAAAGATTGTGCCTAGAGGACTCAGAAATATGTCTAGATGCCAACTTAACTGGACTTAAGTCTTATTTTGTATCATATCTCTTCTTCTCATTTTTCAACAATCCTTTCACTTTTTGTAGATAATTTTCCATTCAAATTTTTAAACCTTTTTTGATATTTTGGTCTCTTGTTAAATTATTTTTCTTTTTCTCATCATTTCATTATAAACTTCCTTCTCTCTTTTTACCCCTTTTTCTTTTCCTCTATCTAATATTTACGAAGTTGATAAATATAATCATGATACAAATGTCTATTTCCATTAAATGATGAAAATGCAAATGTTGATGAGAATGCAAATATCAATGCGAATGCAAGAATGTGAATGCTTGATGCAAATACAGGTGACTTTTTCATAATGCAAATACCAATGTTCCTTTCATGTAAATGCCCCTACAAATACTTTTTCTAGGATGCATATGCCATGATGCAAATGCAAATATCTTATTTATGGTGCAAATACAAATGTCTTTTTCATGATGCACATGCAAATGCAAATGTCCGTTTCATTATGTAAATACGAATGTGAATGTTTTTCTCATAATGCACATGCAAGTGCAAATGCGAGTGATGCCAATACAAATGTCTTTTTTTTTTTGCACCACGTAGATTAAATGTCTTTTGCAAGTGATGCAAATACGAAGATTTTTTTTTTTGCAACATGCAAGTTAAATGTCGTTATGCACACATAATTGACGCAAATGCACTTTTTTTTTTTGCGTATGTAGGCCAAATGTCTTTTACAAGTGATGCAAATGCAAAAACTCTTTTCATTTCACTTTTTTTTCGAAGAACCTTTGTTCAAATTTTCAATGTTTACTCTTCACCATATTGATCTCAACATTCTGTACAAAATTTTCAAATAATCCATGAAGTTTTCAAAAGTGATCGCAAAATTACCCCCACATAAAGTATCTTTGCAATCAATGAGAAAAATTGAAAACTCATGACTTTCGAATCTCTTGAAAATCGATGATTACTATTCGAAATACTTGTGGATGGGGTAATTGACAAATTTTTTTTTCACTGGTGGTTATATTTCAATGAAGGTTTGACGAGTTTTGTAAGGACTACCCTTGGGCTCATAAAAGAGATAATTTTTCTAAAATACTTTTCTTTTGAGATTATTTTTCTAAAATACTTTTCTTTTATTAAAAATTTGATATTTCAATATGCGTCAAAACTAACCATTATTTTTCAAAAAAGATCTACGAAGGAAAAAAGGTTGGTTTTTATTTTCACTATTTGGTGAAATGCAAATTCTTTAAAAAGTTTTGCATAGTGGTTTTTTATTCTGGATAAAACTTTGGAACTCTAAACTTTTTTTTGGGCCATAAGAGTAGCTCTAGCTCTAAAATGCCCTTTTTCAAGTTTTTACCTTAGAGCTATATTTTTTAATAATGAAAAACTTTAGCAGAATCTTGCCAAAATAACAAATATATACAAATTTTCAAGGATATAGCTCTTCAACTCAAGTGTCTACATTTGATCAGAATGGACTTTTCAAGGTATGTAATGTAGGCCAAGGTTTATGGCTATGAAATAATGGATAAATTGGCTCAAAAAAATATATTATTCAGGGTAATTAAGCCAATGATCTTACGAAGCATTATTTGAACAAAATGCTATGTGTTTTTCCTTTCTTTTTCTCTTTTTTTTTTTTGGAAACATCTAACTTCAACTTCATCATTCTTTTTTCTTGAACTTTTACTTAGGATTCTGACTAAAACTTTATTTCCTTTTTGCTCCAAATTTCTTATATGATGAACATGTTTTCCTTTTCTTTACTCTATTTTTTAGATTCTATTGAAGCTTCATTCACTTTTTTTTTTGCTTCAAATTCTCGTCTTTAAAATCATGTCTTTCTTTTTTTTTTTCTTTTTTTTCCTTTTCATCATTTTTTTCATGAAAACATCTAATTTTGACTTTAGCATTCTTTTTTCTTGAATTCTTAGGATTCTAACTAAAACCTCCTTCACCTTCTACCCTAAGCTCTCATTTTTAGGTGCATGTTATATGCTCTTAATATCAAACACTTTCCTTAAAGTTGATCTCCTGAAAATATCTTTATTTTGCCCCCTAGTGTAAAAGATGATCCTTGCCATGGTTTTTTTTTAACAAAAAATTTAATAGGCTAAAATGGGTAGCAAACGGATAATTTTTTATATATGAAGGATAGAGAAAGATGATCATTCGTCATTTTAAACATGATCACTTAGTTAGAAGAACAAGTTATTTGAAAAAAGAGATGACAAGCTTTTTTTTGTATTTTTTATATGTTTTTTCTTTATTTTTGTGTTATTGCCATCAACCATTTTTGCATGACTAATGTCCCATCTTTTTTTCCTACTCAAGGTTCTTATGACATTCAAAATCACATTGTATAAAATATTCCAATTTGATCACATTATTCATAAAAAGGCTCATTTTGGTTCCAGACTATTTGACATCTTGGTAAAATGAGGGGAAAAAGTATTAATACATGAAACAGATTGTCTTAGGCGAGAACGAATTTTGCTTCTTTTGGTCAATATGCCTTAAGACATGAAACAATGGCGACTCAAGAAAAAGTTCAAGCATTTATGGTGTCTATGGTCATCAAAAGAATTTAGATGGTTCAATCATACTTGTAAAATTTGACACACATTGAATTACTAATTAAAACTTAAAAGAATATCTTGCTTTTCAAAATAAATTTTCAAAATTGGCCTTTTTTGTTTATTGCCTAAGAAAATGTTATGGTCTTAATATATCAAACGATGACAAGGTTCGTAAGTTAAAATTCATGCCTCTTTGAAGGATTATGACTGGTGAGTGAAATTATTCAAAAGGGTTGAAACATAGGTGCGATCAAGGAAAGGTGTAGAGGTATTGAATGAGTTTATTCCTTAATAGTAATCACTAATTACTTTAAGATTCTTACCATTTAGAAAACATATATTTCCTTTTGAAAGGGCTTATTATTTTTTTCTAAAAAAAATTTTAAGGATCCCAAAAATAGCTTATATGGGACTTTATTACGAATCTTTTTTTTTATTTTTTCTTTTATCCCTTTTAGTGGCAAAGTGACTTTCATTTTATGATTTAAAAAATTAATTATAGGGGACTGTTATTCAAACAAATGCATAGAGATAAAATTTTATAGAAAAATAAAAAAGTATTCATTTATTCCTAGATAAAGTTTAACAATATTAATTTAAATAACTCCTAAGAACACCAAGCACATATCATACACAAACACTTAAAAATTCAAAAGAAAATCATCATATTTTGATCTTTCAACACTCGAAACCTTCTTCCACATTTTAACTTTTCACATTTTGCAATTGGACAAAATCAACTTCCATTGTTCCATTAGTTCTAGAGTTAGAATATCATTCTTGATAAGATCCTCAACCTTTTCTTTTAGTTGTCTGCATTTTCAGTTGAATGGCCAATTACCCACATATGATAATTACACTTGTTATTAGGATCATAACTCCTTACCAATGGATTAGGTGTTATTTTCAGAGGCATGGGAGTGAGGCATCAACATTTTATTAACAAAAGAAAAAGGTGAAAAATGGGGATTGGAATTTTTTCTTTGTCATTTATTTTTGGGTAGTGGGCTCAAATATAGAGACAAGATTGTGAATGGTCATTTGGGGATGGGGATTTACTGGAAAACTTAGATATTGGCTTGGTTGGCAAAGATATGGGCTTTGAGAGATACCATTTAAGGCCGAGAAATTAGATTGATGAAAAGGATAAAAACTGCATAGGATGAAGTTTTTGGGTAGATGCCCTTCAAGTATGATTGCTTGCATCTCCCTTTCATTTATTTCCACTATATTTTTTTTTTCAACATTAGTTGTATCACTCAATCTAATCTTGCCATTCTTGATTGCACTTTTTATCATTTCTCTGACGATAACCATGTCAGCAAAGTCTTTGAAGTTATTCCTTATCATTCTTTTATAATATGGAGTATTCAGGGAATTGACAAATAGAATAGAAACTTCTTTCTCAACAGAGGTGGTTGTACTTAGGATGTCATGTCCCTCTATCTATGTGCATATTCTTTAAAAGTTTTAGTTGCCCTTTTCTTCATATTCCGTGGGGACAACCTATCTAGTAACATGTTTTTAATCTGCATTATGCTAGGCAGACCCTAGATAAATCATTTTAAGAGCAAATATTACTTTGGTCTAGCTAGGCATACCATTTTGTTACAGACCTGGTACGACTATCTTGAAAGCAATGGATAAATAACTTATCATCATGAGTGTAACCTATCATCCTTCGGTAATACATGGTGATGTGTGTTAAAGAACATTTCGTTCCATCATCCTTCTTGAAATTTAGAGCTTTAAACTTTGACAGAATAACAAAATCAGGCACTAGAGTAAGCTTGTTAGCATTAACACTCCCATATATATATCATGGCCTTCAATTACTTTTAGTCTCTTTTCTAACAGATCGTACTTATCTTTCATCATCATATCTTTTAATGGATCTAACACCCTTTTTAGTTATTTCCATTCTTTTAGATCATCTAAATTAGGTAAATTAACAGAGTCGTAAGGAGTAGGCTTGGAGTTGGCATTTATCTAAACTGGAGGTAACTTAGCAGAGGTATCCATATAAGGTTGATAAGTTGCTAAAGGTGTTTGTGACATATGAGGGTCTTGAACTTATGGACGTGTGAACCCAAGTGGACACAATGGTGTTTCAACAACTATTTTCTCCCATGCCTCATGAGTTTCAATGATTCATTTTCCTTTTGTCCAACCAACTAACATCTGTCTTACTTTTTCCAACTGTCTATCTATATTCTATTGCATTCTTGTAACTGTTTCCCTCATCTCTCCTTAGGCTTTTTCCATTCTTTTCATTCGACTTTCATTTTCATTTTTCATGATTCTAGTAAAGCTCGAGTGTTATAAGTGTGCAAATTTAATTAATCTTGTTTCCTAAAATGTGCTATCCTTGAACCTTTTATTAATTACCAAAAGTCAAAAATGCATGACAAGAATTCTATTATTAAAACTTTCAAAAATATCTATTTGCTTTAAAGGTTTAACAAAAGTATATATGCAAACATTACTCCTTGTCCTTAGCTGGCATAAAAAATAATGAATTCAAATAAATGATGCATGATATGCAAATCAAATATTATTATTATTAAGGATAAGCTCAAATTCCCCCTGTATTCAAGTCAGGTTATTTCAAAAGTTTTGTGAAAACATATTTTCAACTATCAGTCTTTCTCACAAACTCTTTTTGGCATACCATTAATAAGAATGAAACGTAAACAGAGACATCCATTCATAGAAAATTGAAAGTTTTCCTTCATTCTCAAAAGATTCAAGTTTATACATAAAAAACAATCCTAGGACAAAGGCTGAAAAGTGCCAAACTAGCTCTTACTCTCCCTTGCCTCACCAAGAAATCTAAAATAAGTGAACTATGACTACTGGTAAGAATAACCCTTTACCTTAAGGCTGCTTCTTTTTATTCACCATTTTGGCTAGTTTGACTACTGCTTACAATATTACTTACTATCTCAACATGGATCAGTGAAGGATTCTTATAAATAATTGGCTTCATTTTGGCATTAAAACTTAAATATCTAACTTTCATCAATCCTTGTACCTTATGTTTTAAAGTCATGTAGTCTTTCAAAGAATGGCCCATGATGCCAAGATGGTATTCACATCAAGCATAAGGTCATATCATTTGGGAAAGGATGGTTTGCAATGTTCAGCAGGGATAGGGGTAATGAGGTATTTTTCTAGAAGCAATGGGTATAACTTTGTATAGGACATGGGTATTAGATCAATAAAGGTTTTTTTTTGTGTTGTGAGAGTTTTTCTGTTTTATAATTGGTTTGCATTGCTAAAAAACCAATGATGTAGTTGGCCTTCAAATGAATTGAAAAACTTTAGGTCAAGAATTAGGTTCAAAAAGTGGTGATGGGATAGTATGTTGAACTAGTAGCTGTGAAATGTAAGGTTGTAGAAATGAATTCAAGTGTGGAATTCTCAGAGGTTGCATGAAATTTAGGGACTTAATCCTAGGTGCTTAGAAAAAAGATCGAAAATAGTCATAAGATGAATTTAAGTGTGTGTTTGGACTCGAGATCGTTGGTAAGGGTTGTTTGAAGCTAGGCGACTCCACCTTGGAAATCAAACTTTTGATTTCAATCATTTGTGTGGCTAATTTATCCATTCATCTTTTGAGCTCATCTAAACTTTGGATACTATTTGAGTCATCTAATGCCTTCGTATGCTCAAAAAAAGTGTTAGAACCAATATGAGCCAGTTGATTTTGATTTGATGCAATTGGAAGTGACAATGATCTTTAAGGAGCAACAAACTCAGCCATACCACTACCTTTAACCATTTTTATCAATTAAGCAATCTATTATTTCATTTTTCGAAGCTCGAGCCATAATTCCTCTTAACTTAACTCCAAAACACTGATCTTTGCTTTCAATTGATCTCCTATTTTTGCCATTCTAATTTTCACCAAGATAAACACTTTATTCTAGGACTTAGGCCAAAAAATTTAATATTATTATCCTTATTAAATGAATGCCACAAAAATAATTTTTAACTTATATAACACACAGAATCATGTTTATGAATACATGAATATGATGAGGATCTAAATAAAGTCATTAAATGCAAATGTTTGAGGAAAATGGATTTTTACATGTACAAGCCCTCAATGACAAATTTCATCCATAAATTTATATGCAAGGAATGTAATATTATGTTATGGAGATAGTAGTATATGAAATGCAATGCAGGTGTTGTAAACCCTACCATTCATAAATCCTTGTGCATAAAACACAATGACATACTTACATGAGTGATGAGATATATTTCTATAACCAATACAACATACTTGTATGGAATGCATGAACCTACCAAGTGCATGAAATATGTCTACATGGAATGCAATGCTTGTGTTATGTCGATCTAATGAAACTGACACTACCTTAAAATTCATAATGAAATAGAGTGCTCGCATTACCTATTAAAATGAGCATGGAATGAATGTATTATTTTATTATTATGCTTGAAATGTAATGCATGTCGCATCTTTTAAGATGCATAGGATGGGGCATACATACTACACCATTTTTTTAAAAACAAGATAAAAAAGTATGTAAAATACCAAATAACAATGTGAAAGATGAAACAACATTCAAATTTAAAGTTCCCTTTTTTCAACCTTTTTTTAGGAAAAAGAAAAATTCAAAATCGCACTTTTTTTATCACAAAATAACTAGGATTCGAAGATTTTTTTTCATTAATTTTTATTTGACCAATAAACAAAGAATTTAAGAAAAATGATTTTTTTTGAAAATTTTTTTTGTTGGATAATGCTAAAATATTTCTTTATTTTATTTTAAAACATTTTTGAAAATGCAAATTTTGAATAACTAGAAAGTGAATAAACTACATGTTAAGAGGAAATTTATTTTTTTTAAGAAAATACTTTTCTTTTATTATCCATTTCTTTTTTCAAATTTAATATATATTTGGGTTATTTCTATAAAAAAGTTGGCAGGACTCTACCTTAGGCAAGCTTCCTATAGCTCACGATATGTTAGGTTATGATTTATGCATCTAAAGATTTCCAGACCATTCCGTACAACATCGTCTATCATAGACTAGCAAGGCTCCCCAATCTTCACCCATTACAGGCTATTAATGGAAAGGGTTCAATCTGAGAGAAAGTCTTTCGTTAGCAAATGCGGAGGTTATCACCTCACGAGAGTGTAACAACTTTACTTTCTCCTAAAAGGAAAAGAGCTCAGGTCTAGAGCTTATGCATGAGAGTGAACATGCAACATGTGTGCAAAGTGATGTATTAATCAAAATAACATAAATAAATCATAAGCACAAAATCAAAATAAAGTAATAACTAACATAAAATTTATTTTATTTATTAACATGTATATATATATTTTGAAAAATTAAAATAAAGGGAATTAAATTAAATATCAAATAAAACAAATTAAATCTAACAACTATTAATAGTGCATAATTAAAATTTTTGGCTTGACTCTCAAAATTTTTCAATGGAGTCACCAAGCTATCGTAATGGTTTTAAGACGCTAGACAAAAAGAATTTTAAAATCAAGAAAAATGGGAGGGAATCCCCATCCATCTTTTTTAAGGTATGATTGGCCACCCAACAGTTTACCTTCTAAATAAACTATAAAAATGAGTTTAAAGTTTATCAAAAGATAAATTTTAGTCTACGAAAATAGATTTTAAGTTCGGGAGTCGGTTACACGTGGGAAAGGATTAATACCCCTACAACGCCTATAAATTGGTACTAATTAATCACGCGTTATTTCTAGTGTTAGATGAAATAGTTTTGATTTGAAATTTAATACTAATTCCTTTCTTTTTTTAAAAAAAAAAAAAAAGAAAGTAATTTTATTAAAGATTTTTATTTAGCAATATCAAAAAAATCTCTAAGTTAGAGAATTCTCTTAAAATTCTCCAACATCTAGGCAGAACTTTAAAGATAACTCTTTTGGCTGATATTCACTATCACATTCCTTGAAAATGAAAATAGCATTCTTCGAGGAAAATAATTGTTGGTGGCTCTCCAACATCTGGGCAGACTACCAAAGATTATTTCCTTCATAATATTATTTTTGTTTTTTTTTTCACGTTTTAAAATTAAACACATTTTGCGAAAATGCCAATAATAGTATTATTAGATAACAAACGATAATTAAAGAGATAAACATGCGAATTGAGTATAATAAATAATAAATAGATGCATTAATAAATGTTATGCCTAATCATGAAATGCAATTTTGAAATTTGGGTTCTTAAATATAATAAAACCACATTGACTCCTCAACATCTAGAATGAGCTTAGGTGTAACTATTTATATTTAAGATCCCATTATAACATTATTTTTTTATTTAAGTTTTATTCCCATTGTTAATGCAAACTAAGGACTCACATGAAAAGCTTAATGAAATAAAGTTTCTTAAATATCCCATCATCTAGGCGACATTCGAGAACAAATTATTTCAAGTAAGATTTTCACATGTATCCTTAGGATTTTGGAATGGCCTTGGGTAAAGCTTAGGTCGATGTTTTAAAGTTTGAATGATTTTTGGGTGATGATTTGAGGTTACGCACCAAATTTGAGGTGTAGGTTAAATTTAGGGTCTTGGTCAATCTTTCAACATTTAGGATCTCACCTTAAGGTTTTAAGAATAGGGTTTCTAGATTTTAGAGTTTTGGATTTTAGGATTTTGGTTTGAGTTTTAAGGGTTTTAAGGTTTGGTTTTAGGGTTTATAGGATTTTAGGGCTTAGATTTTAAGGTTTTGAAGATTTTGAGGTTTCAAGGGTTTGCAATTTGAAGGTTTAGCGTTTAGAAATCTTAGGGTTTCAAGGGTTTCAAGGATTTTAGGGATTCAAATTTTAAGATTTAGAGGTTTTAATTTTAGAGGTTGAAAGGTTTAGAGTTTTGATTTGAGGGTTTCAAGGGTTTTAGGGTTTAAAGGGTTTCGTATTTTAGTTTTAGGGTTTAAAGAAAATATGAATACCTCTAAAAATTCCCAATATCTTAACGGATTTTCAAAACAAGTTTGGTTGTTATAATTTTTGAAAATTAATTAAAATTTTTTTCTATATTTTCTTTTTGTAAAAATTTATTATTAATAATATTATTAATTTATTTATTATTTTTTAATTTTATTATTATTAGTTAATAATTTTTCAATATCTAGGCAAAATTATTTTTTTAAAAGATGATTTTTTTTCCCACTATCATCTTGGTAAGGAAAAAATTTTTATCACTTATTCTTATTATCATTTGTTTTTAGATTTTTTTAGCATTTTTTGGGTTATTATTCTCTTTTATTTATTTTTAATCACTTATTATTGTTTAAAAAATAAAAATAAAAATAAATTTGAAATCATTTTTCATTCTTATTATTGTATTTTATTTATTATATATTATTTAATAAGGTTTGTTTGACAATTTTCTAAAAAATTATCAAAAACTTTAACTTTATTACTCATTATTTAGTACTTTTTTTGTTTATTTATTTACTTTTTATTTTTATTAATTATTATTATAAAACAACAAATATTTATTCTAAAAAAATTTTAAAGGTTTTAATCATGCATAAATAATAATAAAACTAAAAATGATATAAATAACATATATAAAAAATAATAAACAAAAAAATTATTTAAACCGGATCGGTCAACGTCGATTCAATTGGACTGACAAAGGGGCAATTCGACGAGCGATTCAATTAAACCAATTCAAAGCTAGCTGAAGGACAAGTAGTTGGGTCAGGCCACGTATATCCCAGGTTGGATCCGGGTCCACACGCGAATACCCTTTACTTAAAATGGTGTCATTTTGGGCTTTATCTTTTTATATAAAACCAAGTTTTTTTTTACTAGATTTTCATCTTTCTGCGTAAAAAATTTCCTCTCTCTTTTAAAAAATCAAGAGCCAACTAGCCTCTCAGACTCCGATCGTCAGGCCATCTTACCTATCATCATCCACCATGTCATCGATCGTTGAAAAGTACCAAAAGTTCTCCTTAACATGCTTTTTCTAGATCCAGTCTTCTTTTTTTTAGGAACTGCCGCGATCGATGTAGATCAAGGTTTAAAATTTTGGTCTTTTTTTTATAAACTAAATCTAATGTATTTTTTTTTTATTTTTTTGCAGGGGCTTTGGTATTAATGCTTCCTCCATACGATGAGGACTGTGTTTGTGATTTTTTTCATTTTTTATATTTTTTGGCTGATTTTTGTTTTTTTCTGTGTTTTTTTTTTTTTTGCTTTATACTGGGTGGGATTTTATAGGGTTAATGAAGGGGCTTGGCTAGGTTAGAGGTGGTATTGTGTAAGGTGAAGGCATGGGAACAACTTAAGTGGTTGGTTGGCTGGGTGAAAGGGGCTCATAGCATCCATAAAAGCTTAAGGTTTAGACGTGAGAAAGAGCTTAAGTGCTTGGAGGCTAGGACTTTGACGATTGGCATTGGTTCCTTTTGCTAAGAGCTGGGTTGTTTCGACATGAGAGCTTGGGTGCCGATGTAAAGATAGGTTAGGATCAGGTTATGAATGCATAGGGCTTAGGCAAGGTGACTAGTAAGAGAGAACTTGCACAAAAAAGAAAGCTTGGTCTTGTACGAGCGAGGGCCTGGGTACTAGGTATGAAAGTACAAGGTGCTGGGGTTTTGGTCTCTTATGGGTGAAGGCCTAGGCACTAGGTATGAAAGTGCGAGGTACTAGGGGTAAGAAGGATTGGTGCTTGGGGATCTTTTGGCTCAAATAAAGGTGCACGGTTTTTAAGAGCTTTTAAGGGGGGAGCAAGTGGTTTAGCAGAGTATGGGTGTTGGCAGTGCAGGGTATGGGTGCAAATGGATTTGGTTGGATGGTTAGGGTAAGCACAAGGTGCAAGGTTCTGGGTATGGGTTCACTGTTTCCCTTTTTTTTAATTTAATTATTAATTTTAATATTAATAATAAAAATTCAAAAATGAGATTTCCTCTTGTAGACCCAGACAAAATCAGTGTCTATAGCTATCCTTCTTTGCGCATTACTGAGAATCAAGAATATGACAGAGACGGAGACAATAATTTTATCCAGAAGCAAATCAAGGATTTTTCAAAAGTTTTTTTTTGTTATTTTTTTAACTAATAAACTTGATAATTCGAAACAAATTTAAAGACTCTTTTAAACAAAAACTTAAAAACTTTTCAAAATAAAACAACAAATCATGCCCAGAGGTTTTATAAATCTTGAAATTTTTGAATGCTTCTCATACATTAGAGGCATTAGAACTTTGGAAATTTAAAATGTTTTGCCCATTGGTCTTAGAGATTATGCTTGAAGGTCTTACAAATCTCAAAATCTTTGAATACTTCTAATATACTCGAGGCTTTGAAACTTTGAAATTTTAAAATGTTTTGCTCGAAGGTTTTAAAAATTATGCCCAGAGGTTTTAAGGATTACGCCCAGAGGTCTTAGAGATTTCAAAATCTTTAAATGCTCCTCATACATTAAAAGCATTGAAACTTTAAAAATTTAAAATGTTTTGAAATCTTAAAGATTGTGCCCAGAGGTCTTAGAAATATGTCTAGATGCCAGCTTAACTAAACTTAAGTCTTTTTTGCATCATATCTCTTCTTCCCATTTTTCAACAATCCTTTTACTTTTTACAGATAATTTTCCTTTCAATTTTTTAAACCTTTTTTGATATTTTGGTCTTCTATCAAACTATTTTTCTTTTTCTCATCTCTTCATGATAAACTTCATTCTCTCTTTTTGCCCTTTTTTTCTTTTCCTCTTTCTAATATTTATAAAGTTAACAAATACAATCATGATATAAATGTCTATTTCCATCAAATGATGTGAATGCAAATGTCAACGTGAATGCAAATGTCAATGCGAATGCAAGAATGTGAATGCTTGATGCAAATATAGGTGATTTTTTCACAATGCAAATACCAATGTTCCTTTCATGTAAATGCCCCTACAAATATTTTTTTTCTAGGATGCATATGCCATAATGCAAATGTAAATGTCTTTCTTATGGTGCAAATGCAAATGTCTTTTCCATGATGCACATGCAAATACAAATGTCCTTTTCATGATGTAAATACGAATGTGAATGCCTTTCTTATAACGTACATGCAAGTGCAAACGTGAGTGATGCCAATGTAAATGTCTTTCTTTTTTATTTCTACAGCATGCAGATCAAATGGCTTTTACAAGTGATGCGAATGTAAAGATTTTTTTTTGTTTTTGCAACATATAGGTCAAATGTCTTTCTAATGGTGCACATGTAATTGACGTAAATGTGATTTTTTTTTTTTATGTATACAGGCCAAATGTCTTTTGTAAGTGATGCAAATGCAAAGACTCTTTTTATTTCTTTTTTTTTTCTAAAAGATCTTTGTTCAAATTTTTAATGTTTACTCTTCACCATAATGATCTCAATATTTTGTACAAAATGCTCAAATAATCTATGAAGTTTTTAAAAGTGATTGAAAAGTTCCCCCCACATAAAGTATCTTCACAATCAATGAGAAAAATTAAAAACTCATGACTTTTGAATCTCTCAAAAATTGATGATTATTATTTAAAATGCTTGTGGATGGGGTGATTGGCAATTTCTTTTTTCACTGATGGTCATATTTCAAAGAACGCTTGACGAAAGTTGCAAGGATTACTCATGGGCTCTTAAAAGAGATAATTTGTCTAAAATACTTTTCTTTTATTAAAAACATGATATTTCAATGTGTATCAAAACTAACCATTATTTTTCAAAAAAGATCTAGGAAGGAAAAAATGCTGGTTTTTATTTTCACTCTTTGGTGAAATGCAAAGGCTTTAAAAGATTTTGCATAGTGATTTTTTTTCTAGATAAAACCTTGGAACTCTAAAAATTTTTTTGGGCTTTAAGAGTGGCTCTAGCTTTAAACTGGCCTTTTTGGGTGTTTACCTTAGAGCTATATTTTTCTAACAATGAAGAACTTTGGCAAAATCTTGCCAAAATAACAAGTATATACAAATTTTCAAGGACATAGGCCTTCAACTCAAGTGTCAACATTTGATCAAAATAGACTTTTCAAGGTATGTAATGCAGGCCAAGGTTTAGAGTTATGAAAGAATGGATAAATAAGCTCAAAAATAAATATATTATTCAGGATAATTAAGCCAAAGATCTTTTGGAGCATTCTTTCAATGAAACGCTATGTGTCTTTCCTTTTTTTTTTTTTTGAAAACATCTAACTTCAACTTCATTATTCTTTTTTCTTAAAGTTTTACTTAGGATTCTGACTGAAACTGTATTCATTTTTTGTTCCAAAATTATTATTTAAGGAACACATCTTCCTTTCTTTGCTTTATTTTTTATATTCTAACTGAAGCTTCATTCACTTTTTCTTTTTTTTGCTTCAAATTCTCATCTTTGAAATACATATATTCATTTTCTTTACTCTTTTTTTTCTTTTCATCATTTTTTTGTGGAAACATCTAATTTCGACTTTAGCATTTTTTTTTTTTTGAATTTTTAGGATTCTAACTGAAACTTCCTTCACTTTTTACCTTGGACACTCATCTTCGGGTGCATGTTAGATGTTTTCAATATCAAACACTTTCTTTAAAGTTGATCTCGTGAAGATATTCTTATTTTGCCTTTTAGTGTAAAAGATTATTCTTGGCCAGGTTTCATTTTGGAACAAAAAATTTAATAGCCTCAAATGGGTAGCAAGCAAATAATTTTTCTATATGCAAAGGATAAAAAAAAGATGGTCATTCATCATTTCAAACATGATCACTTAGTTAGAAAAATAAGTTATTTGATAAAGGAGATCACAAGCTTCTTTCTTCATTTTTTTTATGTGTTTTTTTCTTTATTTTCATGTTATTGCCATCAATCATTTTTGCGTGACTGATGCCCCATCTTATTTTTTTGCTTAAGGTTCTTATGATAGTGAAAATCAGGTTATATGAGATATCTCAATTTGATTACACAGTTTATAAAAAGGCTCATTTTGGTTCTAGACTGTTTGACATTTTGGTAAAATTAGGGGAAAAGGTATCAACACATGAAACAAATTGTCTTAAGCAAAAAGGAACTTTGCTTCTTTTAGTCAATATGCCTTAAGACATAAAACAAGGGCAACTCAAAAAAAGGTTCAAGCATTTATGGTGTCTATGGTCATCGAAAGAATTTGGATGGTTCAATCATATTGGTAAAATTTGATACACATTGAATTACCAATTAAAACTTAAAAGAATATCTTCCTTTCCCAAATAAATTTTCAAAACTGACCTTTTTTGTTCATTGCCCAAAAAAAGGTTATGGTTTAAATATGTCAAATGATGATAAGGTTCGTAAGTTAAAATTCATACCCCTTTGAAGGATTATGACTGGTGAGTGAAATTATTCAAAAAGGTTAAAAAATGAAACAATCAAGGAAAGGTGTAGAGGTATTAAATGAGTTTATTCCTTAATAGTAATCACTAATTACTTTGAGATTCTTATCATTTAGAAAACATATATTTCCTTTTGAAAAGGCTTATTATTTTTTTCCTAAAATATTTTTTAAGTATCTCAAAAATTGCTTATATGGGACTTTATTACGAATCTTTTTTTTTTTTTTTTGCTTTTCTCCCTTTTTGTGGCAAAGTGCTTTTCATTTTATGATTTAAAAAATTAATTATAGGGGACTATTATTCAAACAAATGCATAGAGATAAAATTTTATAGAAAAATTGAAAAGCATTCATTTTTTCCTAGATAAAGTTTAACAAGATTAATTTAAATAACTCCTAATGATACTATGCACATGTCATACATAAAAACTTAAAAGTTTAAAAGAAAATCATCCTATCTTGATCTTTCAACACTGGGAACCTTCTTTCACATTTCAACTTTTCATATTTTGCAATTAGACAAAATCGACTTTCATTGTTCCATTAGTTTTGGAGTCAAAATACCATTCTTGATAAGATCTTCAACTTTTTCCTTTAGCTATTTACATTTTTAGTTTAATAGTCAATTACTCCCATATGATAATCACACTAGCCATTAGGATCATAACTCCTTGCCGATGGATTAGATGTTATTTTCATAGCCATAAAAGTGAGGTATCGGCCTTTTATTAACAAAGGTAAAAGGTGAGAAACAGGGATTGGAAGTTTTTCTTGGTCATTTTTTTTTCTTTTTTGATTTTTTATTAGTTGGGTATTAGGCTCAAATATAGAGACAAGATTGTGAATGGTCATATGAAGATGGAGACTTGTTGGAAAACTTAGATACTGGCTTGGTTGGCAAAGATATAGGCTTTAAGAAATACTACTTATGACCAGGAAATGGGATTGATGAAAAAGATAAAAACTACATAGGATGATGTTCTTGGGTAGATGTCTTTCAGGTGTGATTGCTTACACCTCTCCGTCTTTCTTTTCTACTATATTTTCCTTTTCAACATCAATTGTATCATTCAACTTAATATTGCCATTCTTGATAACATTCTCTATCATTTCTCTGGCAATCACCATTTCAACAAAGTCTTTGGAGATATTCCCAATCATTCTTTCATAATAAGGAGTATTCAGGGAATTGACAAATAGAATCTTTGTCTAACAAACGTGGTTGTACTTAGGCTACCATGTCTCTCCATCTATATGCATATTCCTTGAAAGTTTTTATTGCCTTTTTCTTTATATTCTGTAGGGATAACCTATTTGGTGCCATATTTTCAACATACTTATATTATGCTAGGAAGGCCCTAGCTAAATCATTCCAAAAGCAAATCTTACTGCTGTCTAGCTGGGCATACCACCTTGTTACAGACCCAATGAAACTATCTTGAAAGTAATATATCAATAACTTATTATCATAAGTGTGACTTATCATCTTTCGACAGTACATAGTGATGTGTGTTGAAGGACATTTCATTCCATCATACTTCTTAAAATCTGAAATTTTAAACTTTGACTATATAACAAGATCAGGCACTAAAGTAAGTTCATTAGCATCAACACTTTTATATATATCATGGCCTTTAATTACCTTGAGTCTTTCTTCTAACAGATCATATTTATCTTTCATCACTGTATCTTTTGATAGATCCAACACCTTTTTTAATTACTCATATTTTTTTGGATCATCCAAATTAGGCACATCAATGGTGTTGTAAGGAGTAGGCTTAGAGTTTGCATTTATCTGAAGTTGAGGTAACTTGGCAGAAGTATCCATATAAGGTTGATGAGTTACTGAAGGTGCTTATGACATATAAGAGTCTTGAACATATAGATGTGTGAACCCAGGTGGACAAAATGGTGTTTCAACAATTATTTCCTTCCTTGCCTAATGAGTTTTAATGATTCTTTTTCCTTTTGTCCAACCAGACTGAAGGTGCTTATGACATATGAGAGTCTTGAACATATAGATGTGTGAACCCAGGTGGACAAAATAGTGTTTCAACAATTATTTCCTTCCTTGCCTAATGAGTTTTAATGATTCCTTTTCCTTTTGTCCAACCAGCTAACTTCTATCTTAATTCTTCCAACTATCTATCCAAATTCTATTACATTCCTATAATTGTTTCCTTGATCTCTCTTTGGGTGCTTTCCATTCTATCCATCTAACTTGCATTTTCATTTTTCATGATTCTGGTAAAGCTCGAGTGTTGTAAGTGTGCAAATTAATTGATCTTGTTTCTTAAGATGCTATATCTTTGAACCTTTTATTAATTACCAAAAGTAAAAAATGTATGACATGAATTTTATTATTAAAACTTTTAAAAATATCTTTTTGCTTTGAAGGTTTAACAAAAATATATACACAAACACTACTCATTGCCCTTAACTGGTGTGAAAAATAATGAATTCAAATAAATTATGCATGATATGCAAGTCAAATTTTATTATTGTTGAGGTTAAGCTCAAATTCCCTATTGTATTCAAGTCAGGTTAATTAAAGACATTTCTTCCATCTTAAAAGTTTGGTGAAAACATATTTGTAACCATCATTCTTTTTCACAAACTCTTTTAAACACATCATTAATAAAAATGAAATGTAAACAGAGACGTTCATTCATAGAAAATTCAAAAGGTTTCCTTCACTCCCAAAAGTTTCAAGTTTATACATCAAGAACAATCCTAGAACAATGGCCAAAAGTAGCTAGACTAGCTCTTACTCTCCCTTACCTCGCCTATGAAATCCAAAATAAGTGGACTATGACTATTGGTAAGAATAACCCTTTACCTTAAGGCCTTTTTTTTTATTCATCATCTTGGCCAGTTTGACTACCTTCTATAGCACTACTTGCTACCTCAACATGGATGTTAAAGGATTCCTACAAATAACTGGCTTTCTTTTGGCGTCAAAACCTAAATATTTGACTTTCATCAATCATTGCACTCTATGTTTCAAAACCATACAGTCTTCCAATGAATGACCCACGATGCCAAGATGGTATTCACATCGAGCATTGGGCTCATACCATTTGGGAAATGGTGGTTTGACGTGTTCAACAAGGACAGGGCAATGAAGTAGTTTTCTAGGAGCAATAGGTATAACTCTGTGTAGAACATGTGTATTGGATGAATAAGGGTTTTTCCTTTAGTGTTGTGAGAGTTTTTCTATTCTATGATTGGTTTGCTTTACTAAAGAAATGGTGGTATAGTTGGTCTTGAAGTGAATTGAGAAACTTTGGGTCAAGAATTAGGTTCAGAGCGTGGTGATGGGATAGCATGTTGACCAAGTGGTTGTGAAATATGAGATTGTGGAAATGAATTCAAGTGTGGAATTCTTAGAGGTTGCATGAAATTTGGGAGCCTAATCCCAGATGCTTAGAAAAAAGATCAAAAATTGTTATAAGAAGAATTTAGGTGTATGTTTAGATTCAGGATAGTTGGTAAGGGTTGTTTGAAGCCGGATGACTCCATTTTAGAAATTGAACTTTTGATTTCAATCACTTACATGGCCAATTTATCCATTCCTCTTTTGAGCTTGCCTAAACTTTGGTCACTATTCGAATCATCCAACGCCTTAGTATGCTTGAAAAAAGCGTTGGAACCAACAAGAGAAAATTTATTTTGATTTGATGAAATTGGAAGTGACTGTGATCCTTAAGGAGCAACAAACTCAGCCATACCACTACTTTTAACCATTTCTATCAATTGAGCAATATGTTGTTTCATCTCATAAAGCTTGAACCAAAATTCCTCTTGAGTCAACTCTAAAGCACTAATCTTTGCTTTTAATTGATTTCTCATTTTTGCCATTCTAATTTCTACCAAGACAGACACTTTATTATGGGACTTAAGCTAAAAAAAATTTATATTATTACCCTTATTAAATGAATGCCACAAAAATAATGTTTAACTTATATGGCACACAAAATCATGTTTATGAATACATGAATATGATGAAGATGTAAAAAAAGGCTATGAAAAGCAAATATGTCTAAGGCAAATGGATTTTTACATGTATGGGCTCCAAATGACAAAAATTTCATCCATAAATTTGTATGCAAGGAATGTAACATTATATTATAGAGATGGTAGGGTATGAAATGCAAAACAGGTTCTGTAAACCTTACATTTCATGAATCTTTATGTATAAAACGCAATAACATACTTACATGAGTGATGAGATATATTCATATGACTAATGCAACATACTTGTATAGAATGCATGAACCTATCAAGTGCACAAGATATGTCTATATGGAATGCAATGCTTATGTTATGTTGACCTAATGAAACTAACACTACCTTAAAACAAGTAATGAAATAAAGTGCATGCACTACCTATTAAAATGTGTATGAAATGCATGTATTATTTTATTATTATGCCTGAAATGTGATGCATGTCATATCTATTAATATGCATAGGATGGGGCATACATGCTACCCCATTTTTTTTAACATCATAAAAATGTATGTAAAAGACCAAATAACAATGTGAAAGATGAAACAACATTCAAATTTCAAGTTCCCTTATTTTTCTCTTTTTTTTTAGGAAGAGGAAAAATTCAAGAACACATTTTTTTATCATAGAATAACTAGGATTTAAAGATTTTTCTTTTTTCATTAATTTTTATTCGGCTAATAAATGAAGAATTTAAGAGAAACTTTATTTTTTGAAAAATTTGTTTTTTCCTTGGATAATGCAAAAAATTTTTTTATTTTATTTTAAAACATTTTTGAAAATGTAAATTTTAGATAACTAGAAAGTGAATAAACTACATGTTAAGAGGAAATTTATTTTTTTTAAGAAAACACTTTTCTTTTATTATCCATTTCTTTTTACAAGTTTTAATACATATTTGGGTTATTTCTATAAAAACGTTGGCAGGGCTCTACTTTAAACAAGCTTCTTATAGCTCATGATATGTCGGGTTAGGATTTATACGTCTAAAGGTTTTCAAATTATTACTCACATCATCGTCTATCATAGACTAGCAAGGCTCCCCAATCTTCACCCATTATAGGCTACTAATGGAAAAGGTTCAATTTGAGTGAAAGTATTTCGCTAGCAAATACAAAGGTTATCACTTCACGAGAGCATAACTACTTTACTTCCTCCTAAAAGGAAAAGAGCCTAGGTCTAGAGCTCATGCATGCAAGGAAATACACAAAGTGTGTGCAAAGTGATATATTAATCAAACTAACATAAATAAATCACAAGCACAAAATCAAAATCAAGTAATAAGTGACAAGCAATTTATATTATTTATTAACTTGTATATGTATTTTTTTGAAAAACTAAAATAAAAGGAATTAACTTAAATATCAAATAAACCAATTAAATCTAACAACTATTAATAGTGCATAATTAAAATTTTTTGCTTGACTTTCAAAATTCTCCAGTGGAGTCACCAAGCTGTCATAACAATTTTGAGACCGCTAGACAAAAAAAATTTTAAAATCGAGAAAATGGGAAGGAGTCACCACCAATTTTTTTAGGGTGTGATTGGTCACCCAAAGTTTATCTTTTAAATAAACTATAAAAACAAGTTTAAAGTTTATCAAGAGACAAATTTTGGTTTAAAAAACAAAATTTGAGTTCAATAGTCGATTACACGTGGGAAAAATTAGCACCCCCACAATGCACATAAATTGGTACCAATTAATCATGCGCAATTTTCGGTGTTGGATAAAATTATTTTGATTTGAAATTTAATACTAATTCCCTTCACTTTTTATTGTTTTTCAAAAATAGAAAGTAATTTTATTAAAATTCTTTATTTAGAATTATCGAAGAAATCTTTAGGTTAAAGAATTCTCTTAAAATTCTCCAACAGCTGGGCAAAACTTTAAATATAACTCTTTTGACTGATATTCACCATGACGTTCCTTAAAAATGAAAATTACATTCTTCGGGGAAGATAATTTTGGTGGCTCTCCAACATCTAGGCAAACTACCAAGGATTATTTCTTTCATAATGTTTTTTTTTTTCATGTTTTTAAATTAAAGACATTTTTTATGCAAAAATGCCAACAATAGTATTATTAGATAACAAAGGATAATTAAAGGGATAAACATGCGAATTGAGTATAATCAATAACAAATAGATGCATTAATAGATGTTATGCATAATGATGAAATGCAATTTTAAAATTTAGGTTATTAAATATAATAAGACCACCTTGACTCCCAATATCTAGGCAAAGCTTAGGTATAACTATTTATATTTAAGATCTCATTATAACATTATTTTTTTGTTTAAGTTTGAATCCCATTATTAAGGCAAATTAAGGACTCACATGAAAAACTTAAGGAAATAAAGTTTCTTAAATACCTCATCATCTAGGCAGCATTCAAGAACAAATTATTTTAAGTGAGATTTTCACATATATCCTTAGGATTTTGGAATGGCCCTGGGTAAAGCTCAGATTGAGGTTTTTAAAGTTTGAATGATTTATGGGTGATGATTCGAGGTTACGTACCAAATTTGGGCTTTAGGTTAAATTTAAGGTCTTGGTCAATCTTTCAAGATATAGGATCTTGCTTTAAGGTTTTAAGATTAGGATTTCAAGATTTTGGAGTTTTGGATTTTAGTGTTTCAAGGGTTTAAGATTTGGAGGTTTAGGGTTTAGAAATCTTAGGGTTTCAAGGGTTTTAAGGATTTTAGGGTTTCAAATTTTATGGGTTAAAAGGTTTAGTTTTAAGGTTAAAAGGTTTAGTGTTTCAATTTTAGGATTCAAAAGGTTTAGGGTCTTAGTTTTAGGGTTTAAAGAAAATATGAACATCTCTAAAAATACCAACATCTAAGTGGATTTTTGAAGCAAGTTCGGTCTTTATAATTTTTGAAAATTAATTAAAATTTTTTCATATATTTTCTTTTTATAAAAATTTATTATTAATAATGTTATTAATTTATTTTTTTAATTTAATTATTATTATTTAATAATTTCTCAACATCTAGGCAGAATTAGTTTTTTAAAAGACATTTTTTATTCCCTCCATCATTTAGGTAGGAAAAAAAATTTTATCTCTTTATTCTTATTATCATTTTTTTAGATTTTTTTAGCATTTTTTGGTTATTATTCTCTTTTATTTTTTTAATTACTTATTATTGTTTTAAAAAGAAAAATAAAAATAATTTGAAATCATTTTTCATCCTTATTATTATTATTATTATTATTATTATTTACTTATTGTTATTTTATTTTTTATATATTATTTAATAAGGTTTGTTTTAAAATTTTTGACAAAATTATCAAAAACTTTAACTTTATTACTCATTATTTATTATTTTTTTGTTTATTTATTTAGCTTTTATTTTTATTAATTATAATTATAAAACAACATATATTTATTCTAAAAAAAATTTAAAGGTTTTAAACATGTATAAATAAAAATAAAACTACAAATGACATAAATAATATACATAAAAAAATTCAAAAATTAATTGAACTAGACCTGTCAATGTCGATTCAATTTGACCGACAAAGGGATGGTTTGGGGAGTGGTTCAGTTGAACCAATTCAAGGCTGGCTGAAAGACAGGTCATCAAATTGGGTCACGTGGATCCCATGTTAGATTAGATCCAAGTCCACGAATGAATTTCCTCTACTTAAAACGGCGTCGTTTTTTGCTTTATCTTTTTATATAAAACCAAGAAAAACTTTTTACTTCATTTTCATCTTTCAACCCAAAAAAATTTCCTCTTTCTTTCACAAAATCCAAAGTTGGCCACCCTTTCAAACTCCAATCACCAGGCCACCATATTGGTTTTTGTCTGCCATGCTGTCGATCACCGAAAAGTGCCAAAAGGTTTCCAACAGTTGTCCTCAATGCCCTCTTTCTAGATCTAGTCTTTCTTTTACTAGGAATAGTCCTGATCGATGTAGATTGAGGTTTAAAGTTTCGATTCTTTTTTTTAAACTAAAACTATTGTACTTTTTTTCCTTTTTTCAAGGGCTTTGGCACTAATGGTTCTTACCTACGGGAAAAACTGTGTTTGTGATTTTTTATTTTTTTATGTTTTTTTAGCTTTTTTTTTTTTTTGTTTTCTAGTGGTTTTTTTGGCTTTATAATGGGTGGGGTTTTGTGGGGTTGATGGAAGGACTTGGTTGGGTTAAAGATGGTATTGTGTGGGGCGAATGAGTAAGGATGGCTGGGTGTTTAGTTGGTTGGGTAAATAGGGCCCTATGGGGTGCGTGGAGGCTTGGAGTTTAGGCATAAGAGACAGCTCGAGTGCCTAGAGGTTAGGACTTTGATGGTTGGCACTAGTTCTTTTTGTTAAGAGCTGGGTTATTTTGACTTGAAAGCTTGGGTGTCGATGTATGGGTAGGCCAGGATCAAGTTATAAGTGCACAGGACTTAGCCAAGGTGACTAGTGGGAGAAATCTGGCACCGGAGAGGAAGCTTGGTCTCGTACGAGCAAAAGCCTAGGCACTGGATATGAAAGTACAATGTGCTAGGGTTTTAGTCTCTTATGGGTAAAGGCCTAGGCATTAGGTATGAAGGTGTAGGGTATTAGGGGTGAGAGGGATCGGCGCCCGGGGGTCCTTTGGCTCAGAAAAGGGTACCAATTTTTAGGAGCTTCAAAAGGGGAACAGGTGGTTTGGCAGGGTATGGGTGCTAGCAATGCAGGGTATAGGTGCCAATGGAATGCATTGGGTGGTTGGGCCAGGCACAAGGTGTAAGGCTCTGGGTATAGGTTCAATAGTGCTGTGTAAGGCACCACTGTCTCCTCTTTTTTTAATTTAATTATTAACTTTAATATTAATAAACAAAATTTAAAACAAGATTTCATCCGATAGATCCAAACAAAATTTGGTGTCTATACAAACTGAAATAACTTTTTTAATTAAAACATACAAATATCAATTTAAAGAAAAACAACAAGTAAATTGCATATACTAAACTAATTTGGAAAAAAAAAAAGAAGAAAAACAAAACTTAAACTTGAAAATAGAAACTTAAATTGCTTTGAAAACTGAAAAGAAACTCGAATAAACTTAAATTGCTATAATGAAAACCTTATGAATAATAAAAACTTAATAGAAAACTAGAAGAAAACTAATAGACAAAATATTGGTCTATCACCCCAACTATGCTTCTTCCTCTAACCTAAGCTAGCTACTTATAGAATCAATACAAAAAACCCTAAATAGTTAAATAAAAGTAGTGGCCGACTTTGATAAGATCTTTTTCTAGTTCAGCTAAGCTTGAATTCTCGAATGAAAAAGTCTTTTTGAAAATCAAAAGTTGAAAGTCTTCTAGAAAGTGTTCTTCAGGTTAGAATAAATCTTGCTCTTTCTTAAAGACTTCGTGGAGTTTGCCTTTAAGTAATACTCTACTTGAAGAGAAGAAAATCAATTCTAAATTTAAATATCTTGTGCATGCCACCCTCCTCTTTAGAAGTTTTTATATATCCATAAAAATCCTACCCCAAGTAAGAATAAGTACAATCCAAGTAGAAATAGGATTTCCAAGTCAATGTAGAAAAACTAAAGGCTATTTAGACTTTTCTAATTTGACCAAAATTGCCAAGTCATCATGCCACATAAGCCTTTAAATCATCTTTCTTAGCCAATAAGAAAAGACTTGCCCATGTTATCCATTAGTAATCCCATGCATTACGCATTACATAAGTTACCATGGACTTGCATTCAACTTAAAATTACAAATTTAACCTTAATCATAGTCAAACATGCCTTAGACAATTCTTGTATGAATTTTCTAAATTTCTCATCAAAATTGCATAGTAGACAATTCTTGCATGAATTTTCTAAATTTTTCATCTAGATTGAATAATTCTAACTCCCATAGATTCAGCTAAGTAAATCTTGCACAATTTTCACATTTTCACTTCAAGATTTCTACGAACTCCAATAATTATCAAGAACATATCAAAAACAATCCAAGATTCATTCCAATGAATCAAGAATCATCGAAGATTGATCAAAAACTTTCAATATTCTTCAAAATTCATCAAGATTCAATCTTTTCTTTAGGATTTCCTATAAAACAGCAAATTAAGCACATTAGAAGTAAAAATAAGCTTATTTAGCTAGGAACCAAGCAAAAATCACTCATTTAATCACAGAAAATAATTTTAAATAACTCTTACAAAGTTATCAATATAACAGATGTTATACCAATAGCTATAAAATTACTAATGAATTTAAACTGTCAATATATCTCTACTACCTATTTCTATAGTTAAAAATCTGTTAGTATAGGTTTATACTGACAAGAGATATATCGATGGCTAAAAAATCATCAGAATAGGCATTTTGATCATTGGCATAGGTTTATTAAGCTATGTCAATGGATTTTTAGGTTTTACCAATGATTTTTTAAGCGTTAGTATATGACAGTTTTCTCGTAATGGCATTTGCATTCGTTAGAAGGCCAATCATCTATCTGACAAACCTTTCAAATCATATCATTTATGTACATAACATATATTTGTGTGCATGCATCATAAAACAAAGTACTAAACTTTAATGGTATTAATTGTATTCAATATAAGTCAACTCATTGGGTAAATGTCATAAATTGTTCATATAAAACATGTTAATTAGTACATGTACATCACATCTAAGCAACCCTAGAGATCTTATGTTGCAATTAAACACATATTTAGATATAGTCTTACTAAACAAATTTGCAATCACTTTTGCATAGAAATGTAGTGAATGTTGACTTTTGTGCAACCATATCTCTTACAAAGTTATATTTGGTATCTATATGTTTGGTCTTTGAATGTTATTTCGGATCCTTTGTGAATGCAATTGTAGCTTGACTATCGCAATTCACCAACATTAAGTCAAACTTATCTTTCTTAAATTCCAAATGATTCAATAATATCTTAAGTTAAACAACCATTGCACTATCGCTTAAAATGCTACAAATTTAGCTTCCATTGTGAAATAGTGCTATATAAGTTTATTTCTTTCTGTTTCATGAAATAGCTTCACTATTCAGTGAGAAAACATAGCTGAATAAGTATCTATTAGCCTTCACATTCTTACCATTTATTCATTTTCTTATAAAGTTTTAAACACATTCTCTTGCTATGGCCTTCACTTTTTACTATAAAAGTATCTATCAGCTTGCAATCTTGCAAATTGAGCCATTCAAAAATTTTATTAATGTATTGTTTCTAAGAAAAAGCTAATAATTTCTCGAAATGATCCATCATAATGTGTAAATTGCTTCGCTTATGTCTTTCATTTCAAAATTTGAAGACAACCAGGTTTTCACCTCAATGATAACTCTTTGTCATTGCCAACCAACAGTATGTCATCCACATAAAGTGATAGAATAAAAAATTTATCTTTTTCTCTTTTGACATACACACAATGGTCTTTATCAATCACAACAAAATCATATGAAATTATTGCATGATAAAATCTAATATACCATTGCTTGAAAGATCATTTAAAATCATTAATTGATCTTAACAACCTGTACACTTTGTGCTTTTGACCTTTGTCAATGAAACTTATAGGTTGCTTTATATAGATTTTCTCTTCTAACCTTTTGTTTAAAAAGGCATGTTTCTCATCCATTTGATGTAACACCAAATTAAATTGGCTACAATGGCTAGAATTAAGAGTATAGAGGTAAACCTCACAATAAGAAAGAGTTTGTTCATAATTAATTTCCTTTTATTGAATATACCCCTTTATTACCAAACAGACCCTATATCTTTCAATTGTCTCATCTAATTTACACTTAATCTTGAGAATTTATTTGTTTTTAATCGATTTGTGTCTTTTAAGAAAATCAACCAATTTTCATACATCATTTGATCTTATATACTTCATTTCTTTTCTATTACTTTCATCCACTTTTCCTTTGTAAGGTATGAGAGAGTTTTTTTAACATTTCTTGGCTCTTCTTCATCTCATGAGGTAATCAAGAAAGCTTTCCCTTCTATGTCAAAATGATGAGATATATTTTCATGATTACTTCACCTGATTTGTGATTCTTGAAAAACTAATTCACCAAATTCATCATCTTTAGTCATGCTCCCACTTAGTATGATACTGCTTGTTCTTGATTAGGAACATGCATTAATTAATTTGAAATGGACAAATCACTTACATCATTAATCTCATAAAGAGATTTTTTTTAATCTATCTCACCTCTCTTTGAAAACTCATTTTCTAAAAAAATGACATGCTGGGATTCAAACTCAGTTATACTCATGTTAGGCTATTCACTTATAAACACATATCTATTTGAATGCTCAAAGAATCTTACAAAGATATTTTTTTTGCCTCAAGGGCCGAGCTTGCCATGCAGATGAGCAATCTTATGTACATAGGCAGCACAACCTAATGTCTCATATTATTGAGATCATGACTTCTCTCAATCTATAATTAATAAGGGGTGGATGTAACTCACTTTGAAGGTACTCTATTGAATATATAGGCAACAATTAATAATGTATCACCCTAAAAAGTAATTGGCCAATTCACTTAGGCTATCATAGATCTCATCATTCCAAAAGAGTTTTGTTTCTTCTCTTTACAACATCATTTTATTATGAAGTCCTTGGAATGATTAACTACCTATCGATACCATTTTCATCATATAATTTTTTGAACTGATAAGACATATACTTATATTCTTGGCTCATTCTTAATGGCTTAATTTTTTTTCTAATTAACTCTCTACCAATGTTGTATACTTTCTAAGGCACTTTAATGCTTTAGAGTTGTGAGAAATCAAATAGACAAACTCAGAATGTGTAAAATCATCCATGAATATGGTGAAATACTGACCTCCTTTCTGTGAACTTACATTCATCGAGCCATAAATTTCAAAATGTATCAATTGCAATGCAATTTTAGCTCTAGTTGCTTTACCAAATGGTTTTCTTATCATTTTCCCTACTAGACAACTTTCACATATGGTAGATTAGCCTTCTCAATAGGGCCTAAAAATCCCTTTATTGCTAATCTATCCATTTTTGTTGACCTATATGGCCAAGTTTAGCATGCCAAATATTTACATCAATATTTTTATCAAAATTAGTTATAAAGGAAAAGCTTAGATTATGATATGGAACAATGATAACTTTACAAAATAGAGTTATTTTTAGTACTGTATTATATGAATTTTCTATGTTCTTGGTAAAATAATTCAATTTTAGCTCATAAATTTAGTTTTCTCATGTGTAGAAAAAATTATAAAAATTTAGAAAAGGAAGAATTTGAAGCCAAATTGGTTGATTTTGGTGCTAAAATGAATTAATTTATGAAAACATAAATTTAGAAGATCAATTGAAGATGTTTTGAAAAGGATTGCAACTCAAATGAAGATTTCAAGTTATGAAATTTTTGGTTTCTAATTCTAACAGCTTTGCATTGTAAAAATTCTTGTGCAAATTCCATGAGGTTTTATGTAGATGCTATGCATGAAACTACATAGAATGACATGGTGAATGAGTGGAAATTTATTGGAGTTCAATGCATGGTTAGAAGATTAGGAATTGAAGCTGACCACTGGATGAACTTTAAGGCTATTTTCAAGCTTTTGAGGTAGAATTTCAAGTCAAAATTTGAGTTATTTTGGATGAGATTTAGGGGCCACATTTGATTCATATTTGTGCTACATTGGATGACTAATGTCCAAGAATTATTTGGTGATTTTAGAAGCTTAAAATGGAGCTAAAAAGGGAGCAAACCAGCAAGCAACATAATCCAAATCCTGAGTAGTGAACTTTCTCAGCTTTTAATCTTTAAACCAGCTGCCTATTATGGTTAATTAAAACCAAGACAAGTTTAATTGAGCTGATTTTAGAAGAATTTTAGTGGCCAAATTCAATTTTAGATGGCTAAATTGAGCTGAATTATTGAAGAATTAATGAGCTGAAGTTGTTACTTGGTGATCAAGTTTAAATAAAAAAAAAGTTTAAAAATTCTTTGTTTTTAAGACATCTGAAGAAGGAAGCTGAATTTTTTACTTTGAAGACTCTCCAAATTGAAAATCAAGACCTTTCCAAAGTGAAGCAAGCTTGGAGAAAAGGAAAGGCAAGTCAAACCTTGGATATCAAGACTTACCAAAGTTATTGTCGTTGCCCTTGAAAAGCTGCTACTATTACTACCATTTGATGCCCTAATTAAATATCTCTTCGCCTATACATATTTAGCTATCTCAAGAGAAAAATATAAGAAAAGTTGGGGTGACAGACCAGCTCAAGTTAGAGCTTTAGTTTTAGAGATTTTTCTATCTTTCTTAAGTTTTCATTTGAGCATTGTCTTTAGTTTTCAAAACAATTTTAAGCTTGTGTACTTGTACTTTAAATCAAGTTCAATGTCAAGTTTTTGCACTTTAATTTCCAGCTTTTTAAGTTTAAGTTCTCTAAGCTTTCAATTTTTACCTTTGTTCTTGTTACAAGTTTAAGTTTCGGGTTACACAGTTTTTGATAATCTATTTCCATTTCCAAACTCTGTTTCTTGATCAATTTGAGTTATTTTCATGCAAATTTAGTCTTAGGAAGTTTAGATTATAGTATTTAATTTTAGGATTCAAAGTCTTGCAATTTTGAGTAGTTTTCACAACTTGTTTTCAGCATACACAGTTTCAGTTTTTCGTGTACTATTTCTAGAGAGTCTAGCTTTTGCTTGGTTTTAAGTTTTGTTTATTTGCATAATTAGGTTTAAAAATTCACAAGTTTAGTACTTTAATTTAGATTTAATTTTGCATTCTTCTTAAGTTCATAAACATTAAAAAAAATTACTTTTCTTACTTTCAAGGTAGTTTCAGTTTAGTGTTTAAGTAATTTGAATTTGCTGTGTTAGTTCTTTTAATTCAAGTTAAATTGCTTTCATTCAAAGTAGTTTCAATTCTTACATATTTAAGTTTGCGTTAGTCTTATAAAAGTTATCATTCTTGCTTATTAAGTTAATTTTGAGACTTTGTTTCAAGCCTTTAGTCTAATTTTTGTTTTGCACTTTAATTTCAAGTTTAAATTTTGTTTTCCATTCTTAATTTTAGCTTTATATCATTAGTTTAGATTATTATTTATCTATCTATTTGACTGTCTAAATATAATCATGGTGTGATAATTTTTGTACTTGATATCCTTTATTTACAATTCTTATGGGATGATGTTCTACTTACTCTTTATTACTTGTTACGACCCTTGTCTTTGTGGATTTTGCACAACAAACAATATCAAACATAGTAAAACCATTTGATAGAAATTCAAATCTATAGTAATTTGTATATAAATACAAATTTACACAAGTACCATTGAAGTTTAAAACAAATACTTGATTAAGAAGAATAATGATAAAAACTTAATTCCATCAAATGTTAGGAGCAAGTAGTAAATCATGTAGGATAAAGGTTTTTCTACCCGTATGCATAGCTTGCAGGTGCTAACTCTCTTTACTTCAATCCATGAATTGTTTCTTACATATATCCATTTTGTTTCACATGAAATTCAATGAAAATTCACGTACACATTCATCTCTCATGCTACATGGTTTGTGGCCGTTGAATCTATAATCCATAAAGGATGTGATTCAATTATTATAAAAGTATTAGAAACAAACATAGTGCTTTCATCATAACTTAAAAATGCTTTAAGGGTTTGTACCTTTTTTTGATTTATTGCATTCATGAGCAAAGTGATCCATTTTATCACAGTTAAAGTACTTCACACTCAATTTGTTTTTCTTAGTATGAGCCTTAGGACCATGTCTTTTGCCATTTTGGCCACTCTTTGACCTCTTAAGAGCTTTCTCCTTGTTCCTATCATGTGGCATGTGCTTGAAGTCTGAATTTTCCTTTGAACTAGTCGATGCCATATAAACATCATCACTAGGCTTAGATGCTTCTATATAATCTTCCTCTAGTTGAAAATGACAGGAAACATAATTGATAGTTCTTATACTCTCATTGTGGGTTAAGTGCACGTTCATGTGCTCCCAATTGCATAGTAAAAATTGAATTACAGCTTGAACCAGTTGTTCATCTATCAAAGTATGGCCAACTTTCTTCAACTTGCTTATCATGTTTGGCATTATGCTTAGGCCACTTTTTGTAGGTGTCAAACTTGATATTGAACTGCTTAAATTTAGTAATCGAATTTGCATCAAACTTTACATTTAAGGAACTTCACACCTCTTTGGCTATATCATGTTTTTTGAACTCATAAATGATATTATTTTTCATATTGCTAAGCAACATAATGTGTGCAATAGAGCTTTTCTGTTTCCAGGCCTTATAAGACTTAAGGCCTATCTTGTGTTGGGACATATTTCCTTCCTCGGACTCATCAAAGATATTGTTTATAACATCTAGAACCTCTTGTTTCTCTAGTACGTATTGGATGTTCATACTCTATATCTCATAATTATCTCCATTTAACTTCTCACCCTTATTTAACTTAGCGACAATGTTCTTTGAAGCAATAGCCGTTTCAAATTCGAAAGACATATGCACTAATTAATTTCTAACATTGCACACTTCTCATTTTGTCATAATGCCATAAATAAAACAATGACAATCATTCACATCAAAATGAAACCAAAATATCACTATGTTTATAATCAAATTTCTTGTTCAATGTGTTTGCTTGTCACTTACTCTATTTCATTACGCAAAATCAACCATTTTAAGATTGCACAATTCAATATCTTAAAACTCCCACTAATCCTAAGGTTACCATTAATGAATCAATAACATATATTGATTTTCATATAAACATCATATACATATTTAACACATGAACATGTTTCATACTAAAACATACCAAATGTTTATTAAACTATGTTCTTAATCAGCATGTATGACTTATCTAATGATATGATGGAATCTAAAATTTTTTTTATAGTTCTACATTCACATTGCACATCCGTAAAGGTCCAGCAATTTTGTATTTTCCATTGCGAAGACTTGAGCAAATGAAGAAGGTCGCACTCCTTTTGTCCCTCATTTTTTGTATTTTTTCATAAAATTCTTAATTAATGCTTCATAATCAGTATTCCTCCCCATAAACACCCAAATATCTTACAAAAAATTCTTTTGTTTAGGAGTCAAGAGTGTATCCTTTAGCATTGCATATTTGATCTGGTCATTTCTAATACGCATGCAACAATGCCAAATTAATTCTTTGATCATGCCATTAACCTTGATGATATGACTTACAATATCATCATCATTTGGATCTATTCGATATTGTGCCAATCCTATCGCCATCCATATGACTCTTAAAAATTGTGTCTTAATCCTCGTAATGATGGGAGACCTCATGATAACATTCATAAGTTTTGTAACAAATATAAGAAAAATCATGAATACATGAATAAACACAAGTCTCACAATGATTAAGACCCATCTTAATCATTTTTGTATAGTATGTCCTGCCAAAGTTAATTAAGGACAAAGAAATCATTTTCCTTAGAATAAAATTGAATGTTGTTTTCAAAAATTATATGGGGCAATCAAATGCCTAAAGTGGGCAGTCCATTACCTCATCATTTTTTACATTCTATTTTGGAAAAACAAAGGGGCAATCGACTACTTGATGAAATTCGATCATTGGTTTTAAAATTTTGCTTAAAACAATCAACTGGTTTAGTCGAGTATTTGAATGCCAACTTTGAAAATCAAAATTTCTTGATTCAAATTTACAAAACAACAATGATTTTCATCAAATTGTCTAAGAATCATCACAACAATATCAATTTATGTCAAAAACACACAAATTATATCTAACTCTTACGGATTTTCACAAGCATACAAGAATTTATCAACTTCTTTGTTGTGTTTTGTAAAGAACATATGAAACAAACCAAAACTCAAGTTGTAATATCTCTAATACCAATAATGAATAATATGAACATAATCATATATCGAATTACGAAAGATTTACTTGTTTAGAAGAAACAATTGTCAAAACAATTTACAAAAGCTATTGTTTGACTCGTTAGGAACAAGATTACAAAGCAAAAATTATTTGGTTCCACAATGTAAAACCTTCACACACCTAAATGTAAGAATTCCTTTTGAGAGTTTTCTATCTTATTATGATCTCTCTTTTTTCCTTTTTCTATTTCTCTTGGTGATATATATATATATATATATATATATATATATATATATCTTAAAATTGTAAATTAAATAATGTTAATTTATGTGCCTATAAATATTTAAAATAAGTAAAATTAATTCGTGCTTTGATGGATTATAAACTAATTCATAAAAATCTTTTCATGGATGTAGAGTTTTTATTTATAAATTAGACAAATCTTATTAATATTATAAAAAAAATGGAAATTCAGAAATATAGTAAACATATATATCTATTTTCCCTAGTTCAAAAGATTCTTCACATGTGTGCTTTTATATATTATAGATTATATTTATAATATATATTATGATATACTTTATATATGTGTTTATACTACTCAAAAAGTCTTACTGACATTACAAGTTAAATAATATCAACACAAATGCAAAAAATCACAAAAAAGTAATAAAATCATAATATCAAATAAAAATTCATGTTTTTAATTTTTATATAATAAATTAGATTAAAATTTACCTATTTTTCTTTAAAAAAAACTACCCTTAAGTAACTTTTTTTTTCTTTTAAAACACTTTTTTCCACATTTTTTCTTGACCCACATAGTGGGTGTGCATATTTTTAGTAAATATATTTATACAAATACTTATAAAAATGGATTAAATGCTTAGGGCTCTTTCAAATGGTTGATTAGCCCCATGTAGCACCATTTGGGCTTCAAACCACTATGGGTTGCTGTTGAATAGCATTTGCCGATGCAATGGAAGCCTCAGGCACGACACTAGAGGGTTAAGGCCCGATGGGAATTTCATTTTCCCATTATAGGTTCCCTCCTTCAATCTGGCCCCATTTCAGTTTTTTTTTTCTCTTAAAGCTACAGTGCAATGGGTTTTCAACTTTTTTTTTATTCTCCTTTTTCATTTTTTATTTAGAATTTTTTAATTAACCTTTTATAATAGATAATTTTATATGATTATTATATTATAAACTAATTAATAGATAGATAACTAAAAATTAAATAAATCAAATTATAATCAAATAAATTATTAGAAAATAAAAAAATTCATGGTTAAGTATACTAAAATATATAACTACATAAATAAATAGTAGTAATTGATATTTTAATATGAGTAACTGTATTATTATATTTTTAAAATAATTATTATTTTTATATAAAAATCTTATAAATAAATACATAAAAGCTAATAAATAATTGAATAAATAATAATGAAAATATTAATCCATTCATTTGTTAAAAAAAATAATTACATAAATGAAAAATATGTACATAATTAATTATATAAAACTAAATTTTAAATAATTAAGTGACCAATATACTTTGTCAAGTTTCAATATATTTAAATAGGAGAAGGATCAACTCATACAAAAAAGTTTTATACTTTTTTTCTAATCATTAATTTTAATAAATTCAAAAGATTAGATTAAACAAATTTTTTTCTTTTTCATTTGTCTCTCTCATCCCTTGAATCTATTAAAATTAATAATTAAAAAAATGTAAAATTTTTTAATTTTACACTAGTTATAAGTTGATCCATCCTCATTTAAATATATTAGGATCAATTTTTAACATAAGTGTTATTGGATCTGAAGATTATCACAATTTAGTATTTTTCAATTATTCATTAACAAATGTATTATTGGATATAAAAATAAATTTTATAACTTGCAATTTATTAACAAAAGCATTATTTGATATAAAAATAAATTTAATAATGTTTAATTATTTATTGACTAATTTCATAAACATCAAACATGCTATAAAATTTATTATATACAAATTTTAATCTAATATTTTCAATGATCATTTTATTTTTTACATTATTGCCACTACTATTTTGTCCTATCATTGATTTTAATTCCAATGTTTTAATAATCAATTATTTTATCTTTAATCTCAATGCTACAATAATTAATATCATCATTATAATAATTAATTTTATTGATCCACTGTTATTTTTAACTTTATCCAAAATAATCCCACCCCACCTCCCTTCCAATTAGAGTACTCCACTTCTATTAGGTTATAGTTAGTGCCAGTTAATAAAATGTCTGCCGTGACTTGCATTCAAGCCAAAGCTGAGGTGACTTTCATTGTAAACAAATAGATACAACCCATTTCATTCTAATTTTTAAATAATTTTATTTTTGATTTTTCATTCTATATAGCATTAATTGTTAATGATGTTATCAAGAAGCTGCTGCAAAAATATATCCAAGTGTCACTTCTTAACACTTGAAGGTTGAATTTATTTCGCCTTGCATCACAAGGCAATTTTTTTATAATTTACACAAAACTTATTATTATTTTCAAATTTTTTATTTTATTTTATTTTTAAAAATTACTTTGTCAAAGACATGGACAAAACAAAATTATTCATATTTGTTAAAAAATTATTTAATCATAATTATTAAAAGATGAAATCTTACTGATATTTTATAAATTATTATCTTAATACAATATTAAAACTACCAAGATTATTACTTTGATAATTTACACAAAATAATATTTGATTTTCATGTAATACCAACCACAATTATCTCTATCGTTATAATCATGCCAAATACAATGATCTTAAATCTCTCTCACTCATTGTAAGATCACAACAAACAGTTATAAAAAAAACTACAATTTCCTTATCATGACAACTAAAAACACGGCAATGGAATTGTAATCATTTCTGTGAAAGTATCACTTTAATCAAATAATCAGACTACAATTATCAGATGGAGCAGACTTGGTAAAGCATTGAAAATGGATGTGGTCAACACTAATAATCATGTAGTAACAAAGTTTTGTCTTTCTGAATTCCCTGACTCCCCCGTCCCGAAGTGGGAAACCCTCAATTTTATACGCCAAAACAAGTGGTTAAATATGAAACAATAACCTTCCCCAAGGCTCTAAATTCCCTTAAAATGATGGTGGAACCTGATTAAATGTAGAGATCTTCTAGCATCAATTCCTTCCCAAGTAACGATGTAAAACACTGTGGAGCAGAGGCTGAAAAACTAAGATAAATGGCTTTAACAACAGTATAGTGAGATTGAATAGAATCCAACAGATAATATTAACGAAGTGTACCAGTTAAGAATTGTATACTATGCAGCAGAAATTGCAGTATAGCCTTTTTCCTCAAGAACTTCGGCTAAGGAACTATCTCCTGTCTTTATGATTCTTCCATCCTCCTGAAAACATCAAATTGGAACATATTCTGATGGGATAACAAATGCTTTTAGTAATATGCTAAACTGATAGGTACTAGCATAATAAGAACACAAGATGAAATTTGAAGTATATACAAGTTAGAAATGGTGACTAAAAAAAAAAAGCAACAAACAAAGGACATTGGGAGTTAGGATATCCAGAATCTGGTTAAGACCAAAAATCAAGGAACTCTCTTAAGCTAAGCAGAACAAGTTCTCAACTTTATTACATCTGATACTGTTTCAAAATGCTCCCCATGCCTAATTAGAGTATACAAAGAGGATTAATGGTACATAATCTATGAATCAAATTCGGACAGACTCAATCCAATAGGGCATCACTTTGTTAACAACAATTAGAAACAGAAGAGAAAGGTTGAACTATGAAACATAAGTTAACTTGCTGATCACTTGAAATCATGAACGTGGGCCAATGTACACATAGTTTATAGTTCAGCCAATACCTCTGCTGCCCACTATTATGTCAGTTACTGACTTATGTTAGAGTTTGATATCTTTCTAAAACTTTAAAGGATGTCAAAAAGGACCAACCATACATTTTACCAAGAAAAAGAGCATTGTGAAAGTGTTGGGGTTTCCCACATTCAAGCCACATTCACTACTTTCCCATGGAAAATGAAATCAACATGCAAAGAATATCTACATTATCACAGTTTTGAATTTTTAAATGACTCACCATAATATGGATGCATGTCGGTTTTATAACCTCCAACAGCCGTCGATAATGAGTGATCATCAAAACAGAGTTCTTAGGAGTCAAAAGTCCATTCACTGCTTTTGCTACATCTCGAAGAGCATCAACATCTAAGCCAGAATCAATTTCATCTAGTATAGCCAAGTCTGCCCCAAGAACCTATAACATTAAAAAAGTAAATATAGAGATGAGAAACAAAAATGGTTTTCCTAGGGATTGCATGGCATCTTTTTTATTTTTTATTTTTTGTTTTCTGTTTTTGTTTTATAGATAAATTTAATTATAAATAAAATTAATTACAGGGGTTTCAATTACCCCCTTGAAATCCCACCTAGATAGGTGTTTTTTCAAATACACTTAACTCTCCACCCAATTTGACCCCACCGGGCTCACCTAAACCCCAAAAATGAAAAAAACAAAATATTATTTTTTCAACTCTAATTTGTACATGTTTTTTATTTTGTTCATATTGTTAATAACATCTACACATTTTTACAAATCTAAAGAAACTCATACTGCATAATTTTTTTATATAAATATAAATAAATTTATTTTTAATATCATTATTCTTCTTTTATAATTATTATTTTATCCCCCCAAATCCCAACCAAAATTTCTTTCTAGACAATATTTATCCAAACAATGCAATTATGAATGCTACATTTTGAATTGCTACATTTTAAAATACTTCCCTTTCAAACTTCCTTATCCAAATGCACACTAAGAAACAAATAGGAAAAAATCATAAACAAATTAGAAGACTTTTTCTTTATGAGAAATTAGGGACCAAATAGTTTGAAGATTTAAACTGATGGATAGAATGTTCCCTAGATTTCACAATTATAACTCAATATCTCTCTCTTAGGGGAGAAGGGCAGGATGGATTTGAACCCAGGGCATGTTGTCTACCACAAGTGGTTGGTGAGTACTGATTCAAAAGGAGTTGGCCTAAATACTATATTCTTGGTATGTAAGGAAACATCCATGGTTTGTGGGCTGTAAACAACAATTCTAAGTTCTAACAAGAATCTGCCATTGCAACTAGTAAATGAAGACAAAGACAATACAATTAATCAGCATAAAGATATTAATCAGCACAATATATGAAATGCACAAAACCATTCCACAATGAATTACCAAGAAGAAATCATATCATATTACCGCAAGCTGCAAAATCTCATTGCGCTTCCTTTCACCTCCACTAAATCCTTCATTGACATTTCTGTTAAGGAAGTCAGTCTTCATGTTCACGAGATCAAGTTTAGGATATATGTAAGCATAGAACTGCAAGAGAATAACAATGTGTAAGTATTACAAATTTATAATCAATAACAAAATGAGAATGATTATTGTGTTTTCCTTATATTAGGAGAGATAACCATATAGAATTAGCTTAGCCATGGCAAATTTTGATCTTTTCATACAAACATTGTTATTGATTAAACAAATCTCAACACTCGGATGGATCTACCCTTTGAAGTACGACACTCAAAAATATTGGAAAATAGGAAAATTTGAAGAAAATTTTCCTCTGTACAACCCCAAAATTTTCCACGGACACCCTTTCTTCAAACAAAATTGGTAAATCTGTCGGCAGTTTTTTATATCTATTATAAGCGGACACCTTTGATAACAAATTCTTTTTTATGAGATGAAAAGGTGGAGGGGAGCTAATATACCTCAAGTGGACCAAGCTCTGGCTCACCAAGTTTTTTCATTCGAGCATTGTATGCCATGTGCAAAAAGTCGATATTGTTCACACCCGGGATCTCAACAGGGGACTGGAAACTCATAAAAAGTCCGGCAAGAGACCTTTCCTCCGGCTCCATGTCAAGCAAATTCTCTCCCTTAAACACAACATTGCCTCCTGTCACCACATAATCGGGATGCCCAACAAGAACCTACAATACATAAGTTTTATCCAACACCTTTTAATAAACAATTCATGAACCAGTCTGATTTCACCTAATTAGCTCGAAAATTTTAAAATTTAGCAGGATTAAACAAATATTACAAGGATTATTGGTGAAAATAAGCCAAAAGATTATTAAAATTTAAATACATGCGAAAAAAATTACTAACCTTTGAAAACGTACTCTTCCCCGAGCCATTCTTTCCCATTATAGCATGAATCTAATCCAAATTAAAAAAAATTAAATTTTTTAAAATTCTGGTCTAATGTATGAAAATTCATTCATAGACATACAAATTAAAGTAACTCTCAAAAAATAGATAAAAATAATATTTTGTAGACCTCTCCTTGGTGAACGACGAGGTCTACACCTTTGAGGATTTCCTGTTTGGTTTCAGTAATTACGGCAGTTAAACCTTTGACTTCGAGAAGAGGGGTCTTGGAATTATCAAGACCATCCATAGAGGTGGGAGATTCGACGGTGACGGACCTAGGAGACGGCAAGTAAGTGGAGTGGAAAAGGGAAAGGCGAGTGAGAGGTAGATGTCGTGGAAAAAACAGGGAAGGGGAAGGCAAACGTTTTGGTGTTAAGGTCGGAAGAGAAGGCAGTGGTGGTGAAGCAGCGCACTGAATTTGCGAAGCCATAGGCAGAAATAATTCTGTTTCCCTCTTTTTTCTTTTCTTTTTTATAAGGCGAGGTCTTACTCTTGTCACGTGCTCATTGTGGCTGCTACAATTCCATACTTCTGCAACTAGAAGTCTGGAAGAAGTCTAGAATAGTACAACTTTAACTTTGTTCTCTAAAATATTTGACTGTTAAATTAGTAATCAGTCCAAGGATTTTTAAGAAAATTGTGAAAATCGAAATATATTTTAAATTATAATATTTAATTCTGTGAAAATTAATTTTTTTTATTCTTTTTAATTTGAATCAAGTATTAAATATTTTAATTTGATTTAAATAAATTTGTTTCAAATTAAATTCATATTATTTTATTTAAATTAATTTAATAAAAATTAAATTAGATTAATTCAATTTTAATTCAATTAAAATGAATTCGATTTTTAAAAAAAAGTTTAAATTTAGATTAATTTTTAAAAATTTAAAACATTATGAACTAATCAATATAATTGAATCCAAGGTATCGAATACATTATAATTCCTAATTTATCGAGCACCATTACTTACAGAGAATAGATACAGAATTTTTTGGCTCTATTTTGCGTTTCATTTTTTATATTTATTTTTGAGTAAACAACATGTTTAATTATTTGAGATTTTTTATATTTTTTTGTTTACAAAATTTTTATTTTTGTTTTGTTTTCAAAATTAGGAAAATACCAGTGCTAAGTGACAGGATTAAAATTATTAGAAAATATATTTTCTTCCACTTAATATTAAAAAAATACTCTTCATGCTTTTGTTATATCTATTTTTGTTAAGTGTTTGATAAATTTATATTTTCAGAAATTTAATAAATAAATAAAAGAGCTAAGAAATGAATTACTATTGGAATACCGTATCATGTCTAGTCACAAATTTTTTATTATTATACATCTAACTAGTTTATTATTTGTATGTTACACGAATTAAATGTTATCTATTAAATATATATGTAAACATATAATTAATATAATTTAATCCTTAACACGTTCAAGACATATATAAAATAAATATATTAAAGATTCAATTATAGGGAAATTAAAACTTCTTATAAAAATTTAACAAAATTCTAAATATTACGATAAACAATGCTATTGAGCCAGAAGGAGATTAAGTTATTTAAAAAGAACAAAATTTTGATATAATTGCTAAGCCAACAACCAAAGCAATAAAATTCTTAACACTACTAATAAGCCACAGCCTTTCATAAATGCCTGTCTCAAAACACTAATGTGGCATTGAATGCAAAACAAAAGTCTCACTTAGCAAGTTTAAAAAAAAAAGTTTCACTTAGCAAGCATACCATTTCACAATTCGCTCTCTAATGAAATTTTTGGCATCGAAAAAGAGAAAATAAAAAAGTAAAAACTAAATTATACGAGCCAACTTTACTTCTCACTACTACAAAATGTCTAATGAGATAAAAGCTATAAGGTGTAGAAAATTATGTGACAACAATGGATTAAAAAGTTCATGTAAGTATTGTTGATCGGATAATTGTTTATTGTAATAACAATAAAGTAATCGCTCAAGCTAAGAAACCAATGGCTCATCAAAAATCTAAATATGTATTGAAGTAATTAGAGATTTAAATATGTATTGAGGCAATAATATTTGAAAAACTCTTTGTTTGCTAAAACAAATTTGATGATCTATTACTTAATGCTAAGTGAAGTCAAATCTTATTTTTTATACTTAAGTCAACCTAAAACACAAGCGTGCGAACATTAGAATAATAAGAATGATTGATTACGTAAGTTAAAGAAAAATAAAATAATAAAGTAGAATGTTGAAAATATGCTCTGTATTTACTGAAATAAAAGTATTTGATGGTATACAAATGAGGGTGGAGCAATCCTTTATTTATAGTTGAAGCTCTAGCTACACTTAATGACAATATCTCTAGAATAAAATAAAGGCTAAAATCAAAGAATTACAAAGATTACAATCAATCAAAATTCTAACTCCTGAATTCTAGGTCAACCAAATCTACTAAGAAGCTTCTACTGATCCTTTAAGCTTCCAGAAGATTCACTTACGTATCTCCCAACTTGGACCCTTCTGGATGTGGTGTGGGCAGCCTGCAGGCCAGGCCTTGACAACAAAAGAGATAATCTACTATAGCCAAAACTAATTATTGTGTCCATTTAATTTTTTGATTGATTTTGACTTTAATGAGTTAAAAAAATTTTAAATTTTGTTGCTATTACTTTGTATATTAATACACAATTCTCTTCTAGTAATACTAGAACTTTGTTAATATAAATTATACAACTTGAAATCTTGTCAATATAAATTTTACAACTTGGAGCTTTGTCAATAGATAAAATTATTTATTTTTATTTATATTAATATTTTAAATATTTTAAATATTATTTCTATTCTTAAAATATTATTTCTATTAATACAATAATATTAAAATTAGTAATATTTATTATTAAACTATTGAAATATTAATACTATTATTTCATATGGAAAGTATTTACTATTAAATAGTAACAAGTATTATTTATTTATATGTATTATTAAAGTACATTTGATAATAAAATAAAAAATAATATATTTTAAATTTAAAAATACTAAGAAATGATTAAAAATATTATTTATTATTAAAATAATATAATAATTTTTTATTGAAATATTAAAAATATTTAGTTTTAATAATATACAAAATACAATATTTAAAATTATAATATTAGAAAAATTATAATATTAATATTTTAGTATTTTAAAAATTCCAATTAAAATTAAAATATTTTTATTAATATAATAATATTTTAGACTAGATCAAATTAAGTCTGAACTAAAACAATCATGTCCAAAATCTTGCTTGAATAGAATTATAAAGTATTTAAAATTAAAATATTAGAAGACTTTTAATATTAATATTTTAAAATTAGTATAATTAAAATTCAATAAATATATTTTTATTAATATTATAATATTACAAATCGAGTCAAAATAAGTTTGAACTAAAAAAATAATTTTCAAAATCCAATTTGAGTAGAATTATATTCACAATTTGATAAGTAATCTTACTTATAATTTTCTTTCAAAAATTATCTTATGCTTTTTAAAAGAAGAAAATAATTTTAAATTTATTATTAAGTCATTTCCATTGACCAATTAATTTCCTATCAAATATAAAAAAAAAAAAAGCCTAAATCATATTTTAGAAATTATTTTCTGCCTAATATATATATATATATATATGTTACTTTTCTTTTTCAATACAAAGACCCACCGAATCCATGTTATAAAAGATATCTCTCATAGCCCTCTCTCTAGTTTCAAGAGTCTAACTCTAACCTGAAAATTTTTGCATTAAAATCTTAAGCTCAAATTTATAGAATGTTCTTATAAAGACAATATTTTTAAAATCTGGACGCAATGATACTCGTATATTTACAAACACTTTTCTTGTTTGAGGGGACTAAACAACGTTGAGACATTCTCATGTTTTCATAAATTTGTTGGAACCTTATAGCAAGAAACAAATAGGAGATCATTACATTAATTATATTAAAAATAAAAAATACGACAAAGACCATTTATGAGTGACTTGAGCAATATGGCACTGTTATTTATTTACACAATTGACAATTCAATACCGGTAATTAAGGTATCTTGGACATGCCCATGGAAAATGTGGAAGCATCCATTGAAGATACTAATCATCTGCTCAAAAACTAGGAGAACCGATTCAATCAAAATTGAAAGGGAAAGCTAACTTACACTGTTAACTTGTCAATACAGAGGTGGTCATGCTTTTCACTGTTAACATCTTAAGACAGCCATGTGTAACTCTATGATAGCATACAAAAGCGACAAAGAAGCTTGCATAAATATTAGGCTACATACTAAGAGCCACCTGAATTGTTGGTAGAATACTAAATTCTTTATTTCATCTTGACAACATCAAATATAAAAGAAAATAATAGGGTACATAAACCAGACTTCTTCAATGGAATTTGCATGGTATGCTATGAACTAGGATTTGCAACCACTATCCATGTGATGAAAATCAGCACTTTTCCAGCCTCCTTCATCTGTCCTCTCAAAAACCCGTGGTTGCCTCATGGGAAAAGTTGTTTTCCAATCTGGATGCTTAATCAGATAGTTCCAGACCCTGCAGAAAACAGGTGCAATATCATTTAGAATATAACTCATTTCCTTGCAAGAAAAAACTATGCAAGCCATCCCAAGACCAGATTTTCTAGTTGATTATCAATCCAACTCACAAGGGCAATATCATACAGAGACATTCTGTCTATGTTGTCATGGATTGCACATGCCTGGAAGGTTTTATCCTCAAAATCATACCATCCTATCCATACATTCTTTTTTCTTCTCTCTCTCTTACCTCGGTTTAGTTCATGACTGGTTAAAATTTTGGATTATTGGGATTAGACATAAATTGGCATCCAAAATGCATATCACTTAATTCTAAACTAGAAGGGTCTTAGCTTAACCTCGATTAATTGCTAGCATCCTACAGCCAAATTAAGATACTAACCAAGGCAAGGGCAAATGTATAACAATATGTAACAAGCTATCAAAAAAAAAAAATCATATGTAACAAATATAGAGAACCATAAACATGAACACTTCCTTTCAAGACGTGCTCACCTTCTTTCATTATCCACAAAGTCTGGACCCTCAGCAGAAGGTGAAGTAGAGTGTCTAGCAAGGATTTCAGAGTCAGAAAGACTTTGCAGTGACAAAACAAAATTTACTAGGCGTCTGGTCCTATGTCAACAGAAAAAACATGAGCAAAAACAATAAATCCAAGTTCATCACATGGTATAAGCATATTTATTTAACTTTACACAAAAATAAATATAGTTAAGTTCAGAGATGTATAATGCAAAATTAAACAAACACAGTAGAATTGCTATTGTCAAAAATAGCTGAAATTGTAAGTTGTTAAATGATTCTACCAACTGCAAGGAGCAATAACAATTCGATCAGTTTTAGTGTCATAAGTATCCAGTAATTTCCCATGCCAACTGGAGTCTTCATACGAAGCAGAGACTCGAAGTCTCCGGACAATTTCATCTGGACATCGTAAAGTTCTATCAAACCTGGCGGGGATGAGGGATCCAGAAGAAGGTTCTACCTGAAAACATGCAAAAGAAAATAATGTATGATATGTTTATAGTGTAGCAAGTAGGTTCTTGCCCTAGTTTTCTATCTCTTTTATTTATTTATTTTTTGGTTTGATTTTTAAAGGAAAAAACTGTTAGTAGTCAGATTAATATATGTCAACGAAGAAGATAAAACATGTGTGTTCCGTATTCAATTTAACTTTTTTTTAGTTTAATTTTTTAAGACAACAGAGTAACAGAAATGTTACTTTAAAACTTATGTGCCAATAAGAACTAATGTGTAATTTATAATTTTTTATAAAATTATTTTCCTCTTGAGATGAATGTAATTTGATTTTTCTTTTTCTACTTTAAAACTTATTTTATCATCAAAATTCAAGAAGTTAAGCATTTATTTTAGTCACTAACAAAAGCATTATATAAATTAATTTTTTTTACATCTTTATTTTAATTATTTAATTATTAAAGTACTTCAATAAAATTTTCTTTTTTGGTAATTTCAATACTTTATAGTCCTTTAATAAAAATGCTATCAAAAACCTTTTCACATTTTATAGCACTTATGCATTAAATTTGCCAAAGGCTATTTTAACTTCTCTTTACAGCACTTGTTGAACAACTTTACTCAAACAACACTTTTTATATAAGCTCTAGCTGGACCAAACATACCCTAAAAAGTTTCAACAGCACAAGCATCTAGACGCATAATCTGAAACACAGCATCTTACCGTCAGACTATAAGAACCTTCCATTTTCCCTTGTAGTGAATTTAAACATATTATAGTTCCATTCAAAGATTTAATGACTGGTATACTAGTTTCAATACTTAGCTATTTCAAAATCTTGAGCTGCTAAAAAAATGGATACAGTGCTTCACTAAGCTCTGCAATTCCATTTTCCATTTTGAAAATAAGGAATTGTCAAAGCTTGAACTTACCAGGAACCCATTGAAAATGGGATACGCATTTCTTTGAGAATCCCTTTTGGTGTTATGTCCAAGAACACATAGAGTCTGTACATGAAAATTTTCCTGTCTTTTCTGCATAGTTTCAACTATTTTTCTACACAAAGGAAAGGAAAAACCATCCACTCTCGCATTCCCTTCTGATATAGTGCTGTCGTTAGCATGCTGCCAAAAAGGTCAAGATATTCAACTTAATCATTTGTCTTTTGAGCAGGTAACAAACAACAATATCTCAGGAAAATCAACAACAAGTGAGAAGGCCAGACATTAGGTGAAACATCTTCAAAACCACCAACTAAATGCACCTGCATTTTAACATTTAAAAGATTTAATTCAAGAAAAAGTAATACATCTCAATTATGAAAAATCACCAACAAATTAACAAAAATAAGGGCATATAGTTGAGAATACATCCAAATCAGCATCAGAATTTTGATCAACAACTAGTGATAACATCTGGATGAAGCCAATATCCACAGATTTTGGAGAATCCATATGGGCAACAGAGGTTCTGAATTCAAATCACAAAATCAGAATTACAGATCCAATAGAAAATATTCGATCAAGCAATTCTGAACTTTCTTGCATATTCTTACATCCCATTTTTCCGATTCCGAATGACGAGACCCACACAAGTTGTTGCTTCATCAGTGCCAATGTACTTTCAATGCAAGGAAGAAATAAGGTGAAGGCAATCAATAGAACTATAGAATCAAGAAGAAGAGAGGTGGGGTGAATCAAGGCAGAATATGTCTAGTAAAGATGTGAATAACACCCCCCCCCCCCCCCCCCCCAAACAAAAAAAAAAAATTCCACACCTAGAAAAGGCACAAAGCTCTTGAAGGAGTCACAAATTTACAATGAGATAAGCAGCATTCAAGATCAAGTCTACAAAATAATGATGAAAAGTTTATGTTCAGTTGGGTTTTACAAAGGGGAGCAGAGGACCATGGAATTTTAGCAAAGGAGAGACAATGACCAAATATCCATAGTGTCTCACTTGCTAATCATCATCTTAAAGAAGATTAAAAAGCCCATGGGATTTTCAGAAGATTAAATGAAATAAAAATACAATAAATGACATTGCCATCAGTCTTTTAAGCCTTCAGATACCAATTTTCCCTTAAGCTAAAACAGACAAGCAAATTGATAGCTTTTCTAGTGGAGACATTTGGGTCTACAAGATTCCACTCACCATGAAATATAACTCCCAACCGATGCAAGAAAATTAATTGACTAAAAACTGAGGCATAACATTTCGGGTTGAACATGACAGATAAGAATCTAAGATTTTTGTCTACTACATGTCGTATTACAAAGTTATTAGAAACAGAAAACATGGAGTGATTACAACTGATGGAAATCTATACGAATGAAATGCAAAAGACGGTATCTGAATCATTAACATTAAGCAGGTAACGAATTTGATAGGCGATTTGCAGGAAGTCGAGAAAACATACATGGACAAGTGCAGGATCAACAGTAGCGTATTCTCTCTGGAATAAGTAGACGTATTTAGGGTTGTTTGATGATGTTGTTAACTCGGAATCCATGGATGCTGAGACTCTCCGCTCCTGGATAGACTTGAAAGAATGTGTTGCAGACATTAGAATGGGGTGTTCCATCAATGCCACCAACAAATCTATTGGCTGTTCACAAAAAAAAAAATTGTATATATTCATGTGACAAAAGAAAGATATGTTGCCTTGAATTCATTATGACATTATCCATTGAAGGAAAATACCTGAGACTGAGACGGCATTGAAGAAGAAGAAGAAGAAGAGTTGGGAGAGAAGGGAAGTCCACCCACAAAAATCATGATGATTCAGCTCAACAATCAAATCCTTCACTTCTTTTAGCACCCAAATCAAAAAAAAATTTTGGTGGCACTAAATGGAATACAATTGACTATTGAGAAATCTTGAAAAAGAAAATAGAAAATAGTTGACACAAGTGGAGAAGTGCGGTGAAAAAAGAAAACACTGCAACAAGAGTTTGGTGCTTTGTAGAAGATGAAGGAAAGAGGGAAGAAGGAAGGAAAGAGGGAAGAAGGAAGAAGGAAAAGGAAGGCAAGGTTGTAAGCGGAGGAAAGGGAGGAAGTAGCGGGCAGGATGTTGTCGGCAGCTGAAAAAGGAGGTAGTGGTGTGTTGTTGGTGACGGGAGGGTTTGTTTTTTGATGCTCTGTAGTCCGGATGCTCTGAGTCTTCATAGATACGTTGTATTTATTTCGTATGGTTGACTAATAAACTTGATTATAGTAACTATTATTAATTAATGAGTAATTTTTATGATATAATGTTGTAATATATTCAACTAATAATATGATAGTTATTAAATAAAATTTTAATTTATTTTTGTATTTGAACCGATAATGTAATTGATCAATTTTAATTAATATGTTAAGAAAGCTCTTTGCTTTGACCTTTATATATATTCATAACTTTAATTTTGAAAGGTAAAGAGTAGTTCTTTCTTCTTCTTTTTTATGCGAACTATTGATTAAAGCTTAGAGGATGATATCGAAAAACTTGTAATCATTTCGTAAATCTCGATTAAAGAGATTGGGCTCTTGTTATTTTTAGGTCAATTTTGGTTTTTGTTTAAAATTGTATTAGTGACTAAGTGGATGTCACTAACCATTTATGATTGTGTGGATGTCGCCTTTAAAGCTTGATTTAAGCTTTTAAAGTTTTGGGTTTTTTAAACCCATTTCGTTTTTTAGTTTTTGGGCTCCAAATTTTTGTTTTATTGTTGTAGAGCTTTAAGGGGATTGAAATCTAGCTTTTTTTTTTTGGTCCAAAATCACGCGAAAATGACAAGTTTGAGTCCGATCAAATCGAATCAAGTCAAAAACCCGAATTGCATGTGAAACGGGTGAAGAAAATACATGCCTGACGGTTTGTGTGAGGCAAGTCCAGTGTTGTTTTAAGTCGGGCAACAAAGGTTTGGTGCTTTGTAGAAGCCGAAGGAAGCCGAAGGAGAGAGAGAAGAAAGAAAAGGGAGAAGGAAAAGCAAGGTTGTAAGTAGAGGAATGGGTGGAAAGAGGGGGCAGGATGTTGTCAGTAGCTGAAAAGGAAGGTAATGGAGGATTGTTGGTGATAGGATGGTTTGTGTTTTAATGATCTGAACTCCGAATGCTATGAGTCTTCATAGATACATTGTATTTATTTTGTATGGTTGACTAATAAAGTCATTATATATTAAATTATATTAATTATTATTAGTTAATGAGTAATTATTATGATATTATGTTATAAAATATTCAAATAATAGTATGATTATTATTAAATGTGACCTTAATTTAATTTTGTATTTAGATTTATAATAAAATAAATCAATTTTAATTAATATGTTAAGAAAGCTCTCTACTCTTATCTCTATACATACATACGCACACGAAAGTCAGCCTATTAAGTTTATAACTCAGTTTTAAGAGACAAAAAGTAGTTTTCTCTCATTTTATCGTGCAAGCTACTGATTGGAGCTCCGAAGACAACATTGGAAAGCTTGTAATCATTCCGTAGACCTCGATTAAATTGAGCTCTCATCATTTTCAGGTCAATTATAGTTTTTGTTTAAAATTGTGTTAGTGACGGTGAGTTCTAGACAAAACTAGAATCATATTTAACGGTGAACAAAAATCAGTTTAAATCGATTAAATTGATCAAAATCGAATAAATTCGATTGAATCGATTTGATTTATCCGATTTTAATTATAATCGATTTTTTAAATTAATTAAATTAATTAATTCGGTTAGCTTTCAATTTTTAAAATTGATAATTGTACTGATCGAATTAATCGATTTTTTAATAATTAAAAATAAAAAAATTGAGATAAATATTTTTATTTATTTTTTTTGGTAAAATATTATTGAAATTATTAAATTTTTTAGTAATTTAGTTTGAATAGTTTGAATTTTATTGAATTGAATTTATGATTAAATAATTATTCATGATAGAAAAAAAAATAATAAAAAATATCGATTATTTAATCGAACCGACCGAATCGAATCGATTTTAGTAGGTTCGATTATGGTCGGTTATTTAATAATATTTGATCAGTTAGATTATTAATTAAATAAAAATCGATTAAGTCGATTATTGATTTTTTCAAATCAAATCGATCGAATTAATCATTTACTCACCTCTAGTCATACTTACCATAGATGTCACTAACCATTTTTTATTGTCTGGATGTCGCCTTTGAAGCTCGGTTTAAGCTTTCGAAGCTTTGGGTTTTTGAAACCCATTCTGGTTTTTAGTTTTTGGGCTCCAAATTTTTATTTTGTTGTGTAGAGTTTAAAGGGGATTGAAATCCAGCTTTTTTGGTCTAAAATCGTATGAAAATGATGAGTTTTGAGTCTGATCAGGTTGAGTCGAGTCAAAATCTCGAATTGCATGTGAAATGGGTGAAGAAAACACTTACCAGAAGGTGTGAGTGAGGCAAGTGCAGTAGTTTTTTTCATTCGGGCATGTATAATACACACTACCACTCGTCTAACCCGTGCATGATGCGTGTGTTACATGTTACACACGCTATAGATAGTTTGTTAAATGCATGTAATACAAGTGCCAAATACACTCTCTTGGCGCTTGTGTCATTCACGTCAATAAAAAAAAAATTAAAAAAAAGGGCAATTTTGGGTCGAAGTTGCTGGAACCATTCAATATGAGCCTGATTTATTTTCAAATTTGGGCCAATTTCCTTTTAAATTTTGGGCCACTTTAATTTATTTGTAATTTGAGCCATTGTTTTTAATTAAGCCAATTGGTATTGAAATTAAATTTGATCATTTTTTATTTTTGGATAATTTTCTTTAAGGGCCATTTAATATTAAGTCATTTGGTGAAAATTAAAAGGTTTTATATTATTATTGGGTTATTTTGATTAGGCCAAATTTAATAATTAAATTCTAGAGTTTAGGCTAATATAATTTAAATACCAGTTATGTCATTTAGATTTAAGCCATTTTGTTGTAATTAAAATTTTGATTTTTCGTTTTAAACCAATTTGCTGAAATTAAATTTTAGGCTTAATTTAATTGTTTTTTTTTTCATTTTAGTTAAGAATTTGGTAAAATATTTTGGCTCTAAAATTAATGATTCCATTCTATAAAAATTTTAACCCAATTAAATGGATGATAAATGAATTATTTGGATATTTTGGTTAGCCCATTTTCAATAATTAAAATTTACCATTCCGTTAATAATTCATTTAATTTTGTAAAAATCCATTTGATTAATCAAATTACCTTATTATTTGAATATTCATGAACAATTGAATAAATTGATTTTGTTGGACCTAATTTTTAGTATTGCTTTTGGTGTAGCATATTTATATTGTAGTTAAATTTTTGTTTGATAATTTTGTGAATATTCTTAAATTACAAAAATCACTAATCGGATTGATTAAAGTCCACCTATCATGGGAGTAATCATGTAGATTTTCAGGATTTTTTTGGTAATTTATTTCAAACAATAATAAAGCAAATCCCTTATGATAATTGCAATATTTATTGAGGTCTTTTAAAGTGATAAGACCTTTCCTACCAATTCATTATTGCCTTGAAAGATGCTTGGGAAGAAAAGGATTTTGGTTGGGGTATAATACGATTTAGCTACCTTGTTGGTAGCAAGTTACTACAGGGTTATATCCGACCAATTTTGTACTATCCTTCATAGTATATTCTAGGAAAACCCTTAAATTTTGGAATTAATAGAATAGCCTTCATGGCATGATTTTGTTTTACATACATGATATAGTTTGAGTTATTCTATATAGCCTCTAATCTAGGTTGTGTTTTTACAACTATCATTTAATAGGATCATTTTGATAAATGGTGTGAATCACTTTCTACAGTTTTGGCCATAACAAATTCAAAAATAGCCTAGAGAGTTTATCACCTTTAATACCCACTCAGGTGATAAGCTCACATTATTGAGCTCGATTGAGGACAAAAGGATAGTGTGCTTCCTAAAGACACTCTAATTAGAATTGTTTAATGACAAATAATTATACCATTAGTGAGCACATTAGATAAAGTGTTTTGCACACTGATAATTAAGCATGCCATTAGAGATCATTTTTGTAAAGTTCCATAAGGATAAAATATTGAACCATATATATAGTTTACCACAACCATATTGGATGGGGTAGATGGTTTTCATAAGCATATTTTGAAAATGACTAACATTGTAATACGAGACTAGTTTCTACTGTGATAAATTTTTAAATTGCTTCCTTCTAGGTTAATAGTGTGAAAGCCGCCTATAAAGTACAAAAGATAAACATGGAATTTAAATACTATGAGTGCTGTAACCATTTAAGAAAAAGAGATATAATAAGCCGACAATTACATTCTATTTTCTAAATGATACCTTAGCATAATTGCCAAATGAACCATTACTGAGAAATATCCCATTAAAGGTTAAAAAGAAAAAACTTGTGAAGCCCATTTCCCATTTCGGTTTCATGAATGTCTCTAAATCATGAAATCAAAAAAATTTAGAAATGTGTGCCACTTTTGGTATAAATCAGGCATAAGAGGCAAATTGTAAAAATTTTCTAAATTGAAAAGTAAAGTAAGGTATTCTATTAGCTTTTTTCGTTTGAATCCAATATAGATATTATGCCTTCTACTTTTCGTGGTTAGATATTATTGTTAGTGTAGAATAAGCTAAATCCAATAATTGGCAAGCAACAGGGGACCAAATTAAAGGAAGATAATTGTGAACATAGGCAATCTTCTTAAGTTATGCTTATTGTAAATGATGTAATCATTGGTTGTAATCTTGGTAAAATAGATGTGAAGTTTACCATGTTGTGGCATAGGCATTGAGACATTTCAAATTTGACATATAAGTAGATTGTATTAAAAGAAATCTCATTATTAATATATAGTCATGATTAGCAAATATAGAGAAGTTTAGGAACTAACTTAAGAATTGACTTATAGCAACAATTATTGAACGTTTCAAACTATTATTTTCAGTGCATATAAGCTCTTTATCATCCTTACTGAAGACCATTTAGAGTTCGATCATGTGGAGTGAGAAATCTAATTATATGAAAGCCTTAAAGTTTTTAAAAAAATAAAAAAAAATTAGCTATCAAATTTTCAAAAACATAAAACTAAGGCAATAAGATTAGACATAGGTGATGAATACAGTGGTCATTATGACGAAACTATGTGCAATCTTGGACTAATCTGTTGAGTCTTCTGCAAGATTTTGGTATTGATGCCTAGTATGCTATGTTTGGAATATCAAAAGAGAATAAGGTTGCAATAAGAGGCAATCACACACTTTTGTACATAATGTGGTATATGCTAAGTCATTTCACATTTATGGATTTCATGTAGAATGAAGTCTTTAAGATTGCAACATTCAATCTAAATAAAGTTTCAAGCAAAATCAATTCTTAAAATCGTTATGATTTATGGTTAGACAAAAAGTCATTTTCAAGGTTGCTTTTCCAGCTTAGGGTTGTAATATAGATTATAGGTCCACAACCCACAATCAAGGAAACTCGATTAGAAAGCTATTAACAAATTCTGTTGGTTATTGCATTGGCTTCAAAGATTCTAGATTTTGTCATCTATTGTATAATACTAGAATTATTAGATTTAATTATGCAATCTATTTAGTTGATGACTTAGATAGTGAGAGTATTAGGTTTTGAACTTCACAAAGTCATTCTTATGAAAAATATGTTGTTATTGTGCTAGTCCCTCATGTGATTTAGCTATTGATGAAAAATGCCATAAATGGTTAAATCAACAATTAATCCCTATATTATTGTTTCTAGAACTACACTTTAACTTATAGAAGAACATGATTATATTGTTCATGTGTTTTTTGGTTTTGTTGTATTTTAGGAGGCTTTTGGTGAGGGTACCTCTTCGGGTTGGATGTTTGTCAAGTAGTATGAGATTGCATATGTGTTGCATAATTATGTATGGGATCAAAATGAATGACCATATCTTTGAAGTCCAATCAATTGTTGATAGACTTATAAGGTTGAAAAGGTACTTCATAGGCCAAGTAGAAATGTTTAAGCTAAGTTTGTGATTTAGGACTTTAAACAAAAAAAGGAATTGGGTGTAAAAAAATCCTTTTATCCTAGTTCTACCATTGGTTCTTTTAGAATCTTTATAGTATTGGTGGCTTATTCTGCTTTAAGCTACATTAGCTAGACGTTAGGACATTTAAATGGAGTGACCTAAAGGTTTTATGGTTTTCTATAATGGAACATTTAGTTTATAAACTTGAAACGTTCATTTGTGGACTCAAAAGGCATCCATTTTGTAATATTTGAAGTTTATTGAGATTGTCATTATAAGAAAAATGTTATTGATCAAGCACATGTCTAAAGGTTAGTAGGAGTAGCAATGTATTTCAGGTGCTTTACATTTTGATAATATCATATTAGTAGTCGTAGATACTGACTTATTATTTGAGACATTACATGTCATCATTTAACTTTGGGTTAAAAATCTAAGTGAGGCTCCCATTTTGGTTTAATGATTGAGATTTTTTCATAATAGATATAAAGGCATATTTGATTGGTCTTAAAACCTACATTCGGTATGTGTTGAGTAAGTTTAAAATGCATTGTAGTGACGTTGTTAAATAGCAAAGTCCTCATGTCAATAAATAAAAGAGTTCATGTTGAACAGTCAATATGCCTAAACTATTGGTAGCTTGATGTACGCTCCGGTTAGTACACATTTTGATGTTGGTTATGCTATAGGTGTACTTCAAAGACACTTGAGTAGTTTTATATTCAAACATCAATGATCAACATTCTAAATCTAGTTTGATATTTGATCCTGCTTTTGTATGCTTTTAAAAGCCAATTTTGGTATTATTAGAAGAGCTATTTTTGGGAAATTTTGAAGTGAGCACTCATAACATCCAATAATGAAAGTAAAACGTGTAGCATGTGGTAAAGTTACATGTTAGATTGTTGATTGCAAAATCTCATTTTAAGGCTCGATTTTAGGTTTTCATTTCGAAGTCGTTGGGAATATTTTGTGGTAAATCTGTAGTAATAGCTTTCTCTTAAATATTAAGAGTTTTTCACACTCCAAATAATTAGATATCATCATTCAATATATTAGAGAAAAAGAAATGGAATCTAATGTTGAAATAAATTGTAGACGATATAATATATAGAGCTCATTCTAGTGTAAACACTAACCAATTTTGGCTGTTAAAATGTCTTGATAGCATGACACTTGTATAATGCTTGTATAATCTTTTGCTATATTGAGTTAATGGGGGCTTTGTGTAATAAAATCAGTTGCAATTGTGATGGATGGACTCTTATTTGCCATACATATATTTCATTTGTGCCTATTTTGTTGAGTATGGCATTCCATTGGATGAGACATTTGAGATTAGTCTTACATGCTTCTTTTGAACCGATGCATCATTTTGTTTAGATGCGAATGACCTAATAGAAATAGATATTGATTATGTTTTCATATCATTTTCATTTCACACTATCATATTACTACTTCTGAAGCGTTTATGAGTTTATGTACACATACTTTGTTAGTATAGTGCATTTTAAGGGCTCATAAATGCTTGTTATTATATTGTTACTGTTGTTGAAATATTCATAAGTCTACATACATGTATCATGTTGATACAATACATTTTGAGGTTTATAAATACTTTCAGGTTATAAAAAGCATGTAAGTCCACACATTCGTATCCAATCGATATAATGTATATTAAGGCTTATAAATGCTTATTTTGTTGTACGATGATTTTGGTATATACTTATATTGACATTTTCTATTTATGACCATTCAGATAGTTCAGATTCAGGTTTAATGACTTGTGTTGCCCAAGTGAAAAATTATTATATTTATCTTATATTAGAAGACTAACAAAGTCATTAAATACCGAATAATATTAATTAATCTCAATATAATGAGTAAATGTTGTAGTACCTTACGTACTATACCCAAATAGTAATATGATTGTTGTTAAATGTGTCCCAATTTAATTATATATTTAGACTTATAATAGGATGGGTCAATTTTGATTAACATGTTAAGAAAGATCTTTGTTTTCACTTTTATATATGTGAGGTTGGCTCATTAGGTTTTATAATTTTCAATTTTGAGAGGCAGATAGCAGTTTTCTTTCTTTTTATTGTGTAGGCCATCGATTGGAGCTCAAAGGGCGGCATTGGCTAGCTCGTGATGATGGCATCATTCTGTGGACTTTGATTATGGATGTTAATGGGTAAGGTATACGACAGATAAAACATTCCTTATCTTTATCTCTGTTTTTTTATATTATACCCATCTCTATTCTCATATTCAACGAGTATTTTAAATTTATCTTTATCTCCATAGGTATTTAATGAATATAGGTAATCTTTGTACTGTGACTTTTTAAAAAAAATTAATTTTTTAGTTTTTTTTTATTTTTATCTTGCACATTTAAGTAATTTTTTTATAAATATATATTTTTAAAAATATAAATATATTAGTTATAATAAATCTAAAATAAGATTTATATTATTAAATAAAAATTTAATTTATTATATGTTAGTGACCTGATAAGCTTTCCAACAAAACCAACAAGAAATTAGGTGACTTTATTTCTACTTTATAATTAAAAGAAAAAAATTATATTAATCATTATGATCATATTTGATACATAAGATAATTAAAAATATATGATAATTATCATTTTATATTTATGTTTGATTTGTATATAAAGAAAATAATAGAATTATAAAAAAGATTAATCATTTTTTTGATATAAGATGATTGAATCTTCTCAAAACGAAAACGATTATTTTAATTTATGGGATTGAATCCTATTATACTTTTAAAAATTATATCAATTTAAATTCTATAAATTTTGACTAATAAATAAATTATATTATTATAATCTTTATATGTTTGAATAACATTATTTATTCTAATAATAATTATAATTATAATATTATCTTATTTTATTTTAGTATAATCTTATTAACCAAACTTACTCTATTTTTGTTATGTATTATAATGCCACTCGACCGGAAAAATGTTCACTCTGCTTCTATTTTTTTTGTTTTTTCAGCTTTTAGAATTGAAAAATTAGGGCGGGTAGGGTGAGGAAAATGTCGAACAGAAGCTCAAGTCCGACGACAGCAATTCGGGGTTCAAGCAGCGGCACAAACGCAGCAGCAGCAGCAGGAGGAGGAGGAGGAGTGACGATGAATACGAGAGGGCCATGCCCGACAACGATAACAACAACGTCATATCATGAGCAGCAGTGCCCAACAACAGCAGCGGTGATTTACCCAGTAGCCTCCTCTGGAAGGGGTTTCCTTCCTACAAACCACCCATCTCGCCCTCTCCTTCCCTATAATCATCATCCTCCTCCTCATCCCTTTGGCAATCCCAGGCCACCACCCCCACCCCTTCCCCATCTTACTCACTTCTATCCTCCCTTGAAGGGCCTTCCCCTTTCTCTCCATCCCAAGGTTCTTCTTCTCTTTTCTCATTTTTTCTTCACATGGATTCCTTGCATCTCTTCCATTTTCATCTTTCAAATTCAACTTTTATTAGTTCTAAGCAAAAGTTGTTATACGTGTTTAGGTTGCTTCATCCCCATCTTCACTTTCTGAAACTAAAGGCTACCAAAATATCAGGTAATCTATCTTAGCTATTTCATCAACATTCAAGCCTCTTCTTACTTCTGCCCTGCTTTCTCTAGGGACAGAACCAAAGATGATTCTCTGGTCAATGTTAGGGAACGAAAGGTAACCTCTCATATCTCACTTCCGTTGTATGATGGCTCATTCACTGCATTTTCATTTATGACCTTTGAATTACTTTTGTAGGTCAGAGTTACAGATGGGGCTTCCGTTTATGCTCTTTGCCGTTCATGGTTGAGAAATGGGTTTACAGACGAAACTCAGGTTTGCATGTCTTTTGCTGGGAATTCATTTACAGTTTACTCAGAACAGTTTTTTTTTTTTTTTTTCCTGAAAAAACATATTTAACTTGAATAGTAGTGGTTTAACTTTTAAGGATATGGCAACAATTCAATTGGCATGTAACCAAAAATGAAAATACAATTCCATTGTATGCAAGATTTGTTTTTTTCCGCTTCCAGTGTTGTCAAGGGAACAAGGTGCACTCAATGCGCTACAACTCTTATACAGCCTGAGTGAAGTGCAATGGATGTATGTGTGTGTATATATATAAAAAATAAACTTAAGGTATATAATCCTGATGGTAAACTGTAAAGAGTGGTCCAATTATCCTACAAAACATGCACAATTTCCTTTTTCTTTCTTTTGGCAAATATGTATGAATTCCGTATGGTCCCAAGTCTGTTTCTGAATGCTCAAACATTGAGAATTTGAGAGTTTGATATTGTCATTTTTCTTATATTAAAGGTACAGTTCATGAAAAAAAAATAAATATAAAAGAAATGAAAGAGAACTTCAATCAGATGTTCTTTATTTGTGCCTACCATCTTACAAGAAAGTGTGCACAGGCACACCAGGCATGTGCCTGATCAAATGCGTCTCACCTGAAAGGGTCTACGGTGCTTTTGTTGTCTGGCATTGTGCCATAGTGCCTAGGTGTGCGCCTTGACTACATGGGGGCTTCCCAGTCAGATTCAGGGTTTGGTAAAGGAGACTAATCAAAGACCCATTAGCTTATTGCTTTCATTCCTTCTATTATGCCTAGTAATCTTAATTTTGCCAGCAGCCCCAATATGGAGATATTATCAAGTCTCTTCCACAGCCTTTACCTATACCAGTCGTGGATATTTTGCCAAAGGACACGGAAGATGAAGAAGAACAAGAAGAGGAAGATAAAAAGGAGGTTAGTTTCCTTTAATGTTTTTGTTGTAATGCCAAGTTTGTATTCATATGTTTCTCAAGTTTGATAATGATCTTGTTTGCCATAGTCACAAAATAATCATTATTGCATGTCATAAAATAATTTGAGTAAGATTTGCAAAGTTTTAGGTGTGTGTGTGTGAGAGAGAGAGAGAGAGAGAGAGAGAGAGAGCACCTGTTGGTGTCTGGTGTGATAGTAACTGTTATAAGAGTGTTGGGCTGACAAATATAGGAGTGGGCAAACGTTTTCAAAGCAGCTGCCTCTATATAAAAATTTCAAGTAATAAAATGATTGAAAGATTTGCAAAGTTGTGCATGTGAGAGAGAGAGAGAGAGAACCTAATAGCATCTGGTGCAATGGTAACTAATCTAAGAACATTGGGCTGAAAAATATAGGAGTGCACAAACAAGTTTTAAGAGCAGCTGCCTTTATGCAAAATTGCTAATGCAAAATTGCTAAAAGGTGGATAATTTCCTGATCACCCCTTGCATCTCCCAACTTCAGCATGACCATAACTGTGTAATAACTCAATTTGTGATCACGTTTAATAGTCAAGCTGTCAGACCTAGACCATGTAATGAAAATAAATTGAGAAGATTATAAACTTATCTAGCTTCTTGGTTCCTGGTTGCATTTTGTTATCTATGTGACAGTCTTGTAAGGATTTATGCAAATGTTTCATTAAATGGAATCAATCTGTCATGTCAACATCACAGCTTGTCTAAGTTAGGTTTTTCTTAAAAATAAATAAATAAAGTGCCACCAGTACATGGTCTTTACAAACTGCAGTGGCCTCCCTTTTATTTTATTTTGCTTCATTTTATTTCATTTTTTGTATTTTTTCTTACATGAGTCTGAGTGCTTATATCTAAGATGTTTGACCACACCGTGTTCTTCTAGTTTTAGCTTTTACTATCTTTTGATTTTTATCTAAGTTAATCCAGTTGGTTGCATATCATATGCACTTATTGTTGCTGTTACCGTTAATCTTTCATTAACCCCTGAATCTTCTGTTTATTGCTGACATGAGGATAGCTGCATGTTCATCACCTTTACTGCAATAGTTCTTAACACCAGAATAATCAATTTGATTTGTGTTTTTCCTTTCTTAGAATGAGCTGAATTTCCTTTTCCTGCTTTCAGGATGAGCAATCAATTGAGAATTTGTCAGCACAAGATCTGTTGAAAAGGCATATTGATCGGGCAAAAAAGGTTAGATCAAGGTAAGTTTCTTTCTTTGCAACTTGGTGTGTTTCTCATGAATTTTGTTGCTACAATCATTTTATACTGGTTCTTGAAAATTAAAACATTAATCTGTAATGTTGTCTGTTTCTGAGAGATCTTTAGAAGATTGTGTGATACATGTTTTTTACCGTGTTATTTTATATTAGCTTATTTATATTATTTTACTTTCTTATTTTATAATTGCTCACTAAAAAGCAGTGGGAAAGTTATGAAAGCATTATATACTTTTCTTCTGTCTAGCTTGACCTTCCACCTTTAAGATGTCATTGGAATGCAAAATTTGTACTATTTCTCCTTTACAAGCCAGCATGAACAGAAAGTTTGGATAAAGCATAGAAGTATCTAAATAACTGTTGAAATGACTTTGTTTTGTTGACAAATATTTTCCAATATCTTCTGGTTTGTTTATCATTTTTCCTCATAGCATCTTTCTGGTTTTCTACTATGTGCTTAGATGTAAACCCCAATGGGTGTTTATAATGCAGAAGATGACTATGTTAAAACTGTCCTTTGTCTTAGATTAAGACAAGAACGTTTAAAGCGAATTGCAAGGTACAAAACTAGGCTTGCTCTTCTCCTACCTCCCCTTGTAGAACAATTCCGAAGTGATGCTGCTGCAGGAAACTGAGCCGGAGTATTAATATCAGAAACCAATTGACATTGGGACATCCTCATGGGCTTGATGCATCAGTTTATAGTATTTCTTTTACAACTGAGTCGCAACTGGAGACACAAATATTGCAGGGTGATGGAGCCAACTTTAATATGGCAGTGAGCAAACTCCTTTTTTTTTTTTCTGTTTATAATTGGATGTAGAGCTTTAGATTTGCTACAGGTATTGCATTGCATCATTTGCAGCTTTCAAACAAAAACAGCATTCTCCAGTCAATGTAGAGACATTGTCATCAACCTGCTGATATGTGATGTTTTCTTCAATTCTAGTAACCAATACCGTTCATATTCTAAACTGGTCGTTCAATTAAACCAACATAAGACCACAAATAGAAAAACAGTTTTTGTAAAGGAAAGAAAAAGGAAATGATACAATGAAACAGATTTACGTTCTAAGCATAACGCTGATAGAATGAAACAGCGTAAGTCTGGTCATGAGAACCGAAGAAAGAGAATACAAGTACTTTTACAATCACAATTCACCACATGGTGTGAAATAATCACTCAGATTTTCATTCTTACATGTAGAACAACAGCCCAGGTCGGCTTACTCCTTAAGTTGGCCTGCTAGTTGTTCTGGTTTGGCAGATTTATGAAGCCAGAATTTGTAGTGTATTATCATTCATTTTCCCCACAAAATTAAGCACCCACGATAAAACATTCATTTGCTTGAAATTTCTATAGAAAGATGTCTGGACAAACAAATTTATAAAAGATTCATTTGTTTGATGTTACTTTGAAAAGATAGTTGAAACAGCTGCCTTTATTTTGGGAGCAACTTAAGAATTACACCAATCAACCGCATTATAATGGATCCAAGCATCCAACAAATAAGAAAAAAAACTAGAAATCCTGCTAAAATGGTGAGGAATGGGGGGCCTTGAGCAGTATCACCCGATCTAGTTGCACCTGATTCTTCTGTGATGGAATCTCCACTAGAAGGATTAGAGTTTGAGGCAAACACACCAAATAAACTAAGCCTTCTTTCAAATTTCACCCTGCAAGTAAAAGAAGAATGACAATACCACTATCAACTTCACCATGTGAAATACAGCGGCAATATTTCAACTACAGCATGTCAGGATCAAAGATACAACTAAGCATGCGATACATATATACCACATGCTGCCACTGCCTTCAACAATGGAGGCAAACTCAAGTGTTTCTTTGTTTTTTTTTTTTTTTTTTGGTATTTGAGGTTGTTAGGAATTGAATATGATGACTGAAACTAAAAGTCTAGCATTCCATCATCAGACCACACAGGCTGTTTGGCAAACTCAAGTATATTTTATGAAGCTTGCATAAACAATGGCCTGATTGCCAACTGATTGGTTCCTTATAGTGCACAAATATTTTGATAGGTAATAAAGGTAGCCAATGTAAGCTAGCAGAAAAACTTTAACAAACCTTCTGCAGCTGGGCAAAGGAAAGAAGGATGCAACTTTTATGAATATCTCGTTTTGAATAAATGAAGCAAAGCACAAAAATGTGGAAAGATGGCAGATGATGCCATGCAACTATTTCTATAAATGTAAGCGGGAAGCAAGTATGGATTTGATGGAATTTTACTTAGAACCAAATATGAGCTGATTCCATTATTTAAGCGTAGATAGATTGGCAATTTTGAACATTACGTGACACCATACCGAAATGATAAAAAAAAGGACAAAAAAAAATGGTTTAAAATGTTAACAAAAATTATATAAGTTTGACAAAAAAAAATTGTGTTTTTGTGACATGATAATTTTTGTATTTTACAATACAAAATAAATAGATACGAATATAAGAATTGCCAAATGGTATAGATGCCTAAACTTATCACCCTAGTTTTAACTTTTACCAAGGACCCTTCCTATTTCCTACATCTAGTATCGAGCATCCCCTGACACTCTTAAGTTTAAACACCATCTGGAAATATTTCCAGGAAGCTACCCTTTCAGTCCAACTGTAGCCATCCTTTTAGCCCAAAGGCGAACAAATCTATCATTCAGATAATACTATATTGTGTAAGAACCAGCTTGAGGATGAAGAAAAGCAGTCCGCCAAGAACCAACATGGTCAAAATTTCAAAGCAAAAGAATGCAACTGCATAGCACACTCAGTTGCCTTTCAACTAGAAACATGTAAAAACTGAATTGACATTCCCTAGATACAGCGTGAATAAATATATATCAAAGTTCAATTACTTACTTGAAACAGAAAGTGAAAGGACTTGGTCGGATTCTTGTGGCAGCGAGTTTGGGTCTGGGTTTCTGAGGTTGAAACCGTAGATGTAGTTCTTGGGACGGCGGTAAAGTTACAGAAGCAGCGCAGAGAGAATAGGCCATTTCAATTTTTCCTTTTGGATTTGGGGTTTGAGCACACCACCAAAGTCCACTCGCAGTGGAATCCGTTGACATAGGCCTCACATTTTGCCACCCATATTAGCACAATTCCGAGTCCTTGAGCTCGGTTTATGACACGTGGTAATCAAGCACTCAAACTAAATATTCGGTTAAATTAAATGAAAAATAGTTTCGTCCAAAATTAAATATGATATTTTATATTAAAATACGTAAAATATAAAAATTATTATTTTATAATTTATATTAACGTATTAAATATAAAATATATGTATTTTAATTATTATTAAATTCATTTTTGTCGAAAATTTTAATTCATATTATTTTTAAATATTTGTTATATTATTTATATTATATTATTATTTATTAATAAAATTATGAGAGACGCCTAAAATATTATATTTTAAATTATTATAATATATGTATATATATATATTTTGGTTTCTAAGGGGAGAGGCAAAACCCTCTATTATAATATAAGAAGAGAGATGAGAAATTTAGTTCAAAATTAAATTTTTATATCTTCTTAAATGTTTTTCTGGCTACTAAACCACGAAGCGAAAAACAGTTGTTACAATATATTAACTTTTGTTACTTTTTACTGTTGAAGAATCATACAAGAATACACGGTTATATCTTATTTGTTGATGCCAATTAAGCAAACTTTGGCCTTGAATTCGTACTCACTAGTATTATATCAACGTTTTATGTGTAGTTAATTGATTTACATTAATTAAAAATTACTAATAAATATATATTAAATTAGTGCTACTTTCGGGGCATTGAAAACTATATTATCATCATAAAACATCATTGATTGATATTAAGGAAAACAAATAAGCAACAAATATATTATAGAATTACACATATTATCATGGATCATAAAGCACAATAATCAAGTGTATTAATTTTATTTTCTTTTGCACATTTATTAAAAAAGCAATAATCGAATGTACTTGAATATTTAAATATTGCACAATACAATTTATAATAAAAAAAGAAAAAAGTGGTTTCCTTTCTCTTTAAAATTTTTCATAGATTTTTTTTAATGATTGTCTTAAGAGTTCTAAAATACTTGTCACATATAAGAAATTAAACCAAAATAATATAAAATCATCTAATCCAATGCAAAGCCAACCCATTTCTCCATATATCAAACAGCTTGCCATGCAAATAAGCTCTAAATCCAAATGTTAAAATCAAAAGCCCACAAATGCTCTAACTCACAGTAAGTTTGGACAAGTTTTAATCTTTAAATCTTTTTGACAATCTTTTGATGTAGAGTAGTATAGATTTCCCAACAATTCACCATCACCAACTATAGGCTCTAGCAAGAGTGTTCATTTTGCTTTGCTCTTTCATGAAAGGGAAAACCTTCGCCACGGTTTATTGTTTAACTAAAGTTAAATGTTCAATTTAAAATTTAATGTTTAGGTAATTGTTAAATTTAAAACTAAATTTTTTATTTTATACAAGTAAAGATTAAACATTATCGACTTATAACAATTTAAGTGTTTTTTAAATGAAATTATAGCTATGAAAGACACACGTTATTAGCTTAAAAAATGCTGACAAATAAAAAATACGCGTCATTTATCTATTTTTAAAATTATTTTGCTTCTTTCTTTCTTTTCTTAATCGTAAAATTTCAAAAAAAAAAAATCAAACAAATTTAACAAGAGATTTTTTTTTTCTTTTTAAGATTTTGTTGATTCACAAATAAAACTACTACGATTCCATCAAAACATTCGAAGTTTCTTCTCTATCTTTTTTCCCTTTCTCTTTTTGTATTTTTAAAATTTTCTTTTGATGAAATCTTACCATCCCTCAAATTTATCTTCCCCTTACCCTCAATTATAAAACTTATAAATGCTTTTATAAGTTTGAGTACAAAGAATCTAAACTAAAATAACAAATGAAGAAAGCAATTTAAAAAGATAAAAAAAGGAATAAGAATAAGGTTACATGCTTAATTTAAGATTAAACGTTTGGGTGATTGCTCAATTCAAAACTAAACGTTTTATTTTATATGAATAAGAATTAAACGTTATCGTTTTATAAAACTGTAAGTTTTTTTTTTTTTTTGACAGAATTGAAAAAGTGCACTCTAAACACCTTCAACTCAAGTGAGATATTGAATTACTTAGCACACATGTCATTTTTGCAATGTGGCAAGTCAATGATGTATATTTTTTTTATTGATGTAGTAATATTATTGTCCACATATTCAAGATAATAAAATATTAGTTTAAATCATAATTTTGAAAAAAAAATCAAGTTTAATTAATTAACTTCTAAAAAAATTTATCTTTCCCAATATTTTCCTCAAGTTTTTTCCTCTAGAAAACTTTTCTAAGAGTCAACAACTTTCCTTCCTTTGCCTTGCTTGTTTCTCGTAAAAAAAAAAAAATCATTTTCCAATGTTTTTCTTTTTTTTCATTCCTTTAAGTTTTCAAATCATCAAAAACTCAAGAGTCCAAGCACTACCAATCTCATTCCTAACAATTAGATTTGAAAAACCATAAGGATTCAACTTTGAATTAGAGTCACCAAACTTTGAATCAACCAAAGATTCTTTTCATCTTCATCCATTATAGAGCTAAGGTTATTTTGATTCAAGGTAATATCATTTTTTTTCTTAATCGAAACCCTAAGAATTGAAAAATTAGGGAAAGGTTCTGGCTTTGGATATTGGGCTTTTTTCTTATCAATGATTTTAGAATTAGTGTAGCCTTGTTTAGTAAGTTTATCTTCTAAAATCACAAGCTTAAGCTTGATTTGACATTTACAATTAGTTTAGTTTTGTTACACATTTTGGTAAAAATTCAAAACCCTAACTCCTCTATTTCTATGATTTTTTTTAATCTTTTTTGTGGTTAGGTTCTGTTGTACATCAAGCTGGAATTGTTTGTATTATATTACTGGACATCTCCCTTTTGCATTGGAATCGTTTCTTTTTTACTTTGCTCGACTGCCTTTAGAATCAATTTCTAGAAATAACCCTAATTAAATCTGAAGATAAATTATATCATTTTGGTTTTTTTTTTCAAGCATGAAATTAAAAAATAATGCCAAAAAATATTAAAATATTTTAAAACTTGAGAAATTCCATGTCATTTTCACCTATTACTTTTTTGAAACTTAACAACAGGTGTATTTCACAACCACATGTCCATCTAAAAAGTCCTACATTGTTATAAGTTGATAACACTTAATTCGTATTTGTATAAAATAAAATGTTTAGTTTTGAATTGATTAAGCAAGCAGACATTTACTCTTAAATTGAACATTTAGCCCAGGTATAAAGTAAGCCAATATGCAGTCACAGATAAAATCATAATCTTTTAATTTTTTGTACTAAAAAAGTCCACCTGAAACCACATACATAATATCATTTATAACATAATGGCTCACCAACACCCAAAAGTAAAGATTCCACTATATCAAAGTAGAAGACAAAAAGATAATTCACATTAGATGAAAATCAATACAATACTACTCTATGTGCAACAAATAGAAACCAAGAGTAAAGAAAAGTAAAAGTTAGCACCAAATCAAATCTAGAGTTAATTATAAGTAAAGCTCTTAATTATAATTAACTAATCAGTGAACTTTAACAGTGTGTTTGGATTGAGGGGAGAGGAAGAAAATGAAAGTAAAGTAAAGGAATGTAAAGGAAACAAGACTCCCATTCCTTTGTTTGGATAAATTTTTAATTTAAAGAAAGGAAAAGAGGTGGAAACCAAATAACCTTTGGTTTCCCTTATAAACCCAATTTTTTTAATACTCTAATTTGGAGGAAAAGCTTAGGAAAGGAAAGTTGAAAAATATTTTTTTTATAAAAAGACTATTATGTTCATTTTTTTATTAATACTAAAAACCTAATAAAAAAAATAAGTAGATCACAATCATCTTATAATTTTTTCAAAGCCATCTCTTTTTCCAACTAAGTTTCACATATCTCTTCCAATATAAAAATTTTTTATAATTTTTTGGTAATTTGATTTTGATGAATGGTTGAATATGAATAGATATATTTTTTGGGTTTATGATATGACAGACAGCTTAAAATCCATCAATGCATGTTTGTAAAATATCTTCCTATTTCACTTGATTAAAAACGATTGATATAGTAGCAATTGTAAGGCCAAACAAGATAACAAACATATCATGGTCCAATAGTGCTATAAAATCACAGGTAATGAAATGTTATAATTGAAAAAAATTATTATAATGAATCTTTTCCTTTCTTTTTTCACTCTTTATCGAAACAATGGTTGTTATAATTCTTTTCCTTTCCTTTCTTTTGTTAATTTTAATTATCCAAACAAGGGTTACATGTATCATTTTCTTTCCTTTAAAAAACTTTCTTTTTCATTCCTTTCCTTTCCTTTGTTAATATTTATCCAAACATAGCATAAATAAATGATAGATAATATCAATTTTGCCAAGAATTAAAATAGTTTAATTAGTGCATATTGGTAGAGTTTGAAACATGATGGTAAAGGTATACATTAGATGTGGTGGGACAGGATATGTAGGAGCAAAATGGAAGAAGGAATGTGATTTAGGCATTTTGAGATTTTCAACCTAGCACCCTTGGCTAAATAAGGCTAGTGTTTGGTCTAAAGTAAAGATTTTTTAGTTTATGAGATGTTTTTTGACAAATATTTTCCTAATGGGAATTTTATGGAAGCACAACTGGGTTGAAACCCTTCAATGACCTGAAAGAGTATATGGATGGCTAAAAGAGACTTACAAGTTGGGCTACGATGACATGTGGGCATTAGAAGACATATTAACATTTGGGGTGAGAAATAGGTGCTTGGCAATAGATCTCTAACACCAGAAAAGAATGTACAAAGGCTCACAGGTATGGATGCAAAAGTTGATTGATATCTAGATGGAGTGAAAAGTAGAGCTAATCTACACATTATTCCCCAATGAGGATGCAAAAGTGATTTGCTCGATACCATTGAGTAAAAGAGACCATGTAGATGTTTTAACATAGGGGCTAGAGAAGGATGAAAAGTTTTCAATGCGAAGCGTATACCACATAATGGTGTTTAGTAATGACAAAGCTAGTAAGACACCAGACCAGGAAGAGGAAAATTGATTAAAACGAGTAATGGGGTCCTGTAAGAAACAATGAGTAGTTAAAATCTCGAACAAGATCAAAATTTTTAGATGGGAACATAATAATGATTTTTGCCAGTTTACAGTAATTTAAAAAAGAGAGGAATAGATGTCCCACCAATTTGTACACAATGCAATGTACATGAAGAGATAGTTGCTCATACACTATGAAGCTACAATAATGTGAAGGATGTATAGAAAAGAGTTGACATTAAAGCTAAATGGAGGGAGATGGGACACATAAAGGGCAAAGAATGGCTGGATGAAATTACAGAAAAGATGGGCATAAACAGTTGAGAGTTTGGTTTACTTCTTAGCTAGACAGTCTGGCATAATAGGAACATAGCTATTAAAGTGGAAATAAGTAGAACATCAGACATAGTGGTACAGTTGTAGACACCGATTTTATCTGAAATATTTTTTTAACATGGTTGACCTGAATTTATTTTTGAATATGGGTCGAAACCATTAATTTAAGACTATTACATAGACCATTTTAAGGGTCTATTTACAACCCATAAAAGCCCAAAGATAGCCCATTACATGGGCCAATTCGTAGTCAAATATGGCCTATTTGTACACTTAAAGTTTTTTTTTTTTTTTGAGACCAAATATAGTCCTTATGGAAGGAGCCCAAGTAAAGGCCTGTCTTAGTCATATAAATGTATGCAAGAAAAGGGGGAACATGTAGTTGAACAGAAGTTAGTGACATCTACATAGACCTAACTTACAACAAATAAAAAAAAAAAGTTAGTGGCTTACAAAAGACGGTATTAGTGGAGCATGGAAGATGACAAATCCTAAAACTTAGAGAGGAAGGCTTTTGGGTATAAAAGAAGATGATGAGATACCAAAGAAAAAGAAAAGAAAGACAAAGATAGAAAAAAAAAAGAAAGAAAGCTTTTGAAACAACGAAAAGAAAAAAAAAAAAGAAAGAGGTCAGCTGGTTACTTGGAAAACAATGAAAATGGTGGGAAGGTTTGAGCAAAAAAGAAAAAACCTATTATCTCTTGGGGAAAATAGACAATAGGTAAATTTCTTATTATTCTTCATGGTTTATTTACATGCGAAAAACCATTATCATGTTTTCATTGTAGGTTTTTAGCATTCCCTATAGGGTAAACAAGTTTTCCATGTAGAGTATAAGGTGTGAAAATATGAACTTTTTTTTTTTTTTTGTTACATTGATAAACCAGAAGCATTCAAGATCCATTTATGGACCATGGTTATTGGTTCTTTTAGTTAGTGTTTGTTGGTAGTGTTTTTAAAAACAAAAAGGTGCAACCTTGGTGGTGTGATTTTGAAAGAGTAAGTTGTATACAATGAAAATGAGCCTCATTTTTTTGTCTTTGAAGATTGAAAACCATTTAAAAACATGAGAAAGTTTTAAAACTTTAAAAGGTTTAAAGCATCAAAACCTGATTTTTTTGGTCTAGTTTAGACCTTGGTGGTGTGGTTTTGAAAGAAACAAAACCCATTTATGATTGCTTCCATACTTGTTTGAAGAGTTTTTTAGCTCCATTGTTTTCACATATGCTGTTTAGTTTTTTGCATAATCTGTGGACAAAAACCCAAAGTTTCCCTTTCCATGTTTGTTGACTTTTTTAGGGGTATAGTATATGAACAGACATTTAAAGATTCACCTAGTATATTTGAGAAAATTGGTCTATAGAATAAAAAGAGTTAGGACTATTGATTATATGGTTTTCTTTTAGAAATCAAAAGTCTTGTAACTTAAAAGAAAAAACAAGTATTTCATGAGAATATTTGGTTGTCTTTCAATGAGATTCCATGGTTTGCCATTTATGTTTCTGACATTATCATTTGCAAGGTAGCCCTCATTTACAAAAAAATAAAAATAAATAAATCTAACAACTTTTTGGGAATAAAGATAATGAAAGCTCAAAGATTAAGACCTTCATAGCTTGAGAAGCCAAGCTAGAATTGGTGGTTTATGGAGACTGTCATATAGAAAGAACCTGTTCTTCTTATCATTATTCCAACCTTTTAATAGTTGATAAAGACCACATGAAAGTATTAAAGGCAATGGCATGGGACCTATGATTGTAGGGATTGCTGCACTGGGTGTTTCTTTTAACTTCATGTCGTTTAGCCTAAAAGGTAATGGAAAACATGACATAAGTAAGATGAGTAGGTAAAAAGGAATCTAGAAAGGTCTTTTTTCTTTGGAAATTTATATCTTTTTTTATGTATATAAAAATAAAATTTTAAAATACGTGGCTAGAGTTTGTTTATTCTTGATAAAATCTGTTTTCATGCATGTTTAAAATTGTCCGTACCCATGCACGCTTTATGTGGTTTAAGTTTAATAGCAATTTTAATTTTATACATTTTAGTTTCCTTGTTGGTGAGATTCCTATGCTCATTTTAATTTAATATGTTACACTGAAATTTATTTTTGGTGCACTTTATTTTACATGCATTTTAGATTTATGCAAAACAAAAGGCGTAATAATAATAATAATAATAATAATAATAATAAATAAATAAATAAATAAATAAATAATGATAATAATAATAATGTTAATAATAACATAAATGAAAATTTTTGAGGATGAGATTTTAAGAAAGTCCGAGTAGTGATTCATTAAAATCTCTAGGTGAGAATATTTTCTACCAAAGTAATGGAATATTTAGAAAAATATTCAATATAAAATATTTTCATTCATTTCCTAAAATTATATTAGATAATGATAAAATAATATATAATTACTTTTTTAGGAATAAAATTAATATAGTGATACATGAATATTATGATTAACTATTTGTATATCTTAGAAAAGAATTAAATTAATTAATTAAAAGTATAATAATAATGATTAATAATAGAAATTAAAAATTAAGATTAGAATTAAACTAAATAAGAAAAGAAGAAGGTAAATGAAAATTTTTGAGGATTGGATTTTAAGGAAGACCAAGAAAAGATTCCTAAGAAATCCTTGAGTGAAAAAATTATTCTAAAATACCATCACAGTATTAGAGTATTTAGAAAAATTCTCCATAAAAGCTTTTATTTACTTTGTTCCTTTCAAAAAAATTTTAGTGATAATTATGAAATAATTAAGGAGATTAAAACAAAATTAAAATGAGTAACAAAAATTATATCATAAAAAATAATAATAAGTAATATATATTTTCGGGTGCATACTTTGTTTTATTGTTTTGCACTATATGATCTGAAGTGTAAATGTAATTTCTTATGATGGGACTTTGGGAAGTTTGAATAGTAATTCTTGAGAATCTCCTATATGAGAAAAGTCTTCTAAAAATTATTAAAGTATTAAAATATTTAAAAGTTATTTTTCATTACAAAAGACCTCCATTTTATCATTATTTCTTTGATTTGAGTAGGCTTTTATATAAAAATATGCATTTTTTAAAATAAATTTATGGATAATAATATTATTACATGATTTTTAAATATTAGAGCAAATGAAAAATCTTTGAAGATGAGATTCAAAAGAAATCCGAGTAGTGATTCTTTAAGAATCTCTAGGTAAGAAAATTTATCTAAAATACTACTAATGTATTGGAGCATTTAGATTAATTGTTGATAAAGATTTCTCATTTATTTATAAATAGCAAAGAAATGATTTTTTTAGAAAATATTATTTGATTTTAAATTATAGATATTATACTTAATGGTTTTTTTTAATATAAATATTGGAAATAAATATAAGCTACCAAGGATAGGATTTTTGATAATTTCGAGCAACGATTCTTAAAAATTTATTAGGTGAGATGGTTCCTTCTAATATTGCCAGGGTGTTGGAATATTTTTAGGAATTTTTCAATATGTATGGTTTTTATTTATTTTTCAAGCCTACTAAAAATAAAAATATTTTTTTTAAAGAAAAATTAAGGAAATTAAGATTTAAATACCAAAATTAAGACATTTTTTGTCCAAATTGAAAGATAACACATAATTAATTGGTATTGTATTTTAACGGGTGCTATGATGATGCTAATCCTTCCCTGCGTGTAACCAATTTTTGAATTCAGACTATTTTCATAGACCCAAAAAATTATTTTTTTAATAAATTTTAATTAATTTTAAAATTTTATCAGAAGGATAAGTTTTAATAAGTGACCAATTACACCTAACCAAAAAAAATTGGTGGCGACTTCTTTTTGTTTTCAAATTTGTCTAGTGGCCCGAAAGACCGTTGTGACAGCTTGGTAGCTCCATTAGAGATGTCATTGTTTTTAGAGAGTCAGGCCAAAAATTAATAATGTGTTATTTTTAATTTTGTTTGAATGGTCTTAATTGGTATTTAACTTTAATTTCCTTAATTTTAATTTTTCCTTGGTGATGATGATGATGATGATGATGATGATGATGATGATGATGATAATAATAATAATAATAATAATAAATTGCATTTCATTTTACCCATGTCATTTATTATTTGCTCTTTTATTTTATGCTTCGTATGTATGTATGTATGTATGTATGTATGTATGTATGTATTGTTATTATTATTATGAGATGTTTAGAATAAGGATTATAATGCTCTATCCCTTTATTCACATACGACACATTCATATTATGCATAAGCTATATACTTGGGCTCCAACCCTTTTAAGAGGGAGTAAAGTATCCATGCTCTCGTGAGGTAATAACCTCTGTAATGCAAACGAAATACTTTCACTAAAATTGAACCATTTTCGTTTGTAGCCCATAATGGGTGAGGATCGGAGTACTTTACTAGTTTAGAGTAGATGCCAGTAAGGAACAGTTTGGGGACCTTTTAGATGCGAATCAATTCAAATTAAGCATATAGTAAGTCATAAGGGCCGACTTTAGGTAGAGTCATGCCCACCCTCTGTAGATCATCCCTAAAAATTAAGACAAAAAGGGAAACATTTGTATTGTAATACTTTTATAAAGAAAATCACAAATGTATGCGTTCATATTTGTCTTGATTTTTCAAAAAAAAATATAATATGATTTTGTCTTATTACCCTTTCTTTTTCTAAAAAAATAATATAAAGAGAAAATTTTTTCTTTTGTTTCTTCCATTTTTGAAGTTTTTATTTATTATTTGCATTTCTTTTTTTCCCATCTACTAACTTATTGGTTTTTTTCTTTTGTATTTCTTTTGCATAAATTACATTGGCATACTACCATAAGATAGTGAAGTATTTGCTTCAAAACATCTTTCGACAAAGTTCTTTTATATAATTAATGTAAAAGATGGTGACTGGAAGAAGGTTAACCATACAGAGAAGAAAATGCATAGACTTGTTATTTTATAGGGTTTTTGAAAGTCAAATAGCATTTACCTTGTAGCTTCCATAGCTTCAACTTGAGCACGTCATAGATTTTCATTATAATAAATTTATTGATCATGTTTGATTTGATAGGAATGGCCATCCATATATGTTTCACAATTGCCTTTTTTTTTATTTAGGTAATTGTTTCATATGTTTCCTATGATTTTGTTTAATAGAAATTACGTCATATTTAAATTATTAACTCTATAATAAATCTCAAACAAATTAATTGTTAATTGGTAAGATAGGTAAAAAATCTTAAGATTTTAGATCAAATTTTATTTTGTGTGAGTTGGATCGAATTTATGTTAAATTTATCGAGTTATATATTGATTCATTCTTCGTTGAGTTGTCTTATTTGATTATTGATTTTTTATATATAATACTTAAATTTAATTATACATTTTTTGTATTAATAATTAGATAAAAAAATCTCAAACAAGCTTTTTTAATCAATTTTATAGTACATAATAAACATTTTTTTATTATAAGATAAGAAGTGTAAGAATTAAACAGTTGCTTATTTTCAATGATAATTTTGACAAAAATAATATAAAAATTATATATCATCAAAAATGGCTTGTCATGACATTTCGTATAAAAAAATAACAAAATCATGAAATTTGATATCAAAATTTCATGTTTCAGAGACTAAAAAATAATTAATTAAAGAGATTAAAAGAAAATTAAAATGAGTAATGAAAAATATATCAGAAAAAAATAATAATACGTAATATATATTTTTGGGTGCATATTTTGCTTTATTGTTTTGCATTATATGATCTAAAGTGTAAATGGAATTTCTTATGATGGGACTTTGGGAAGTGTGAGTAGTAATTCTCAAGAATCCCCTAGATGAGAAAAGTCTTCTACAAATTATCAAAGTATTAGAATATTTAAAAGTTTTTTTTTTCATTACAAAAAAACTCTATTTTATCATTATTTTCTTTGATTTGAGTAGGCTTTTATATAAAAATATGCATTTAAAAAAATAAATTTATAGATAATAATATTATTACATGATTTTTAAATATTTGAGCAAATGAAAAATCTTTGAAGATGAGATTCAAAGGAAATCCGAGTAGTGATTCTTTAAGAATCTCTAGGTAAGAAAATTTATCTAAAATACCGTTAATGTATTAGAGCATTTAGATTAATTATCGATAAAGATTTGTCATTTATTTATAAATAGCAAAGAAATGATTTTTTTAGAAAATATTATTTGATTTTAAATTATAGATATTATACTTAATGGTTTTTTTAATTTAAATATTGAAAATAAATATAAGCTAACAAGGATAGGATTTTTGATAATTTCGAGCAGCGATTCTTAAATATTTATTAGGTGAGATGGTTCCTTCTAATATTGCCGGTGTACTGAAATGTTTTTAGGGATTTTTCAACATGTAAGGTTTTTATTTATTTCTCAAGCCTACTAAAAATAAAAATATTTTTTTAAAGAAAAATTAAGGAAATTAAGATTTAAATACCAAAATTAAGGCCTTTTTTGTCCAAATTGAAAGATAACACATAATTAATTGGTATTGTATTTTAATAGGTGCTATGAGGATGCCAATCCTTCCCTGCGTGTAACTAATTTTTGAATCTAGATTGTTTTCATAGACCCAAAAAATTATCTTTTTAATAAATTTTAATTAATTTTAAAATTTTATTAAAAGGATAAGTTTTAATAAGTGGTCAATTACACCTAACCAAAAAAAATTGGTGGCAACTTCTTTTTTGTTTTCAAATTTATCTAGTGGCCCGAAAGACCGTTGTGACAGCTTGGTGACTACATTGGAGACATCATTGTTTTTAGAGAGTCAGGCCAAAAATTAATAATGTGTTATTTTTAATTTTCTTTGAATGGTCTTAATTAGTATTTAACTTTAATTTCCTTAATTTTAATTTTTTTTTTTATGATGATAATGATGATGATGATGATGATGATGATGATGATGATGATGATAATAATAATAATAATAATAATAATAATAATAACAAATTGCATTTCATTTTACCCATGTCATTTATTATTTACTCTTTTATTTGATGCTTCGTATGTAAGTATGTATGTATGTATGTATTATTATTATTATTATTATGAGATGTTTAGAATAAGGATTATAATGCTCTAACCCTTAATTCACATACGACACATTCATATTATGCACGAGCTATATACTTGGGCTCTACCTTTTAAGAGGGAGTAAAGTATCCATACTCTCGTGAGGTAATAACCTCTGTATTATAAACGAAATACTTTTACTAAAATTGAACCATTTTTGTTTGTAGCCCATAATGGGTGAGGATCAGAGTACCTTACTAGTCCAGAGTAGATGCCAACAAGGAACAGTTTAAGGACCTTTTAGATGTGAATCAATCAAAATTAAGTATATAGTAAGCCATAAGGGCTGACTTTAGGTTGTGCCATACCCACCATTTGTAAATCATCCCTAAAAATTAAGACAAAAAGGGGAACATTTGTATTGTAATACTTTTCTAAAGAAAATCACAAATGTATGCATTCATATTTGTTTTGATTTTTCAAAAAAAAAAATACAATATGATTTTGGTCTTATTACCCTTTCTTTTTCTAAAAAAATAATATAAAGAGAAAATTTTTTCTTTTGTCTCTTCCATTTTCCAAGTTTTTATTTATTATTTCCATTTCTTTTTTTCCCATCTACTAGCTTATTATTATTTTTCTTTTGTATTTCTTTTGCATAAATTACATTGGCATACTACCATAACATAGTGAGCTATTTGCTTTGAGACATTTTTCGACAAAGTTCTTTTCATGGATCCCATAGTATTACATATTTGTTCTTCTTTTGTAAGTCCCTATGTGAATCATAGAATGAGGTGCATGAATGTCTAAGAAAACTTGGCAAAGGAAAAGAGATTGTTTACTTGTTGGTTTTATGTTGGGGTTACCAGAAAAAGTGCATTTGAATCTTACACAAAATAATTTAAAGGATTTAACTACTATATCAGATGGGTAAAACTAGAAAGGAAAAGTTTTGTGAAAAGTATAGACAAATTGCATCTTTTATCATAGTAGTGATTGATGAGCATTTGATTCGAGCAGTCATTCAGTTTTGAGGCCCATCATACAAATATTTCACATTTAATGAGGAAGATTTGACACCGACCATCGATGAATAGTCAATCTTAGTAGGATTGGAATTTTAGTATTTCAATATGATTTATGTCATTAAACTAAAGTCAAGGTACCATAAGAAGATAGCTAAATTGATAGGAATGAATGGAAAGGCTGTGGATGCTTTGACAAAGGGTAAAGGTGAATGTGCCAACTTACCTTGGCATTTCTTTTGTGATTTCATTTTAGGACACTTAAAAGATGATCAAGGCATGGCAGTGTTTGAGTTAGCAATTTACAACATGGTGATCTTTCCAAAAACTTTAGGGTACATTGAACTAGTGGTAGTTAATCTATTTGGATAAATTGAAAGTCAAGTGAGTAATCTCATTCCAGCCATTCTAGTCGATACAATCAGGTCATTGAAGTTTTGTCATCGAAACGAGGAACATTTCATAAGGAGTGCACAGCTACTATTTGTTTGGATAAAGAGCCATTTTAGATGCAAGAAAATGCTTTTTCCAAGCCTTATATTTGAAATAAAGCCCCAATCAAAGAGTTTTGTCAGAGTCAGTGGCCAACATTAAGATCCAAATAAAAGTGGGTAACGATCTTTCGAAGACTTACTAGTAATAAAATCAAATGGATGGCACCATGGATGCTTCATTTGTTGATGTTATATCAAGGTGGAGATGATCTATGGGTACTATTTTTGAGATTGTGGGGAGTGGTGAGTTACACTCCATTAATGGTGTTAAGGTAATTTGGTGTGAAGTAATTCATCCTTATAACACATGGACTCACCTACTTAGAATTTACTTATGGAGAAGCAAGCTCGTCAAAAAAAGTGGAATAGTTAGTTCAAGTATGAAAGAGGACTCAGGCTAAGGTTATGACCTATCTTTGACAAGATCATTCCCAATTATTCAATTTGAAAGGTAAAGTATTCTAGAGATATATTATGCTCTTTCCAGATGATTTCTCATTTTAACAAGTTGACCGTAAGCAAAAGAACTGTTGTCAGAAGTGGAGTTTGTTAGGCAATAACTTAAAGCAAAAAGAGAGAAATTGAGGAAAGAGAATTTCAGACTCCGAGAAGAGATGGAAAAACTAAAATATAAAGTAGAAGCCTGAGAAAGTAGACTTAAAAAGGCAATGCAAGATCGTGATGTGGCTCAAAATGATCTAAAAGATTTACATCAAGAAAATACAAAGAAATGAACCCAATTGAATGAGGGAAAATGTTCTAGACTTAGTGTTAGATAGCATAAGGAGATGATTGAGCTTCAAGAAGAAATACAACTTTGGAAGGGCAAACCTAAGGAAAGTGCAGAAAAAGTTGTCAGTATCTCTCGAGAATAGCAAAATTGGGGAGGTTTGCATTCAATAGCTTTAATAAAGTTGATAGAATGTCAAAAAGAGAAAGCAAAATTAAAAGCCCAAATCAAAGATGAAAAAAGAAAGCATTGTGGAATGCAAAAAGAGAATGAATCATTTTGCCAAGTAATTTAAGAGATGGAACAACAATTACGATACCACAATGACCATATTTCCACAATCATCAAAGAATGGCAAAATAGGGAAAAAGATTGGAGATACACTAGCGATCTCAAAATGGATGCTCACATAAAGTGAAAGGTGGAGAGTTTGGGAAGACAACAATACATAGAGCATCTGGCTAGTCAAATTTGTAAGGCAATAAGAAAAGCAAGAGAGAGGGTCAAGAGGGTAAAAGCTTAGATACAAGAGATCAACCTAACTAGAAGTTATGGGCAACGTCTGTTGGATTTTTTGGTTGAAGTTAGGGGTCATTATGAGCAAATTAAATGTTTCTATGGTTATAATTCTAGAATGATAGACTCTCTGTAATCAAAAGTTATTTGGAATCAATGAAAAGTTGTAATGTTTGAGATATGTCTTAGAGTAAATACCTTTCAATGCATTCATGCATACAATGTGCATACTTTTCCTTTTTCAATATTTTACCTCATTAAAATGATGTTTTTAAAATTAAAATAAAGATTGTTTTGCTTTCACAAAAATAATATGGCATCCTAATTTTTCAAATTGTGGTAATAAAAGCTTAAAGATAGCTAAATCATCGAAAGTTCAGAACAAATTTGCTGGCCATCCATACAATACACGATCATCGATTAGAATTATGGAAAATGAGTAGGCAGCCAAGATAAAGAATGGAAAAAGCTTAGGAAGATATGCAAGAACGAATGGTTGAAATGCAAAAGGTGATGTAAAGACAAATGATAGAGTTAAATGAGTTAATAAGGGCATGGCCAAAGGGAAAGATGTTGCTGAAACCTCTACTGCAAGAGAGAAAAATTAGCCCCAAGAAAACAACAATGTTAGGGAAGAGCCACTTTACCCACTTAGGTATACACTATCCCATGCTCGAGCTCCTCAAGTGATGTATCCATACCTATGGATGGGCAACCTTTGCCATTCATGAATGTGAACTTCCCGGTTAATTAACAACAAGATCAGAGGGAATTTGAGCAAAACCTAAGATGTAATCTGATTGATCCGAATTTTGTTCCCAATTTAGATGATCTCAAAAAACAAGAGAAATTAAGGGGCATATTAGAGTCAGGAGAGAAAAAATAAATTCAAGATAAGTATGACTTGCTAGAAGAGAGACTAAAAGCCATCGAAAGAAAAGATATACTTAGAAATATTGATGTAAATAACCATAGTTTAGTCTCTGATCTAGTAATTCTACTGAAGTTTAAAACTCCTGATTTTAAGAAGTATGATGGAACTAAGTGCCCATCGACCCATCTCATAATGTTCTATCGCAAGATGGTAGATCACATTGACAATGATAAGCTTTTGATCCAAGATAGGCTCACTGGGTTTATGGCTAGATAGTATGTCTAACTAGATAGTAGTCGCATAAATTCTTAGAATGATCTTGCTAGATCTTTTCTTGGTCAATACAAGCATGTGTCGGACATTGCTCATGATAGGTTGTCATTGTAAAACATGGAAAAGAGAGCTAATGAAGCTTTTAAATGGAGGAATCTTATTGCTCAAGTATAGCTATCTTTGGCTGAAAAAAAAATAACAGTGCTTTTCATTAGTACTCTTAAGGCACTATATTATACCAAACTTGTTGGTAATGCAATGAAATGAAAAATTTTATGAATATGTTAATTTTTGGTAAAATGATAAAAAACATCATCAAGAGTGGCAAGATTGTGACAAATGACACCTCTAGTTCCAAAAAAGTAATGCCACCTAAGAAGAAAGATGGAGAGGCACATGTTATGGCCTATGACAATCAATCATTGAAAAATTTTCTCCTATATCACCCTTATCCAACCTACCCATTTTTTTACCCCATCACAAATAGCATTTCCCAAGGTCTATACCCATATCAACCGATATCACCACTACGATTCCTACAAAATTTTACCCTCACATGCCTACTTACATCTCTGCACCTATAGCCTAACATGTTGTTTGGCCAAACAGTTCAATAAGTAATCCTAAAGGTCTAAGAGTCATTCAAGAGAAAATTTCTATTGACTCCATTCCCATGTCTTATACTGATTTGTTTTCTCAACTAAAAGCAAATCATCTTATTGCACTTCACTCTATAGAGCTATTGAAACCTCTATACCCTAGATGGTATAATCTAAATGCTCGATGTGATTATCATGATGGGATTGCAAGCCATTCCATAAAAAACTATACGGCTCTTAAAATCATAGTGTGGCACTTAATCAAGAAAGGATACGTAAATTTTGACATTAGTGAAAAGCCAAATGTCAATGAAAATCCTTTATCAAACCACGCTGGGCCAACAATCAAGGTAATAGATGGTGGTATGGTAAGGTGCATTAAGAAAACTGTTGATGAAGTTAAAACTTTATGGGTTAAGTGTTTAAAAGCTTGGTCAAAGTCGACCTGCTTCATCCAATTCTTTTAAAATAAGAGATCCATCATGAAGATTATGACCCTGCCCAAACTTGCATTTATCACATGAATATGGTGTGACATTTTATTTAAGATTGTGGTGTGTTTCGCCAAGTACTGTAAACAATGATGGATTCATCCTTGGTAGAGTTTTATGAAAGAGATGATCACAACATAATGAATGCAACAAAAGCAAGATCTTTAGGGAGTATGCCCTATAAGTTTGTGCTTAAGCTTATGATAATTTACTATAATGAAAAACTAAGTAGGGCAGAAGAGCAATCCTTGATGATTGCAATGAAGAGGAGGATCTTCGAAAAGTATGTTCCCTAAGTTTATGCCTAAGCCGGTGACCATTTTTTGCAAACAAAACCAAGCTTGGTGAAAAAGTAACCTATTTCTTTTTCCCATGAAACCTATAACAATTTAGGTCCCTAAATCATTCCCTTACCAAAGTGACAATGTAGTGCCATAGAAGTATGATTGTAATGTCATGACATAAGGATTATATGACTATCAAATTGCAAGTGACCCAAATGCCATTGGCACTGCAAATATTGCTAGAGTAGGTGGAATGACAAAGAGTGAGAGATGTTATACTCTAAAAATGTTAAAAAAAACTTAAAAAAAGCTAAGGAAAGAGAATAGGTGTTAGGAGAAAGAGACAAAACTCATCCTGTAATGGCTTAAGGTGCATGATATAAAGAACTTGTCACTAAAAAAAGAGCCTATGATTTTTTGAAGTTAATTAAACATAGCGAATACAACATAGTGGAGTAGTTGAACAAGATACCCACTTAAATTTCTTTATTATTACTATTGTTAAACTATAAACCTTATCAAAATGCCTTATTAAAAGTGTTAAATCAAGCACTTATGGATCATAACATTTTTGTTTAGAATGTTGAGCATATTATGGGGAGTATTATGGTTTCAAATTTCGTAACGTTGAATGATGATTAGATTTCACCAGAAGATTGAGGCAGTATCAAAGTCTTTTATATCATTATTATGTACAAAGGCCATATCTTGGCCAAAGTTCTTATTGACAATAACAGTTTAATCAATGTCATGCCCTGATCACCCTAACAAAATTCCCCATTGATGCATCATATATAAAGACCAGCCATATAGTAGTGAGAGCTTTCGACGGATTTCAAAAGAAAGTGTTAGGAGACATCGAGATACCAATGTAAATAAGGCAATGCATTTTTTCTATAGAATTTCAATTGATGGACATTTTGACATCTTATAGCTATCTATTGGGATGATCATAGATTCATATGGTAGGTATGGTCTCATTATTTCTGCATTAGAAAGTAAAGTTTATAGTTAAAGATCAACTTATCGATGTTTTTAAGAAAGAAGACTTATTGGTAACCAAGCCCATGACTGCTTTATATGTGGAAGCTATAAAAGAGGCATTGGAGTGCTCTTTTATATCTTTTGAATTTATTAATGCAACTTATGTGAGGGAAGGATCAAAGGTGTCCACTCTGCACTTATCAAGTGTAACTAGGATGGTTGTCAAACAAACATTTGATAAAGGATGGCATGATAGATGCAGCCTTGGAAAAAATTTGCAAGGAATCAAAGAGGCACCAAAGGTGTTTGAAAACAAGAAAAGGTTTGGATTGAGATTTAGGGTCACTGCAGTAGAAACAAAGAGAGCCATGGCTAGAAGGAGAGAAAAGAGATTAGCATGGCTTAAGGGACATAAGCCAGAGTATGAGAGAATGATCACCCTTTACCTTTATAATATATTTTGTTTAGATGGATGTATATACCCTGATTCACTAGGGGTCACACGAAGAGAACCTATGTTGAATATAGAAAAAGCCTTTTTCAAACTCCCTAAATATATGGTGAGAGATGCAATGACAACCATTTAGGAAGAGAAGCCTCTTGTTTATCTATGTCTTTCGAGTGAAGAGCTAAACAATTGAAAAGTAATGAAGTTGCTAGTTATCTTTAAATCTTTCAAAAAGTCTTTAAATCTTTTAAAAAGTAATATAGTGAATTAATTTTCCCCAATGTTTCTGTTCAAGAACATTTGAAAGACTTTTGTATGGGCTTATCTTTCTTTTATCATTTCAATAAAATAACTAGTGTTTTGCATTTTCATTTCCTCTATTATTTCATTCATTCAAAGTTACAATTTTTTTTCCTACACATATGCCTACATCCTTTCAATTTCTCTCATTTTTAGGTTTTGAAATAATGAATCCAAGGATAATCATGACGAAAATCCAAGATTTGACTTTGTAAAACCTATTCATGTTGATGAACTTGATATTAAAAAGGATTTGGATGAGTACAATTTGTCGCCTGATTTATTAAGACTAATAGAATAAGAAAAGAAACAAATTGAACCTCATGAAAAAGCTACAGATGTAGTCAATTTAGGTGATGAAGAAAATAAGAAGGAAGTTAAGGTGGGCACATCCCTTTCACCCACAAAGAAAAAAAAGTTAGAGGAATTACTTCATGAGTTCGTTGATGTGTTTGCATAGTCATTCTAAGATATGACCGAACTTAATTCAGATATTATAAAACATTGATTGCCATTGAAGCTAGAATACAAGGCATTGTAGTAGAAATTAAGGTGCATGAAGCCAGATATATTGTTAAAAATTAAGGAAGAAGGAAAAAAAGTAATTTGATGTAGGCTTTTTGAAAGTAGCCAAGTACCTGAAATGGGTAACTAACATAGTCTTGGTTCTTAAAAAGGATGAAAAAGCTTGGATGTACGTGGACTATAGATATTTGAATAAAGCTAACCTAAAAGATAATTTTTTTTTGCCTCATATAAACACTCTCATGGATAACACTGCTAAGCACTCCACATTCTCTTTCATGGATGATTTTTTATGATATAACTAAATTAAAATAGCCCTTTCTATTATGAAAAAAACTATGTTTGTTACCATATAGGGCACGTTCTGTTATAAGGTTATGCCTTTTGGATTAAAAAATATAGGAGCTACTTATCAAATAGCAATGGTAACCCTTTTTCATGACATAATGCATAAAGAAATAGAAGCATATATGAATGACATGATTGCTAGATCTTGTAAATGAGAGGAGCATGTTACCAATCTCAGAAAGTTGCTCGAAAGATTACGAAAGTATCAACATAAGCTTGACCCGGCTAAATGCATGTTTGGTGCTCATTCAAAAAAATCATTGGGGTTTGTGGTTAGTAAGAAGGACATTGAAGTTGACCTCGATAAGATACTTACTATCCAAAACTTATCTCCTATGCATAGACAAAAAGAAGTAAAGGATTTTCTAAGAAGGTTGAATTATATTTCTCACTTTATTTTCCAACTTACTTCTAAATTTGACCTAATTTTCAAGTTGCTTCGAAAACATGATCAGACAAATGGGATGAAGCATTTCAGCAAACCTTTGAAAAGATTAAGGTGTATCTATCAAATTCACTAGTGTTGGTATCGCCTATCGTAAGGAAATTGTTGATTTTGTATCTTACCGTGCACGACCATTTTATGGGATGTGTGTTGGGGCAACAGGTTAAAACAAGCTAAAAGAGCAAACTATCTATTACTTGAGTCAGAAGTTCACTAAATATAAGTCCAAATATTCCAAATTAAAGAAAATATGTTACACATTGGCATGGATAACCCACAGATTTAGGTAGAATATGCTATACTATACTACTTGGTTGATAGTAAGGTTGGATCCTCTCAGGTATATCTTTGAAAAACCATCACTGTTGGGGAGCTTAGCAAAATGGCAAGCCATGCTCTTTGGATACGATATTGTGTATGTAATGTAAAAGGTAATCAAAGGTAGTGTGATAGCTAAATTCCTTGTAGAACATGCAACTGATAAATATGAACCTATAAAGTTTGATTTTCTTGATGAAGATTTGATGAATATTTCCCAAATTGAAGAAGGTGAATCAATGGAAAAGCTATGGAAAATGTTATTTGATAGAGTTTTGAATGCTTTAGGGCATAGGATTAGAGCATTTTTTATATCTCTTGATGGAAATTACTATCCAAGCACTGCGAGGTTGGACTTTAATTACACCAATAATGTGGCAGAATATGAAGCATGCATAATAGGCCTACAAATGGCAATTAAGAAGCAAATTTAAGTGTTAGAAACATATGGGGACTCAGCCTTGGTAATTTATCAATTATGAGGTGAATGGAAAATAAGAGATCCAAAGTTGGTATGATACTAAAAATATGTGGTAGATTTGATCAAACAAATTACGGAGGTCCAACTTTGTCATGTACCTTGAAAAGATAATCAAATGGCTGATGTTTTGGCTATATTGGTTGTAATGTTTAAAATGAGTGATAAAATGGTAATCTAACCTATTCGATTAAATGTGCAAGGATCACCTACATATTGTTCAAGTGTTGAAGAAGAGATTGATGGCTTGCCTTAGTACTATGACATCATACAATATATTAAGAACCAACAATACCTAGAACATGTGTTAAGAAATGACAAACGAATTATCATAAGATTGACTATGGAATTTTTTCTTGACAAAAAAATTTTGTACTAGAGAAGTCAGGATGAAATGTTATTGAGATGCAAGAATTCTATTAAAGCAAAGAACATACTTAAAGAAGCATATGAAGAAATTTATTGAGCATATATAAATGGTCACATAATGGTTAGACAAATTATGAGAGCATATAGTTAGAGGTTAACAATGGATAGTGACTGCATTAACTATGCTAGGAAATGTTATAAATGCTAGATTTTATGAAGATAAGATTTATGCTCCTCTAATTCCTTTATATGTTTTCGTACCTCTATGGCCATTCTCCATGTAGGGGATGGGTGTGATTGGACCCATCACTCTAAAAGTTTCAAATGTGTACTGATTCATCTTTGTAGTAATGGACTACTTTACAAAATGGGTCGAAGCAGCTTTTTATGCTAATGTGATGAGGGCGATGGTATGCAAGTTTATCAAAAGTGAGATAATATGTCGTTATGACCTTCCAAAAAAGATCATCTTTAATAATGCTCGTAATTTGAATAATAAGATGTTAGTAGAGGTTTATGTTTAATTTAAGGTGAAGTATCATAACTCGGCCCTATATTGCTTAAAGATGAATGGAATGATAGAAAATGCTAATAAAAATGTTAAAAAGATAATAAAAAAATGATTGATACCTAAAAGAACTGGCATGAAAAGTTACCATTCACCTTGTATGTTTATAGGACATCAGTACGCATATTTACTAGGGTAACTCCTTTTTCACTTGTATATGGGATGAAGGTTGTGCTACCAATCGAGGTAAAAATTTCCTCTTTGAGAGTCTTGATGGAAGTAGATTTAGAGGAAGTAAAATGGGTCCAAAATCGTTACCAACAATTGAACTTTATTGAAGAGAAGAGGCTCACAGCTCTTTGCCATGGCTAGTTGTACAAAAAAAAAATGCAAGCACATGACAAGAAAGTTTGATTTAGGCATTTTCATGAGGGAGAATTGGTTTTAAAGAAAATTCTTTCGAATCAGCATTAAAATCAAGAAAAATGGATGCCAAATTAGAAAGGTCTATATGTAGTCAAAAAAACTTTTTTGGGTAGAGCATTGATCTTGACAGAGATGGATGGAGGTGACTTGCCAAATCTGATAAACTTAGATGTTGTGAAAAAGTACTTTGCTTGAGAAAGAGACAAAGGAAAGAAAAAAATAAAAAAAAATAAAAAAAGAAGGTGAATAAAAAATGAAAAAAGACTCATAATTGAAAACCCAAAATGGACAGTTTGAGTTGAAAGAGGGATCTAAGTTGAAATTCTGAAAAGGCAGCTAAGATGCAAACAAATATCAATTTTCTAATACAAGGGGCAATATCCAATATAATGAACTTGGAAAGACTTAGTGCATTAATGGAATAGATTTTTAAGAGAAAAAATTTTGGAATGTTCTTCATGATTGTCTGAATATTTATTATATAAATACGATTCCCTTATTTAAAATTTGTATTAGTGTTTAAGTTTCTCACTTGACACATCCTTATACCTTTCTATAATAAATATTCATCTTTCTCTAATTTATCTTACTTTATGATAATCTTCATTCTCATAAATAGAGGAAATGCTAATTCATCACATTGATCATGAAATTTGGAATATGATAAATGATTGATAATAATCACAAAAGATCTTACATTATCAAGGATAACAAAGTTAAAATAAAAGATTAGGAAAATGAAGAAATTTGAAAAAACACCCGTTTCAAAGTTATCAAATCGAAGCAAAAACTTGCTGGAATTGGTATCAGATAATGGTATCAATAAATGATCATCATAGTTCACAAGAGAGCACCTCATAGAATATGCAGACTATGATTGAGATTGGTCATTTTGGAAAAAATGAAAATTGAAAAGGATTAACTTAGAAAACCTCATTACCATAATTTGGATACGTCATATTGGGTTTTAATAATACTCGTATCACATGTATTGCATGCATTGCATTCATGAATTAAATTCAATATATTTTTTAGAGAAAAGTTTGAACTTTGGGATTTTTAAGGTCAAATCCTTCAAGCAAACGACCAAGGTATAGGAAATGATTTTGAAACAGGCATAACTCGTGAGACCTTCGGGTCATAAGGTCATGAGCCATTTTCAGACAAGATTTTTAAAATTCCAAAGCCTCTATTTGGGGGAAGCCATTTTCAGGCATTTTTTGTGACTTTATCTTGATAATCTTTATTTCTGGCTTACGACTTTATCCTGGTCATCCTTATTTTTTGACTTGTGACTTTATTTTGGTCATCTTTATTTTTTGACATGCAGCGTTGTCCCATTTATCCTTATTTTCTGACTTATGATTTCGTCCTGGTTATCGTTATTTCTTGACTTGCGATTTCATCTTGGTCATCCTTGTTCCTGATTTGTGGTTTCGTCCTGATCATTTTTATTTTCTGACTTGTAAGTTCATCCCAGTCATCTTTATTTCTTTACTTATGACTTTGTCCTGGTCATCTTTATTCTTGACTTGTAGCTACGTCTCAGTCATATTTATTTTTTGACTTACAATTTCATCTTAGTTAGTTTTATTTCTGACTTGTGATTTCATCCTAGTCATCTTAATTTCTCAACTTGCAGCTTCGTCTCAGTTGTCTTTATTTTTTCTACTTGCAGCTTCATCTTAGTCATATTTATTCTTAACTTGCGATTTAATCTCAATCATTTTTTATTTTGGTTCATGGCTCAGTCCTAAGCATTCTTATTCGCTAACTTGTGTATCAATCTTAATCTTTTTCCACAGCTTATGAACTTTTCAATTAAAAAAAAAATCCTAAAAAAAGAAAAAAAAGAAGAGTTCTCTCTCTCACTTAAAAGCATTATCTGGACAAAATTATCATTTATGTTTTCGCATTATTTTTGATTCTCAGAAATATGCAATGAAGGATGGCTATAGACACTGAATTTTGTTCGAAAGTTTTTTAACATCATTGACCCAGGCCCATTTTTGAGCATGGGCCAGAACCATTAATTTAAAACCATTACATAGACCATTTTAGGGGCCTATTTACAACCTCTAAAAAGCCTAAAGATAGCCCTTTACATGACTTAATTCATAGTCAAATATGGCTCATTTGTGCACCCAAAGTTATTATTATTTTTTTATGGATCAAATATAGTCCTCATGGAAGGAGCCTAAGCAAAGGCCGATTGTCAAGTGAATGCATGCAAGAAAAGGGGAAGCATACAGCTGAACAAAAACTGGTGACAACTGCATAGACCCAACCTATAGTAGGTAAAAAAAATAGAGTTAATGGCGTGCAAAAGATGTGGGTTAGTGGAGCATGGAAGAGGACAAATCCTAAAGCTTTGAGAGGAAGGCTTTTGGGTATAAAAGAAAAAGAGAAGATACCAAAAAAAAAGGAGAAAGACAAAGAAAAAAAAAAGCCATTTGAAACAATGAAAAAAAAATAAAAAAAGAAAGAATAAAAAGTCTGCTGGTCACTTGAAAAATAACAAAAACAGTGGGAAGGTTTGAATAAAAAAAGAGAAATCTATTAGTACTTGGGGAAAGCAGACAATAGGTAAATTTTGTATTGCGCTTCAAGGTTTATTTACATGCGAAAAACTATTATCATGTTTTCTTTGTTGATTTTTAGCATTCCTTATAGGGTAAACAAGCTTTCGATGTAGAGTATAAGGTGTGAAAATATAAACTTTTATTTTTTTGTTTTGTTACATTGATGAACCAGGAGCATTCAAGCTCCATTTATGGACCATGGTTGTTGGTTTTTTTAATTAGTGTTTATAGGTAGTGTTTTTAAAAACAAAAAGGTGCAACCTTGGTGGTGCAGTTTTGAAAGAGTGAGTTGTATACAATGAAAATGAGCCTTATTTTTTCTCTTTGAAGATTGAAAACCACTTAAAAAAATGAGAAAGTTTTAAAAGTTTAAAAGGTTTAAAGCATCAAAACCCAAATTTTTTGGTCTAGTTCAGACCTTGGTGGTGCAGTTTTGGAATTGTTTAAAGTGGTTTTCAGCTCCATTATTTTCACATGTGCCGTTCAATTTTTTTGCATAATCTATGGACAAAAACCCAAAGTTTCCCTTTTCATGTTTGTTGACTTCTTTAGGGGTGTAGTATGCAAATAGACATTTAAACGTTCACCTAGTATATTTGAGGAAATTGGTTTATAGAACAAACGGAGCTAAGACTACTGATTATATGGTTTTCTTCTAGAAATTAAAAGTTTTGTAAGTTAGAAAAAAAAAAGTCTTTCATGAGAATATTTGGTTGTCTTTTGATGAGATTACTTGGTTTGCCATTTATGCTTCTGACATTATCATGTGCAAAAGAGCACATGGCTTGAGAAATAAATAAATCTGATAACTTCTTGGGAATAAAGAGAATGAAAGCTCAAGGATTAGGAACTTTATGGCTTGAGAAGCCATGGCTAGAATCGGTGGTCCATGGAGATTGCCATGTGGAAAGAACCTTGTTCTTCTTATCATTATTCCAACCTTTTAATTGTTGATAAAGATCACATGAAAGAATTAAAGGTAATGGCGTGGGACCTATGATTGTAAGGATTGTTGCTCTGGGTGTTTCTTTTAACTTCATGTCGTTTAGCCTAAAAGGTAATGGAAAACATGACATAGGTAAGATGACTAGGTAAAAAGGAATCTGGGAAGGTTTTTTGTTTTTGGAATTTTATATCTTGTTTTATGTATATAATAAATAAAATTTTAAAATGTATGGCTAGAGTTTGTTTGTTCTTGATAAAATCTATTTTTATGCATGTTTAAAATTGTCCATTCCCATGCATGCTTTATGTGGTTTAAGTTTAATAGCAATTTTAATTTTATACATTTTAGTTTCCTTGTTGGTGAGATTCCTATGCTCATTTTACTTTAATATGTTACACTTTAATTTATTTTTGATGCACTTTATTTTACATGCATTTTAGATTTATGCAAAGCAAAAGAAGTAATAATAATAATAAATAATAATAAATAAATAATGATAATAATAATAATGATAATAATAATAATGTTAATAACAACACGAATGAAAATTTTCGAGAATGAGATTTTAAGAAAATTCAAGTAGTGATTCCTTAAAATCTATATGTGGGAATATTTTCTAAAAAAAAAATATTACCAAAATAATGAAATATTTAGAAAAATATTTAATACAAAAGAATTTCATTCATTTCCTAAAATTATATTAGATAATGATAAAATAATATATAATTACTATTTTAGGAATAAAATTAATATATGATACATGAATATTATGATTAACTATTTGTATTTCTTAGAAAATAATTAAATTAATTAATTAAAAGTATAATAATAATGATTAATAATAGAAATTAAAAATTAAGATTAGAATTAAACTAAATAAGAAAAGAAGAAAGTAAATGAAAATTTCAAGGATGAGAGTTTAAGAAAGTCCGAGTAGAGATTTCTAACAAATCTTTAGGTGCAAAAATTCTTTTAAAATACTATTAAAATATCGGGATATCTAAAAAAATTTTCAATAAAAGATTTTATTTACTTTGTTTCTTTCAATTTTTTTAGTAATAATTGTGAAATAATTAAAGAGAGTAAAAAAATTAAAACGAGTAATGGAAACTATAACATAAAAATATAATAATAAGTAATGTATATTTTCGGGTGCATATTCTGCTTTATTGTTTTGCATTACATGATATTAAGTGTAAATGGAATTTCCAGTTCTGGGACTTTAAGAAGTCCGAGTAATGATTCTCGAGAATTCCCTAAATGAGAAAAGTCTTCTAAAAAGTAACAAAGTATTAGAATATTTAGAAGTTTCTTTTAAATATGAAAAACCTGATTTTATCATTATTTTCTTTAATTTGAGTAGGCTTTTATTTAAAAATATGCATTTTGTAAAATAAATTTTTGGATAATAATATTATTACATGATTTTTAAATATTAAAGCAATAAAAAATCTCTAAAATGAGATTCAAAAGAAATCTGAGTAATAATTCTTTAGGAATCTTTAGGTAAAAAAATTTATCTAAAATACCGTAAATGTATTGGAGCATTTAGATTAATTATCGATAAAGATTTCTTATTTTTTTTAAATAGCATAGAAATGATTTTTTTAGAAACTATTATATGATTTTATATTATAAATATTATACTTCACAATTTTTTTAATATAAATATTAGAAATAAATATAAGCTATCAAGAATAGGATTTTTAAGAATTATGAGTAGCGATTTTTAAAAATTCTTTAGGTGAGATGGTTCTTTCTAATATTGTGAGGGTATTGGAATATTTTTAGTGATTTTTCAATATGTAAGATTCTTATTTATTTTTCAAGGCTACTGAAAATAAAAATATGTTTTTAATGGAAAATTAAAGAAATTAAGTTTTAAATGCCAAAATTAAGATCCTTTTTTGTCTAAATTGAAAGATAATACATAATTAATTGATATCGTTTTTTAATAGGTGTTGTGAGGTGCTAATTTTTCCTTACGTGTAACTAATTTTCAAATCTTGATTATTTTTGTAGACTCAAAAAATTATCTTTTATATAAATTTTAATTAATTTAAAATTTTATTAAAATAATAAATTTTAATAGGTGATCAATTACACCTAATCAAAAAATATTGATAATGACTCTTTTTTTATTTTCAAATTTGTCTAATGATCTGAAAAAGGTTTACGATAGTAGTTTGCAAGAAACTATCTAAACAAATTTAAACATGTAAATGAGGCACGAGCGGTAAGAGACAGTAACAACGCAACCATGTCAGAACACCGCCTTTGGGATTTGTTAAAATCAACTTTGGTGGGGCACTGAATGAAAGAGAAGGTGTGAGAGGGATTAGTGTCGTTGCAAGGAACGAGAGAGGAATTTTTTTGAGGGCTACTGTGGTAAGGATGAGTCATGCAAATGACCCAAAGGTAGTGGAGACTTTTGTTGCAGAAAAGGTGGCAGCATGGTTATTGCTATGAATTGGATTTTGTTATAGTAGAGGGAGATGCAATATAAGTCATAAAAGGCATCCAAACTCTAGTTGAAGACCTTTCTGTCGTGGGGAACATAATGGCGGACATTAGAAGTAAATGTTTGAGATTCAGATTTCTATGAGTCAAACATGTAAAAAGAGAAAGAAATGAAGTTGCCCATAGGTTAGCTAAATATGCACTAGAAGCCAATTCATCTGAAATGTGGATTGGGGGCTGTTCATCCTTCATCCAAGATATTGTTATCTGTTACATTCAAGTTTTATAGTAATACAATCCTTTCTATTCAATAGAAAAAAAGAGAGTAATGTTACGATAACCAATTTTTATTTAATAAGTCATATATATTCTATTATAGAATACATAATACCTGATAAAGCCAACTACGTGGATACCTATGTAGATAACTTATATTTTAGACATATAAGATAATATATAAAATTATGCAATTAAAAGATTTAAAGATTATACCAAAACTTTAATTTTAAAATTTGAAAATATTTGAATTTATCCTATCATAAATTATTCAAATTTCAAGATAAAAGTGGAAAAGAAAGCAAAAGAAAAAAAAAAAAACAGACAAAGGATTGCTAGTTGGTTTCACGAAAAATATGATGCTAGCAATTTAAAATCAAAATTAAGTTATAATCAAAATTTGAAATATGTGGTCTTTTATAAATTGAAAAACATACATATATATCACCTATTATATATCTTTTTTAAATTCAAAAAATATTTGTCCATTTGAAAGTTAGATAAACGTTTTTATTATATATAATAATAATATTATTTTGTATCAGATTAATAAGCAAGAAAGTAAAAAGAGTTTTCAAAGAAAACTCAATCTTTGTAATTTTATTTGATTCAACTTCATCTTATAAAAGTTATGAGTTAGTCTTTATATAAGCCAGTCAAACCTTAAGTGATAATGATAAACATAAAAAATTATTATTACTTAACAAATAATCTTAAAAGATAAATAAATAAATATCCTAAGATAGTATTAAATAATAGATAAAAGAATAAGATAAATTCTAAGATAAAATATTAAGATAATCTTAATTAAATATTTTAGAATTCTAGCTGCACATAATATTCCTCCTTTAAAAACACGTACAAATTGAAGAAATTTGATTTGATTTAAAAGAGATTTTTATTTATTTTATAATTTTTTTCTCAATAATATGGGTTAGTGTCATGAATGGTTTTTAAATTATAATAAAATATTTAATTAGATACTTAAATTTTAAAAATCTCTAATGTGATACTTGAACTATGAATCATTCTCTAATGTGATACTTGAAAGGTTATTAATCTGTCACGTGTCATCATTTGGAACTAACCATATTAGCTCCAAGTACCACATTAGTTAATAGATTCATAGTTTAAGTACCAATATAGATTTTAAAAATTAAGATATCATATTAAATATTTCATTATAGTTCAAAGGTTATTAGTAATATTAACTCTAATAATATTAGTTATTATATATTTAGAATTTTGTCAAATATCTTTTAAAAAGTTTAATTTTTATGTGATGTCACTTGGATATATATAAATTTTATATATGTTATAAATATTGAAGACTTTGGTATAATTTTGTAAATAATGTTAATTTGTGTGTATACACATTTAAATAGGTAAAACTAATTCATGCATTGCATGAGTTATGATCTAGTAAATATACATATAACACAAAATAAATAAAAATTTAAACTTATTTAAAAGCTATTGAAAATGTATGAAAATAACAAACTAATTAGAATGAAGAGATAAAAGTAAAATTATGTTTGGGTTAGGGTAAAAGGAGAGGAAAAGAAAATGAAATGTAAGGAAATCATGGGAAAAAGGGAAACCATTCCTTTGGTTGGGAAAGTTTTAAAATTTAATAATGGAAAGTGAGGGAAACTAAGTATCCCTTACTTCCTCTTGAAATGCATAATTATTTAGTATCCCAATTTTGGGGAAATATAGATGAAAGGAAATAAAAAAAATTAATATATAAAATCTCTAACTAACCTTATTATATTTTACAAAATTAGTGCGTGAAGCCTGACTTCACATAGTTTGTTACAATAATTTGCTGTATTTTATTGAATTGAAAGCTTATCAATGGTCAATGGAAGCTCAAAAAACCCAATGAAGGTAATTGAGTTAAGCACAAAAAAAAAGAATGCCTAGGTAGACTGTTCCATCTTTAATTGTACTGTAATGCTTTATAGCTTGCACAAAGATAGTAGCAATAATGATCACACTAAGTTTAAGTTGTAACAAAAAGGTAAAAGTTATGAATTTTAGTGTAACCATTTTATTAGAAGCGTTGATAAAAAAAAAAATACTACTCACCTGAAACATCTTGAAAACATGCAAGAACACATCTCTTTTTTTTTCTTACTATGGTGTTAGCACAAACTTCTAGTTCTAAAAGTTGTAGTACAAGGCATATGACATCAGGGAAAAAAAACTAAGTAATTTTTAATGAACAAAATTGTTCATGATTACTGAAACCGTAAGATATCAAAATCATAGTCTCAAAAGAGATCAAATCAAAGAAATAAGAGTTTCAGAGTTTATCTTACTTCTTCATGAAATATACTTTTCCATCAAGAATGGAAAATGTGTGTATCATGTATGAGAAAGGTTAACTCCATATAAATCATTGAAAAAGGGAAACTTACGATATGATAGCAACATTAGAATCTTTAAGGTGAGAAAGTAGTAATGCCTCT